>NW_021940535.1:41505117-42105117 GCF_001715985.3 Manacus vitellinus
TCGCGCTACATGTAAGGGAAACACGAGCAGCTCCCCGAAAAGGAGGAAGAACCGTAAGAACCGGGCGCCCCCACAACCGCATCCCCAGCGCTTTTCTTATGAGGCTTTCGGAAACTTGGTCCGGCAGCGCAGCGCAGACACGCGAACTGGTTTAACCCTTGCGTGCATTTATTACCAGTGACCCGCTCAAGCGAGCTCACCCTAGGCAAAGGGTAGAACTCATCTGAGCATGTCTCATTAGCGAAGCTCGTTTACATCCCAGTGAGTCGATTAAATTGATGCGTTACCCGGCGATAAGCAGGGGATAGGAAGGCAGAGTATCCCCGGTCCAAGCGCTGCCTGCACGTGCCGCCCCAGGGCATCCCAGCGCAGCCCCGGGAACGTCCAACTCCGCTCCCGCCAGGCCGGGGCTGGAGCCGCCGAGTTAAGGAACAATCCACCTGCTCATCTATGTTATGTTCTTGCACTAGATAATTCCAGTTCTAAAGTAAACCCCACCTTCTTGAAGTTATGCTTATTTCCGTTTTAAAATGTGAGAAAGTTGTGTTTTGATTGAATTCAAGTGCCCCTCCACTTTTAAAGCAACATACTGTAGTTTTGTACTGATATATGAGAATTGGTAGACAGAACTTGTTCTTTATCCCATACTACTCCTGGGAAATAGAACTTTAAGAAATAGGACATAGATATAACAAAAAAAATTTAGGGAAACGTAAGTTTGCTTAGCAATTTTAGAAATCTGATCTCTGTAATAGAAACAAAAGCCATTTTTTTAATCTCATCACCTCTTTAAGAATAATAATAATAATACCATCCTGAACCTTGAGCAACTACTAGACACTGGATGAAATATTACTACATGCAGTTGTTAGCAGCAGTTTCAAGCCAACTATTTGCATGTGTCTTCCGTGTAGGTCTCCCAAACTGTTTAACTTGCAAGCAACTTGGCTTCATAACCTCTCTGGGACCAGAAATTCTATCTGTCTTGCAAATGGGTAATGCAGTGGAAGACAGCTGCTAAGGAGAATGAGACTTGTTTTTTTTAGGAAGGTTTGGGGTTTGTTTGTTGTTGGTTTTGTTTTTGTTTTTTTTTTTAAGGAGAGTGGCATGAACTAAGGAATATCATTGTATTCATTTGTATGTCAGTAGTTACATCAGAACCAAATGTTTAAACATTATATCACTTTATACTCTAACTTTAAAGCTTAAAACGCACACTAACTAGAAAAAGTAATCTTAAAATAAATTGTCCATAAAACATCTACAGTTTTCCGGAAATACTAAATAATTTAGTTTATCCAATTAGCAGACAAAAAAACCAACCTCAAAGCAATATGCCATCATAGATTGACTTTGACTTGAAACATTAAATGAAAATGAAACACCTGGCAGCTAAGCAAAAAATAAGGCCATTAAACATAACTCTTCACTTTTGCTGATGAAAGGAAAACAATACATAATGAACATAATTAAAAGCAAAGTATTGGAAATACCCTGAACTATAAAGAAAGAATAATCAAGTACAAACTTATCCTTAAGTGACCTTTGCATTTCTAACCCTGCCACAGGCTTGAGAAAAGTGCAGAGCAAACAGAACAGACAATAACATTTGGATACAAAGAGGACAGTATGCATTAAGAAGGAGTGTTGGCCTGAAACTCTTGGACTCATCAGCTTTTAATGTTTTGCTAATAAAATAGATTGTGTTTAAATATTTTGTAGCAGAAGATGATTAGTCCTCAAAATTAACTAAATTAAATTGCTAGTAAGATGAAAAGTGTGATATTTGAAAACAATGCAACATCAGCCCTAATGTCTGTTCTGTAAAAGGTGGTGACAGGAAAAGGCATAGAACATAAACAGACTGATGTTTCCATTTTACTTTCCTTTCAGTTACAATATGCAGGAGTATTTAGCTTTTTCCATTTTGTAGCTTTTACCAAAATGAACACATTACATCTGTAGACATCAGTGCTGCACTATGACAGCAGTTAATGTAGAATTGGTATGTTTTGCATAATGACCAAAATACTCTTTGCAGGCTGTCAGTAAAAGATCAGTAAGTGTAAACTAATTTGGTGAACCAAAGTGCTGTGTTATCTATTTTAAAAATTTAGCTGTAAGGCAAAGTAACTGAAATATAATGAATATAACATTTTGAACTGATGGTTTTATGTTTTTTCATTTTGGGAGGGTTTTTTGTGTGTGTGTGTGTTTTGGGGTTTTTTGTTGGTTTTTGGTTGTTTGTGTTTTGTTTTGGGTTTTTTGTTTGTTTGTTTTTTTGCAAACTGCTGAAATTAGATCTTTAACATTTGGGGCATTTCTTTAAGACTTCATTTTTTATGATATAAAACCAATTGAAAGAACTAAATGAAAGCACTTTATATATCAGCTATGTAGCTGGTAAATATAACCATTTAAATATACATTCAGAAGTCCTAAATTCAGACTGAGCATTAGGGGCAAATTTACAACAACTTGCTCCATGCAGCTACAGACAGAGGTCTCTTTTCCTCTCATCTAACTCGTGTTTGTGATGCCCAAAAACTTAACTTGCTATTTTGGTTTGCAGGTTTTCTGTACCATTTGACAAGTTTTTACAAATTTTAGTATTTATTTAGTTTTGCAGCTTAAGGCCTCTCTGAGTTAAAGAAAGACTTCCAGTCATTTATTTAAGCATGAATTGTAGTTTTTTGAACATGAGTTTAATATTGTCTCACATTTTAACACCAATCATCATCACAAAAGAGCTGCACATAAAGTCCATGCAGGTTAAATCCCGTATCATTTTTGGTGCTTTCTGGAATCAAGCAATTTCATATTTTAAGGATATAAAATTTTAGGAGACAGTTGTTCAACATCTAAAAAATTTTTTTTAAAACATTTTTATTCTCCTTTTTTGTATTAGGATTTATTTGTATTTTGTATTATGCTAAACTATACACTGACTTTCATATTCATAAATACTTGCAATTTTTAATTTTTGTCATTCTGACTACTTCATACCCTTCTACTAACTCATCATTTATCTATACATAAATTTTGTTGATCTGGTTTTTTTTATCTCCATAAATGCTAACTATTCTGAACTGATAAAAAAAATGTCACTGATATCTCCACGCATTCAATACTCAAGCATTTAAAAAGGCACATTCTGAAATTACCATATCTGGATAAGCTTTAATGCATTTTTCATGTATATTCCTGTTCTACATTTGGTGGTGATGCTACTGTTCAAATTTACTTCTCAGCTACCTTTCTTGTATATGTTTTACAACACTAGATAGCTATATTTTTTTAAATCATCTCATACTTGGAGTTTGAATTTAAATGAGATAAATGTAGGCAAATATGACACTAGAGGTTCTTCATTATTTTATAAAATGTCACATTACAATAGTAAGTAGATGCATACAGAAATTATCTTAATAGCTGGAAGATTTCAACCATAATGTAACGCACAGTGAATTTCACCTTATTTACTTGTGTCAACTGTCTGTGTTAAAAGAGATAATGGAACTGTCACACATAAACAGTTCAGACACCACACTACAAAACTGGTGTAGAATGACTTTGTGATAACCTCTGCGACTTTTCTGAAACATAATTTAGTGTTTCATAGCTTTGGTATCTCAAAAGAATGGTACAATATATTCATTTAGTTCTTTCAGGTGTTCATGGTTGAGATGCAGTAGGTACAAAGCTTATTTGGAGTTCTCTGAATCATAATTTGAAGTAGTGACCAAGTAAATCTCTTCCTCAATTCTTGACTTAATGAGGGGAGATTATATATATATATATATGTTAAACAAATTAAAATTTTGTTTCTGGTACATGTACTGCATGGTCAAATCTTTCAGTTACCTTTTATTTTTTGTAGGCACTTTCAGTTTACGCTGCAGAATACCAAGAGATGAGATACTACTGCATTTAATATCGTGTTCCTCTTACTATTCAACAGAATGTAAGTAAGCATAATCCTTTAGATTCCAAAACTGCCAAAAAAAATATTTAAATTTGGAGATACAACAGCCTGGTAAGACAAGAAGCTCGTGCTAAAAATGAGCATGTAACTTTTCCACTACAAGCCCAACAACTGCTATTCTCATGAGCAGTATCTTACTAGAAATGATCAGTAATGCAGCATTACAGAACCAGTTGTATCCTCAGCATTCAGAACAGAGGCCCTGAAGTTGGCCTTCTTGCAACACAGTCCAAAGTTTTAATGCTTTGTCACAAGTGACTGTACCTAAAACTGGATAAGGAATTGCCATGTGATCAATGGGTTTCACATTTTAAAACTACACACAGGAAATCACAAGGCAACAGTATTCTGCAGCAGGTAATGTCAACAAAACCAAGACAGGCTGAAATGAACAGTAGTTCTGTCATTTCTCAGGCTCTCACTCTGTGCTGTGCTGCCTTTGGTAACAATGTTGGTTTAAGACACTGGTCCCTCTCCCTGCTCTGCCACTCACTCTTTCTCCTCTGTAGCTGCACTGCCCCCTCACTGGTATCGGCACCACTGCTTAGGGAGCTGCCCTGAGTACCAGGTGGGAATGCCATCAGATACATTAACAACTCTGACAAAAGCCTAACTGCACATAGCAGAAGAAAAGCCAGCCAGAAAGATCCGTGTTGGAATTTATATGTCCCCACTATCTGCAGTTTACGGCCACTGCCCTCTTTCTTCATGTGAAAGCTGCAGAATACAACAGTCTGAACAATAAAAGCTGTGCAAAAAGGATTTGAAAATGATACAACTATATATGCAATTTAATACACACCCAAAATAGTAACACTGTCATATGCTATATTTTAAAACTTTTACCTACAAGACAAGTGCCTGAACTAGGCTATAAATGAAGGAGTTCTTATTTGCTTTCAGAATGATTACATATCACTGTGTATGGGTGGGGTGTTATAATTTCAAGTATATATATAACAGGCAATGTTTTTTTCCACAAGTGAAAGGATCTAGGTGCCAATTTAATGGTGTAATCTTCTCTGGGGATGTCTTTTCAGTTATACATACTCAAAAGTCAAGTCCAGCATCCTCAGGGAAACTAAGCTGAACCTCAGCCTTTTGGATATGCCACTGAACCATATCTAAAAGAGAAGGAAAATCACTAGCCAGCAATTCTCTTACAGAGAAGACACAAAGTAAAGAGCCAGATTCCTACTTTTCCAACTATAGCTAAGCTCTTAGAGATAGTGGAGGCACTTGCCTATATAGGAGGACCAGAAAGTGCAAGAGGAATGAATGACTTAGGATTATTATTTTACTTTGTCCCAACATTACCTGGACAGACAGAGCCCATTTTACCATTCTCTTGCCTAAAATGTATCTGAAAGCACAGAGGGTTTGAGGGAGGTTGTTTTGTACTGTCAGAAAGGAATGAGCTTCCTTTATATGGCTTGTTCCAGAGATTCAAGTTCTTATGTGAGGGAAAACACATTATAGTGGAAGCAGTTATTCTCTTAGATACAGCAGTGGTAATGACACAAATTATGCAGAGACTCTTCTGTATTGAAATTTATTTTTCCCTGTTTAAATTTTAATGGATTCAGAAAAGTTATCCTAAGAATTGCAAGGGTTAAAAGTGATTTATGAGTTTCTCCTTTACGGTTTTATGTTAAAATGTGTAATCCCTCTAAAATACTGTGCTAGACACACCTTGAATTCTTAATTTAGTCATTTTCACCAGCAACTCATTTCACAAAATAATCTTTTAGGATTAAGTAGTAAGACAAAGGGGACTAAAAAAAAAATCCAAAAATGTCTGACTTTATGCTCTGGTTTGTTTTTTTTTTTAAATCTTAATGCAAAACATTTTGTGTTCTGACATACAAAACAATAATAATATTAAAATCACAATTTATTAGGTAAACACAATTTGAGCAGGACAGACTGGCTAGGCACCTCTTAATTAGGTATGGACTTCTGCAAATATCAGATTATAACACATGAATGATTTCTGAGTCAAGTGAATTTAATCATATGATTCTGTATTATTTCCAGTAGAAAAGCCAGCAGAAGGGCAAAAAACCTTATGCTTTTCTTGCAAAAAACCTCACAACTAAGCAAACAAACAAAACAAAAAAGCAAGCAAAACCACAACCAAAAAATAAAAAAAAAAGCCCCACTTTCTCTTGTGAACACAACTCTAATTCAAGAGCTAAGGATAGATTACTTTGATATTCTGCATAGGATAAGGTGAAAGGCTAAAAAAGGAAAACAGAAGTACAGAAATCATAGTTGTACACAAGTTGAAGATTGTCCTGAGTCTTTCAATTGACTGCTAAGTTAAAAACAAAAAAACCCCACCACAAACACACACCACACCACTAAATAAACCTTAAGCTGCCACAGTGCTCACACCCCAACCCTGGATAAAGGGGTAAACTGGGGACAAGCTACATGCCTTTGCATGACTTTAGAAAGTTTACTTCTATGCTGTTAGTTGCACTGCCCTATATAAATGCAAATACACAGCAAATTCAATTCAGGGAAAGACATATGCTCTAATGTCCTAATTTTTTACCTTACACTCCCAAGATAGAAATCCTGTCTTGCAAGTCAATCTATGAAAAATCATTTCAAGTGCTCCAGAGCTTCTGGTTAGTATGATCAAGTATTTTCAGAACTTCAGAACTACGTTGCTGATGTTAAATAACTGTTAAATAACGTTACTATATAAAGCCAATCGTTTTAAATTGCAGTTCCTGAATCAGAATGAAAGTAGTGTATCTGCTTGCCTCAGACAACTGTGGAAAACACTGACTTATACCTAAACAGGAGTCAGCCAGGCTTCAGAAGTCTCTTGCTGCAGGAAAGTATACTTGCATCTTGGAATAAAGAGGCATTTCCCAAGGCATATGCTTAGATTTTTGGTTTTTCTTAATGTTAGTGAGACCTACCTACATACCTAGCGTGAGTGAACTCTGAATTTCAGATCAAATTAATACAGTTGTGTCATTAAATACCTAATACAGGCTATACCATCTTTACTTAAGGTAAATACATTTCTCCAAAGAAATGAAAAAACATACAAATAACTCAGCTTTTGGATTTCAAAAGTTTGCAAGAACACAAATATTCTTTCAATTTTAGAAGTGTTTGGTTTGTTTTGTTTTTTTTTACACAGTGTAGTTTGATTTATACTTCTAAATTAAGCATAAGTGAATGTTCTAGAGATATTGTTTGACTTCTAGGATACAAACTAATCATGATAATATTTATAACCAAACATTTATATATGCACTTCAGAAAGCATAAATTAATAATGCTGTATTAGTGAAAAAAAACCCTAATGAATTGAGCTTGACTATAAATATCCAGCAGAGGAGGCTAGATCTGAACACAAATCTGATAAGACTCTTCTGATGTATATATATATTTAAATGATAGCATCGGAGGCATAAAAAATGTAAAACTCTGATAGGGTTAATCTGAAGAAAATATATTTTCTGAGGTTTTTGAACATTTAGAGAATGCAAAAAACTTGTGGGAGTTGGGCAGATGTTGAGAGGAAAAGTGTTTTTGTTTAGACAAAAACTTGAAGTCACCCTGAGAAGAAAAACAGAGACATCACATTAGGTTATTTTCTCTGTCATAATGCAGGTGGGAAACCAAGGCTGCTATGATATAATTGGCATTTTCTTCTCACCCCACCCAGTGAAATCCCCAAATCTTCCATAAGGGCAACCTGAGAAACACAGCCAAATGGAAATCACTTAAGAGTAGAAGCAGGTAAGACTTCCAGCCCCTCGCCCCTGCCTGATAAAGACACTCCACTCTCACTCTCTTATTGGGCAGTGTGTCAGTTTTACAGCCCTTCCACATTCTGCCTGTCTGAGCAAGAGAAGGTGACAGAGCCCTGTCATTGACACAGGGTCTGTGCACAAGCCTGGTACTGGTCACAAGTGCCAGGTCCACTGAACTTCACCTGATTTATAAGCAACTCAAGAACACAAAAGGATATGACCTAATTAAAAAAAAAAAACAACAGTTTCTCACATTAAAGTAGCTCATCTGGAAGTCTGCTTGACTAGAGCTTTCATCCCACAGATTCCTGCAATATCCAATTTTTAGTTTGGAAATACATCCAGAGATTACAAAAGAAACCAGAATACTTTCTTACAGAATCTTCATTCATTATGTGATTATAAATGGATATGGGCTAAACAGAATGCGTATATGCGGAGTCATTAGATGTATTTTTTCCAGCTGTTATCCAGCATGTCTTCTTTAAAAATGCTGATTGTGGCACTTTTACTGAATTGTGAATATATAGTTGCATTGTCTAAAGACGTCAAGATATTCTGTCTTGTATGGATATCTTTGAGACCATCAGAAATAACTAAAATGTTGGAATGCAGAGCACTTTTAATTAAATGTTAAACTTTCCTGAGGAAAAAACTCTGAACAAATATATCCAGGTAACATGCCCTGTCTATGCCTGGCATCACAGATGAAAATCTGTCAGATAAAAGGACCCTTTCAAGAAGTTATCCTTTTAGTCATCAGGTTATGGCAGCACCAAGATTCTTTAGTAAACAGATACAGGACCTAAGGGATGCCTATAATGCCGAAAGACCCAGATCTGAGCCACCTGATTTTTTAGCCTGTTTGAACAAACATGGAAAGCTCACTCTTACTTATGTTAGTGAATATCCAAGATACACACCCTTGTGAAGCCAGGGAGGTCTTGCTTCCATTTAGCAAGTTTCTTAAAGCTCTGAAGGAAAGTGAGGATTAAGAGCTAACTTTTCATCACCTAAATGATGCACAGGTCAGTATTAGGAAACTCAGGGGCATGTGATTTATCTGATTAGATGAGGACATTCACATCTGAACTAGTCATAAGAGGAAGATGGACACCTGATCAGGATACTCAGTGAATTTTAAAATAAGATTTATATAACTGCAGAAATCCAAAATTTAGGTTTTTGGTTCTTTTGTTGTTTGATTGGTTGGTGTCCTTTTGTTGGTTTTTTTTAAAGCTGTGATTTACTTGACCTGGTTCTTTTCAATGGCTACAATTACAGTTTTAACAATACTCATCTAAAGGCAGGTGAAAGAGGTTCTACATGAAGTGTTTATGATACAGGGATTCCAATCCACTCAGCAGCACAGCTGACTGTTAATGCAGTGAAGTGGGAGTTAACACCACCTGAACACAGGCCCATTGCATACACATCTAACCATGCACTTGTAAGCACAGGTCCCAGATTAATCCAAAATGGAACCTGACAAAAAAAAAAGACTGTTCTGGGAGGAGCAAGTCTGCTCACTGTTCCTCAGGCTTCTCACATTTTACATTTAAACATTATTGAGTAAAATCCATGAGGCAGTCTTGGAAGCAGGGATGAGATCCAGCTCTCTCCTTTCCCTCTTCCTCTGGGAATCCCAGTGCTCAAAGCATTGTAAAAACTAACTCCCCCTTTTTCCTTTCCCCAGCAAAAGTGATCCAGGTTGTCTTCAACAACAGAGGGTGTTAAGTCAGTGTCCCACCATTTTCAATCATCTGCTCCAAGTCTGAATTCCCATGGACTACGTTTAGAGCTCTTGCTGTTTTTAATGGTGCTCAAAACAATACACATTGCATCTGTAACTGTTGTTTTCTGTTGTATAGTATTGTATGGCTCTGAGCATGTACCATCCAGGAGCTTCATAACAGCATCCCAACTCCCAGCACAACCAGTTTAGACTGGGACTCACTTGTTATTTGGCAGTTTCCATCTCTCTGTTGTTTATACTGGGAGATAAGCAGAAAGAATAATTTTTAGCAAACATACTCACTTTCTAAGCACTCTTCTCACCACCAATTTTAGACTCTGGCTATTATCAGTAGAGAATTGATGAACAAACTTTCCTATTAAGGAAATTTGTAGTACTGGTATTATCTTGCTCCTGGACAGTCCAGTGGTAACATGATATACTGGAAATGTGACTTAGCAAAGAGTTTAAAGAGCCCATGGGACCTGAAGCCATTGGTACGTGGTCACATGTGTCCCAAGACATATTTTGTTGCTCACAACAGCAAGACAGAAATTCTATTTCAAAGCACTGACATTCCCCACCCTGTATATTTACTAAAGCATTTAAAATCTAGGATTGTCTCTTCACTACAACATGAATTAACTTCTTGAGCTATTTGATAAGAGAGGAAAAATATGAAGAATGCTAAAAGGTGGATGGATGTACTAGTCATAGCAGTTCCTCTGGCATATAGGAGGTAGAGCACATTATTTCATAACACTGGCAAGTCATACAAATATCACTCTGGAAGAGGTGTGGAGGGACCTAACTTCCTAGAAGATGAGAGTATGAAGCAGGCATGTAATATATTGTCCTTTGTTCACAGGTGTGAAATAGGTGATAGTTGATGTAAGTTTTAAAATAATTATTCATTGCTATAAATTGACACTGACAAGTTTGATGTGGAGAACTACAGCTAGCAAAGTCAGGAAGTAAGAAAGGTGAGAAACAAGACTGTGCCATAAGGTGTCAAATGTAAAGATAACCTCCCCCTCCCCTGAAACCCTGTTGAATCAAAGACAATGAATACTTTAGAACCCTCAAAAGGGAACAGACAGGAGTCCCAGGCACCAGGGTGTGTTATCAGCATAGGAAACTAGAGAACACAACGATCTATGAGTGAACTGAGTCCCAAACAGTGCTCTTCTACACCACAGCACGCTTCTGGGGAACTGCCTTCACATTATTATCATTTAACTTTGGAAGCTGGTTATATCTGCCTCAGATCTACACATCTGCTCTGCTGATAAAAGGACCCTTTCAAGGGTCACTGTTTTAGACTGTGACTGTTTCTACTGTGACTGTTAGCTGAGTATATAACACTAGTAATGTTGGTAAGAGGAATGTCATGCAGGCACAAAGAACATTTTGGTCAGTCAGGTTGAGTTAAGCTCTTGGAAAAGATTGGTTTACAGTAGGATGCTGTATTTCAAATAGTTTTAAGCCAAGAGAGCCAAATATCTTTGAAAGGTGTCTGGAGTCTATCTAGAGTTTCTGGATAAAAGGAAAATGGTATTAGGAGAAAAATACTTTACTTTTGCCATCTTTGAAAGGGAGGGATATATAAGGGAAAAAATTAAGAAACCCACAGAAACAAAAAAAAGTAAAAGTTCTTCTGCTTTAGGTCCTGGCATTCCACATTTCAGAAGGAGCAGGGTGGGGAAATCACACAATAAATACAGAGCCACCCCTCAGTAATGACTCTTCCAGGCATTTCTGCAGAAGATGCAGGAGGTAAATAAGTTGCTATTTAGCTTTGAGAGGATACAAAATCTTAATCAATTTAATCTTATTGGCAACATATCTGCTGGGAACTATTTCTTATTCAACAATGGCTCAAAAAGGAAGGAGGAGAGAAGTGAGGAAACTGCTGAATTGCAAAAGATCGGCACTTCACTCTTCTCACCTTGTGACTTCTTGATAGGAGTGAGAACAGACACTTTGATCAGATGCAGCTTCAAAGTTGCAAAACCATAACCAAAGTTAAGAGTAGCCCCAACTAAAGGGGAGAAAGAAGAGCAAGTGTGAAGCAAGTTGCTAGTCAGCATTCATGTTCTTGCTGACATCACTGAGCTAGAACTGACTCTGAGCAGCAATTCATTCATGGCCTACATGCACAGGCTGCAGTCACAAGAAATCATCACTTTCATGGTCCAGGATGACAAGAGGAGCAGAAGCATGAAATTACCTTCAGTAAGTACCTCAGTTTATCATTTGCTCAGTACTGTTGTCCATGGATGAGCAAACTGAACATTGGTCTACATGATGTAAAAAAGAAAAGTTGTATCAGAATTAAATAAACCAGTGATTCTCTAAGATTGGTAATTATCCTAATAGGTTCAACAACAACTAGCACTACTTCCATTGGAATAAACCATGCCCAAAATGCCAACCTTTGAACTAGTGATCAGGTCTCAGATGGAAGATGGCCAAAATCCACACTTTTGAAGAGTTCATATCTTGATACTTGTCCTCAAGACCTAAGATTTGTGCGAGGACACCAAAGATGTGATGGTCATGTTGCACTGTCACAGGCCACCAGGACTCTCTGCTCCAGCCAAGAAACCATAAATGCAGATATTGTCTGATAGAGCAGATGATAAAAGCTGACTGATATAGATGTTAGTTACTGGAAGAAAGTTGCAAGATGTATTTTACCTAAGACAAAAGTAAAATTTACCTTCCTTTAAAGAAAG
This sequence comes from Manacus vitellinus, assembly GCF_001715985.3. NCBI lineage: Eukaryota > Metazoa > Chordata > Aves > Passeriformes > Pipridae > Manacus > Manacus vitellinus. The sequence goes on from NW_021940535.1 coordinate 41,517,358, forward strand.
ATAACAAATAAGAAACCATTGCAGAGATCTGCATAAGATGTGTGTCAGTTTCCATAAAACTAATTATTTTTATGAGCAAACTTTCTTTAAAAATCTAAATGCATTTTTGAAGATTTAAACATTCATGAGAAGTTTAGAGACTGTTTCAAACTGTCTGTTATTTGTCAAATTTATTCTTTTAAAATAATGAAGATACTGAAATGTAAAATAGATGCAAAAGCCCCTAAAATTGTCAGCTTTTATCACTCAAAAATAACAGGCACATTGATTACTTAAAAATGTGTTAAATTTAATGTTAAATTTATTCCTGAACCTGTTGAGTTTCCAATATATGCTCTGATCATAGGCTTGACTATGTCTTCCCACCCATCTTAGAACATTAATCACTTCTGTTTTCTTACACCTAATATGGATGTTAGCAGAAAGCTTCCTAATCCTTTTGCACTTAGAACCGAGGTGATCTGTAGGTTCTGATGAAAGAAAACAACACACATTAACATATATCTATTTATAAATACATGTAAAACGCATGCTCCACTTAGCAACAGGAAAGAAAAAACCCACCCACCTCAGGTGAATCCTCTTTCAATCCGAAGGACTACCTCAGGTTTTCCCTTCTTTACAATCCCACCTTCAAACACAATCCCAACTCCTACAGACCTCAAGAGCAGATTTGCATATGCAAGCACAGGAGCAAGGGACACCTCTGGGCTTGATTAACCACCGGTGAACGGAACCTTTAACTTCACAACGAGCAAACAATGGACTAGTTGCACAATAAGTGTGTGCCAAAGCCTTCCATATTGGCTGCAAAAAAAATCACTTAAAACCCTTTCATCTGCAGCCACTGTAAAATCATTTTGGGGGTGGGGCCGAAAATCTCATCACTGAGGAAAACGACTCTACGTACAGGATGGAAAAAAAAAAATTAAGCATCAGCTTCATTACACAAACCAGCGAAAGGGTGAGGTCATGCCTGTGCCGGGCCATAGTTCATGCGACACTACAATTTTCCAGAGATACAATTTCATCGTCTTCCTAACTAATCGGAGGTTACTTTTGATACAGAGAAAACAAAAAGATACAATAGATTAAAACGTGCCCCACCTTTCTCCCCCCCCCCCTCCAGCCCCCTCCCCCTTTAGAGCCAGGGACACGAATTGTTTCGGAGCCCCACAGCGCCACCAGCACAGAGCAATGCAAAACAAAAAAGATCTCCCACCGGGTGACAAAAAAAAAAGAAAAGGAAAAAAAAGGAAAGAGCCTAGAAAAATGCCAAAAATTACAAAATGTCTCCCAAATGTACCTTCTTGGAGGAAAAAGAACAAACAAACAAACCACTCACACACACCGCCGAAAAAGAGCAAACAACCCCACACCAAGACATCTAAATGAAGTGTGGGGAAATAAGAACCTTTATATAACTAATGCTTTAAGCTAATTACCAGAAGAGCGCTAATTTGTAAATAAAAAGGTCACTGTTTAGTAAGAGACACAACTTAATATAAACCCTGTTATGTCCATCTCCACCTTCACCATACCAAGGGCAGTTTTCCCTCGTACTTTAGACCAAAGTAATCCATCAAGAGCCATCACAAATGGCATTGTAAACTCTTTTAGCCACCACCAGACCATACTGTAGCAACATAATGTTCTTCCTTACACACGAGAGCTGCATTATATTTATAAAGACAGTCACATATTTGGTCCTGGATCCGTTTATTACTCGGTAAAGAATTCCCCGCCCCCCCCCCCCAACAAAAACCTGGAACCCCCAAAAAACCCAAAACCAAACCAAGTCCATCTGGAAAATATTTAAGTTCTTATACTCTTAAACTGAAGTTAAATTGTTGTTAAGCTTCGCGTGTATAAAATTTTAAAGAGGAAAAAAAAACTGACTTCAGTAATTGTCGCTATTAAGGAGACACCGTTGGGTGGGATACACGAGATCAAAGCTATGAAAAATACAAGGCTACGTTTTGTTCATCAACACAACGAAACCCCCCCCCCGCACCAACACAAGCCAAAAACCCGCAGAAACGAATATTTTTGGTTAAAACCACAAACTTACCTTGGGAGAAGGCAGCCCTTGCAAAAGGGCTGTAACAATATGGACTGCATACTCGCTCTCCTACAACCAGCCATCTCCATGCTGCAAAGGGCTCCCCGAACATCCTTAAAATATTTCGCAAATGCAGAAAGTGAGACTTTTCTTTCTTTTTTTTTTTTTTCTTCTCTCTTCTTTTTTTTTTTTCTTTCCCTCCGTCACCCCGCCAGGATCGCCGGGTGAGGAAAAGGAGGCGGCTTCCCGAGGGTCGGCGGGCGATGCCGGCGGCGGGGCCGAGCCGGGGCGGGGACCCGGTGCCTCCGGGGTTCACAACTTTGCCGGGGCCGGCGGCGCCTCGATGGGCTCCGCGGGCAGCGGCGCCCCGCCCGCTCCCCCCCCTCCGCCGCCGCCTGGAAAAATGCAGTGTGCCATTTTTACACCCGCCTCTTGGAACACACAGGACCAAAGTCTAGCGCTGGTTTTCGGTTGACACTGCAAAATACGGCTCTCCCCGCGCAACCCCCCGCCTCATCCTCCCCCTCGAGAGAGAGAGAGAGAGAGAGCAGCCGCCTCTTGTAGAATTAATAAAGAAAGACAGCTGGAGAAAATAATTCCGAGACTTCGTCGTTTTCCCTCCGTCCCTCCCCCGCCCCCGCCCCCACTCCGAACCCGCAGCAAGTTTGTGCCGCCCGGCGCATCCCTCGGCCCCCCCGCGGCACCCCCGCCCCGCCCGCCGCACTCCGGCAGCCTCGCAGCATCCGAAAGAGCCAGTCATGCCTGGAACAAAATCCATGATTCCTGGAAAGTGGGGAGGCTGGAATCCCAACAAATACTCAATTTACGTACAATTATAAATACCTACCTTGTGAAAGAACTAAATTAACACTAAATTCAACAGATACATCCGTTACGGCAGGAATAGTTTTTCCATAAATACTGTTTTAAAAACCCCTCCTTATACTGACTGACAGAATTCTACCATGCTGCCCACAAACAAAATGGCTGTGGCACCGAGTTTTTTGGTTCCTCCCACTGTGCCTCCCCCTGGCCTCCAGGAAGTGGTAGAAATCCAAAATAAAATCCGCACGAAAAGTACAATACATCAGCCAAACTCCTCACGGTACCGTCAGACAGCAGCGGGAGGGAAGCACATTTACCAACATTGTACTTTCTCGAGGATTTTTATTGTTTTTAAAAGGGCATCAATCACTGGGAATTTACATCACTGTGTAATTTGAACTTCCTGCTTTACATATTTATAAGGTCTTTCACCTATCTTGGCAGGCTTTCAAATTAAGTGGGTTGGGAAATTTGATGCTGTGGCTCTAGTTTGCGAGCTGAGTCAGGTAGTCACTGCTGTAGCTGGGCTCTGAAAACACGGGTAAATTCTAACACCTTCGCTGTTCAGCGCAAGATAAAATTACCCCCCCAACATGTCACAGTGTCATAAGTGAACATGTAGGCACAGAGAGGCGCCTGGAGTGAGGATTCTCATCGGTAACTGAAATTTAGGCCTCTTGCAAATAAATACACATTTTGTAATATTTATAATTTTGCATCTGTGGTTCACTGTAGTCTGCCTTAACCATGATTTCTGTGGAAATTATCTTGGGTTTTCTCTTATTATGACCCTGTTTCATACCTTTAACTTTTTTGATGTTTACCTTAAAATGAAAATAAACAGGAAAATATAGCGTATTTATGTTAGAGATTATGACAAAAATGTTGATATGTGGTCCTCTATCTGATCCACCAGTCTTGCCAGGCAACAGCACAGCTCCTCTTGGCTGCTGCCTCATGGGCTCCGAAGGGCCTGATTCATTTCCCGTGAGAGTCCTTTTCCTGCCTTTAGGAGGAGTTACAAAGGAGACAGGCTGTCAGACCTGCTGAGCCTGATCCAGCCCCACATTAAAAGAATTAATATTCCCATCTACTGCTGTTCTAAACCTTTTTCAGAGCCGCTGAAAAAACAGTGAAATTGGTGATGTTTTTGCTGAACCACCTCATATTTCTAAGACTTAGATTAAAAAAAAAAAATCTGTGAAGAACTTTGAATGGCAAATTTTGCCATTGTTATAATTTATTTGTATTATCATGTTATCTAGCAGCCTTAATCCTGGACTATGATTATGGTGATATATTGTATAGAAATATAGGGCAAAAAGATAATTCCTGCCCTGAAGAGCTCAAAAGTGTAAGACAAAAGACAGCAGATGGCTACAGACAGATGAGGGAAACAATGAGACTGTATTGATCAGCCAGTAAGGCACAGTTTGTGACACACCATCAGCAGAACTCTTGTTTCTCTGTGTACTTCATGGCAAAGAAGACATAAGGTTGGATTTGATGAAAAAAATTAATCGGTTTTGTGGCTGTTGAAAGAAAACTCCAGCAAGAAGGACAGCATGGAAGAAAGCACAAAGATATTTGAAAAAGCAGCAGGTGAACTACAGAAGCCTAATCAAATTGTCATTAATTTTTTTTTTTTTGTAGTGACAGAAAATAGATAAGGAGGAAGTAGGCTATTGAGAGCATTGAAAATACAGATGCAAAGCTCATGTTTGATACAAGAGAGGCAATGAAAGGATCCAAAAGGCATGGTAGAAAGATCATAAGCAGGCCCGCTAGCAGTTAACAAGCCCTAGGAAAAAAAAGCGGGCAGTAGTTCACGTTATGTGGGCCTAAAGAGATGTAGCATGCTTTTTAAAAGTGTTGTTCTTAACCATGACTTTGGGGGGGTACGTGTAGAGTATCTGCACCTCCGTCCTAACTTGTATTTAGTGAATTCATGAGGACTACTCCTGGTGGTAGTGTTTATTATATGAACACCTTATTACTAAAGCGTCGCCTCAAAGTTGTTAGTATGAGTGGATAAGCACACAGGAAAATTGGGGTCAGAATAACCACACACACTGGGAAAGTTCCTCCTCCTATCACCTGGTTTTGGAGAAACCTTCATCTACCTGCAGTATTCCATGGCTTACTGTGTGTCTTACGCTAGCACAGGTGTGCCAGCGTATCAGAGAGCCCTCCGATATTTGGAGGAGGAGGTAGAAAGGGCTCCACTTTAGGGCACAGCTACATCCAGGAGAGCAAACCATGCTTTGGAAGAGTATGGTCTCATAGCTCATAGCCCTCTCAGGGCATTAATATGTTGCTGTAGGTTTTTAAAGACTTTTTTCTTCATTTTTCACATTTTGTAGTGGCATTGCAGCAATAGCAGGCACATATTTTCAAGTTCTTTGTCATTTTTTCGCACAAAATACCTTAGGTAACTTTGTATTTACTACAAGGATCTTAAGTATGTTGGCTGGCCATGCTATAACTTGGGACTAAACACTGCACAGTAAATAACCTCAGATGAGCTAAGCCTTGGTGAACGCCTGTGGAATTACTGTGGTGTGGCAAATGTGAAAGAATTTGACTGGATTCTTTTGTTGCAGCCTAAACTAAACTGAATGAAATGTCCTTCAGATCTGAGGCTTGCTAGTTCTATAGATAAGCTGATGTATGGTAACTGTTTAAACGAGGGTAATTTTCTCTCATATTTGATCAGTTTTAACTGAAAATAGTGTATATCAAATGCTGAATGTTAAGAATTGAGATTGGGATTGAAATACACATTGTGACTTTTTTTTAAAAGCTGAATAAGTGTTCCAAGAAAAGCCGAACAATATGTTCTCATACTTTAAGAATAACCCTCACTTGACTTGATGTCAAAATTCCCCAAATTTCTTACAGTTCAGAGTAATGCCAAAGAGCACCATCATCCATTCTGTACTCTTTTTTTTTTTTTTTAGAAGATTTATCCAATGTTTGGTGTGAATATCTGTCTTGAGACTTTGTTCAAAAACAGGGAAATAGAATATCTGTATAGGAACAAGGAAACAAATGAGCTATATTTTAGGATTTAGATTAATACAAAAAAAAGTGGCTAAACCTGATAACATTCAAATAACAGCTTCTTACTGAAATTAGTGAAACCACTTTTTACATTTAGCTTGCAGTATAATTGCTTTTATCATCCTTTATCTTTCATTTTCATTTATCTTTATCTTGCCTGTAAAGATATAACTCTATTGCCATATTTTCCAAGTAACTCTCTGTCTCTACACTTGTAATAAAAAAATTACACTGATCTTCTTTTGACAATGTTTTCTTGATGTCTTTAGGAAGTGAATTACCAGTCCTGTTAAGTCAGTAAATCATTAGGTAGATAGCAAGAGCTGAAGGATATCAAAGTGCTTTTGCAACTCATATGTAAATGATAATTTGTTTTCTTGCATTAAAATGGCATTGAACGCTTTTTGGTTGAAAGATCACCAAATGCATAAATAGTTTGCATTTTTATTCAATAGTTAATGTTCACATAGCTGCATGATTTCTATTGAAGAATCAAAAAGAATGATTTGCTGTAATTTGGAAAATTCATAAATTATAATATAACAATAGATCATTGATGCCTAACTGTACTATAAAGGAGGACACAGACTTCTCTAGCTTAATTCTTGTTTGACCCAGGTCAAATATTTTTTAAAAGCATGCAGTCTGGACTGAAAACATATAGTGGTAAAAAAAATCCACAAAATCTTCACTAAATTATTACAGTGATTATTTGAAATTTAACTTTAAATCACAGATTTTGTAACTTCTTAAACCTCTTATTTCTGTCTCTCTGTCCAAGTCCTGGTTTTGTTTGAGTATATAAGACTCACAAAATGTTATTATTTGTTAGGGTTGTTATGTGATTGTAGTGCTTCTCCAGTTTACCAGCAATCTTTGTTCCCCATGGTCCATGGATATCAGAAATAGGCAAAATATGCCAACAGCAGTTTCACTACTTGTCACATAATAAAGTAAAGCAACTCCCTGTATTTTTTAAGTATATCTCAAAATCTCATTTGCTTTCTTGCTGTATTACCATTACAGATACCCCTGTTCAGCAAACCATCCCTTTAATTTCTGTATTGTTTGCAGTAACCTCTTTTTGGTCATATCTTCTCACTGCTTCTCTCAGTAGGACTCAGCACTGCTCTCAGGACTTAACTTTTGCCCGAGCACTGATATCCCTGCTGCTCTGCTTGGGCCCACCTCAATAAGCTGATCTAAGTTGCCTTTTACCAATAACCCATTCACCACTATTGTCCTCTCACTCAAAGTCTGCAGCACCGTGAGCATCAGTAAGGATTTCTTTTCTCATTAATCTTGCTTTAAACAGTGTTTTTCTTTGCTTCAGACACTGAAGTTGTCCTGCTGACTTTGTTTCCTTGTGGTGCAACCCCATCTTCAAATAATTTATGACTAGGCCAAGTAGATTTAAGTTACAGTGTTGTCACAGTGTTGATATGTCATTCACCCTTTTCACCTCAGAAGTCCTACCAGTGACAGTTCTGGTGGTTTGGGGATGATTTTCAGTGACAAAAGCTGTGGAAAAAGAACTCAGTCAATATAGGGGAAAAAACAATTTGTTACAAAAATGTATGGAAGTTGTGAGTCTTTTGTAAATAAAAACCAGAAATAAGCCTCCAAAACATCTGTTGCTGTTGGCTGCCAAGATATGCCACACATCTTAGAGGATAACTTTTTCCCCCTTCCCTTATTTCTGTTGTATCTTTGTATGATGGTCTAGACGAAAGTACTTACTCAGATCCCCCGCACAGACTGATCAGCTCATAACCTACATCTTTTAAAGCATTAACAATCTTCTTCAGTTTTGGAAAGTATCTTCTGTTGAATGGTTGTAAGACTCAAAATGTGCTGTCCTTTCAGAATTAAATCTGTATCCACATGAAAAGTCCAATATGGTCATATACTTATTAAAAGAAAACTTTAGCCCCACCATGTTGGCACAGACGGATTAAAAAAAATCTGATCTTTTAGTTGTATATGTTTGTTTGGTTAAAGCTGATGAAGAAATACTGGGTGTTATTTCAGAATAAAGTCAGAAAAAAGTCTGGAAAAAAACCAAAAAGCCCACAGTGAAACTTGTCTTTTAACTTCGGCAACCACTTGATTGGGACTGTTCTGCATACTGTCCGCATCATGTGCTGATACTTGGAAGAGAAGCACACCAGCTTTGGGCCAGGTCTTGGAATTTCAGGTGGAAGGTTATTCAGTGCCTTTAAACCCGAGCACTGGATCCTCATCCATGTATTAGAATTGACCCTGAAGAAATACTCACAGGTATGTTTGCGAGCACAAGTAACTGTTAAAGCATCTTTTTCGCTTGCCTGCATTCCTCTTCTAGGCCCACAATGGTTCTTGTGTGAGCATAGTTCCTGATTGTAAGATACACCTGTTGCTACTGCTGCTGAATTGTTTACAGTGTGCTGTGCCAAGACAAGGGATCGTGCAATCGGTGCTTCTACTTTACTAAATACATTCTGTTGTTTTCTCATACTTTCATCTGCTGATAATTAAGGGGGTCTCTTATGGATTTTATTAGATGAGCTACTATTGGAGGCCATTTTCCCATCTGATTTATCATACGTAGGAAATTTCAGCTGGAACGCCATGGATTCAGATAAGGTAAAAAATGGCTGCAGTCCATCTGTGTTCCGCTGACTTGCCTGTTGACTGGTTTATGTGTTCAGCAGATTTTATCTGTTTTTTTCTGAATTCGCATTTGTCATTTAGAATAAAGGGCCACTGTTGAAAACATCTCAGAACTGCTCAGAGTCACCCTTGGTGTTCACATCTACTGCTGCTGCAAACAAATGCACCATCTGTGTGGCAAAGGCAGCGCTGTCACAAGTCGGTTTTCTTCTCTGAAATGTTCTGATGCTGGGGACAAACTGAATGGAATTAAAGTTTAATCAGCAAAAGCTTGATGAGCATAGGAAGAGGATATCAAGGGGAACTTAAGAAAAGCCTACATTTGCATACAGATTTGAGGATATGTAGGTCTGATATGTCTGAACCAAAGTTCTTTACAATTCCAGATTCAGCAGGACTATGAACTGCAGTCATAAAAGCTTTAATTTATCTTCCTAGTTTTTCATTAAGTTTAGCCTTTTTATAGATAAATCTATTTCACTGTGCACCTTTCACTGAGGAACTAGAATCAAGCAACATAAACTCTGGTCAGTAGGCTCAAGGCATTAATTGGTCATCTTATCTGAAACTTCAGGATGCAAGTGATAACACATTAATTATTTTAAGATACTAGAATGCAGTGGCTGTTTTCTCAGACCATTATTAATTGCTGTTAGAAAACAAAGTAGTTCCAATACACCCTCTGGTATTATTAGAGCATCCATCATATTCTCAAATATGAAATTGCCTATCTGACAGGTCTGCTCTTCTGCATTATTATTATCAGCTGTAATATTTCAAATCACTAGGGGACAAATACAATACTTGCGACCTATTTTTAACCTAATTAATCTTAAATTCCTTCTTGTATCCTTAATTTTGCTGATCAAATATTCTTTGATTTTTAAGATCCTTGTTGGTTCTCTAAAGATTCTGACTTACAGTATATATTTATTGGCAGTTTCCCTATTTTTAAGTTTAAACAATGTGTTTATGATTGGTCTTTTTATTAATGTTAGAAAAAACTTAATTGTTGACCAAACTTAATTTGCTTGTTGATTAGAAATGCAATCATTCAGCAAGAGAAAGTACACATTAGTGAACATACCATGCTGCTGGGATGCAACCTTTTCATGTAGTGTCTTCTGTATCTCATGTTACACTGGTCACAATTTTGCCCTCCCTAAATGTGCTGCAGACACAACAGTAACATTTACTCCTGTGCTGCTTATGTACAGTCAGAAATGTGCTCCTTACCCTGCTCCTTCAACTCTCAGGGACCAATGGTAGCAGCATCTCTTAACAAGGGGCAGGAAGAGCCTTTTCTTCTGTCAAAAAAAAATGCTCTGTATTTACCAGAAAGAAAAAATATCAGACCGAAAGGAAACATCCTACAGGCTAGATCTAATATACATATTGCCAACTGGATCACAATACTGTATTTACACAGTAAATTTTCCACAAAGCATTGCCAGAGCCCTTTTGGTCTGAGCAAAGATGGAGAATACACACAGCATCCAGGGCTAAGGCTGCTACACAAAGCTCTTAATGCAAATGTTTCCCAGTGGCACATCTACAAGCGATGAGCTGCACTTGTAATATAGATCATTAAACCTTATAGAAATGTGCTTCAGAGTCTGGTATAAGGCAGAAAAAAACCTTTTGTTTTACCTTAACCACATAGGCCAACTTAAAAAAGGTGTCTTAAAAGTCCACAAATGGGCGAAGGGAAACTTAACTGTTTATGAATATTTTCTTTGTTCTCAAGCTGCTTATTTCATCTCAGGTTTCTCTTAATTTTTGAAATTAGCATGGAATTCCTTTTGTGGTAACAGAACTTTAACTTTTATCTTATAAATAGTCATTAACATTCCTCCTGATTTTGTTACCCTAAAATGATTTAACTTATATTTTGTTACTCCCTGAGTACCAAAGTGTATATTTTTAAGAATACATGTTTTCTGACAACACAGTCTAACCAGTTCTGATGGAATACTATTGAAACCTGGAAGATCTAGTAGTTCAGTTTGAAAATCTCTGCATTAGTCTCAGTCAGTTATAGTTTTCAAGTTATTTGCAGCTGTATTTGGTGATAAGACTTTTTTAAGGGAAGCAAATGACAAGATGTTGACTGTCAGCAAAGGTGCCTATTCTAGTACATGTTCCCTAGGAACTGAAGTTTCTTGTATTCAAAACATTCCTATTTTTGTCATTTGCAGTGAGTAGGTCCTCACTTTTTTTGGCCAAGAAAAACCTGTAAGAGTCTGCTTGCAGTGTCTCTTCAGTGCCTGAGGGCCTAGCAAGGCCCACCAACAAGGATCTGTCCAGGCATTTAACATTCTCCCCAGGCCAACTTAGACAATAGCTGTCCTTCACTATTCAATGTCCATCTGGGCTATGCTACACTCCTAAATTTTTATTTCTGCTCCTTGACAAGTCTACCTATTTTGACCTGACATGAGTCAGCAGTGCACCACTGCAGCAAGAAAAGCAAATCGAATCCTGGGCTGCATTTGCAGGAATGTTATTGACAGAGATAGAGATGCGATCCTCCCATTCTACCCAGTGCTTGTTGGGCCACACCTGGAGTCCTGTGTCCAGTTCTGGTCACCACAAGTCAAGAAACACATGGACAGACTAGAAAGAGTCCAAAGGAGGGCCACAAAGATGATCAAAGAGCTGGAGCTTTTTTATCTCTGGAGAAGAGAAAGCTCAGGCCAACCTCATCACAGTATTCCAGTATTTAAAAGGTGGCTACAAAGAGGATGGAGGTTCTCACTTCAAAAGGAGCCACATGGAGAAGGCAAGGGGCTACAAGTAGAAGTTGCACCAGGAGAGGTTTCATTGGGATATAAGAAAGAAATTTTTTACAGTGAGAACAAACATTCACTGGAACAACCTCTCCAGGGATGTGGTAGAGTCCTCATCACTGGAGAGTTTCAAGATGTAAGTGCACAAGGTGATAGATAATCTGACCTAGGTTCCCTTTCCCATGAAAGTTTGAACCAGGTGATCTTTTGATGACCCCTCCGACCTGGACTATTCTGTGATTTTATGACATGCTTCACTACCATACTTCATACTAGAGACTCTGTTCCTTCCTTGCTTTTGGTCTTGCCATAAACCACAGTCTTATCTTGCTCTTCAGACTAATTCATCCACTGGTTTTTGATCTTGGATTACTTCAACTGTGATCCAGTCTGTAGTCCTGACTTTACCCTAGTGAAGTTTCTCTAAGCTGGCCTGCTTCAGTGTGCTCAGTGTTCATGCAGAGCCCTGATCACATCTCTCCAGTCCTCACTCAGCAAAGCTTCATATTTATTTATCTCAGAAATCTTCCAGGCCTTTTCCCATGCGAGAGGTACCCAGGCTCTTCCGTACTTTTTCCACCACTTGTTATCCACCAGATGATGCAAATGTTCCTTATCTCTCCAGCAGTGCCTCACATCCTTCTGTTGCCAGCCAGACTCTCTTTGTGTTCTTAGTCCCTCCCAGGGCTGCCATGTGCCCCACATGCTGTTGTATAAAGCTTTGCTATTCTTTTCATCTTTTGCATGACCCTTTATTTTACCTTTCCTGTCATGACCTTCACTGCTCTTTTTCTCCCCACTCCACAGGTACTGCACGTCTTCTGTTCTTTCCCTGTTCTGTTTCTTACCATTTGCAACACTCTGCCTGTACTTTTTTGTCTTTCTCTTCTGCCGAAAAGATGTGACTTACAGCCTACTAGAATTTTAAAACTGTATCTGGCAGATCAGCAGACCTAAAGTGTGGGTTAATGTTATGTTCAGAGCTTCAGGTTACAGAGAGGGAAATAAATATTAGTGTCCTATTTCAGTCTAACTCTGAAGGATTCTCATTTGTTCTTCAGTACAGAGATTACCATTCCCAAACAGTAACTAATAATGTTCCCTAAACTGACAACACATTTTTGGGCCAGTCTTGGTCTCAAATCCTTCTTTGTATAACACAAGAGTAGGAGGAAGAAAGGCAGATGTGACTGCTGTCTAGAGTAATCCTTGAATTAAAAGAGTTGAGGTCCATACAAAATAGAACCATGATTTTCCAGGCCCTCAATGTGTTGGAGTATGCCCCTGGGTGTTGCACTCTCGTGATCCCCAGATGGCAACACGGCATAATACCAACCTTCACCAAACAGCTAGAGCAGTCCTGAAGTTACTTGCTCCTTTGGCTGATTTGGGCCTTAGCAGCCATATCCCCCCTTCAGCTTGAGTCTTGCTCTGAGAGCAGCTCAGAAAGACCTGAATTTTAGTGTCTTTCATTTGAAACTTCTGTCTATTATTTTAGAGGTTATTGTAGGTTTCCTCTGAGACTGTTGTTTTAAAAGGCCAAGTCTTATATCTCCCTAAAGTGCTGGTTTTTTTCATAGCTACACCAAGACTTGAAGGAAAATTAGTCTATCTAAGGGACAAAATATTCAGTGTGACTAATAACGTTTATGGAAAGAAAAGACAAACAACCAATATAAGCTTTATAAAGTTTTTTGTGCAACACAAATCAAAAGATGAAAAATAATGTTGGCAATCTAAGACCTAAGAACAGCAGCTTCCAAAATATTAAGATAAAAAATCAAAATTGAAAAAATGAGATTGAAAAATAGCCCTGAAAATCTATACCACATTTTGTTACAGAATCTTCTAATCAACAACCCTGGGAAAAATAAGCTAAAAATCCTTCCATGTCTCTAGATATGCACAAATGTACAAAACAATCTCAAGCATCTACTTCAAGAATCTTTGCCAGAACATATCTCAGTAACCTTTGCATTCAACCCAATGATACTCTTTAAACAAGCAGTAAGGCATTACATAGGTTTTAGACTGTTTTGTTGCCTAATAACTTTTAAGTCATTATTCCATTTGTTTGTGGTTTCACATTGTCAGGGACTGGCTCTAGATACTGGAGTAGGATCTGGTACAAAGTTATTTTAGTATCTGTCTTGTAAAAAATTATGAAAAGTATATCTACTCTATTGTAATTGGGTTATATTCCACATTTTGCCACAATTCCTTTCTTCCTATTCTAGGTTCATGTCCATCCATGCAGTACTGGCTTGACATCAGTACTAACTACTGCTGCTGAAGAAGGGTTCCATGTGTGGAATGGGTAGTGACTGAGAGAATGGTTGGATCATTAGAGTGTGGTCTTATTTTATAAGGAGCTGGTATACCTTCAGACCCAAAAATGTGATTTCTGACTCAGATTACAATGAAATCATATACCAGATCTTTTAGTTCCAGCACTGACTGGTGAAATAGTCTCTTGTGAGTTAATTTCTGTATTCTTTGGACATGCATCATAGTAACTGTAGATTTACTTAAGAAGCCAGGACTGCTGCAGCCCATCTCCTGTGCAAATATTGCCTGGTGCAATGTGTGTGAATCACACATATCAATCATGGCTAACAGCTTTGAAAATTCTTTTGTCATCTCTCTTTCCATAGTGGTTGCTTTAATCCCTTGCAGCAAAGTATTGACCACTGAGTTGCAACTGGACTGGAGCTTTCTCAGTCTCTCAAATATAATGTGAGCCCTGATGGCCACTCTCCTATATTTAGCTGCACATAGTAGCATTATTTCAAATGTGAATGATAGAGAAAACTTTCTTATTTAGAGCCTTGCATCTGTGTGAAAGTGGATGATGGTACACAGGTGGACACTATAGTTACTTGATTTGAAAGCAAAATGTTAAAACCTAGCAAAGTACCTTCTGTGTATTTGCCACATGAGGTATCTAGGGCTAATGCCAGAACACTCACATACAGAGTGATAATTTCTGTGTGATAAGGAGAAGTGTTCTGAGTATCAGCTTCGAGGCTTTAGTGTCTACTGTTGGCCAACAAATTACATGAATCAATGCAAGCAGAGGTGCAGCAGTTTTTGTTCAGACACGAAAAAATAATGAAGCCGGGGTAAAAAATATTAGATAATTTCACCAACATTTATATCTGTTGTAAAGAGATATAAAGATAAACTTCTAAAGAATTAAAGTGAACTATGAACTAAGTTCATATTGCTTGGAAGTACTTTGTAAGACTGGTAATACTTTCATGCAAAGTACTTCACAAGCACTATGAACTCTCCACTGAGTTGAACTCAATTATTTTACACAAGAGAGCTGAGCTCCCACATGCTCTTCTTAGGTGCTTTTTATAAAACTTTAAAACAGATCTTTATTTCAGGTAGACTTAAGACATTTGTCAGAGAGGATAGTTATAAATGTTTCTGTCACAAGGAAAAAAAAAGCAGTTTAGATGGGTTTACTTGGTTTTAGTCTCATTTTCTTTTCTGAGCCAAAAGTCCTTCTCCCCACTGTTAACACATTTTTCTTATTACTTACTGGATATAATTTGATCTATCACTAGTTAACCTACTCACACTTCACTGAATTTCCTCATTTATCAAACAACACACCAAATGGACTTGGGAGACTATTGAGCCTGCACAAAATCAGATGGACTTTATCTCTACAGTATTAATAGTCTTAACATCTTCAGAAGAAAGGAAGAAAAGATTGAACATATGCAAGTTTCAGAGCAAGAATTCTCCTGCATTTAAATATAAAATGGAAGAAAAATCAGATGCTTTAAAAAGCCTGTGAGTAAAGGGTTTGCTTTCTGAAATGAAGCATTACTAGTCAAAGGCTGGAAATATTAAAAATATTGGGTTTTATGAGCCTTAAAAGTGATACTGAAACTGTTAATCCTTCTTTGGAGGTATTAGGTAAGATTAAACATTATAAAAAATGTAAACGATTTTGTATAGTGCTATTATTGGGACTTTTTTGACTTGTGAATTTGCCTCTAAGCTAATTTGCATCACCTTTCAGATTGATAACGTTCGATAGTTCATTAACACTTTTATTCTATATAGCTGCATCAGAAGATTTTAGGTCCTTTGCATAAGCATAACATTAGATCCTAGTAAGAGATAAATTATATACTTATGTAATTAATGAAGATTAATTATATGTAAACTTAAAGTACTTCATGAATTTTATAGAGCATGATAATTGTTTACAGTTTCCATATCTTAAGTCGATACTTTTTTTTCAGTTCAAGTTCTTTGCAGCAATAAGTTCAATGAGTATGTAGGAAAACCTAGGGCCTGCAGACCAAATTGGCACAATCCTACATTAAAATACACATTTATGCCTATTTTCTCCTTGATATACTGACTTTATTTTATATACTGATTAATTGATACACTTGCATGTAAAATTGCTAAGAATATCCTTTTTTTCCTCTAACGGTACAATTTAAAAGTAAAATGCTTTAATAAAATTCCAAAATAAAGAGCAGTTTGTCAGCTCTTTTGCAGTCACCCAGACATGAAGGACCTCATTCTTTTAAGATAAACTTGTCATGGAGATCAAAGTCAAATTTAGTAGCTTTAATGCAGTGTAAAAATGTATTGAAGTATCATTACTAAATGGCTACAGGTAAATGCAAGATTAGTCTTTTCTAAGGTTTCTTTTATGTCTGTGCTTACAGAAGCCTTCTTGAAGTTGACTGATATCTGGGCAGCATCTGATATATACTTCAAACCACTGATTCATCATTGTACCTGTGGCTTGGTAATTGAGCAATGGCATTTGATACTTCTTCTGAATTTCAGAAATGTCTTATTTCAGCAAAACGTCCTTACCATTCAGAGTAATGCCACTTTGAGATGTCCCTTGGAGTGAATAGTTTCTTTAAACACTTCTGTGGCCTTTCTCTTTATTCCCTTTATTCTGTCTTTTTATTCCCTTTATTTCAGCTCATCTGCATTATAGTAGGGTCCAAAACTCCTTTCCTTCTCTACAGCTTTCCGCTTCAAGTTCCAGCAGGGCTTCATAGCAAATTTCATGGGGAAATTAAGTTTTTACTGTCATGCATTGCAGTCCATCTCTAATACTTTTTTGAACCTGCTGGCCAGTTTCAATCATACCTGACAGAGGAAGAAACTGCGTTTATGTCAGTCTGCTTTTTGTATGCATAATTCATATATATAACCACAATCAGAGTTTTGTGAACTCCTAGAGTGATATCATTTATGTAAATACATTCAACTCCTACTAAGTCCATTAAAACAGAGAGACATCATATTAATATCCCCACTGAAGACATTTTTAGAAAAAATAAATGCAGGTAGAAGTTCTACAGTGGAGACTCAGCTTCTGTCATTCCAATACCTTTTAGATAATTTTAAGGTTTTATCACTTACAGTGTGTTTGTGAGAAAATGCTGTTGATTTTGGGGGATATATATTTTTCTAGCAATTTGTCTAGGCAGAATCATGTCCTAAGCTACCAGAGCGTTTGAATAAAATGGACGCTTTCTCATATGCACTTCACTTTGTGGAACTGGAGAAATCAGTGAGAAGCCTAACTGTGTTACTTTGAGAAATAAAATGTATTTTCTGACAAAGCTAGTATTACCATTTCAACTACATGTAATTTTAAATAACGTAGAATAATAAATTAGAATTTAAACACATGTTGGACAATAAAGCATCTCCATGAACCAGAAGTTCTAGGTGGCTGGGAAAAGGAGTTTTCGTGATATCAGTGAAATATTTTCTTCTGGGTGAAAGCATAGCAATTACACAATTAGGAGGCACGGAGAAGAGCTCAGGAATCCAGGCCACACACGGATCTGTGAGTGGTTTTGCTTGTTGATCTGGCGCAGGCTCGCTGTGCTCAGCAATGTAAGAAAGTGAGAACAGCCAGAGAGTGAAATGAAATGTCAGGCAGCTGCTGCTAAGGACAGCAGATACCTGGGGAGGAACACAGGGAACAGGCCAAGTGCAGAGTGATCCCTGCACGGGTGTGAACGCACTGAGCTGCTGACGGGTGGGGAGGGAGGGAGCTCTGGACTTGTTTCTGCAGCTGGCTCACAAGGCTCATTATTTACCAAGGGACACACGCTCCATGAATTTGTGAAGCATATTCAAAAGGCACTTATATTTTGAATTTCTGTGGTAGAAATTATTTCCAGTTGGACTTAATTTATAAATGGCTGAATGATTTTCTGATCTACCCTGTTTCTTTCATTTTGGAAACATGAACAATTATTTCCAACTCACATTCTGCAATCACTCTTAATTCTATACCTTTATTGTATCTGCTGGATGAGAAGGATTCTGTTGTATTTTTGGGCAAACAACAAGTAAGTTCTTTACTTGAAGTGGAGCAGTTCAATGCCTCTTGTTATCTTTGCCACCTTTCTCTACACCTTTCCTACTTTTTTATTCCTTCTGAGGTAGGACTGCCCAAGGTAGATGTAGTAGTCAAGATATGGGTATACCATCCATGAATGCAGTAGGACAATGATGTTTTCTTCTGAATTTTAGTTTTCTTTGCTTATTATCCTCTGCTTATTTTTATTTCCATAATCCAATAGATTTTAACATTATTTACTTTGTACTTAGAGTTATTTCTCTTTGAAGAACTAACCGTAATAACATCAATTTTTTTCAGGAGAGGGTAGAGGAATTAATAGTAATTAATAGTAATTAATGGAATGTTTTTATATACATTCAATTTCACTCTATTTTCCCAGTGTGCACTTACAGAAGTGATGGTGACTCCTCTCCAGGTATATCATCTGTCCTTCAACATTATATCTGAAATAGTTTCTACCAATAATTTTCCCAGTATGGAGGTCAGTCTTAGGAGCTTAGAGTTCCAGGATCATATTGAAAGTCCTGTGAAAGGGTCATATTTCTTACATTTAGTTTCTTTGGTAGTGAGATTTTAAAACTATCAGGTCTCGTCACATTTTGAAGCAGGGACTTGGAATTTGGCAACAGAACTTCTCTGATATTCGTGATGCACATTTGCTATTTTTATGACTGCCATCAAATTTCAGCCAAATAAGCCCTGGAAAAACAATTCCTATCTGTTCAGTAAATACTAATAGATTTTCCTTAACTATAAGCCATCCAATGTTATTGCTTTTACTCCTATATGGAAATTGTGTATGGTTTATAGCTTTTAGAAAGGCTGTATCTATATGTAGCATTCTCCAATACCTACTCCTATATATTAATCAGACTCTTATTCTGCTGTGCCTCGTAGGTAGTGAGGTCATCGGATCCTTACAGCTGCTGCTCCTGCCTCCCTGCTGGCCAGCAAAGGGGGAGCTCAGTCTGAGGACTCCAGAGCTCAGCAGAATGCCCAGCATTTCTGTCATTGTACGGAAAGTTACTGTGTTTCTAAAACTAAGACTGTGGGTAATGTCTGAGGCTTTCCTTGTTCAAACATTAACAAGTGGAGAGCTTGCAGATGCAGAGTGACTGGAGTACAAGTCTGCTGGGAAGCTGCATATTAAAGAAGAGAAAGCAAATGTAATTAAGAGGAGAAAACAAAAATTGAATGTCTAAGGAAGGAGAAACCCTTCTGGGAGTCTGGAATTAATCCATATTTTTTGCAGTCAACGTGTGCATCTGCCATCATCAAATAGCTTTGTAATCAATGACAGGGTATGTGACCTCTCTTCTGATTTCTCTGTGTGGAAGACAGCAACAAGTTGCTGGGCAATTGCCTGTGCTGACAGTCTGAATGGTCCAGTATTGTTCGGATCCTGTGTGGTTATAAATATATTTACACACAATGAAATTTCTGGAGAGACGGGGTAGAGAAATTAGTATGTTTGTATCTTTCTCTTTTGTTGTTGTTCTTGTTGTTTTGTTTTGTTTTCTTTAAAGGTTTGAAAAGTTATATTCATATTAAGATAAAAACCAACACAGACCAATTTTAGAGACCTTCTAAAGTAGCAAGTTTCTAATTCAAGAAACTATTGTGTGTGCAACCTTCATTTGGAGAACTTTTGCAAGCCTGACGGTGGTCACTTAGTACAATAGGTGGTTACTTAGTACTTTTTCTACAAGATCCCTGCTTCCTTCAGTGCATGAAACTTGGTCCTCAGGGAATGAAGTTGCCTCTGATATTCTCAGATAATTTGTTTTCAGAATATGTAAATTGAATGTGAAGTGAATGAGGTAGAAATGTGCCTCAGAAAAAGAAAGGGTTCAGGCAGCTTCACAGTCCCCCAGTAGGTCCAAATTTCTGTCTTCCTGTATGATCCTGGCCCAGTCACACTAATAAAAATTGTAAAAGTGGTGGAAGGTACAATTTGGAAATATCACATGTGAAATCAGTGGGAACACTAAGTAGGAACACACTAACTGCTAACATTGGAAAAATCAAAGCTCACCTTGGACTTTCAAAATAGATTGACACTACTTATTTTGCTCTCTTTACACTCGTGTAAAGTTACACCATCACCTCATCCATCATACAAAGTGCCTCTGAAAATTCATGAATTAGGGTTTGGGAAGTACTCGTGGTGGTGATCTGCATTGTAAAGAAAAAGGAATAAGCAATAAGAAAATAATAATCCATTTTCAAAGCATTGTTTGCAAGTTTTGTAATGTATATCAACAATTTGAATGAAGTTATCAATAGCTATTGGTTTAGGGATTCCCACTGTGTAAAGTGAGGATGTTTCAGGTACATGATGGTACATGAATTTTTCCATGAGAGCTTATGACATGTAAAGTACAAAAAAGCAGGAATTAAAGTTATATGTTCAAACTTAATTTGGCATTTCCTAACCTGCAAGTACTTGACCATGCCACAATAAATATTTAAATACAGCTTATGTGCAAGTTCAATACTTATGCTATAATCTAGTCTAGTATTCTGTCCAGGATTGTGGACCTTGTATTAATTATGATATATGAATACCTAGGCCATGTGTTTTTACAAGCTGCTCAGCAACTACCTTTCAAAGTGAGTCATCACATTAATCTATTTGCCTGGCTACATGATTTACATTTTAGCAAAGCCACAGTACAATGACGAGAGAATGGATAAAATAAACACACAGTTGCAAAGGTTGCATATTTTTGCATTTTAAAATCATTAGCTATGATTATTTGCACTTGCTTTACACAATTTACTGTGCAAATGTTAGTCTGTTTTATTCTGGACATTATGTCAGGGATGGGGTTTCTGTTTATTCAGGGATGATTTCTCTCTCACTGGAGCTGAGCACCCATAATGGAAATGATATGTGCATGTCAAGGAGTGCTATTTAAATTTTCACTTAATGAGCTTATTGCATGGTAGTGTTATATCTTAAGCCTCACCTTGAATTTAAATTTGATCTAAGTAGGTTCTTTTTAATCTGAGAATTTTCTATTACAGAAATTTCCTTGTGCACTTAGCACCGCCCCTTTCCTCCACATTTTGGATCAGAATTTTCTCTGGGCCTTTACATGTTTGGAAAGTCCCATGTACTGAAAAAAAACATCCATTTTTTTCTCACAGGGTGAGAAGGATATTCCCCTTTCCCCTGCTTGAGGAATGCTTGTGGCACCTGTTTGTATGTGGTGTTAACACACTGCCTGTTGCCTGCATGGAAACTGGCAGTATTTACATTAGAAGGGACACACAGCCACACTTTGATCACTGATTATTTTAATTAGCAGTGAGAACTTTAAATTATGGAGTAACTCTTTGACATCCTACGTTATTCACTTCTTAATTGTGTGGCCCCAGCGAGCACTGCCCGAAGCATCCGTGGCCCTGTTGCTGTTTCTCTTCCTCTCTCCATGTTCCTCAGGCAGTCCTGCACAGCTGGAATTTTCCCACTGACCTACCCATCAGTATCTTCAGACCTGGAGGAGCTTTCCCATCAATAATCACAAAATCAATGGGATTGGAAAAGACCTCTGAGGTCATCGAGTTCAACCTTTGACTGGACACCACCATGTCAACCAGACCATGGCACCAAGTGCCCCATCCAGTCTTTCCTTAAATACCTCCAGGGATGGTGACTCCACCACCTCCCTGGACAGCCCATTCCAATGCTTGGCAATCCTTTCTGTGAAGAAATTGCTCCTGATGTTCAGCCTGAACCTCCCTTGTGTCCTCTTGTCCTGTCACTAATCACTGGCTATTATGCAAATAATGCAATACTTAGACTCCCTCACACTCATCATGGAGGACTTTGCAGCTCTTGGTGCTGTACAGACACTGGGACAGTGCTGTCCCTGACAGCAAATTACAAAAACAGGCGTGGGGTTCTCTGACAGAGAGACTTGGGAAGGCAATTGCTGAGGGGCTGGTGGCTGCTCCTGTGACCATCACATCCTCCACACCCACAACCTGCCCCTGTCAGTGTTCCAAACAAAGAGCATTATGCAGGTCTGCACTTCTTGGGTTTTCCTGTCCAGATCAGATACTGCCTGAGAAGCCCCTGAAATGCTCCAGAAACTTGCCTGATGCAGGTGCTGCTGCAAGAGGGAGCAGGAACCTCTCCGACCCCCGAGCTGTTCCTGGACACAGGTACACCAGAGCAGTTGGGAGGCATGGTGTTATTACCCAGGGAATGTAACTGGTGTTGCGTCCTAGTTCTGGAACCTGCTTTGTGAAAGATCAAAAATAGTTGCTTTTCGTCTAGCCCACCCCTAAAAATAGCAAGAGAGGCCTTTTCAAGTACATGTAATAGAAGATGATACTTGGAATCATCTGCATTGCTAGTAAACATGTGGACAATCGTTTGGAGAAAACTGATGTGTGGATGTGTTTTACACTTGTTTGTAGACAACCATCATACTTTTCTTTCACACAGCAGTTTTTAATAATACAGAGTAATATTTCACTCAAATGCATTCTAAGGTAGATACAAACCAAAAATGTGCTGGACTTCCCATTATACCATAGATATGACACACAGGATGAGGAAAAAGTGGATATTATCTGAATTCTGCTGTGGTTATACTGTGTACAGTTTTTTTACTTAGACATCCATTATTTCATTGTAGACATAAGCAGCACAGCTTTGGAATGTTCCATTAGTTCCATTTAGAATGTTCCAGTGTCACTCCCCTTCCTGGAGAAAAATGTTTTCACACAGGTAATGGATCATGTCTCATTCTATCTGTTGATATTCTCTATATTTTAAATATGCATTTCATTTGTATTATTTATGTTTATAGTCATGATTTATGAGCACAGTAGTATGCTTGTGTTATTTTTGTAAAATAGCATAGATGGTTTTGAATAGTGAGCTTGCAGAGATGCCGTTCACTGTTACTTGCTCTTTCCTTCTGCGAATGTATTTTTCATTACCATCATCAGTTTGCGAACATCACAATGTTCAGCTAGAATATTGTGTATTTTATTTATGGCTTCTATAATATTTGAGTACCCTACAAATTTTAATTGAATGTTGCCACGTCTCTGTGATGAGATAAAAGTGAGAGACTCTTATTCATTTGCCAGACAGGGAAACTGAGGCGTGGCGAGATTGTGTGAACTACCTCAAGCCACTTAGCAGATCCGAGGCAGTACAGGCCTCTAACACAGGATCACTTTTAATCTCTGCAACAGCATGGCTGTTATTTTCATGTGAGGACAGTTATAGATTTGTGTCAGTGTATGTTCAGATATTAATCTCTACTGATCCGTTTACCTACAAAACTGCTTCAAGCCAAATTAAAACAGGTTTCTACTTCAGGCAAAGCTGCCTGTTGCTTCTATAGCAGTAACACTTAATCTAGGTGTTTCAAAATAGATTTGTTTGTCAGGGCATTGCTGTAATTGGTACATCTGCAGCACCATTTTCACTTACCAAAGAAGCATCAAATCAGAGGAAAAAAATCCTTGACAAAAGTTGAAAAGCATTGCAAATTGATTTAGGAAAAGTCTTTATATATGGATATAGGTACTTTTTTTACTTTCTTATTACACTTTTTGTTAGCTTCTTTCTTGATACCTTTCTTACAAGAAATAACATTTTTTAAAATTGGAAAATGAAAAGGATAAATTCCCAGAAAATGGTAAAATCACTGTAGTGGACTCTTTTATTCCTTTTTCAAAGAAAAGGGAAATGTAACATGAGATAAATTTCATATAACATTGGTGGTCTGTCACACTGACATTTGTATCTGAACTGGTCTACTAAACTCTTTTCATAGTTACCAGAGATAATCAGACATTTCTAATGAACAATTTAAATGAACTGGTTTAAGTACGTGTTTTGGGGTAAGATTAATTGTGTTCTAGAAACACCCATTTCTTTCCACTTACTAAAAAGTCAAACAATTTTAATTAGAGACCAATTCAAATGTAGACACGGAAACTGGATGAGATGAATCTTACTGATTCTCTGTAATCTTACATAAGATTACAACTTGCATATATTTTTAATTGGAACACTGAAAAATACCTCCTATATACTGAAAGCATTGTTGGAATACTAAAATACGGCAACTTAAAAAAAAAAGGGCAGGAAATGGAAACTTGATTAGTCTGTGCCCTCTGTAGTAAATTTAACAATATACAAATTTTTAATGTATGGCAAAATTTTGTATCTATTGGATAGTTTTCATTTAGCTTTCATTTTAAAATTTCATTTTGTAACCGGTATAATTATTTTTATGGAACATGTTTTATTTTCATGTATTAAACAAGTTTTAATTTAAAAGTTGAAGTACTTTAATATTTAAAAGTTGGTGAAATTTCTCAGTATTTTCTCATAACAGCTTCATTTAACTCTTCTATTTTCAGGTCATTGCTATTTGAAAAGCTTTAAATAATGGTTTAACCATTTGTTATATATTACTTTTATATTTAAAGGTGTTTTGCTTTAGCTGTGCTACAGATATTATTTAAGTACATTTCACTGGAAGCTTGAACAATTTTAAAATTTAAATTATTTGAGAACATGCTCCAGTGGAAAAAGGCTCAAGGAAATGTTTACATGCATTGAAGTGAACCTGAACAATAAAAGAATTTTAATTCAAATATGTTTACAATATATACTTTATTAGGGAGCTTCAAATGCTAACAAGCAACTTATAAACTTAGCAAAATCTATTCATATTCAAGATGCAAGTTTTTCAAGAAACACAATTACAAAAATGCAGAGGAGGATTATACCAGTGTTTATTACACTGCTATGAAAAAAATGCTGAAAATTTATCTAAGAAAGGACCAAAAATGACTTAAAAGTGAAGGGAACAGAGCAGACCATACACTGTTACCATCCAAGTCCATTATTGAAGCTGATGAATTAATACAGAAATTGGCAGCAGTGAATCAAGGGAAACAAGCAATAAACAGAAGGAAAAGTCCTGAATGAATAAAAGAAACTGAAGAAGTTGCAACACCCTCTCAAAAAAAAGGATGTTAAGTTATGAAAACAAGAATTAACAGATAGAAAGAAGTGTATTGATCATCTGGATTCAGCAAGCAAGTTAAAAGAAAAAAGATCATATTCAGGAGTAAAATGAGCGGGATAAACCTAAGGAGTTTGATTCACCCCAACTATTCTCACAAAGACAAGAGAAAACTGCTGCATCTGCACTCCAGTTCTTTGTCTTTTACAGGGCTGATTCATACAATAATTTTAATCTCAGGTTGTTAAAAGTATTTATAAAGATAGATAAACATTATTATCCACTTGCTCCAGATGAAATCTGTGATACAGAGAGGTAATGATTCTGCCAGGGTCTCATAGGTAGTATTTTAGGTTCTGCCACAAAAGTACATCAGTATAATTTACAGCATCTCTAAGGATCGTACTGAGTTATGTCGGCGTTCAGAGGCTGTTTTATTTCTTTCCTCTCCATCTGAATAGAAAGCCTTGTATTTCAGTCATGTAAACTTTAAATCCAGCCAGCCTTCAGGCAGGTTTCCTTCATATTCTTGGAAAAACTAGTGCTTTTGAAGGAGGATGGGATGGGATGGGATGGGATGGGATATGATATGTTATGATATGATATGATATGATACTTGTGCTTGTCATTTTCCAAAGAAGAGTCATATATATCCAAGACTTTTTTCCCCCCCTTCTGGCTAATACAATATCAAGAATCAGCCATGATAAGTAATGCCCTTTATTTTACAGTAAATAGATAGAAACTCAATACAGGAAAAACTGATCAAATTACTTAGTTCAAGCCAGCTACTGGAAGAAAGATGTATTTTTTAGTCAAAGGAGTTAGTTGCTAGGGTCTTTTGGCATTCCTTGGAGACTAGTCAGAGCAGAACGAGAAACTTTTCCTTTTTTTTAATATAGGTCATTTAAGACTGCAACCTCAGAAATAATTGCAACAGTACAACTGAGAAGGCAGTAAACTGTAGTGCACTGGAGGGAATACAGGATGAGAGTTTGGTATGGAAGCAACTTTTCAAATGAGTTTTGATGCCAAATAAAATGAACCTCAGTCCAAATAACAAGAGAATTAACTTAAAGCTCTGAAGTATTTATTTTCCAAAATTTTGGTCACCATAGTACCCACAAATTTACCTTGCATTTTATCTGTTCCAATCTTCAAGTCTGTTTCATTAACTTAATGTATTAGTAAAATATTTCATAAGAAGAAACAGAGGCAGATGAAGAGAGTTTATTAAATTCTCTTATACGATGGACAGGCAAATTTAATGACTTTTTATTACTAAAGTATTGCTGTGTCAGTGCTCTCTGTCTTTTAGCAATTGACACTTACCACTGCTTCATTTAGTGAGAAAACTGTCTTGTTTGTAACCTGAACTGCAGCTGTTTAAACTTGGAGACATTGATTGCAGTAGAAGGGATTATTTTGTTTTCTTACCTGTCCTATTCTTTTTTCAGTTTTGTGAAATTATCAGGATCGGAAAATGTTTCACCTTAACATTTCTCATTGTTCTAGGGATTGAAAATACAGATATAAAGGAACTAAATCTCGATTAAAAGGTGAAACAAAATGTTTCCTCTATTTCAAACCAATCCGTTGGCTCTTGGGTATTCTTAGTTCCTGTGTTTGAATGTTTTGCTTCCTTAAACTATAGTGAAGCACTAAAGTTTGGCAGCTGAATACAACATGTTTGACTTTTGGGGACTTTTGCATGAAAAGATTTTGTGTCTTGGACTTCATCAGTTCTTCTACGTGACAGCAGCACAGAGTAGCACAGAGATTGCAGTGGAATGTATTGGAGGGTTATATGACACTTACAGTCCAGTATTTGATTTGAGAGCCATCTACTAGAATCTCATGAGGCATGGAGGTAAAAATGTACCACAGAAATTGAAATATATCAGATTATCCTTAAAAGCATTAAAATATAATCAATAACATATTTTAGAGTAAAATACTTCAGTGGTTGCTAGCCATATGGAAATGAGGAATATGATTCTAAAGGGATTCACAGCAGCAGTGGTAATCTACAGTGACCCTTTATTATCTCTGTTTTTCTTTGTACATTATACATTGGGAGATGACACAGTCCATCCAGCACTACTGTGTGAGATAACTGAAGATGTGTCAGTACTGTTCTCATATTCAGCAGTTCAAAACACACACTTCTAAGACCTGCCCCATCACAGGTAATATAAATCCTGTAATTTTCCAAATATGGAAGGATTTGTTTTAAATTATCAACTACCAGCATTTCATTGGTTTCCTGTCAGACTTTTCAATCTCAAAAAAGTTGATGGAAAAAAGTGAACACGGAACTCTATTTCTGTATAAGGTTCTGTGAATTTGATGAGTAAATCCAAATGAGAAAGGCAAGGGGAAATATTAGTCTATTCATCCGTTTAGAAATTAGTTTTAACAAATTCACTAATTGCTTTTGAGTTCTTAAAGGTAGGTCATTAATTTGTAGTTTGAATGAGTTTACTCAGGACTTGGATATGTTAAAATAAAAACATTTATAGCTGACTATTGTTGTAATAAGAGAAAGCAATATAGTGTAATGCTGTAATTTTTCGTTACAGAATGTAACTTTGGAAACCATCTTATGTGAAGAAAAATTCTTCCATGGACTTTTTAGAAAGGAAGAAGTAGATGTTAAAGATAAATCTTGTATTTTCTTTTGAAAGAAGAATGTCTGATTGTAACTATTGCCATCATGCCAAAAATTGCCAGAGACCTTGGAATATGCTTCCTGGACCCAGTATTTTAACGATATTCAGGAGTATTTCTCTCTGATACACTGGGAATTTGCTATACCAATGAAAATGTTTCTGTCTATACATAAAAGACATTCACTCATGCTGGCATGCAGAAAGTATGAATGTTAAATAATTGCAAAACATAATACATGATGAAAATTGGATGAAAATTTATGGGCATTTATGTGTTCTGCCATTAAAAATATTTTTTTTCTGCATGGAGAATATTTGCACAAGTAAAGCTTATATTTTTGTAATAGCTGTCAAATGAGGAGACTATGCCACAGGCAGAAAATACCCATAGTTTAATTAGATCCAGACAGACAATAATGTAGGACCCCTGCAATGGCAAAGATTATTTTCAAAGGGACCCCACAAATTATTAGGGTCATTCTACGTGGCAGTCAGTCTTCCTGGAATGACTAGGTTGTCTTCTTAATTGATAAATACTTTGAAGTCGCAGGGTTATCAGGAGAAATCAAACACACCTGGCCTTTTGGGGTTTCTGATGCAATTCCTGAAATGGCTGTCAGCCTTCCATGCTCGTTGTTTGTTGCTAAAAAGTATGGCAACATAAACACATTTTTAAAATTCTAAAAATTAGTGAAATAATTTTTTTGATAGTTAGAACTGGAGTTTGTCCATCTGCGTTTTCAGTCTTTTCAAACTGTAAGAAAAGGACATTGTTTGAATGTTGTGCTGATATTTCCACACTGGCAATTCACTTGTTTCTTAACCTTTTGCATCCCCGTTCCCTGAACCTTCAGTTGCTTCTGTAAAAAGAGAGAATGATACATATGTCTTCAGATACCTTTGCATGGTTGGGAACATATTTCTCATCTTGCAAATAAGTTTGTAACAAAGTAATAAAATTTTAAGCTTGGTTTTAGGTAAATGTATAACAACAGAAATATGATATGTATTAATCCTCTTTTGACCTTGTTTTATACTAGTGGTGCTACAGCTATTTTAAAGCTTCATTATATTAACAGGAGAGTATGCAGTAGCTTTAATATAAATTATGATCATATATTACATATATGTATTACATATTTTTATATATGATCCTATAATCTAAAAAGATCATAGTAGTAAATATAGAACATAGTTTTAAAATAAAATACATTACTTTATGTCCTAGATTAAGACCCGTGTGTTTTTTTCTAAAACAACCTTTTGCTTTTGTCATAATTCTCAATGAAATAGAACCTCTATTAAATGGAAAAAGACTTTCATTAATAAATCGAGTAAAATGCAATAAGCAGCAACACTTTAACCAGCAGAAGCTAGCCTGAAAGCTGGTAAGTGCAAAGCTAATCAAGTAGGGACCTGGTAAGAGAACATTAAACATGTCCTGAACATGTTGACAGTTTGACCTCCATGAAGTGCTTTTTTTCCTTCTTGGTTCTTTTTTTTCCTAACTGTTACTAAAATTTGGCCATCTCCATAAAATCTTAAATATAAATTTTTCACGTGGGAATGAAGCTGCCTACATCTGTGCTATGCATGTGCTTTCTGAAATGGGCCCAAATGCCTGGATCTGGACTGGTACGTATGTTGTCTCCATCACTGGATGAGACTGCATGGACTGCACATACCTGCAGCAAGAAATGTCGTAAAGGCCAATTCTTAAGAGTTATAGAAAGTTTACTTCACTCTTTTTAGAAAACACTGTGTGCCAGTTTCTAGAGGAAGAACATTAGACACTGTTTAGATGTTTTCTCTATTGAATATCTTTCTGAGTAGCTTTTATCTCTGTGGAGAAAACAGCGGAGCTTTGGCACAGTGAGCTTGCTAAGCTGTCATCAGGTACAGAAGATCTGAAAGACAAAGAAGCTTTTGAAGACAGTTAAATAGACAGAAGCACTGGTAAATGCAGCAGAAATTTAGAGATCTGCATTCTATTGTTTAGGTCCCTGTTTAATTTACTCTAACACCTCATATGCACTTACTCAAGATGTGTTGCTGCTCTGGCAAATCCTGGTCTCAAGATAAAGAAACAGACACGGGTGAAAGTTACTGGAGATGCCATGAAAAGTAGAATTATTTTAAGAGGAGTTTAAATAGGCTGAAAGACTTTACATTTTTTGATATATAGATGACAGACTGTCAAACAAATTAAACAAGATTGGGAATACTGGCAGAATATTTAAAATATAAATAAGCATCAAGCTTAATGAGAGAATATGTTATGAGGGAACTGTAGAGCTATACATATGAACAGGAGGAATATCCTTAAGTGCATAAAGTTGTGCACGAACTAGTACATCCTGCCAAGAAGCTAAGTACCACTGCTGCTGAGGGTATTTCACTAGATCTGATTTAAAACTAGCTCAGATATTTCTTCTACTTGGTAATTAGATACAGTTTACCTAATACAGGGTTTAATTTATTATTATTTTTTTAAAGATGTAGATTTATATGTCACATGGTCACTTAGAAGCAATACTGAAAAATGTAAATTTGATGTCAAGGAGAAGTGGAGACTGGTGGAAGAATTCAGATGGGAGAGTGTTGAGGCAAAGTAGTTGCATGAACAAATTGAAGGGGTTTTTATAAGGGTTTTTATAACATTTTACAAGGACTGAAAGGAGGTCCTGTCTGTTTGGACCAAGAGAGAAAGAGGATATTGTGTAGAGTAGGATCCCAAAATGCCATGTGGGTTTTCTTTATTAAGAGTAACATGAGGGAAAACTTTGAAAGAATCCCGAGATTATGCCCCTTAATATCCAGAAAGTTAGTTTTGGAAAGCAAAGATATAACAAGCTTTTGAAAAGCAAAGATATCAGCTCTTTTTCACAAGTTTAGTTAAAGTTGATAAAACCTTGAAATGACATAATTTGAGAGAAGGACAGATGGAAAATATTGCTAGAAGAACAGTTAATGATGCTGAGCTTGATTTGTTAGTCACCAGCATGGAGACAATAAGTGAAGATGTGTCAGCTGATGAAATTGCTTGGAGAGAGAACATGAGTAAGACGAGCAAAAGGCTATAGACACCGCCCTGGGGAATAATGAGAGTGGGGAAAGAGCAAAAAGACTCATCAAAAGATGAACTGAAAGAACAGTCTTGAAAAGAACTGGAGCAAAAAAAAACCCCAGTCTTCAAGTCTAGTGGGTGTAGAATGTCAGGAAGGCAAGAATGATCAATGGCATCAAAAATAGGAAGGAGGCAAAAGAGGGAGAAAACATGGGAGATGAAGGACAGGGAGATTATGTGTGTCAAGGAGCAGCAGGAGTAGGCTTTTCCACAAGGGAAGGACATCTGGGAGATGACAGTGGCAGCATGAAAGTCAGGGGCAGTAACTTCACTGGCAAGGGCACAATCCCACAATAGCTGGGCAAGGCAAGCAGAGCTGGTCAGGTTGTGGTAATTAAGGTCATCAAACAGTCCAGATCACAAGGCAAGTCCAAAATGATGAGGCATAATCTGAAGTCAAGTCAGCATGTCAGGGCCAGAATCAGGACTGATGACAGCAACCAGGTTCAGCCAACAGCCCAGTGACTGTCAGGTAAAAGTATAATGACAAGGCAAGTCCAAAGTCAAGCCAGGAAAACAACTCAGCAGGTCAAGATCAGTGAGGCCACAGCCCACAGCATAGCCCAGGTAAGGGCCCCCATCCCAGCAGAAGAGACCCTCCTCTTACCACTGGTCGTGGCACAGCTCTTCTCTCAGCAGCCTCCTCCCCAGGCAGCTGAGCTGCATCCTTCCAGGGCTGGCTGTGACCACAGGCAGCTCAGCCCCTGGGAGGGGGAATGGGCTGCACTCAGAGCCCAGGGAATTCACTGTATTTAATGACTTATGCTGGACTCTGCTGCAGTTAATGAGAATTTTGTGATTGGCTTAATTAGGGTCAGGAACTCATCCCCAGGCCTATATCTGACCATAATTCCTTCTTGCTGTTGCAATGTGTAAGATGAGAAAATAAGATGTTATGATCTAGAGGCTGGAATGAGAATCACATCTATGTTGTGATACAAACAAGAAGATTATCTGTGTTTTGAAGGGTTTAAATATAAAATACAACACATTCAGGAGAGAAGGTTTAGGAAGGTAATAGAAATGTTATTGTTTTCCATTCCCTGTGCACTTTCTAATGTTTGTATTTTTGAAATGTGAGCTTTCTTTTCAAGGCTCAGAAATTTCTTTTAAACATTACTCGCAGTATAGGCCAATAATTTATCATTGCTCTTATTTCCAATATAAAGTAAACTTTAAGCTCAAGATCCATCTGCTGGGATTCAATTTTTAAAGAAAAATATAAATGTAGTTTTCTAACTAAAGGGGCTAAAAACCAGTGAAGGCTTCTTGCAGCTTTGGAATGAAATCTGAAAGACCTGCAGGAAACACTGGTTCTGGCAGGCAGCCAAGCAGGCAGCACAAATGGTAACACACAGCTGCAGTCTGATGCCTTATTATTTATTCATGTTGTCCATGGAGTAGAATCATGGAAACATTCGTATCTTCCAGGCGTAAGAGTACAGGACTGGCTTTTTATAAACATGGAAATTATTTTTAGCAAATTTTAATGTTTAGAATTCCTTTGCTTGAGACGTGAAGAAAATAAAGAAGGGAATATCTCTTTTCACATAAAGTTCTGACATGGGGAATGATATTTTAGCTTAACTGAGTGCTACTTAAGCATTTTTAAAGAAAATACATTTTAAGATACTTATAACCTAGGAGCATATTAGCTGAAGATGCATAAAAATATACTTCTGATCTATGTCTCCAGTACTGGATTGTCACTATAAATGGGAATGTTATCAAAGGTATAAATTTAAGCAGGTACGAATTACTTGCTCTTGTTCTTTAGGCTGTACAGAGTGTGTTACATACCTGCATTGTATCTTTGTCATAGTACATAATGATTTATAGAATTGTTTTATTCTTCAATTTAAATATTTTAAAACCAACTTTGAGTAATTACTCTGTCTAATATTTAGTATACTGTATTTATTATGAGAATGCAAGGGCAACTTTTCAACAATAAACATTCAGTCTTAAAATCTTACATTACAAGAGCTTGTAAAACTTTGAATTGCGTAATATATCTGTCATTTCCTATAGGGAAGAAAAGATATGAGCTGAAAAGAATTTTAGCTGCAAGTCTGGAAGCAAAATGGAAAGACCTGTAGCAAAATTGAAAGACCTGCAGCAAGGGGAGACTTCTGTAGCAGATTAGCTAAGTGTACATGGGCCAGAGGGTGAGACCCTGTGTGTACATTTATCTATATGTACAGTCAGTAAAAATTCTGGCTTTGGTAGAGTCTTGGGATGGATGCTTAAAGTATCTTTTTTTCTTTTTAACTGAAAATACACATTATTGACATTTGTGTCTGATTTGGAATATGTTAGATGAAATGCAAACAAATACTCTAAACTGACCTGTGCAGTACAAAAGAAGTTTAGCCTATCAATATAGGAAAACAAGTCAGAGTGTTGTAAATTCTTTTTTGATAGATACCATTTTGGTATAAATATAGGTTATAAATTCTGTGAACCTATGTGGAAATTATTTAAAGTTTGAAAGATTTTCTAAGAGCAGAAAAAACTTGGTTCGGAAAAGTTTTTTGTAATAATTTCTGCCAGATTTTTTGGTTTTAATAAACTCTAATGGAACTGATGGGATGTTTCAGAAAATGGGAAAGAAATATTAAACTTTTTACATTGAAAATGCAAATGGAAAATTTCCAGAAGGCTGTAATGGAGCTACATTTTTAGTGTTTTAAAACCAATGGCTAGTGCTTTAAAAGACTATGTGGAACAATATCAGTTTGACACTGGATTGAACCATTTAGCAGGGCAATATCAATACAAAGCTAAGGGAAGGAAACGTAACTGAAGCCACCCATTCTTGTTTTATGGAAAGTGATTTTATTTTTTTGGGTTTTTTGAGCGGTGTTGAAGTTACCCTATTTATTAATAGCAGTTACAATGCTGGCATAGCTGAGATCTGCAAGTCATTAGAGTTTTGCAGGAAGATATTTTTATTACAAAATTATATCAATATGGAATTAACTGTTCTGTCAAATGCATTCCAGCTGAATACTTGTCAGCTTTGTGCTCCTTACCAATGTAAAATTAAACTAGCTTGTTATTTTCATTTTAATTTTCAATCTCAAAGGGAGTTAATTGAGGAAAACACGATGACCAGTGATATAGAAGAGACTGAATTCAGTGCAAAGGTCAGACCTTACCTGCTGTGGCACTTAAGGTAGGATGCTTCATAAGAAACTGAGGTGCCCAAGTAAAAAAGAGCAAGCAGTTCAGCAAAAGTTGAATGTGCTAAATTACCTTGTTACAGAGTAACATGCCTTCCTGGTTTTCAACTGTCCAAAAGATTTCCAGGTTTCTGATTGCAAATAATGATCCAGTTTCATCAAGGAATGATGAAACTCTGTTACTCAGTGGTGTACTCCAACCACTGAACTGTGTTATACTTGCCCACACCCAGGGAGGGCTCAGTGCTCTGGATCCTGTGTGGATGAAGGTGCCAGTGAAAGGAAATAATTGACATAAAATTTCATTTTTAATATTTCCTATTGTAGATAATACTTTAATTTGACAGTGTTTTCTGTTTTGCTTTTTACTCTTTTTCTAGTAATCCCTGGTTATTCAGTTGTTTTATCAATTGTTACTGAGCATTAAACTGATGGTCTGTATCTTATTTCCTCAGTAGGCAACAGATAGTTCAGAGATTGTCACTGAATATGTGCAGATAATGACTGATTTTTACAATTTCCCTTGGTTTAAATGTCTGAATATGGTTTTCTAAGGGGAGAGCAGTGGGCGTTTTCTCCACTTTAGTAAGGCTTTTGACGCTGTTTCCCATAACATCATTGTAGACATGGTGATGAAGTGTATGTTAGATAAGTGGACAGTGAGGTGGACTAAAAACTGGCTGAATGCCTGGGCTGAGAGGGCTATGACTGGTGGAACAACATCTAGTTGGAGGCCAGTCACTAGTGGTGCACCCCAGGTTTGACACTGGGCCCTTTACAAACATCTTCTATAATGTTTTGGGTTTTTTAATTTTCTGTCTTTAACAGCTATGTATTATTTTGAAGACATTCTCCACATCCCCTGGAAGTTTCTGCAGTGGTTCTTAATGAAAAGCATTGTTGAAAGGCTTTGGAAATCCAGTTGTACGAAGCGATCTCTTTGTGCATCAGATTTGTGAGATGTGACTTCCCCCTTTCATGTGTCCACTTATAATTTCTACCAGATAGTGGTAGAAACATCTGGATAACTTTTTTGTAATTTTTTTTAACTCCTAGTAAACCTCTTAAAAATTGAGACTTTGTGTGTTAGCCATTTTCCATTCATATGGCAATGAGATCTGGCACTCATCCTTGAGTTCCTTAAGCCTTCTTAAATGATTAACATTGGCTTTTGGCAGTTTGCTGCTATTCCTTCATTGATTCCTCTCTAGAATATTTTGTTGACACTTTATTTTGAATAATTTCTCTGGTATTTGCCCTCTGATGGGGAATGTATAAGCAAAGAATGAGTTCACATATTCTGTTATTTCTTATTCCAACTGTCCTTCCTAATCTCAGCGTCAGGCTTCTTCTTCCAGTGTATTTATCAGTTTTCGTGCCTTTCACGAGGCACTAAATCCTCTTTAGCATACTTTTAATGTTTAAATTTCTGTTCTTTTTTATATTCTTCATTTAAATGCAATTCAGCTTTTTCAAGGACATCTTCTTACTTTGATCAGATGGTTTTACTGTCTGCTTAATCCATCCTTCTTCTGTTTGTGTGATCTTTCTAAAGTCATCTTTGAACAGGTTCTCTGGTGCCCAAGAATAACTTGGAGGCTCCATCCAAACATAGTTGTAGCTACCCCCTTGAGTTAATTTATTTATATTTTCCCATTTTGCAATTTGGCCTTACTGTAGAAGATGGTTTGACTTTTATCAGTATTGCAATGATAATATCCTATCGTCATCTTTTTAGAGTTTCTCATATTCTTCTGATTTTCTTATTATTCTTCTGATATGCTATGTCAGCATCCTCATTCTACCCCTTACCCCATCTTACTTCTCAGACTACCACTTGTTTAGAAGAATGAATGCATTTGATCTGAATTATTGGTTTTTGATGCCTCTTTTTTACATGGCACTCTGAAGTAGGCCTTGATTCTGAGCCTGAGCTCCATATCCATTAAAAACCATGACTGTGCGACTGATTATTCTCAGGGCTGTGCTTTGGTTAGGAAATATTTCTAGAATAAAAACTATGACACTTCAGGTACAGACTTATGTTTAATTTTATTTAACTTGTCTCTGCCCCATGCTAAAATAAAAGGTAAATAAAATCATAGATAAGGAAAAAACCAGTTAATTAATTTTATTTTTTACATTATTTACTTTATTTAATGAAATGCAATGGTTTGATTAATCTATATTTACTGTTCTGCATTGTTGTAATAGTGTTGTTGAGGGAATACAAACATTTCTTTGCCATGTACCTCAGTTTTCACTTTATAGAGCTGTTCTGTTAATTTTTTTCTGAGATATACAGCAAAATCTTCTGCTTTTTATAGGAGAACTCATGATGAACTCATCAGGAAAGGAGAAATTTTGATTGCTGAAAGACAAGGAAATTTGAAGAGCTTGCAAAAAGTTGAGAATGTGACAACAAGCCATTTAATCACATATTCATTGGTAATTGCAAAGTAAGTAACTTTGTAAAAGGACATGAACACCACCATGTAGCTGGAGGAGTGTGGGGGACCTAAGAAAAACAGCCGGATTTCCCTTTCTTTCTCCTGTGCTCTGGCTCCTCCCTCCCCGCCTACCCTGTGCTCTGCTTCCCCCCGCCCCAAAGGAATTCCCCTGATCCCTCCAGTTCATTCTGTGCTCTGAAGTTTTGCTTCTCGACATTCACCCCGTGACCAACACTGGCCAACGCACTCAGCTCCAGCCTCTCCTTCGGTGTGCCACGTCCTTAGGGAGCAGAGAGCAAAGGAAAAAAGCAGGCTGTGGTCAACATGAATTAGAGGCTGACCCACAACACCTTGTGTATGTGGGGGACAACCTACACTTTCATTTGCAGGCTCACTCTTCACCAAGTGACACCTTTAGCTGGTGTCAATTAATATCTTGAGAAGATGCAGCTTGGAACTTTTAAATAGCAAGAAAAAGTATCACATATGTAAAGGAATATTCAGTAGTTTGCAGTGTAAGACATTGACAGCAGAAGTCTTGCTCTTTAAATAATTTAAAGGTGAGATCATATTTTAAGTGTATTTTGACATCTGCTTCAGCAATCCAAACCGTGGCACAGAACCAAGAGCTGGAAAATCCACAAAGCAAAGAATCTACAATACAGTACTTTTAAACCTCTCATGGATAAAAATACTTATATTTTGTGTAATGAACTATTAAAGCAAGGTGAGACAGTTCATACTGCTATACTATGAAGAATAGAAAAACACAATATTTCTGATAATTTTCCACTGACAGCATATTTGACTTATTTTTCTGTATTTTAGAAGCTATTTCCCATGTTGATCTGTATGAAACTCATCAGTTTACTTCTAATATGTTCTTTTTAAAAAATTACCTTAAAAATTTGTCTAAAATTAATGTTCAACCCAAATATTCTCAAGTTATTTAAAATTATGCCCTATGGTGTTTTTTTTCTAGCTGCAATTTATCCATTTTATTGAGATGGGTTTAATGCATTTATTATCATTAATGAACATTCATTGGAATTATTTTACAGCAATCTGTATTCACACTTGCTTATAAATATTTTCATTCTGCTAGATAAATGCTTTGGCAGCAATTCTGATTTTTCAGGAAGAAAACCAGAAGTGCTTGAAAAACATCCTCTAAATAGTAGAATTTTGTAGCTAGAACATACTCTTTTACGATTTCTACTTGATCAATATTTTACTCAGAGAAAAGCTTCTCCTTTATTTCCTATTCACATTCTGTGCTTGTCTGAGAATGAATTTGTATTTGTTATGGAAAAGAAAACATGGTCATATTGTAGACCAGTGCAATTATGCAGGAAAGGAAAAAAATCATCATCCCAAGGGGATCATATATTTATCAGTTGAGACTTCCTCATATGTAGGTGCTCACGAGACTGCTAAGATGAGTTTTCAAGCAGCCAAGAGATAGTTTAAGCAGGAGGCTCAACACATTGTGGTAAAGTCAGTTCATGGATGTTACTTAATAAATTACATGATTACAGAGAATTATTTTCTTTAGCTGACTTGTATTTTTGTCATTGTAGTTTCAACCCAGGATAAGAAACCTTGTTTATTAATAGCTGTCATAAAGCAATTCTAGCTTAGCTCTCCAGTTACTAGACAGGAGCTGGGGAAATGGATAGATTGAGGATAGTGAGACTATGGTTACATTAACTGTAATTCTTTTCAAACAGATACACTGCTGGGATCTTATATCTGCCTTGGCTGGGATCAGAGCCTCTTGAGTTGATGCACTGTTGATATTTACTGTAAGGGTTCACTGCTTCACCAACTGGCAGAATTCAGGGTAAGTAGCTGAGGTCAGTATTTACAAGCCAAGAAGGATTCACAACTACTCCTGGTTTCCAGCACTTAAAATTTATCATATTTGAACTACACCTTCTCTCTTAGCTGGAACATTTAATCTCACTTTAAAGCAAATCCTACAATCTGTGACACAGTATCTTGAATCTGATCCTGTAGGATGGCAGCTGTTCTCTCTCATTTAATCAACTGTTCACTTGGAGATATTAAGCAGCTTCCATCTGGCTGGAAGTGGCTACTGGAAACCCAGTTCAAACAAGGGTTAAAAAAGCTCTCTAATGGGCACCGTAAATTCAAAGCCTTCAGCACCTTTGTGAAAAAGCCATCTACCAATCCACACAAGCATTTTGAAACCAGACTAGTTAAGAAAACTGCAGAACATGTAACATAATGAGTGGACACAACCAGGTTAATGCACACATAATTAAATATTTGCTTAATTTAAGAGGACTGGTAATGCTGTATAGGGGTCAATGTTCCTAAAGGTCAACTTCTTGTGGGACATGAATTCTGGATAGTTCAGGATTCCAGTGTTCTCTGCAGTCTGGGAAAGATGGAGAGTTAAAAAGACAGATCTGAAGGGGACTTTGATACAGTCCAAACCAGAAATTTGGGATTAATATTTGTAGAATGTTGACAAAGCTACAGCCATAAAGGTCAGAGATTATCTTTTCTGTTCAAGCTGCTTTGTCTCAGTTTTCATGGCCAAATAATACAGAATGTGTTTAGAAGAAATTTCTGCATTTTTTCTTATGGAGCTATTGAAAATCCTCAGTATTGTTGGAGAAATGACCAAAACACCAGGAAGGGAGTTTAATATTCATATGGCCAAATCTCATCTATTGTGGAGACAGTCAAGTTGCAGTTCTGTAAAGTCAGCATGAAGAGGAACAGACAACATGAGCTGTACATACAGATGCAGCTCCCACTGGTATCTAATCTTGTGCCAGGTTAGATGGTATCTCAGGCTGGTTTGGTTCCCTGAGGTGGAAAGGCAATACAGAAAGAGCATTTTATGATGTAAGAACCAGCCCAGAGCACTACATGGCACAGCTTCTTCCCATCAGTGAGTTTGCTCTCATTTGCACCAACCATCAGAAAACGTACCTCTTGCCAAACGCAGTAGGCCAAAGGAAGCAAGAACTGCAGCAGCTCCATGTCCCCAGGTCCATCATGTAGTGAGCTGAAGGGTGTATTCCCAGTGAGCCTGTGCAGGCAGGTGCACCCTCACGTACACAGAACATCCAGGAACACACACAGAGCACCACAGACAGAGCACAGCACTCGGGGAAACAGGGACAGGACCAAGGGCCTCCTCCCCGTCGCCTTTCCCACTGCCCAGGAGGAAGGCCCGTTAGTGGGCAGTGCAGACATCCCTGCAGTGCCCATCCCTCCCGTGGCTGGGTTGGCACACCCAGTCTGTCCAGCACCTGCCCCTGAGTCTCTGCCTGTGTGGGGTCTACCTTGTATCAAGCCCTTGAATCCTCTTATCTCCAGTTGCTTCCCTCATAGAGACATGGAGACAGACAGACAGACACACACACCGAGTCCAACCTCTCCCTCATCCCCCACTTCATGGAAAGCAGACTCCTCCTGCCCTCAGATGGGTGTTAACAGGGCCGTTCAGAACAGATCCCCATAGTGTCTCAGGATAACCTGAAGTACCAAAAGTTAAAAAACCCCCAAGGAATCATACAGATTCCAGGAATATACTTTAGGAATGTATTTAATTACAAAGGGGCTTTGATAATCTACCTAGAACATTATACTCTTAAAAAAAATCCAGAAGACCTTATTTTCCTACAAAATGCAGTGTTTTTTCTCGTTTTTCATGTGTTGTGAAAGAGTATTAACCAAAGAGCCCATTTGCTGGAGTAGTCAATAAACTACAAAACTTCTTTAGCACACATGCAAATGAATGCTGGGGGCTTTACATCCACAGCCCCTGCACGTAACACAGTGCTGACCCGGCCTTTGGGCATTTATACAACAGCTCCTGTTTGTTACCCAAGATCATTTCAACTTAAATCTTCTCAGGACATATTTGGCATTATTACAATGTCTATTACCTCTTGTGCAGACAAAATTCTCAGGTTTTTTGAGTAGTATCAACTTCTACAAGATAAAGAGACGAGATCCAAGTCTTTTAAGGTACTTTTATTTAATAAATAACTTCAGTAATAGCACTGTAAAAAGTGAACATCTGTTAACAGAAAAAGGCACTTAAAACAAGAATATGACTATGATGCAGTTTGAATGGTCAGAGGCAAATGTACATGGCACATGTCAAGAATGATGTGTGACTCATCACATGACAAACTATGCAATCTTAGCTACAGGGTAAAGGCAAATTTACAGCTAAGACTGCTAAAAAAAAAAAGGAAAAAAAGCTTGTGTCGATACAAAAATATTACAAAAAGAATTGCAACCAAATACATTAAAAATGTTAGAAGGGTGACAAAGCACCAGGCTTTCAAAGAAAACATTACAGAATAAAGACACAGCATCACGTAAGGCCCTTAGGTGATCTGAGGATGTCTTGGTAAGGTACTTCATGATACTGCCACCCAGGGCTTGAATTTACAAAATAAAACTAAGCAAGTTACCAGTCAGCAACTTTTTCAGTAATGGCACGTGTTTTAAAGCTATTTTTTCCCTCTTAACATTCTTCTCAAACACTTTCATTTTGACCATAACCTGGCAATAAGCAACTTCAAAAACAAAGATAAGTATGCACACACTTTTCAGTCTTTTACACTGCCCACTTCCAGCTTTCTCAACTTAACATGTACTTAATCACACATCTAGCAATTCGAAGACCAATTACCCACCAGCTCCATGCTACATAAGTTTAATTACATCTGCAAACTCAAGCCCTGATTTCCCTGTAAAGCTAAAAAATTTAATACTAAATGGCTAGGCAGAGCCCTCATGCTGATTGCTTTAATCCCTTCCCTCCCTGTCATTCCATATAGTATCGTGCCCTGCAGAAGATCTGGATTCACAGCACGGGAATGGGAAAGGTCAGAAAGGCACCACGTGACCTGGGCTGTCTAGGCTACACAGTCTCAAGTTTTTTTTTTGTCCAACCTCTGGCACCAATTACTTTTACTTGCAATAAAAATAAAATAAAATTAAAAGTAAAAAATTACATATGGTACATTTTCACACAGGAAAACAAACCTATATGTAATGAATTAGTAAAATCACCGCAGTTTGCCCTAAATCTATCTTACTGTGACTACAAAAATTGCTATGCTGCATACAGTGTTGTGAAGTCATACAAGCAGTGTTCATTTTCCCTCATACTTAGGATTGACCACAGTTGTCACTGCACTCTTGTAAATAGGATTTTCACCCTAGAAAAAGAAAAAAAAAAACTCATATTAACATTTAAAGAGATGAAAAAACCAACGTGTTTGCAAGAGGTGTAACAATTAGCTTAAGAAATTCCCCATTAATGTTTCATTTGTACACACAAACAGCTCAAGTCAAACTAGTTTTCCCTCTAACAACTTGAGCCAGGGCATGCGCAGCTGATCAATAAAGCAAAGGGTTAGAACGATCCTGTTTTGTTTGCACCACACACTTCCTTGGAGGCAGCTGAACCTCTCTGCTCATCTCAGGGCTGAGCCATCACCCAGGGCTCTGCAGTCCAGGGCAGTGTTTTTAAGGAAGCGTAGAATTGTAAACAACATTGTTTGACACCGAGACTGACCACAGACCACACTCTGCTATAATAAGCATTTAAATAGCTTATCTCACATTACAATTTAATTCTAGAAACAAAGCGGAGAGACTTCTAGTGTTTTGCTAATACACAGTCACTATTTA
Organism: Manacus vitellinus; assembly: GCF_001715985.3. Taxonomy (NCBI): domain Eukaryota; kingdom Metazoa; phylum Chordata; class Aves; order Passeriformes; family Pipridae; genus Manacus; species Manacus vitellinus. The sequence continues at coordinate 41,559,263 of NW_021940535.1, forward strand.
TACTGAACATTCAGTACTTGTCATTCTCATTTTATTTCTGCAGGTCCCCCCACCCCCCATATGGGCAAAATGCACAGATAAAACAAAGAAACTTCTGTATTGGTGCAGACACTGTAATAAAAACATTACTTCTACTGACACGAGACAAGCCTACAGAACAACTGCTTACATCGCTGTTGCTGAGATTTAAAAACCTCTAAATTAAGCTTATTTTAAGCTTCCTTTGTTCCCAGGTTTCCTTCTATCTCAGTAAATCTTACTCCGTTTATGACATCCTTGTACACCTCAGACGAACAGACTGAACAGAAAATGAACAGATAAATCTTTGCAGGAGAAAGGGCTACTGTGAGGTACAGCCTGGAGCTGCAGTGCTGAGCTCTTATCACAGCCTGAACGTCAACCTAAATGAATGTTGTTTGCCAGCATGAAGCTCTTCTGTGCATACACAAATAATTCCTGAGAAAATTCAGCACAGTGCAGTTGTCAGCTGGAGTGCTGTTGTGGCCACGGCTGTATCTGGCCTTCTTCAGCAGTAAGGGAATCTCTCTCCCTTTAAGGTTCCCCCCCGGTCTGAGATGGCCTATATTACCATATTAATTCAACTCTATTAAGTTACACACCATTTAAAATATTTCAGGTTAACCCAATTTTTCCTACAGTCAATCAAAGGACACACAAACACCAGGTGTCTACTTTTCAGGGTCATAAACCTGGAAAATCAACTAGGAATACCACAGAACGTGCCAGAAATGACAAGGCAAGCAAGTAACTAACTTGGTGTGAAATTTTCATATCACAGTTCCTGGAAAGTTTGTTGCCTTCTATTTGCACGACCTGGTCAAGTTAACTGGGCTACCCCAACAACCATAGCTGCTGCTGAGGAGGACCATGTAGCTGGTGCTGTGTTCCTTTCACAGGAAAAGGGTATTTCTCCTCAAAGCCAGCTTCTTTAACATGCAAACACCAAGGAGGTGTATCCAATCCTGCTTAGACCTCAGAGACTTGTCTAACCAGCACCTGGATTGCTGGACAATGGAAGTCAAGGTTCTCTGTTCACTCTTCTCAAGATCTGAGTCAATGCCATCTGGACAGAGATGAAGGAGGAACTGGGTGTCCAGTGCTGGCTGTCCTTCACAAATACAGTGTAACAGTAAAAGACCCTTCTTCCTTCTAGCAGTTCCCAGGCAAATGCTGTCTTAGTTAAAAGTATATCAGCTACTGGTCTGGAAATGGATGGGGAATTATGTTTGGTTGTTCTTTTCTTTATTGTAAATCACAGAAATAGTGTGATGTGATTAGTTCTCAGCCAGACTAATTAATCAATGCAAAATTATGACCTAACCAAATATTTTCAGTAAAAAGCTTTGCAATAGTAAGATGTAAACAAAACTGGAAAAACATGCAGGGATGAGGGATTTAATCTGCAACTGAAGTATCTCATTATGTCTCAAAGTTCTTGGCAATGTACATTGTTTATTTCCTTGACAAGTTTTAATGGAAAATTCTTAAAAATATAAATATAAATCAGTAAAGTTTATGATGCAGAGAAAGTCTTTGAGCTTAATAGGCTGTGTCATATGCAGACTAGAAGTTATTGTACAGCTCTTCCATGGCAAGGCATTATGTAATACTTGCTATATGGTGCTTTTAACCTTCAACAGTTTACAAAACAGACTATCCCCAGCACAAAAAGGAAGGTATATGCTTACACTTTCTAGTTTGTAAAAGAGAGATAACTTCTATCAGATAGTGCAGGAATGGGTCTAAAGGTTAGGACTAAAGTTTAGAAATTTACTAGGTGGAATTCATACAACTAATTTGAACCTGGAATCAGGCTTAAAATACAATTTGCATAATAAGGTTGTAAATTTTTTACTACAATACTTTTGAATTGAAGTTAGAATTTGAAATTTACATGCTCTTTATTTAGCATAAGCCCTATTTACAAGAATATTGAAACACTGTCCTGCCTTCCCTTGTACTTGTGCTTCTCAGAAGCACACAGTAGGATTTAGGTCACTGAATAAAGCACATGACTAAGTGTCTCCATATGTCAGGTGAGTGTCTTGGTTCCCATTACAAATAATGGAGATTTAGTCAATATTCACAACTGTTCAGCCTGACACTTGATCAGCTAAATGGCTCTTAAGGCTCTACTGCCTATAACCACAACACAGGCACCTGATGGATCTGCAATTTCTTCCCTGCTCTCTTCTGTTAGACAGCAGCAGCCCTGGCTGTTCCAGCCATACTCCATCACCCTGTCTTGGGCCTGGTTTGGCAGGGTTTTCTGCAGACAGTTCATCATTAAAATAAATATCCACTAATCCAGCATGACGCTCATCTCGCTTAGGGCCCCTCACAGCTGGCATAGGGTATAAACTTTCCCAAGATTAGCAGCATCCCAGTTTTTTAACTGGCCACTAAAACAAACTTGCTGTCTTAGACAAACACTACTGGTTTTAAATAAACCCTTTTTCTTTATGCCACTGCAGAGAACACACTGGTTGAAGCATGCAAAGTTAGGGAAAACACATTTACCACATGCCCCTATAACTAAGAACTCCATGCACACTTAAACCAAAATTAAAACCAATAACTATATATAAGATTGACTGACATATGTTAAAATAAAGATGGAGGTACTTTTAAAAAGTACTTTCAGCCACGAATAAAGAGCTATGTTTTTGCAACAGTATTCACTTTCAACTAGAATGGGCTGTTCAGAGGACAGCAGTTCAGTCCAGTGCTGCATAAAGATGAACCTATTATACAGGATGTTTGAGTCACCTTCTTTTCCCTTTTTCTCCAGGGACTTATTGTTTCAATAGTCACTTAAGTCACCTTCACAGTGGGTTTAAGAGCTAGGCCACTGTAAGAAGCTGGACTCCGGAGTATTTAAACTCATCCACATGCATTGTTCAAGAGCTGGTTCTGACCATTTCCAGCTGCCACCAACCCCCAGCGCTATCCGGCAGGAATACAGGGCCGCTCCGCCCGGACACGCGGCGGCTCCAGGGAAAGAGGCGAGGCCCAGGTCAGGGGCCGGGAGGCCGCCAGAGGGCGCCACGCCCCGCTCCAGCCCTTTCCCGGGATGGAGCCCGGCGGGAACAGCGGGGAAAGCCCCTCGGGCACCGCCGCTGTTACTCCATCTACATCCCCTCTTTGCGCTGCATTACTAAATAGGCCACCAGCTGTGATTACAGCTACATCTCTAGTGGTACTGAGTTGTAAAGTAAAGAAAAAATAAATAAAGGCAAAAATAAGTGGTTTAATATAGTTTCTATCTATCTTTGGTGCCACAAATCAAGATTAATTGAATATAATAATTGATATGAAAGCAACTGAAAACATGGCATCTCTGTTGCCACACTCAGCATATGTTCATCATTGATCAGCAAGGTAAGTTACAGACATAAAAACCTAAGTTAGGAGAACACATCCCTCTGATTTTCAGTGCCTTGAATTGTTTGTGGGTTTTTATTCTTATCAGTAGCTGCTAATTAGGCTAGCCAAATTACTACAGATTTAGTATCTCATATAAATGAATTTATCACTTGTGAAATGCAAGATGACTGTATGTGGAGTCTGTTTGAGGATGCTTAGCAATGCACAAGCTATCCCCAAGCAGGAGTGGTAAATGGCATTCACTACAAATAGCAGGTTTGGGTTTTAAATTTGTGATGTAGCTTTTCAGTCCAGAAGGAATTCATCCTTTCTTAGACTTGTTCCAAGCATGATTGCACCAAACCCTTCATGGCTGACTGGGGTAGAACACGGGCAAACATGGTTTGACCCAGCTGCCTCGAGCATCAGCCGCAAGGATGCCGCGGTGACGTCCTTCGCAACATCAGAGACCAGCACCAGGGAAGTACTTGGGCACCTGGATCGTGACAAGGTGCTGCAGCTCCCTCACCACAGAGCCCCAGCCCGTGTGTGTATGATGGCTGTGGGACCAGGGAATGGTCACACAACCTGCACAAAGCTAATTTAATTTCATACACATGTGCACAGCAGGGAACCTACTGCGATGTAATTTTCTTGTAATGGAATTTCAGATGACTTTTTTGCCTCAGTGATACAAGGCAACTCTTCACTTAAATGAAAAGCTTTGGCAATAATCTAAAACCACCAGAAAATCTTAGCTATGGGGAAAAGGACGACTTTCTTTTATGTCCTGTGGGTCACCTGTTCTGCCAATATTGACTTCCTCCTTTCTAGGGTCAATAAATCTAAACACATCTCCCTTTTTCCCCAGAGTTCTGATATTTCTATCCAAAAATGATAAAGTCATGTTTAAAAAACCTCACACTCTTTCATACTTTTCATCCTCATATCTGAGTGAAACAAAAAGGCAGAAGTCCACCTCTCCATTTACACAAGAGGAAAGCTTTCTGCAGGAAATACGTTTTCAGGAGAACTGGTAGCATTAAAGACATTATATCCTGAAGAGGCACAGAGTAGAGAATGAGAGCATGGAAATTACACAACATATGGTTTGTTAGATGCTTGTCCTGCATGCAACAGAAAGTATACAGCTAAGAGAACAGCAAAAGGGCAGGTAACAGAGACTTAACCAGATGGAGTATGTGAAGTGTTAGAAAGGACCAAGAACTCAATTTCCTCCCCAGAATAATGGACTCTGAGAAGAAAAATGAAAAGGAGTGAATGTGGTCAATGTAGCAAGTAAAATGAATGTTTCTACAATCCATTTTGGACACACTGAAAAGTGAAACGAATGCAAAGAGAAAAGGAAAGTGTATTCCATCAGGAAGGGCTCAGAATGCTAGACAAAGTACTTTTTGGAATTTTTGTCACAGTGAGAACAAGTAAAAACCTAAATTCTCTCAATTCCTGCTTTCTCCCCTCATTTTTTTCTTTACAAAATCTTTTGAGTGCAACACTGAAAAAGGGAGACAGCAGACAGTACAAAATTAGAGATAGAGATCATCCCTTCCACTGGCTTCTGAAGAAAATCTATGGATATTTAAGGGATGTGCTGCCTTCCCAGTTTCTTCATTCCCCTTCCTCTAATCTGATCTCTGTACTACTTATCACTCAGTATTCTTCTGACATCCCTTCCCTATCTCATCCTCCCTTTCTCATTCCTTCCTGAGCAGCTGGGGATCCCAGGGAAGGAGGAGAACACCTAGAGCACCCAAGGAAGTGAAACCTTGAAGTCTACAAAAGGTAACTACTCATTACTTCTGCTTTACTGACTTGCTCTCCTGTTTCTCCTGCTGTGTTGGGTGTATAGAAAACTGAACTCAGCATTTCCAAACAGAAGTGAGGTGCTCAGGTAGAGTTTAGGAGGGACTTAAGAAAACAAGTGGAAACACTGTGTCAATATTTCTGTGTCAATAGAAATAAGGACAAAAAAAGTAAGATGCATATTTAATTTAAAATTAGTAGAGTATATGCATTTTATGATTAATAAGATGAAGAAGTTTACAAAATAGGAAAAATCTGTAAGGCTACTCTGAATGTTGCCAGAGTTATTCTAATAAAAACAGTGATATTTATAGGCTGGGACATCTTACAAGTATCTAATCTATCTTAGCAAATATATCAAATTAAAGCAAACTGACTGCTGATTTGAGGAAATAGAAGACAAAGCCTCCCCCTCTGTCTCTCCACAATATAAGAGCTGTTCACACACTCAGCGAAAAAATAAAATAAAAATAATCACTTGTAGAATAGTTTAAGCCAGTATTGGTAATATTAGTAAGTAAGTAATCTAGTTGTCAAAACCAGTTAAAAATTTTCAAGCTGCATTCTTGAAAACCCCACACTCAAAGCAGCAGTAGATAAACTGAGTAAGACATAAACTGTGATTAACTGACTGTGACACACAGTGAGTTTGAAATGACATGCAAAGGGGAAAAAAAGAAAGAAAATGAAAGGAGATACAAACTGAGACTTAGAGACCAGCTTTACGTCCATAGTTTGGATTCTTGAAATTGTTAATAGGGCTCTTGTATATTGGATTTTCTTGCTGAAGTAAAAGAAATGGTCAATATCGAATAATTCAACAAGAGAAAAAAAAAAGTAACATTCTCAACTATCACTGAAAAAAATCATGCTATATATATACAGAAAAGTGTTAGTAATTTTGTTTTTACCCAAAACAGAATTAATTAATTTTCTTAAATAAAACCAAAAGGCCTCCTTGGACATTTTTTTAAGTATTTTCTTATCAAGCACACGTGGGATTTGCCTTCTACAGAACTGTATTGAAGGGGTTCTTGATTAGAAAGTTCCTAACATTTCCCAGAGGCAGCAACCAGTAGCCTATGAAAACCTATAGACCATGGGCTTGCTTTTCTTGCACACTTCTCTGCTGACAAAGAGTTGGGAAGATTTCAACACACCAGTACCAGCCATGATTTTGTGACTTTTATTCAAGCCTCCCAATGAGTATTTACTCATTCAACTCTGTGTGAGTATTTACAAGATCTCCTCAATGAGCACAAAAGTTTCTTCTCTGTTTATACAGAAGTTACTCATCTTTCTAACAAATATTTCAATAATACATTGTTATGTGTGGTAGAACTGTAAAGCTGAACTATGCTGTCACATTTTCTCTCTGAAATGTTATTTAAACCCAAGTTACTACTCCCCTTTCTAACTCAAGTAGTTCTTCTCTAAGGGGGTTGGTTACAATCTGAAACACTTAAGCCACATAAACAAAAACCTTCTATTCTTCTCTGCTACTGCAGCTTTTATACACAGAGAAGCCTCTTGACTTACCGTATCCCACTTGGCATTCATCTTCTCCTTTTCGAATTTAGCAAATTCTCTTCTGTCATGAATGATCATTAGTAGCTTCCAAATCAATAATAATGCAAGTCCAATAAGAACAATTCCAGCAACTACACCAGCTACGATGGGAATGATGTCAGGACCGCTGGGGCACTCTAGGGAACAAGGCAAGAGAAACTTGATTTTACAAAATGGTAAAGGTAATGCATATCCAGATGCTTTTAACATTTGATTTTGTACTGAAGCCAGTATTTTGAATATCAGGTATGCCAATACTACTTTTGTTTCAAATAACAGAATTTTTTGAATATGTACATCCAGTAACATTCCAGCTTATTTTTATCCTTCTAATTTGTGTTTGAGTTTAGCAATAGAACAAATCCTGTTCTGATGATAAAGTCAATATACTGCTAACCCGTTAAGCTATTGATCTAGAGTATTTAGAGCAAAGTAACTGGCAATGGTATTTTAAACATACAAGTCAAAGGTAGTGCAGGAGGGATAAACCAGCTGGAGTACAAACACAGACTGGCAAAAAAGGCCCCATGTACTCTGTCACAGCATTACAGAAAGAGGGTGCTTCCCATTTTACCTCAAATGGCTGTTAGTGGTTAATATATAGAGATAAGCAATAACTTTGCTTCCGAGACAGATTTTTATTTTTTAAGGGTATTTCCTCATCTAGGGAACTGATATCTGCTGAAATCAAGTTTACAAAAAGGTACATCTTCTTTGGATAAAAATATCATACACTCTCAAAAAAAGTGAATTATGTGCTTGAAAAGAGTCATACAGATGCAAAGTGATTTATGGTGACTGACACAGAAATAACAATCCTCCAGATTAAAACCCAATTCTACTATTAATGTAAAATTCTCAATAATCACAAACCAAAGAAAGGCTTTTGCAGAGGTCAATGCACAAAGTGAAGGAGTCAGAAGCAAATAAATGCAACTCCTGTGCAGTCAATAGACCAAAGCTTCCTCCCCCACTGCAGACTCCTTATCTTTGTAGCTGCAAGGGTGAAGGAAGGGTCCTGAGAGGAATTCCTTGGGAACCAGTAAGGAACAAGTGTCTGCTCCGCTGAATACAGCTCTACTGACCAGAGCTGGTTCCTTCAGCACTTGTATGGCACAGAATTAAGGTGCCTCCTTGTGCATGATGGGCTTGATTCACCTCTGAGCTCAGGAAACAGAAGTTTATACATGAAGAAAAGGTCAGGCCCCAGAAGTGCAAGAGGTGTTTGACTTGCCCTAGGAGACAGGGCTCAAGATTCTCCTCTACACTGTGGACTACATTTGTAGAGAATTTTAAACATTTTGAATTGAAGCAGTATTTATGTCTAAGAGCCACTGGTCTGTATTAAATGATGGTCACCCAAACGATCAATTCTGAAAATTCCTTGAGTGGAATACAGCACTAAACCTTTAAGGTGTGCATTTTATATCAGGCTTATAAAAATCAGGAGACCACACACTGCTAATGCACAAAATCAGAAATTTTGCACTATTAGATGCAACATTCAGTAATTCAGACTAACAATGGTCTTGGTAAATAAATGGTAAATTACTGACTGAGCTATAAAATTGTTCTCGCTTTTTTGTATCAGAAGATTGAACTATTAAGGATTAACTAAGTAAAAGGCTTTTGGAACCTATTATTGAAGGTACCTCAGTTAAATAAAAGCAAAGGTTGCCAGCATGAAATAATTCAAGCAGTTTGCAGCATAGTACACAATTTTATGTACACTGGTCCCGAATTATTAAGAAAAGGAAAAGAAAAAAAGCAACAAAACCTCAAAGACACAATTGTTTATAACCTGTAGCACAAACTTGGTAAAAAAATCATGAAAATTTATCTAACTAGGACAATTAACAACAAAGGGAGAACAGGCAACATCCTGTTCATACCTGGGGTCTCCACCACATGGACATTGGCTTCACCATTCGAGTTGACAGAATATGTGAAGTAGAACCAGCAGTCATCAACATCCTTCTCTTTGCAGTGAGACAACGGATCGGGCTGTCCGGGCTGCGGCAACTTGTCCCGGCTTTCTACCAGGGTCATATTGAAATGCATACATTCCTGGGAACAGGTGTCCTTCTTTTCCCCCTTTTCAAAAGCTCTGCACTGAACACAGTCCCTGTGGAGGTACAAACCAGAAGCAATGCTTTTTAATATGTTCATGACAGATTTCTGGCATTTAATTTAAAGAAATGCAAAGAAGAAAACATGGGGAAAAAAAAGAAACCATGAAAAAACAATCCTTTTGCCATAAAGGTCAGGAAAAAATAAAGGAAGACACTGCTTTTTAGCAGTCAGAACACTTATGCACCTTGGGATTAACAAAAGCCCTTTAATAAATTCCTCTTTCCCTAGATGACCCACAAACTTCAAAGGCAGAAAAAAAACCCAGACTTTTTCAACACCTCTACCTGGAAAATGAATACTCTCAGAGAAGGCAGTGTAGGAACAGGATATTGACAGTGAAACAGTATCTGAGACACAGATTAAAAAGAACAAACTGAGTGACAAGCTTTACAGTGGGGTATCACTCTGAATAACTCATTGAAAAAAGCAGACTGAACAGGATTTTTATACTAAAAAGACTAAGTTTTTTTTCTCAGCACAAAGTTAGCTGCACAGGAATCAGCTCAGCTGCTAATCCCAAATTTACTTCAAAGTTTTCGTGCAGAAAACGTTTCGTTTCCAAAAATCTGGATTTCCAAAGGGAGGGATGCAAATTTCGCTGGCCCACACAGGTCTAGGTTCAGTTTTTGACAGTCAGGTTAGTCCATTTCAACAGTATTTCAGAATAAAAGTTTCAAGCAAAAACCTTAGCTGAAGTTTTAACTATCAAAGGCTTTGTTTTAAAAATCCTCACATATAAGTATCACAAACTCAAATGCACAGAAGCTGGGGCTTGGTGTTCTAGGTACGTACTTGTGCTCTGCACAGACACCGAGGCAAGTCTGACACATTTCACATGTGGGGCCTTGGAATTTGGGATCTGTACAATTGCAGGTGCCACATTCACAGGTTCCTCTTCCATTGCAAATCTGCCCATTAGAAGCCATACATGGTGTAGTATCCAAGGAACAATCGCAGGCACTGCCAGTGAAGTTGGGGAAACACTCGCACACTCTGCATTTGCAGATACCATTTCCTGTGCATTGGAAAGATATTTCAGTGAAATCAAGTATAACATAAAACATAAAATTTGTGACAGTAAGAAATAAATGTTCGCCATCTCAGGGCAGATAAAAGGAAAAGAAACCCTGATAGAGAGATAATGAAGACTCTAACGAATTAAGAGGTACAAAACAAATTTTAGCTCCTTGAAAAACCACTTGCAGGCATTTCTCCCCTTTTCCCATTCTCCTACATTCGGATTTCCTTTCATGAGCAAGACTAGGGAAATCTGATCAACAACAGTATAGTGTGATGACCATATCACGTGGATGGAGAGCATTGCAGCACTGCTTCAGTTCACAACTTTGTGTGCATAAAGATAAATTGATCGCTTCTGTCTTCGTGTCTATCACTAAGCAAATGTATAAAGCAAGACCTAAAAAGATGAGGAATGCACTGAGACTTCAGAACACAGAAAAATGAACCACCTTTGGCTCCACAGGACACCACCATTCAGCTGCTGTACTTCTGACCTCATGCACCCAACCCAACTTCATGCTCCTCACACTCCCTGTGCAGGAACCAAGATGCCTGTATCTCCAGAAAGGTGATCTAGATGACATGAAAAGCTTTTTGGTCACACTCCTCCTTCTCCACTGAGAATGAAGTATTTCAGTCAATACTTACCTGCCACCATATATTTTGGAACACCACCACCACTGCTCCCATCCTTTGTGGAGCTGGTAAGCAATAGTGTATTCTGAGCAGAATGAGGCATCTCATTACGCAGTTAAAACTTAGTGGCTTCACTGTTCTATTTTTGTATCACAGACAAAACTGAGGTAGTAGTTATAGTCCTACCAGACACTTCCATGTGCAAAGCAACCTAAGGAAGTTATAGGACAAAGATATATGCAGCAAAATAACTTAGATACTGGCTGCTGAATGATTTTTTTAAATTGCTTTTGATTTCAGGAATTACCTGGCATCAAGGTCTTGCTTCAAGTGCTTAAGGTGTTTTTCTGGATTACAAGTAAGCTGAGGTCATTCTCTCTTTCTATTGACACAGTGGTTATACTGAGCCAGCTTTCTTTACTACTTTTTCTTTACTAAAATATCTGAAGGTAATTCTGTAAAAAACAGCAGAAGTGAAGTTCACTTCACATCCTTCCTGGAGCTGTGATTCAAGAAAGGTGAAATGTGTATTAAAATGCTGTTTGGTAAGAGGGCTGTTTCATTAATAGATCTTTGCAATCACTAAACCTGTGGATACTCTCATCTCTGTTACCAAGTGGCTATGATTAAGCTACTCTCTTAGGTAGAGATGACAGACTTGTATGCTGCTGACCAGCTCTGCCCGCAGAAAACCAAAGCAGTTTCTCACCTCCACAAATCAAACCATTCGATCGATCACAGTTGAAGTTGTCACATTCACAGTATTTGCCAGAATACACTTCATTGGTGTTTTCTCTTTTCTTGCATACACATTGTCCACAGATGCATTCCCCATTATTACTGCATATTTCTGTACTGTTCTCTCTCCTGCAGTAAGCATCCATATCCTCACTATTTACTTCATCTGTACTACATTCACAGAGTCTTCCAATACGTCCTTCATTACATCTGCAAGGTAAAAACATGACTGAGATTTTAACCTCAATTAAAAGTCACACAATAAAAAGTCCTCAAAAAATGCACAGAGAACAGGAGTAAAAGTGAATCCTCTCTCAAGGGATGTTCCAAATTAAATTTCAAATGAGATTTCCAACTGATATCTATGTACCCATTCTTGAAGGAGCAAACTGGACTAAGTTGCTCTTATGCTGATTATCCTACCTGATATTCCAGGTGAGAAAGTACCTCTAACTAAATTGTCACATAATCACTCCTAATGCTTCTCATGTGACAGAACAGTAATTATTTTTAAGGTGACAGTGACTGTTCACTGTAGCTGCTGTCATATTTCAGTGAAAAGATTCCTATGAACAGCAATTAAACAGATGATCTTCAGAGCTGCTGAACCAAGATCCTTGGGGATCAGCACTTCTCATTATCAAGGTTAAAATGTTGATGAACAAATGGAAGTTGCTTTCCTTCCCATCAGTGGTTGTCAGATTGTTATATGGTGTCCATCAGAGTCAACAGCTCATTGGGAAACTGCTACTGTTACAAAAACAAAAGGCTGTGCTTACCCACAGGCCTGTTCTCGCCCACGTGAAACCACGGGGACACCAGAGACAGTGACACCAAGTATAAGAAGTCTTTCTACAGAAAGATGGGAAAATCTGTTCTCCTTCTTTAAAAGGAATATCAAAAATTGACTGCAGAATGAGGCAATGGACCATAATACTGGATACAAAATGGCTTATTCTTCAACTTACAGAACACTAAGCAAGCAGTTAGGGGGCCACACCTTGGTCTTTCCAGAATCTTGTTAACTACCAATACTTCACCAGGCAGATGTGAGTCCATCTCACATCAAAAGTCCTGTAAGAGTGAAGTCAGTACCTTCTGCTTTGTTTTTATTAAGTCATATATTAAACCACGAGGACTGAGGATTCTTTTATTTCAATTACAGTTCACTGAGCAGGAACCAAAAACTTGGAGTCTTCCAAAGCCCTAGATCTTGTTCTGCTAGAGAAGATCTTAATTCCATTTGTCTCTTACCATTCTCATCTCAAGGGTTTCCAAGAAACAGTTTTCATTTTTGTTGTAGATTTCTTGGGGAAGAAAATAAGGATCAAACCTTTTTGACTTCCTAGGTTGATCTTTAACCAGTCTCCACTGAAACTCTAAGATGTTGCACTGCTTTCATTTGTGTGTTAACTCCAGAAAATTGAATAGAAGTTTACTTAATTTTCAAATACGTAATAAGGAATACATTTGTAATCTAATTCTCACGATGAGCAATAATAGAGCTTTCAGAGGCATAAGTACATAAAAAATTATTTATATTCTGAAAGTTTTATACATATATGCAATTAGAGGAAACATTAAAACAAGACTCCAAGAGGTTAAAAATAAAGCAGGGAGAAGGGACAAAACAAAAGGTGTTTTTTTATGAGGTGTTGCTCTTTCCTGCTATGAAACAACTGATGTTAATCTTGGTAGGAGCTCATACCAAAAAACTAGAAAGTCTTTGAATTTCTCAAAATTAAGAAATGTCATATTGGAAGCATATAATTAGATCAGTATGAATACTTGCACAAACATCACATTTTTTTTCCATAAATCCATAATGTTGCCCTATTGCACAGACCTCAAAACTAAAAGAACGGAAAAAGCAATAAGACCTATACTCTTTAAAGTACTGACTCAAGGTCAAATTTGAATTGTGACTTGTACAGTACTGGTGATCTAATGATCAATACTATGAATTTCAGCATAAGGATTATTTGCAGAGATACAGCAGTATTTCAATACACCCTAAAAGAAATAGGCCTGTAACAGTAATTCTTGTCCTTTCATTAAAAAAATTAGTAAACCCTAATTAAGGAAACAAAGATTTTGCTCATAGTTCTCTTTTGCAAAAATAAACAAAATGTCTCTTTATTTACCTGCATGCACCACATTCAAATGTTCCATTTCCTTCGTGGCAGGCTGGACTATTAGGTTCTCCTTCACTTTGACACTGACACTCACAGATGAACTGGAGATTAATTTCCACTTCTTCAGTGAATCCTAGTGGTTTAATTTTAATTGTTTCATTTTGTTCTTTCTTTGGACATTCGTTAGCTGTCACATTAATCTCAAATCTAACCTGCAAAGAAAAATAAATGGAGAGCCATATTACTAAAAGGAGTTTTGTCTGTACTGTTAAAAAGAAATGCTGTGTTGAACACTAAATGAATTTTGTATTTGAGTAGCAGCACATATACTGTAAGTTACCTCATCTCCAATTGAAATGTTAGAACATTTCCTTCCATCTTCTTGTGTATCATTCACTCCATTTTTGCAGAAAGACTTATAACTGATTGTCACTCCTTTTGGTAGCTTAGTGTTTTCCAGGATAACCTCTGAAGAAAGGGACTAAAACAACAGTTATTAGCTAATTTCAGATTGAGTTGCATATGCATTCTGCTGAAGAAAAGACATTATACAACTAGGCATGGTCATGCACCAATCCCATGGGCACACTGGAATTATGTAAGTTCCAAGAAATGTGCCAAGAAACACCAGCCCAAGGCTACCCAAAGCCACTCTGTGGTGACTCCTTCTCATGTCTGAACCCTGTTATACAGGGTCAGGGCAGGTTTCCACAGACATTGGAGGCACTTGTTTGCCCTGTGTACTCCAAAGGAGAAATGGGGCTCATTTACACAACACAGCAATGAAGACAATACTTTGGAACAGGACCCAAGAGTCCCTGAGGCTGATACAGACACCTCCTTTGGGATTGAAGAAGTTGCAAAACGGCTTTTTTTGCTTCCACTTGGAAGCAAGGCAAGATGTGGAGATGTTGAAGGAGCAATGTGGGTTTTGGTTGTTTTGTGGGTTTTTATGTTTTGAAAGTGAAAACGTGGATGATAACTGTTTCTAATGTCATTTTAAATGACTTTAAGAGTGTATCTTTCTAGTCATCTAAGCTCTTGTTGTCATAGTGTCTGAATATCTAATGTGGTTTTACAGCAACGGGGCATATTTACAGTGTAGTATATCAACTAATCCACTCTGGAGTCTGCTTGAAAAACTCATAACAATTTAGGAGCAAGAAAAATTAATACATCCCAAATAAAATCTGAACTTACATTGTATGCATCAATGATCAGCTGAATCACATTGCTGGAGTTTGAAGACAATGTTCCCACTGCTGATTTTGGTATCAGATTTTTCAGTTCCTTTCAATATTTGCAAAAGCAGAAGCAAAATTACAGTCTTACTAGCAAACAAAGTATAATTTGTAGTATAAATGGTGATATAATGTGTTAGTGGATTAACTAGTCAAGATCAAGTACTTCAAAAGTTGAAGTGTTGCCAGAGATCATCAAGATTTTTCAGGTTATACACAGCACTACCTGCATAAACAAATACCCAGCCCTTTCTTCTCCTTTGAATTTTCATGCTAAATTTGGTAACAGAATACTAAGACCTTTTCTTGCACAAGTTTACCACATACAACATGTCTCCCAACCACACTTGGAGTACATTAAAGATAGGAAGGTATCTCTTTCCAACAGAAAAAACTTACAATATGAATACACTTTAAACAAAGCCCCCAAAACCAAAAAACCACCTTGTTAGGTAAAAACAAGGAAAAATATGCATGTCCTTTACACAGTTATTTCCTATTGCACAATCACATCCAGCCGTTTAGTTAATTTTAAACATCAGGAATATAAATAGACCACAAGGGACAAAATATGTTCTTTCATAAGAGTGTCTCTTGATTCAGTGTCCACGCCCCTCTCAGCTATTTTGCTGTAAAAACGTTCACAAAAATTAGCACTGCAAATGTGCTCTCCACTCCCTCCTACCTGTAAAGTCTGAAAAATGGCAAGGAGAAAGGGCACTCTTTCCCTGGATATTACACACACAGTCACTTTTGATGTGAACAAATAAAAATGGCTTAATAATAAAAACATGAGTAGTAAAATATTTCTTACATATCACTTACTTCCACAACTATTTTAATTTAAATAAAGAAATTTCAATGACTTCAGAGCAATTTCTTTACCTTATAGACTGCCTGAAACTCTTCAGTAACAGCAAAGATTGTCTGAATATTGTTCTCACTAAGTTTCTGTACCAGATGAGCAATAGAGGGATAATCCTATAAAAATCAAGCATAAAATATAATTCAAATTTGGGACACACTGCCAGAAAACAATCAGAAATACTCTGACATCATAGATACAAATAATCTTTAGAAATATACTCCTAACTAGCCAGCTCATGTCACAGTCCTAAAGCAAAACAACCTCTGAAAACAAACAGGCACTGATTCCATATATGCCCCATGAAGACAGGTGTTTCTTGACAGTGACATTATCCTATTTCCTGCCATACAAAGTCTCCAAGTTAAATCCTTAATCTCAATGTTCTCAGAAAATTACCTTCAGTAGTTTTCCATATGACTTATCTCCCTGAAAACCACTACCTTTTGCACTGCTTCATAAAGAAAAGATGAAATAAAACTGAATTAATTTTAGGGTTTTATTGAACAATATTCACTTAAAGTTAAGAATATATGAACACACAAACTTTGTAAAGCTTCATCCAGTAAATATTTTTTCCACCTTTTGTCTGATCTACTTATCAATAAACAAAGGCAATGCTAACAATACTTTTACCATAAACTTTGCATCATAAAATTTCAAGTAGTCTTAAAAAAACTGTCCAAAATGCTGGTTTACAGTAGTAAAATATTCTAAACACAAAGACTAGTGAAATGGTAAAATAATGGGACATAGCCGTTGCAATTATCCTACAGTGGACACCTAGGATTATTAGTTATCAAAAAGGTTAAAATCCAACAGCACAAATCATAGTGTGAAAGTTGCCATCTCTTGAAATTTTCCAATTAAGACTGGATTAATTCCTGCACATTTGCTTTAGTTAAGCTAATATCACTTTATGTAATATAGAGGTAAACAGGTAAAGTTCATAAGATGTAGTGGTTTGAAACTGTATCAGATGACCTAATGAGGTTTTTGAGCTTAAGCATCACAAAATATTAATTTCCCTAGAAGATGAGGTTAAGACTTACATAATAGTGGCTCATTGTGTACACGTTATTTTCCAGATGACACTTCCCATCATTTGGTAAAACAATTCCACCAAGTTTACCATCTCCTGCAAAGTGAAATCCAGCATCCGTGGAAAACACTAGTAGCCTTGTAACATTCCTCCAGCCAATTTGTTCCTTGGGAAAAAGCACAAATGGATTTTTGGTATTTTGTACCAATTTATTTTATAGCACTGGGGACCAACACTTGAGAGATAAATGCATGTAAAAGTAGACAGATTTAAGAGAAGCCCCACTGCACAAGTATCACCCTGGAAAACATTAATTCACACTAACCTTGAGAGCACTTGCATTTAATTAAATGTCTGCTCCAAAACATCTGCCACAGCTTCTGCATCAAAGGCAAGAAACGCTTTTTGTGACAGACTTTGATCTGTTCAGTTCTCACTAGAGTATCTGAAGAGCGACAGGGTTTTAGAAATCAGGCACATCAGTCCAGTTCTTTAATGCCAAGTCCACTCCTGAGCCACAGCCACGCAGCCCGAGCACAGGGAATGCTGGTGAGCAGCAGTCTGGACTGCCCCACATCACCAGGCTTTGCCAGTCTAATGCAGATTTGTACCCAGCACAGTGCTTGCCATAGGACTGTCCCATGAGCATCCTGTCCCACAGCTGCAGGGCCTAATTCTGTAACCTGTCCTTCCCTATTTTTTTTAAATTATTCCATGGAGCTGAAGCCCTAACTAACTGAAGGAGAGAAGACCATGTAAAAGTGTCATATAATACCAGTTACCACCAAAAAAATCTAGAAGGCTTACACTGTACTTTTAAAACAAGACTCCAGATTGTTTCAGGAGGTCCCCACTCCATTGCTCAACAGCAAAAATAATATGTTAACAAAGCAATAAACTTGGATATTGATTTTTTGGGAGTCCATTTTGTACAGGAGCATAGAATAGTCTGTCAAGGCTACACAAACATCAAAGAATCTTCAGGTCTTCAAAAATAAATAATAAAGGTTTCCATCTACTTCTGAGAAATCAGTAGAAGTTATAATAAACCAAATTTCTGCAACCACAATTACAAGAAGCTTAGAGACCTTTGAAATAATCTGAGAATAGCTGCATACTCAGGATTTCACACACTTTTAAGCAGAACTTGACTTTTCTTCTACAGCAAACTTTAAAAAAATTTGTCTTGGGAACATATCTATTTGCTGTCAACACGACTTCTGTTCGGCACTTTCAAATTTCCCAGTTTCATTCATTCACTAGAGCTCTCCACAAAAGCCAAACACAGGTATCCATGCAGCTTGTCTCATCTATCCTGTCTTGTTCACGTGAGATAACATGTTCCAACATCAGCCACCACAAAACACTAAGGCTGTATTCAAATAATTTCATCTAACAGAGTAGTAAAAAAAAGTAACACACACTTACCCCACAAACTGCAACCTGCATTATTGCATCAAATCCACCTTCAGGAGAATCTAAATTTCCAGAAATGTGCTGTTTGCTTACAAGTTCATTGAATTTGTTTCCTTCACTGGTAAGGCTGAGCACATTTTTATAGCTAAATGGACTTGTACAGTTCTGGTCACCTGTACAAGGATTTCTGAGTTTGGCTGGTGTTGTACTGATATAAGGCATCACAGTTTTCTCCACGAAAGAGCCAAATCCTAAGAAAGAACAATAAAATCTCTGTAAGTTGAAGAATGGAAGTCTCATTTACATTATGACACAACAGAATTCAAATACATTATAGCTGAGCTAGCATTAGAAATAGCTCTCATACTTGTTTATGTTCCACTCTCTCCACCAAAACTAAGTACTCTTTAAGTTGTTCAACAGGTTCTATGTAATAGAACATCTCATGTAATAGTGCTAAGTTGGAAAAAAAATTTACTCTTCGTATACAATCATGTGAAAAACATCAGGAAGGAAACTTGGGGTTTTTAATTATTATTTTTTTAGAATAGGCAAATCTTTCTTACCAATTCGAAAATCTGAAGTTATTTTTTCCATTTCGAACATCAGAGCTGTTCCAAGACTTTTCACATTCTCTAAATCATCCTTCATAGAATAAGAGAGATCCATCAAATAATAAAGGTCAATGGGGTAGTCTTCAGCTCTCTTAAATTTTAATGAAAATGTCTGGGGTTCCCCTGTTTCAGAGATTAAACAACAAATAGAAACCATTAATAATTCCACAACTGCACTGACAAAAAAAAATCCTTTCTAAGAAAAGGCTTAGAAGCACTTATGAAGGTTTAATTTTCTCTGATTAATTAAAATGCTTAACATCAAATTATGATGAAGAAAATGTCAAGAAGTGTTTCTTTCCCATGTTCAACTTCATATTTCCAAGATACTTTATCTCCCCATACAAAATACTAGCCTGCCAAAAATCAAGCCTCAGGTAGTTGCTGCAATTTCAAATCTTCACACTTGAAATCATTTTAACAAGGTTCCTGTGAGATCTAATAGCACAAATTTTCAACACCTATTTTCATCCGCGATGACTCCAAAAGTTCTCAGTTAAAAACCCACATTGTTTAAATAGGTTTACACAAGAAAAATCAGTTCTGGATGGAACACTGCAAGTTACTTTGCACCACCAGGCTGAGAGGTCAGAAATGTGACTGAGAGAATGGTAAATTACTCTTTGTTGTGATTGTAAGCCCAGACCCTGCATTTTACCAACAGAAGCACATAGTCTCATTCTGATGTTGAAAGACAGTGCAGAAGAATTGCACACACATACCACACACCCTCTTCCCTGGAAAACGGAAAAGTATTCTATATGAAGTAAGGAATAGAATTCCAAGTTTTTCCCCCCTGCTCCTTTCAGTCACTGAACTTAAATGGTGATATTGCTGCTGCTTTAGTTCACTTAATAATTAGGAAACATTTGCTTAACAAAAAAACAACCACCAAAACCTATTTAGGTTATCATTTAAAAGAGCCTGCACAAAAAGCAAGTATCCCCCTCTGCCAGTACACAGTCCCTCATCAGAGAACTTATACCAAGAGAAGTGCTTATAGAGTAATAATCTTTTGGGTAATTATACTCTGGTTGCCCAGGTCCCTGGTATGTTCTGATGAAGAAAATTCTGTGTCAACAGAGAAACAATAATTTAGTTTGAAGTGAAAAAGTTCACATTAGAAATAAACAGGGGCAATATCAAAACTGCAAAATAACTTTCATTTCTGTCCTCTCCACATCATGCTGAGCTGCTTCACAATCACCTTCCACTTACTCATGCAACCACCACTAAGCAGCTGACCCCAAGCACAGGCTCTTACTCCAGGGAAATACAAGGCAGCTATTCAATGTGTCTACAGTACCTGAGAGATCTCCTTAAGGACAATCTCCATTGTTTTAAGAACTGTGATCCACCAGTCCTGTTCCTCCCGACCCCCACCATTTGCATGAAAGTTCTCTTTAGGGGATAGAAATGGTACACATCTACTTTATTTTCATTACTGTAGTCCTGTGTCCACATCTTTAGCCTCTGGAAAGTATTTTACACAGCAATCCAAAAATCTTGCTGCATAACCACACAACCATTCCATTCAGACACACAGACTTTAGGCAGTAGCAGTACTTCAAGCAAAAGGAAATGCTCTCATAACTTCTCTAAGTTTTTGCTCACTGCTCTACTTTCATTCTAAGAAACCACACTGAAGAAAAACAACTACAGAATACTAAAAGCAAAACAATTTTACCTTTATCATCCATGTATCAGTCCATGCTGTATCAATTTTCTCCTAAGTACTATTGGGAACAAGTAATAATATCTTTCATAAAAATCAAACAGTACTTGAAGTATCTAAACACCCGGGGCTGACCTGAATAGCTCTGCTATCAATTCAGGTTATCTGAGCAATAGTAATTTCTGTAACAAAATGGTTACACACTCAAATCAAAAAATGCAGATGTGGTGGTGGCAGAAAGATCATCCTGAGACTAGAACGAAACTGTCCTTACCGACTCTTAGTTGCAGTACTAATTTTTGTGGCTGGATCTGTGTAATGGCTTCTGGTCTCAGCTTCTCTGCAGCACCTTTCTTACGATTCGTTACTTCTCTGTTTTCGAGCACCTGTTTGCTTCCTCTGGGATTTTCTATATCTTCCAGAGGACAGCCTTTACTCTTTAGTGCTGCCAAGTCATCGCAGCGGGCCGATGTTGGCTCTCCTTCTTGCAAAAAGTCCTAGAAAACACAGGCAAAAGAGTATCAAGTTTACAGCTATGTGCAATTTGTTGCACTCTATCCACAGTAACTCCTTCCACAATGACTCTGTGTTTTTTTTCCCTGAAGTTTAGTAATAAAACACACAGTCCTGAAATGTATTAAATGATGCATCAGTGATTACTGTTTAGTCCAGGAATTTGATTCTACTTATACTTATCTGTGTGTAAGATGTAAATAAGATGAAAGAAAAAAATAAAATGCAATGTCACCTCCATCACATGCAGGACATCCATTTAAATTGGCTGCTCTAAAAGTGACAGCAGATGGAAAAAGCTTTCATCTTCACATAGTCATCAATAACGTGAACCCACTTGTACAGCCTGCTTGGCAACTACCCTCCCTTTTAACTCTTTTTCTTTTTTAATTAAAGATTATGTAAGCGTAGTTTGGTATTCTACAACAAAATAATGGCCATATGCTGACAGAGCAGGGCAAAGACAGACAACTCTTATTTTGGGGAAGTTCAATCCGAAAGTAAGATCCATAAGCAAAACCAACTGGTAACTTTGTTCTGAACAACAAATTACCTCAAACATAAAAAAACCTCTTAACCTCAAAGATAAATACATAAGGCCTCTAACTGACATACTTGGCAATTCTGATTCTGCCCCCTCCCAAATATGCATATAAATAAATGTATCTTAATGCTTGTTAGTTCTTGATGACAAAGACCTACAAGGAATCTGACAGCTCAAGACCAAATTTTAAAGCCAGTCAGTTTAATTAATCATTGAAAGTTTACAAGCTGGTTTGAAGTAGTAAGTAGGGATAGTAAGTAGGTACTATAAGGAAATATACATTATTATCTCCTATCAAGAAACAGGAAGATTTCTCAGTTTTCAATAACAAACCAAAGAAAAACTACAGAAAGCATTTTCTTCTGTTTCTAACCTGAAGAAGATACTTCAGCATATACTGGTTAAGTCACACAAATTCAGATCACCTTATATTTTGTAATTTCCTGAACTTAATTTTTACTAACATAAGAAAGTACTCTTTTTGTTTCATACTGAAACAAACCACCCACCCACACAAACCAATCTCCTACCCCTCAAGTCTACCAATAATAGAAAACTAAAATTTGAACATCTTTCTTTTATAAAAAAACCCCCTTCAATCTCTTCCCCTACTCCACCTACATCTGTCTAAAATTAGCTCTTACTCTAATGTTACTGGAAGAATATAATTAAGCATACCCAGACATATTCCATGTAGGAACATTTTAAGTAACCATGAAGATGGCCTGTAGGGTCTGTGTACCCTGAAGATTCGGAAAACGAGAAGTAAACACATTGTGAAAAGCATTTAGACTCAAATCAGGACATTGGGAAAATCACAGTATCTGATTTTTCAAGTACAAATAACTATCAAATTGAGTAGCTAGGGGGAACTATTAGTAAAGAAAACAGACATTTCTATGCAGTTAAACTAGTTACTAAAATTTGAAACCCCAAACCATAAAAGAAATTTTGCAACACTTACTGTTTTTTTACACCAGCCACAGTTTGGTCCTGCTTGTATACATTCACCACACGATTTTGCATTAGCTTTTATGCAGTCGCTTCCACCTGGCAAGGAACACAAATCGGCCTTTTCATTTATAAAAAGGTGTTAACAACAGAATTTTACTTTGTTTCATTCTGGCTTTGTAAATTAAGTTCTAACTATGAACAGGTTATTAACATGAGATATGACTGACCTACTGCCATTAGCATTTGTCTAATGAGGATACATCTATCTACATAAATAACTGCTAATCAGATGCAGCTTTAAAGCAGCATTAAACTACTGCACTGTAATCAAGTGACTCACCTTGCTGAGCAAATCCATTCCATATCAAGCAACAGAGGACCCCAGCATATGTGAACAATTTTAAAGTAGTCTGAAACACAAAACCAGAAAACCAAATTGTATGATTTATTGTAATGACTAAGTACCAAAAAGGAAAATAAAAAATTGGGTGAAACTGCAGACATGTAACTGTGTTTCACAGGAGACAAGGAACACGGAGCAGATGCAAATCAAATTATCTTAGATGTACCAGCTTGACATGTTTGTGGGCTACACTGTATTCAGAAGATATGAAACAGGGGAGCTTCTTAAATTACTTTGAAATACTTTGATATATTCTTATGCTAGGTAAATCAGCAAGCTATGAGAAATTAGGAAATTCTATTCAGTTAGGGGGGAAGAATCCAGACCAGTCTTTTAACATCTTATAAAAAAATGTTTATGCTCTGAACATTATCAGAGAAATACTTCTAAATAAAGACACCACAGAAATACAAGATGGAAACAGAGCTTTGATATTCCAATCTCTAAGATAAATACCAAGGCCCTTTCCAAAACATTTTCCTCAGAATTCAAAGGGCATTTTACAGCTTAACTTTGCACTTTATACTCCAAACCAGAAATTTTCTCTCACAATATGCACTATAAAGCATCCTTGATATAAAATCTGCCCCCCTTTTTTTCTTTAGACAACAGAAAATTAATGGATACCATCCATACCAAAGAAAAAACACTCTACCCTTTGTTCAGTGCTATAAATATTAATGAAAGCCTGGCAGAAAAAATACCTACATCAAAACTATATAATTTACATGCTTTATGAGACAAGATTTGAATACTTAAAAACTATTGACTTGTCATTTTCCCTAACTAGTTGAGAGACTTCACTTAGTACTGCAGAGGATTAAGGTCTAAAATAGGTTTCAAGTAGGCCATTTTTTTGAAATTTTCTTCTACTCTAATAGTGGGTAGTCAGCCAGAGTCAGTTATCACATCTTTTAAATTTTGGTACTATTTTAAATTCTATTTCTTTTTTACTCATTGTAAATTCTGAGAACTTGGACAGTAGCTGCCAGTTTCCTTGGTCATCCTAAAATGTTATTGCTAATTAAAGCCTTTCCAGTCATCCTGCAAACAATATTCTTAATAACTTTTTGTTCTAAAAAATATCTTGCAATATAGCCAAGGAAAAGTGAATTTGGCAGACCCTTCAAAAACTAACGTCATTTTTCTAGAAGATGTACTATTTTTCATATAACTTAGCAACAAAGTGAGCAATGCTTAAATTAGTACAGCAGTTGAGCTTTGGTTTTCCCACACGGATCTAGGGTTGTAACATAGCTGTTATTTTGCACATCCAGCCAGACCTAACTGAGAAGGGATGGCTGCTGATGGAGGAAGTTTCGAACAGAAGCCAACCCTTTGCTAACAAATTGTATCCAACAACAGTACATGTTTTTCTGATAAATCATTTTGGCCCGCTCTTCAGTGGATGCTGCAGTGAGAGGGCAGGCAGTGGTGTTTAGACTCAGAAGAATTAAGAGAATATGCTGTGGAATGGCTCTGCTGGATGTTATGCATATGCATATAAGAAATTACTGATAATAAAACCCCCAATGTTTGAACTGTTAATATATTATATCTTACTTAACTTTTGAACATTACCTATGGCACATATGTAACTCCAGTTTTTCCCTCCGCCCGTTGCTGCAGAGGTGATCACTCATTTGCAAAAACTCTGTTGCAGGAACACTTTTTCATTAAGCCTCCTCTCTAAGTGATCACCTAAATTCAACTTGTGCAACTACGAATGTCAATCAGAGGGTAACCAATACCAAACAAACGAGAGTAGGTGGAACACAGAACAAGGGACTGAACCAAAGCTTAGGAAAGACAGTGGTTACACGGTGTGGGAGCTCACCTACTGGACCAGGAGTCTGGAGGGCAAGGCCTTACCAGGCTGATCAACCTTTAGGTTCCTTCTTTCCTGGTTTTATGGTAGGTATGTTCTCTGTTCAGCAAACCTTACTTCCCTCAAGTGAAAGGATATTTTGTTACTTGAGAAGCAGTTTTGCTTTAAGTACAGCCCAGGACGGCGTGGGTTTTTCAGAGAAAAAGAAACCCAAAGCTGCTGGCATCAGTTTAGTACCATCCTTTCTGTTAGCCAAAACGAGAAAATTATAAACAGTTCACCTTTTTAGGGCAGACTAACAGCGGAAGCACAGCAAGTCCACACAGACTATATAAATAAGTCAGCAAAGATGTGACACAGTGCTAAAACTATGATTAAGACCATTTGGAAGAGAAACGTTCCAGTGGAAATGCATCCGCATGATGAATGTAGTTCTGGGCACAGATTCCCTGTAAAGTTAACAAGGAAAATGTCCTTTTCCATATATGGCTAAGCCAATGCCTCTCCCAGAGCGAGCGCCTGCCCTCCGACACACGCGAGCTCTCTCGCTTCCTTCGCCGCCGTGGCTTAACAGCTTATCCAGCTGCTGAGTTTTGGAAAAACTCGAGTTGAGATTTGCTCATTCGGATTCAGTTCTGATTGTTCTTTAATGCAAGCAAAGAGATGCAAACCTCCTCCTGGCCTCTGCAGCAGCCCGGTCCCAGAGGTGTCAAACGCATTCCCTGCAAGTCACCAGACAGCACCACGAACTGCTCTGTTGGAGATTTTTCCATTAAGGGAAGAAACCCAAACAAATAACTCCTAACTACACCAGACGGCTAGAGGAAGCCTTTGGAAACCCTTGGAACTCAACTCTGTGTCAGTATTCAGCCACAGATGACAGGCACAGAAAAATAACCTCAATGTTACAAGAAATAAATTAATGTTTTTGTGCAACATTTAACTACTTTCTATTATACTTGTTCTCCCCTTTTTTAAGTCATTGAAAAATATTCCAGAATCCTTGGAAAAGTAATTTTTTTCCTCCCTGAAAAAAGCAGCTCAAAGCTTACAGAAAGTAAGCTTGCCAAGAACTGAAATCTCTTTAACAACTATATCACCAGTTGGATTCTTTTTAAAAGGCTGCAAATGGTGTGCTGTTGAAAAACTGATCTTCAAATTATTTTTGCACATTTGTGAACCATACTTTGTATTTGTTAAATATTTTAGAAAAACAAATATGGACATAACCTTGAATGCTTGGATTCCTTGCTTTCCACGTTGTTTTGTTTTTTACTGTCTTGACAAACAGCAATGCTTGAAGAAAATTTTTTATTTATAAAACCAGCTTTGATGGAAATCTCTGGAGCTTTTAATTTGAAATGAAAGACTCATTAAGTGATAACAGGAAAAAGGAAGGATTATTCCTCCATGGAATTTTGAATTTGCAAATCGAACATTTAGAATCTTTGTATTCTGCTAATCATCAAGATATTTAGATATTAAGTTTACTACTCCACAGCACGAAAGCTTTTTGCAGCTTTTTAAATTTATTTATTAGAACTCCAATAGCATCTCTGCTATTGAAAATTAACTGGGCAAACAGGATGAAGAAAAAAAGATAAGAGTTAGAGACACATTTATTCCTTTGAAATTAAATACTGATGGCTATGCTGCCCTCCTCTCATCACCCTCCACCTTGGCACTTCACTCCACCTGACACAGGCCACAGTTTATACTGATAATTAAGGCCATGTTAAGAACAACACCTTGGGTTGCTGCAGCATTATTCCCCTCAGCCGAGCCACTCCTCATGTGACGCTGTAATCCAGCATCCACCAAGCCAATGGAAGCAAAGGAAAACACCACAATCTGCCCCTGTTGCATACTGAATCGTGCCTTACTGCAAAGTTTTCTACTGAAACACACAACCACGCTTCAGACCACGAGGGAGACATCTAAGTGTGCAGTAAGAGCTGAGCTGCTGAGCAGACACCACCTTTCTGAGGCCATAACCAGCCAGCCAGCTTACTCACATGCCCACACACCACTCTAATTACACTTACAAACCTAGAAATGAATATACAACTCACACTTTTGGACTAGCATTCGTGCTTCCTGCAGACTGACACCTCTTTGCATCAGCTGTGTTTCCACAGAATCAAATCTTGATTCAGAAACGCTGTACGGAATTGATTCCTCTTAGAGCTGAGATTATATTTACAGCCACTTTCATGTAGTATATGGATAGAAAGTCACTTCAGAGAGCTGCCCTATCTTCCTTGTTGATTATTCGACCTCGTGAATCAACATCCTGGTTGATTATTCTTACTACTTTCCTTTCTGACCAATGCCAGCATTAGTGTGGCCACCAAGGAGTGCTGGAACAAGGAAAAGATCTGGCCAAAACACTAATCCAACAAAGTGGATTGCTTCTTGCTTCTGCCCTCTGGGTTCAAAAACACTTGTCCTGGCATGGCCGAGGAGGTGAGATGAGGATGGAGAAAAAGAGAACTTGGGGGGGTGGGGGGCAAAAGTAGGAGCAAAAGATCCTGCTCCTCAGCCACAGCCTGTGGTTGTGTGCTGGACTACACTGGTCACACAGCCAAGCCCCCACCCCCAGGCATGAAGGCTCTGGTTAAAAAAAGAGCAGGAAGAGACATGTTTCTAAAATAAGCAGAATTAAATAGTCTCTGGAGACGCCTGCTTCAGGACTCGATGGCTACCCTGCTAAAAAAGGTCCCTCTTCCCTCACTCCTGGTGGTGGCTGAGGGCCATGCTTTTCAGTGTGAATTTTATGGACTGGCAAGATGAATCCCATTCACATTTCAAAAAAAAACGGGCAAAAAAAACGGACTGGAGAAACCAAACCACCCTAGTGACACTGGACATCAATTACACAGATACTACAAACCTCTAGCAACGACCTGTAAGTACCCTTGACAGCAGAACTCCCCAAACAGACATCATTAATTACAATCCTGAATTTGCCTGGACATGCAACAATTCCAAACATATCTCCTTGTACAACTATTCACTGCAAAGAAGCAATTTGTCGAAAAAGAAAGTGGTAAAATGGTATCTTGCTGCTCTGTCTTGAGAGAAGTATATTGCTCAGAAACGCATGGTATAAAAAATGAAAGTGTTTTACACCAAGGAGTTACTTTCATTTAAAACTTCCAAGTTTGTGGTGCAGACTTTCCAACAAATTTTAAAATGGTAATCCTTCATTGGTGACCTTCACAGCTATCTTACTTAATTAATCAGTGCTACTGTAACATTGAATTATAGTTGGAATACACTGTTTGCACAGCAAACTCCAGGACCACCATTAAGAAACTACGTGATGCATTCTTCATTACACAAATGGAGATTTGGGATAAACACTGATGGCTGAATTGCCAGAAATTTTAATCAAAGAACCAAAACCTTAACTCAGCCTGCGAAACTATTTGTTCCCTGGATGTGGACCAGCCCTGTGATGGCTGCCCTTCACAGAGGCCCAACTTCTACCCTGCATCATCAGAGATGAGCTAGCAGTGTAACCCCATGTAGGAGAAATGAACTTCATGGGAACAGTCAAGATGGACAACTTAAGTCCAGTCTCGAGCAGGACTTGGCAGCATTCCAATCCAAACTGGAATGCTACAAGTAAGCCTTCCTTCAATAGCCTACCTACCAGCCTACTGACAGCAAGGCTCATCAAGACCACAATGTTCTTTCTCGTCCTGGCAACTTCACAGATGTTAAAGCAGGTTTTGAACTGCTTGCAATAATATGGAAAGAATGGGATGTTGACCCAGATTAAAGAGCAAAATAAAAAATTCTTTAGCACTGAAACAGGTTTTACACAAAAAATGCAGCACATCAAACCTGCTTACTCAAAATGTTTACTGAGAAAGCTTCAGCTACTGTGACGCTACAGCCTAAAAGAAACAACAGTATTTCACACTGGACCTAATTTCTCTCTGTCAGTTATTATCTCTAAGTTAATGGAATAAAACAAGCATAGTCTCCAAATACTCATGAAAAGTGCTTCCATAACCACTCTGTTTTAGAGGGGCATCATATATCAAAATAATATATAATAAAGATCTGAAGTTTTAATTACAAGAGAGTTAAAATCTACGGAAAGCTGACTTTCTGCTTAGGTTAGGGAGACCATCTCCTTCATTCCAGTACAGTTATCTGAGGTTATCTGCTGTAATTAGTGGATGTCACACTGGTTAGTTCAGAAGATTCTCCTGCAGGCTGGGAGTCCAAAAAAAGATGAGAATACACATTTCTGCATGCCTGATCCATGAGAAAACATCTCACAGTTCTTCAAGTTTGGCATGGAAACTACTGTGCCTTGCTCCCATGCTTAGTAAAGTGGACAAACATACAGAGTAACACAACTGGTTTGCTAATATTCTCAGTTATACTACATTATTACCCATACTTTATTCATACAGCTCTAAAAAATTTGCCAAGAAAACAAGTAGCTTAAATTTCACAAAAAAGACTGGATTCAGTGGGAAAAATCAGTAAGTGTTAGGTTCTAAAATAGACTTGTGGATCTTGCTGACATCCCAGCATGGGCACCTGCATCACACGGCCTCTTCAGCTGAATACATGAAAATACTCATGTAAAGTACAAGGCCACAGCTCATGAGAACAGATCTGGAAGGCTGTTCATGGTATTAGTTTGTGTCCCCAGAGTATGGGGGGTTTGTTAGTTTATATAGGACACAGCTGCTTCCAGACAGAACCACTAACTTCACAAGCACTCACACCATTTGACCATATTATTGCTTTTATAGAGAATTTACTGGTATTTTTTCCTGGATTTCACAGGAGCCCTCAACTTACTGACAGTTCTAAATAGCAGAATGAAAAGCAATTGGGTATTTTCATGAAAAGTATTTTTTGGTCTTGATTTGAATTACTGAGTGGAAACAAATCTGCCCAAGTTAGGTGCCTGGCTGCAGGGAAGGGGGGTGAGGAAGGAGATTTTTCTTGATGGAAGGCATAAATTTCCTCTATAATCAGAAAAAACAGTGGTACTGATTTCAGAACAACTGCAGATGATAAAGTTTTCTGCTATCTGACATCTCTCCACCTTAAGATAAAAAGTGGTAGATCCAGTTAGGACACAATTTGCACGACAGAAGGTGGTAATGGATCCCAGATATTTTACAGTACTGAGGCATACACAGGAAGTAAGATAACTGGGCTAAAGTCCCTCCTCAGCCCCAAAGGGTTTGCATTCATATTTCCTGGGAATGCTCTATCATTCTACAGGATTTACTAGAAAGAGCAATCTCCACTTCTTTTATTAAACCAAGGCTGCTACAAAGAATGAAAGGCACAGAGACAGAAAATGAGCTGATAGCTTTGTCCCTTGTTTATCTACTGAAGCACTCATATGGTGGGAGGTGGAAGAAAGATATAAGTGGGGTCCCAGATCCTGTTCCCTGCAATATATACAGATTTACAGCATATTGTTCATGCATACAAACAAAGAGAGTCTTGGGATCATGATTTGGAGCATGAATTTTATTTCTTTCTCACCAAATGCCCAAGCCTGTAGGAAAGTGAAGGGAAACAGATGTATGTTCACACTCAGACACAGAAGAGAGCCTGAACTGCAGATCTCCTGTATCATGGATGACTACCCTGACTAGTGCACACTGAGCTGAAATCCCTCTCTAAACACAGACCCAACCAATCTGAACTATACGGACTTCTCTAGGGACTTAAAGTGAATACCTATCCTCCAACAAGGAACTAAAGGCAGCCAGGTAGCTTCTGGAAAATCAGGAGGAACCGACAGAATGTAGACTTTTAGGATACATTACATGCCATGTTTTATTTCAGTGTACTTTTATCTGCATTTCACTGCATTTTTGTAACTGTTTTCATTAGCAAAATCCATTGATAATTTTACTTAATGACAAACTCCTGCAATCCTGCAAACCTAAATAATACTCATCACAAGCAAAAACAAGTTCCACAGCAAATTGTAAAGAATACTAGTGCTGCTGAAGCCCACTCCATTTATTCACAGCTGGAAGGGACCCACAGGGATCATCAAAGTCCAGCTCCCGGCCCTGCACAGGACAGCCCCAAATATAACACCGTGATTTGTCTTTTAGTAACATATTTCTACTTCAGAAGCCACACATGTCCAGACACGCTGACAATGGTGACAGAAGGTAAAAGAATGAGAAAAAGATGCACAGGGGTGACATGAAGATACTGCTACTGACAAAGCTGTCTAGTCAGCAAACCCCAAGTGCAACCTTGATCTCTTCCCTTTGTTCTCGTGACTTTTGGAGAGCACTGTGGTGCAGGTAGGACTAACATTGGTTAGTTAGCACCACTTTTGAAGGAGGGACCTTATTTCAAAAGTGTATTTACACACCACCCTGCACAGATGGTTTGTAATTCATGACTAGACCTCTGTAGCACTACTATACCCCAAATAATTATTAATTTAAGAGCTCCTCTTTGCTGTATTATCCATCCTTGTCCCAGGCTTGGTGTTAAGGAAAGAGACTATTTGCATAACGTTCTCTTGGTCTGTTGAATCATAATTTGAAACCTAGATTCTACAGTTTAGGAGTTGCTTTGGAAAGCATCTTGATGCTTGAAAGGCAGGTAGTACTTAGACACAGCTCATGTGAACAATCTGTGTACGATCACCACATATAGGAAACTGTTTAGAAGACAAGTGAGGTGCTCCTTCTCATGAGAAAAATATTCTTTTTTCCACCAAAGCTTATGTAACTATTTTTCCCAGGCAGTTATCCACAGACTGCAATTTATAGCTTAAACTCCGACAACTCTATTTTGGAAAACTAGATTAACAAACAGGTGTATTGTGCTTAATGTTCCACATTAAATTAGGAGAGAAATACAACTCCATATTCTCCAGCAGAGCACTCAGAAGCCTGCAGCTACATCTAATTAAAACACCAGCAATGTGCTTTAACTCTTGGTTACCTATAACTTATAACTAGCTTAAACTAAAACATTTATATCTTTTTTCCTGAAAATCCAGTTTGCAGCTACTTGCTACTCTACACTTCGCAAACTACTGTGCTTATGAAATCCCATGTGGGTGCATCCTGCCCACAGAAAGCTGGGATTCCTACAAGGACATTATGAAGCTCTATGAATTTTAAGCAAGGACAAACCAATCAAATCTGTACATATGCTGCTTGTGCTGGTGCGCAAGCACCTTGCAAAGGCAGTACCTCTCCAACACTAAACCACTAACACGCCAAGCCCATGGGTACCAACCGATACTGTGGTTGAAAGTGTTTTCTACATCTATAGCACTTTTATACATGCAGAACTAAACAGCTTCCTCTTTAAGGATAAATATATGATGAGTATGTGTCACTAACAAAAACACGTAATTTTTTTCCCCTTAACGCTGTTGCTGTCGAATATATCCACTTTTCATGCTCTTTCCAACAGAAGTTTCCAATAGTTTGAGTACTTCACAGCCTTACAGACTCCAAGCATATTGTCTCCACAAATTTGTAAGAATTATCATTGTACCCAATCTCACTGTTATCAGTAGGCATTTTTCCGTAACAAATATTTCAGAATTTTCATTATCACAAGCACCTCTTGACCCAACTGTGATTAGAACAGAGAAAAAAAAAATCTCTGTTGTTTCACTACTTTTCAAAAGTTTTTAGAACCATCAGTCGTTTTTGCTATAATAATTTAATTTCTTCTCTTGCTTAAATGTGGCACCTTTTTGGGGCGAGAAAAAGTGTGATTTGAATATTTAGCTTGTTTACATAGGTCTTGCCAGTCTACAAGACTTCTTGGCTAAGTTTAGCAGTTCCATCACAAACAGATTACAATTAGGAATGCCACATAATGATTTAAGCCATTCTAGTAGAAAACACGTGTGTCTGTTCCTTGTGATGGTATTAAATTCCCGCACACTCTGCACCACTTACTGCTCCCATAAAGAGATTATTTAATTTTGTGCAACTTAAACCTCACGTTTATCCACACAGGGGGAAACAAAAAGTTTAGTTAAGCATATAAATATAGCTCTTACACAGCTGACTGTAACTGATGCTTCCGAGGCTGTACTGCCTCCATGACTGTCACAACATCTGGCTAAACTTACTTTAATCCAAGCTTTTTTTTAAAGGAAAAGAAGAACAGAGGCTTGTATGTTCTTAAGTAAAAAGCTAGAGAATTTCAGTTAATACAATGTCTTGCTCATCTATTTCTTTAAGAGCAAACAGTTGCAAATGTCTCACTGGCTATTGCTGCAGGTACTGCAGGAAGCCAGAAGTTGGCACACCACAAAGAGCAACCGTCTGTCGTTGCAGGGCAGTGCTCACCCACCAGGAGCTATCATTAACACTCAGGGTATAGTTTCAGCAACCAAAACCAAGATGAGTTAACTGCTGCTGAAAGGAACAGCAGTGCTACAGCATCTCCAAAAAAGCAACCTCTGACCCTGCACTCCCACTCATAGACCTTCCCCACTACTATCCCGAGTCAGGTCAGCTTGGACCTTGAGTCATCCCATCTCCCTCCACGTCAAAAGCCACTTTCTGTAAGTGTCTGCAAAAATCAGACCTCCACATGGACAGAGGAGTGCTGAGGAAACAGCTCCTATGAAGGGACAGGTGGCTGTCGGACTGACTACTTTTCAAAATTACACCAGGCTCTTTGCTGCTAAACCAGCCTAAATTCAGGCTGTCACAGGCCAACCTTCCTTCCCTGCTGACCTTGGATGAATTGCTTATGAACGCTCTGTAACACAGCCAGCCGGTTTGGGGAACTATGATGATTTTATTTTTACAGATTATTAGAATAAATTAGTTGGCAAAAAAAGTTAGGACAAGCAGAGAATAAAATACTGAAGGTTTTTATTTTGTTGCTGTTTGTTCATATTTTAATTCAGTATTTGAATGGCAAGTACACAGAGTAATGTTTACAGATGGGATCCAAATATTTAATTGCAGGTTTTTAAAAAGATTCACTGTATATTCACTCTTTGCAATATATTCACTATTCAAACACAATTTAGAATGCCACTTGCACGAAACAACTCTTATCCTCAATGTTCTTTTAATGTCAGGTAAATGTCCAGAAAAATGAACATGCAGAAATAATAAAAATCTGATCATCCCACAGAACTACATACAGCCTTCTAAATCCGTATCTATGAGATTTTTAATATACATTTAATTCTCTCTATATTTAATTTTCCATATGCATGTTATATATTTTTATATATATAACTAATGATGACTATTAATTCAATGGCAGTAATAATTGGCTAGGTAGAAGCACATAGTGAAACAAACAGTGGACTTCATCCAGATTTTAATTCTGAAGTTTGAGCACTTTGAGCACTTGAGCTCACCAATCTCAGGAAAAAATAAATTCAACCTTAAAAGACTTTTAAAAAAAAAAAAAAAAAAGATCCAGACATATCACAAAGTACTTTATAAAACACAGTCCTTGCCTGAACAATCTGCCTATTCATATACTTCTGCTGCTTTCCAGAGCAGGATTTTAAGCCTGGAGTCCACAGGCTGCTTCTAAGAGCTCTGTAAAAGATAATAAAAGATAAGGTTTCTCAAAGTAGCCAAGTAGGTGTGCACAGAGGAGACAGTTCAGCTTCTCCAGGCCCTAAAATTCCCCTTGGCACACTTCATCTATCTCGTGCCAACTGTGGTCGATACTTTCACCTCTAAACTGAGGCAGTGGAACAAGCTGAGCAATAACTCCTTGCTGAGTTATTTCTCACCTGATCTAGCAAGCTAAGATGGATTACTCAAGTCAGAAGAGCACTAAAACTGGCATGAACAGATGCTGTGAGGTTTCACAGCAGTTTATGACAACTGATCTCTGGACTGCCACAGTGCCACACTCTCTTGCTGTGAGCTGCACATTTTCCTGTTCCTCGTAACGCACATGGTCACTGATGAAACAGCTGATCTAGATGAAAATTAATTTTTTGCCAAGCTATTTTTCAACCAGAACAGCTACTTCCATGACTCAATGAACATTCTTATGACTTCCACTGTTGGTGCAGATGGTGCAAGGAGGATGGCAAAACTGCGCAGTTACAGGCAGGAGGGACAGTTAAGACATATATTGCTATAAATTGCTACAGAGCCATGTTCCTATGAAAACAAAACACATATTTAGTAGAATTCA
Source organism: Manacus vitellinus (assembly GCF_001715985.3). Lineage (NCBI taxonomy): Eukaryota > Metazoa > Chordata > Aves > Passeriformes > Pipridae > Manacus > Manacus vitellinus. The sequence goes on from NW_021940535.1 coordinate 41,593,973, forward strand.
TGGTTCAAAGGCTACTGGAACATTTCACGAAATATGAAATTCAGGTAAATTTGCAAGCCACTTGTCTATGGTAGAGTTTTGAGTTATCACTAATGAATGAGCTCTTTTTTTTTTTTTCAAACTCTGCAGAGACATAGTATCAAAATTGCTTCCAGCTACAAGCAAATCTTAATCATATTAAATGGACATTATTCATTTAGAAAGTGAAACTGCAGAGGGAATTATGCACCAAAAAGAAGCAGTATCTGTGCAAGCTCTTTTATTACTATCCAAACACTCTCCAGATTGGTAAGCTGGCAGTGGTAAAAATGCTGACAGGAATCTTACACAGTATAATTACCCCTTAATCTAGAAGTTGAGTTTTTCTCTGAAACTGGAGATATCTGCAACATGGTTATGTAACATGAAAAGTTATGTGAACAACATCTGTAGTGGAGGGAGATAACACACACATAGAAAAAAATGTTTATTGCTGTTTATCGATTTTCTTACTAATTTTAAACAACCTATAGCCGATATGTACAATACATTCTTCCAAAAAAGGAAATTTGCTGTTTCCTTTTTTATGCTCAAGTCCACACCCAGGAAAAATTACACTGAAATTCTTGAACACTAATTTCCCATGCAGATTTGTATTTGCATACAAGTGACAAAAACAACACAAAAAAATATTCCCTGCTTTTGAACTGCACAGTAAAGGCAAAGAACAAATGCTATCTTCTAAAATGTTACACTGACAGATGTTTTGGAAGTGCACATAGGTTATATTCACACCCAACTGAAAGACAGATCTTTCATCTATTCTGACACAAAACCAGCAAACTTGCATTTTGTGCAGATGGGCTATAGTGTGCCTTCCAGCGCTGGGACAATCTTTAGCTAGCACCAGAAAGCGAGCACAGTACATACACTGCATACAACCTTGCAAAAGCACAAAAGGAACCCATGAGAAGGCAATTTCTGATGTTATCCTGTGCCCACTAAAACCAATTTCCTAATGCACAAGAAAATAAAATATCAGTGTAACATGAAAAAACCACCCAGCCAGAACACACTGGCAGCACATCAACCTTGCTTACCCTAGCCAACCTTGTGGATGGTGCTAGCAAAGATTTCCTCGTTTCTCCTTTTCATTATCAGAAGAGGGAGCATTTCACTTGCTAACTGGACAGCACAAAGTCTTCAGCCACTCCACTATCAAAGATGTGGTATAAGAAGTCATCCTGATGCAAAATTTAATCCAAATTTAATGATAATCAACTACTAAAACATATCACCTTTTAATGCCTGGGAGAGTGCTTTTTTTTTAACATCAAAAAGATTACGTTCTTTTGTATTTATCTCCACTTCAAAAACAGGCTTTCCTTTTAGCTGTACTCATCTTCACACAAACCCCCTCTCACCCAAGACCTGGAAAACCAGACAGCTGAGGGTCTAGGCAGAACTTGGATGTTGCCCAATCTGGTACTTAAGCAACTGAATTTGCAGAGGATGCTGGCCAAGCTACTAGAATGCCAGGTCCTTCAGATGACCTCCTATGGTCCCCAATAGGCTCCTGACACTGGTTATCCCACTACTCATTGGGAGAGCATCCTGTGATCTTGTGCTTTAGAGCAGATCACTCCCAGCAGGTCCTACCAGCCTGCAAAGACCCAGAGCAGGTGAGGGCAGATCACAGGGCTTCGTAAAGCAGCTGCACAAGAGACAGACACGGCTCTCGGTGCCAACGCCCAAGGGTAGCACCACATTAGGGCACAGTAAACTACAATTCCACCAAAGAAAATTAAGAAACCCTAGAATGACAGCTTACCCTCCTTTTTCCTTTGCAGAATGGCCTCCTCATCCTTATTTGAATACTTACTTCAATGTCAAGATTATGCCAAACTAAATGTCCCAGTCTCAGGTGTGTTTTTCAAACAGGGATGAAGTACACATTAATATCCAAGATACCACCTCTGAATCACATTAGCACCACTTCCTAAGTGAAATACTGACTCCTTCTAAATTAATCTAATACAATCATTTTTCTTCTCTTTTAGATAACCACAAATCAGTCATCTTTGAATGAGGGTTAAGTTCAGTGTTTCAGTTCAACTCAATATATAATTACTGTTTTTCATTCTGCCGCAAAGGATGAGAAAAGAAGAAAGCTTTCTCTTTTTCCATTCAGCTTCCACATCTAAAGTGCTTTTACTTGCACATCTATAAAGGTAAAAAATTTGTTAATAGCTACAGTAGAAAATTAACTGCATGTAAGTACTTCTAAGTAGTAAACAGAAATCATAGTTTAAACCAACAAGAATTCATATAAACAACAGCCCTCCTTCCTGCTTATGCCCTAGGATGTACCAATAACAGAACTTAAAAAACTGAGTCAAAACTAGGACTAAGATAAGCATAAGTAAGTGATTTCATACAAAACACAAATCAGAAATAAGTGAACTACAAATATGAAGCCAATCATTTGAGGGAGAAAAGACTGATATTAGATATTGTATATGTTACAGTTTACGAGCATTTTAAGAAGAATGTGTGCTTAAACATGGTCTTACAGATTAGAATTTTAGAGAAACCAGCTATAAACAGAAAACTAATGATTTATTGGCAGAACATGAGAACTGCATTAATTTATCAGATACACAAAATGTTTTTCTGTGGTAAAAAGAAAGGAATTAAAAGAATAGTGAGAAAACATCAGTATCTTCTTAGCTCTTACTAGCAATAACAAACTTAAGATTCCAGCCTCAACTTTGTTACTCAAAACCTTCCCCTCCAATAAAAACCACAAGAATACTCATGGTGTTTTGCTGCTGCTGTTGGAAAAGGAAAAAAAGCACATGAAACTGCTTTTAAGACAGAAAGCATGTTTCATAACCCATTTTGCAGCAGACTGTAAAGAGAAATGAGAAAGATACAGCAAAAAAAAATTCACTAATACATTAAAGAGAGCCTTTGTTCAGTGACATCCCAAAGAGGATTACAGGTCAGGTAGGAATTTTATCACCTTTCCCAAAAGAAAACATTAATATTTTAGTCTAATCAGGCTAATATCCCTACCATGTGCTTGGTTATGTGCAAATTTTGTAGTACATTAGTGACTTTACCATCTCTCTGAACATCTTCAATCTGTTAATGGCAGAATACAATGGTCTAGGAACCCCACTAACCACTCTGATTTGTCTAAGAATAGAAAAGTAAGGGAAGGTGGTGGTTATTACAAAAATACAGGATGTTTAATAACAACATTCTGCTAAAGAGAGCACCCTTAGTACTGAAAAAGACAACCAACTCCTTAGTGATGTATAATGAGGTGCCCCGTGTCTCATTTTTCATTCACAGAAGTCAGAGCTTTCTGTGTGGCATTCCCAGCAGAAGCTATTCAGCAAGTCTACATACATCTTAAATTGGGCCAGAAACTCACACAGCTAAAGCACGTGACAATTTCTTACAATGAAGACGTATATACTTTTCACTGGTACTTTCACTAATCCAAGTGGTGGGAGAGAAAAAAGTTTAGAGAACAGTCATAAATTTATTCTGATTTACAGTTTTAGATGTTTAGGTTACTGGACCACACCTAGGCAGGACAAATTAGGAAAGAGAAACAAACAAACAAAAGAACTAAAATTTTTCTTCCCATTTGTGGGTAAACACAAAAATGGCTTTGTAGCTACCCCAGAAACTCTATAACCACAACAACCGACAAATACTGGTCAATATTGTGGTCTAACTGTGGTTACCCCATGACAAGTAACATCATCTTTCTCAGAATGTTGGCAACAGAATACACCACAGAGCAGAGCAACACGGAGCAAGGAGGAACTATACAGAAAAGAGGAGATGGTATCATAAATGACAATATTCTGCAGCTAACCAAAAAATTTCAATTTTCTGACACAATAGCATTAAATCAGATGCAGATATTGCCAATATCTGTCCAGGAGAGAGAGCTGCAGAATTTGTTCATGAATCTCTGACACTCTCTCTTGAAAAGCTAAGAAACATCCTCCTCAGAAACAACAGCTAACTCTCCCCAACACAAAGAACTTGTTTTCTTGTATAACTTTGAGATGCACGTGTTTGTCTAAAAAACATCCACGCACACATATAGCACAGCAGTAGCCTGAAAAATCTTGAGTCCTCTAAGCAGCAATGTTAAAACTGCCAGGGAAAATGCTACTACTGGTACGTGACTTCAAAGCAAGGCGAGTAGAGCGAGTGGGAACAATTTGTAGAATCAGCAATACAAAAACAGACGGGAGATGAGAGGTAGGAAAACACAGACTTAACTCTGAGTTTTCTACTGCTGGGAGACAGGCAATTTTCTACAGGGCACAGAATATAGCAGATGACTTAAAAATCTAGTCACAGGGGAATAGTACACATACTGGCAAGTACTTTTTAATGACACTTCCAAAATAAATCTAACTACATATTGCCTTAATTACATTTTTAAGATTTATTTAATTTATGTAATTGCTTTATGAGCTTTACCAATAGATCCCGAGAAGCTTAAAAGGAAAAGGAAAAAAAGAAAAAAAGGCGCTTCCAACAAGGATTGCTTCTCAGAGGGCTGACTGAAGCTCCTAAGAATTAAAAGGATGCCAAGGGGATCGGCCATTCTAAAAAAAAAGATGGAAAAAATAAATCACTTGAAGTTCTAGAAGAGCAAGTAAAGCAGAATAGGCTCTGCTACTGTGCAGTCTGGATTCTGATTTTTCTGGATCTGTTTAATCAGTATCTCTTCAAAAGTGCCACATAAGGTGTCATGAGCAATCTTAAAGCTAGTGATTAATACCGATTAGGAAAATCCTTGCCTGCTTTAAATTCATTTTTGCTATGTCTCACTGATTATACTAGCCTCTCTTAAATGGAAGGGGTACAAAATGCATTTGGAAAGGAGTAAGGTCAGGTATACCAACGGCCAGTAAAGCTCCATCCAGACTCCCCCCCTCAAAACCCACTCCTCTGTGCCATGTAATGGGTGCAACTATCAGAGAACAGAAGGTAGCACAGCTCAGCACCCACTCCCTGCACGAGCAGAGGCTGCACCAGGGTCACGGGCAGGTCCGCACTGAAGAAGCCCAGGCACCTGGATCGCGTGCGGGAGAGCAGCAGCAGGAACTCGGCATGTCTGCCCACTAGAAAGAAAGAGAGCAGGGATGGAATCTGTTCCAGAACTACAGCCTTTGCTGATGGCTTGCAAAAAGGGTCTCATCAGGAGGAGGCACTTAACAGCCTGCTTAGCTGCAGTCCTGCTGCAGTAGCTTGTCTCTGAAGGCCACGTTACCAAGAGCCACAGCCAGCCAGGGAGCCTGTAGCAGGCTGATGAGAGGCTGGGAGAACCACAAGCTAAGTGTGCATCACATCACTCAACTAAATCAAGACTGGGTGGAAAGGTAGGCATGACAACTATTTACAAACTAAAGAGCACTCATACCAGTGGCAGCGAGGGAATTATATTCAGGGCAAGGGAGACCATAGCACGTGTCCACCCCATGTGTGCATGGCTCTCCCCAAGTTTGCCTTTATGCTACCCAAGTTATCTACTTCCTGAGCTGCTGCAACAGCAAACAAGCTTTTTTCAAATCCCTAAGAGAGGTATAGAGAGGATGGTTAAGAGCAGAGGAATGAAATAATGAATCAGGAAGAAAGAACAGCAGGAAAAGTTTCCGGACAGTTTGTTTTCAGCTTTGGGAATCACTTCCCAAAGGAAGTGGTAGAAGACTAACCACTTGAGTCACTTAAAACTCAAGACAAAACACTAGAATTCTGCACTTAAATCAGAAATTCATGCATATTCTAAAGAAATGAGCATTCCTCCTATTCACTTCTTAACAAGGGTGGGCATCACTGGGAACATGGCATGGCACAGATCAGATGACCGAACGTACAGAGCTCCCTGGCTGCACACATGAAGAACACCAGAGTTTTAACTGCTGACAATAAATTTTTAAATAAATCTGGTTCATTTATCATATGAGTGGCAAACAGATACAGCACTTACCAGCTCCAACTTTGATTAAGGTAAGATTTAATTCTGCATGCCTGTCAGCTCTGCATCTTTCAGATGAAACATCTTTGAAAAGGACAAAAGTTGAAGGTGTTCACATCCTAAACTTGTCTCATCTTGTCAACCTATTGCCAATGGCTCACTGTTTTTGCAACCCTTATAAATATAGCCCTAGGCAGGCTTGCAAAATGCTACTTAATCATTTGCCAGAGGCAAGTTATACTTTTTGTGACAGGAGAATGAATCATCAGTTTCATCACTGGCATGGATGTGGACAATGAATGTCTTCGCTACTTTTAAAGTCTTGTTTAATTTAGTCTAATTTACATCTTTCTAGTAGCACAATACTTCCTAATTCTTCCTCATGCTGCCAGCATCACCTACCAAACAATTAATGTACCAGGAGTAGACATTATCTAAATCTGTTTTCACATATGTAAAGTTCTGCTCCATTTCAACACTTCAGCACACAAGCAGCACTAGCCATGAGTGGTTCTACGAATCTGAATGGAGACAATCCTTACTCCTGAAGGTTTGTGTATCTTGGCATGAACAAGACTGCAGCACCAATGGCAAGTCTACCAGAAAAATCAACATTTTCACCCAACAGGTATGTGCACATGTGTTGGCATGAATGGACTGCTGTATTATGTCACGGACAAATGCAGAAGGAACCATAAGCAGTTCAACTTTTTTTCATAAATAGTCACAAAGACTACCTGATGAATCTAACAGACAGTCAGACACTTATTCCATAAGATAAAGACATCTGACATGAGCTAAACAGTGAGTGAGAAAAAATTTCCTATCACTTCATGTTTCCGTCCAACCATCGATTTAGGAAGCCAATAACTGGAGACAAAACACTGCACTCCCACTGCAGTAATTTCAGAAATCTCAGTGTGAAACATGGCATACAGAGGCCTCACGTTCCCACTTCCAGCCCGACACAAACTTACATCAAGCTATAGAGGTTCAGAGCCATCCTCGAGAAGAAAACACACACGCTTGACCGCACTGAGCGGTCAAAACGCTGCACTGCGATCATCCAGTCATTCAAACCGGACATACCCCGCTCTCAGCGGTCACTTTCCACTGACATGTGCAGGTCAAACCCCTGGGTGTTCAAGTTCCTTCACTGCCTCACTCCTTACGTTCCCATTCCTGTAACTCCAGCGCCCGCTTCCCGCGGCAGGCACCGTCCCCCTCGGCTCTGCCGCCGCCGGACCGGGCGCGGAGGGAGGGGACAGAGCCCTCCCTCACCCGCACTCCCGGGGAAGCCGCACCAAACTTTCCCAGCCGAGCGCTGCCCGTTCTCGGCACCGGCACCGGCTCGGTCCCTTCGGAGAGGAGGGTCGGGGCGCTGCCCGGGCAGGGCCGCCCGAGCGGACAAAGCCCGGCCGCCCCCCCTGCCCGGGAGGCCCGAGCCCGCCGTCCCGCCGCCACAGGAAGCCGCGGGCCGGGCCCCGGCACCTTCCCGCCACCGCGCCGGGCGGCACGGAGGAGGAGCGGCGCCCCCTCCTCCGCCGGACGGGCGCGGGGACCAGCGGCACGGGGACGGCTCCGGCGCGGCTGGTGGGAAGCGGCGCTCGCCTCCCCTCGCCCCCCGCCGGAACCCGCCCGGGCGGACACGGGCACCGCTCACCCCGCTCCCGGCCGGCTCCGACCCCGCCCGTCCCTCCCGCTACCTCGGCCATGGCTCCGGGCAGCGGGCGCGCTCCGGCCGCCGGCTCGCTGCGGCTCCCTCTGCCCCGGCGTCCTGGGCTGGGCTGGGCTGGGCGCGGCGGGACGCCCGGGCTCGCTGCTCGCTGTCTGCCCGCCCCGCCGCTCGCTCCGAAGCTGCTGCGGGAGCCCGCCCCGGGGGGGGGAGGGAGGGCCGGCCTCCGCCCTCTGCCCGCCCCGGAAACACATTCCCCCGCTGCCGTCAGGCGGGCCGGGGCGGTGTCTCTGGCAGGGAAGGCGGGCAGGGAAGGCAGAGCTCTCCCCGAGGCGGCCCGCTTGTTCCCCGCTTCCCCCGGTGCCCCCGCCAGCGCCTTGTTTGGGGGTTACCGGCCGGCCCGCCCCCCGCCCGCGGCCCCCGGACTGGACGGGGCTGTCCCGCGGCGGGCAGTGTTTGCTTCGCCCGCCCCGCTCCCCACCGGTGTCGAAGGAATGTTCGACATTTTCAGGGCTGCGTCTTCTGCTCCCTGCCTGGTTCCACGGACCGGGACACGCGTGGGGACAGCGGTGGCACTGAGGGAGGAGGGTGGGGGGAATCGCCAGCCCCTCTTGCTGGCAACTGTTTCCAAAAGCGATGGAGGTCACTAAGTGATTGATGGATGTGGGGTCAATAGGCGATGGATGAAGCTTGTGATGCTAACACGCGGTCCAAGCTAAAAAGTAGCTCTCCCAAAGTCCCTCGGAGCACGCTTTTGACATTTTAAAGTGCTTCTTAAAGTAGGTTCGTGGAGAATATATTGACTAAAAAAAAATTAAAACGTGCCATTCGACACTTTTTTGGAGGTGAGGTGTTGGGAAACAGAAGCTATGCGCTCACAGCACTGTGCTATTATGTGTGGCCACTGAAGCTGGTGTCAGTTCTTGTTTTAGTATGGTTAACTAAACAAGCAGAGCTGCAACTTGTTAATAATTTTAATCACTTTTCCCCTGCTTTCTTTCTAGCTACATTTTGAAATTAAAAAAATGAATGATGTTTCTACCTTACCCAAGCATGGCTTGTGATTCAACCCCATGTGCAGTGCAGTTGTTTAGGGTGCAGTCTGGTAACATAGCTGTGATAGCAGAAGCTTTTAAGGTGGTACAGCTATAATTGAAGAACTGTTTTAGTGGTGTTGGAAAAGGAGACTGAAGTGATAGACTACTGTTCCAAGCAGCTTCATCAAAAGTACACTCTGGACAAATGAAATGGTAAATAAATAACTTTGACAATCAGAGATAAGGAAACCAGAGACCATATGTTTCAGCTGGTAAATCAGTATATAATATTAATACTGCCAGGGAAAAAGAAAGCTGCCATAAAGCAAACACTTTTAAAATGCTAGGAATTAATGCCATGCAAAATAAAAGCAAATGCTGGAGGGGTGTAGTGATCTGCCAAAAATATAAGAAATGTAATTATTGGAAGAGAAAAATGAGGTGTTCTTCTCTGCTTCTTTATTGCAGTGGGAAAAAAACACATTTGCTGGTAATAATGCCAAGGTTGCAGGTTTGATCACTGTACAGGCCATTCAATTAAGAATTGGACTCAATGATTCTTGTGGGTCTTTCAACTCAGAATATTCTGTGAATTTGCCAGAATATGCAAATGGTAAGCTGCAGCAGTCCACTATAGTGTACTGCAAAGGAGCAATGGCAAAAATGTGCCTGAGGTTGCTGGGGCTATGAGGAGTAAATGAAACTGCTCAACACCCTGGAGCTTCAAGTACTACCCAATGCTCTGCTCAGACATTTGTGTGTCAAGTAACCAGTGGCTGGCTGTGCTATGCAATAGGAAATTGGCAGGAAAAAAATCTCCCAAATGGCTAAAAAATATCACTGAATTGTTTGGCTGCTTTCTGGACTCCTTTGGAGAGCACAGATGGGTATGGAAACCATTTGTTATTTTCCAACACTTCTGAAGTACTACAGATGTCAGAAAAAAAGTGCTGGAGGTATCTGAGCCAGCAGACACAATTGCAAATGATGTCAAAATGTTTAACGTAGCATCTCCACACTGCAGTGTACATGACACTGAGAGAGCGAGTGAACAGTTTTGCATGGAAGGGCTCAAGAAAAGACAGGTTTTCAGGGATTGAGCAGATAGCTAGGAAGTTTTTGGGTCACTGTTAGCTTGTTTTGCAGATATAGATGTTATTTTAACTTTTAAAGGAAGATACATTGCAGCTGGAGCCATGGTGATATCAAACAGAATGAGGAGTAGCATGGTTTGCAAATTAGCCCCCAAATGCAAATGCCTCCCATCACGGCACCCCTAGGCAACTTCATAATCTCACCAGCCACTAGCACAAGCTTTTTCCACCTTTACTTCTTCATACTTACTCGATATCTCACCCACCTCTGCCCTGGGGAGTGTTAATTTTTATCTTCACTGCTTCACTTTCCCAACAAACTTTGTTCAACTTAGAGCAGAGTACTTTCTCTTTCAACTCCTCCTCTTTTCCTTCCCCGCCTCTTCAAAATGCTCCTACCCTACCTGTTTTTTCTTTCCAAACTAAAGAAAACCAAATTATAAACCTGAGGTGAAAAATCATAGTCTAAACAAAAAAGACAGATAAAGGGTGGGAGAGAAAACAGAAAGTCAGAGTAATTTTCCCAAGGACAGCAATGGAGCCAGGAAAAGAAGGCCGGTCTCCTGGGACCAGACCAGGCTGCAGCCACCTGGGTTGTGCTGGCTGCAGGAGCACCGAGCTTTTCTGGCCTGACCTTGGAGCAGAGCAGCAGCAGCTGCAGCCACTGTTTTATTCCAGCAGTAGCTGTGCAGTTGCCAATGGGCAAGTGAGCACTGAGGCCTCCCTGGCCTGCACTGGGCTCTGCCTTCCAGACTAGAGGATGAAGGAAATGTTAGGCATGGACACAAGATTCATCCATAAGGCATTATTAGAAGACAGGGTCACTTAGTACAGGAAGTGATGGTGCAAAATGGTTGTGGTAATTGCTTTTGCCTCTACTTGTCTCCTTTTCTCATGAGCAATGAGGACCACTTCTCTGAAGGCAGGCAGTGAGCAAACCCAGCAGCTTGTCAGCCATGTACAATGTGCCCAAGATATAGAGTGGTATGTTTACACTGGATCCAGGATCTCCTGCGCCACACAAGGGCTGGAGTGAAGTGAGTCACAGAAATGTTCATCTGGGAGGTTGCAGTAGATTGTATCCTGTGGGCAAAGGTTTGCTCTGCACGATTGTCTACCTGCTAGAGTTGCCTTCTGTTCACAGGAGCAACGTTCAGCACTTAGCTGCAATAAACCTCATATATTAACACCTGGTTTATAATCAACACTTAGATCTCTCCTTAGTTCAATCCACAGTCCTGCATCTGACATGAGCCTAAAAAGGTCAGAGTCCACCAAGCCCTTACTTCAGCTCACTAGTGTTTAAAAAGCAACTTGTTCTCTTTTAGCTGTCAGGACAGGAGAAAGGAGAGTTCAGCCAGAGCACATTCTGGTGGGACTGCATGGGCACAGAGCAGGCTGTTAGGGTAGAGAGGCTGAAGGGCAGCTTTTGTTAGAGCTGCACTCTGCCTTGTGGTACTTCTGTCTTCCTCTGATTCTTTTTCTGCACTTCACCTAAAAAGCTGCTCTCTCCTCTATTTGTGCATATGATTGAATAGGCTGAGCTGGTGCTGTTACAGTTCCTGCTGCCATTAGCATGCACATTCCTTCTTGTTTGTCACATGGATTTATATCTTCCAAAGGAGTTTGGTGCTACTCCTATGCCATTGTGAAGATCATTTGTTTTATACAGATAGTCTATTAGATATTTTGACTCTCAGTAAGCAAGGCAGGAATCTTGTTTCATCCTTAGGCATGGAGCACAGGTTCCCTCTGTGTTCCAAAGTAAGGAAGTGAGCAAGAGTTAAGTGAAGAGAATAAAGTCTTTGAGATTTATGTTCAAACGCTTATGATAATGGTAATGCAAGGCAGAGAACTTCAGCTCCAGCTCATTATGTTGCTTGAAATGATGCATGTTTTCTAGAGAACTAGATTTAAAAACTTCAGGCTGGAAGATATTTTAGTGTTTAATTACCCACAAAAAGATGCCTAGGGGAGATTAGAAATATCCCTAAGGATGGTAATTCTGAATGCACAATAACTTTCTGAGGTTCAGCACTTAGTTAATTCTTACCATGTGCTGCTTTTACTCTGTGAGTCTCTGAGATCACGTGCCTACATATTCCGTTCCCTCCTTCTCAGGGGATTCCCACTGCTTAGACAAGCAGCCCATCCTCATTCTGGGGCAAAATGAATTCCACTGTCCCCAAAGAAGTGGGCAAGGAGGGTTGTTAGAGCTTTCGTTGCAGAATTCTTCTGCTTTGGTTTTGCCCTGAGGGACATCCTGCAACATTTTAAGCTTAATGCAGTAGTTATTCGTGCATAAAGTTACTGAAATTTATGCTTTTGTAGAGGAGAGGAAGGAAGGAATGAAAAAGGAGTATTTTGATATCATCTGCTGCAGAAAATGTAGGAGATGGGAACAGCCTTCTAGCAGGGAGAGTCTGTGTCATGAGAGCAGGACTAATGAGAAATTTCATGTTCATTGGTATATAGAGGAAAGAGGAGTTATGTGGAAAACAGCATATTTTAAGCAAGACTAATAGGCAAGAAACAGGACAAATACAGTGTGAAGGAAATAAACAGTAATGATACCACTGTGAAAGGAGATTTGGGCAAATAGAATCACTGTGTATAAGGTGATTGGCTGTTCTACTAGAAAACAATGGCAAAAAAGGCAGGACAGAATATTTTTATAATACTGCTTCTGTCAAGTAGAAGAGTCCTATATTGATAGTCTTGAGACCCCCATATATCCTCCCCCTTACTACACACCTGAACTTATTTTCATGATTGTGTTTCTTCAAATAATTTGTTTCATTCACTCTTTTTTTTTTATTTTATTTTATTTATTTCCTAGATTCGTATCTAAAATGCTTTGGCAGTAATGATGTTTGGCTGAAATTGCCAGAGATTTACAGCCAAAATCTCTCATTGGCACACTCTCAATGATCCCTGCATGTTGTCATCTTTCTAGCACAAGTGTCATCAATTTTCGTAAGAGGTTATGTCTGGACGCTAATAGCAATTTTGTGTGAATATTGATTCATCCCACTGCCTTTTCATCTAATACAAAGCAATTCTGACTTTCTGTTGTCTATTCACCCAGCTTTTCTTCCCTTCTTTATGACTCTGACATCAGTTGCCGTTGTTTTGCAACATTAAACTGTGTAATTCAGAGGACTCAGCAAGCAAAGAGTTCAGTTTCTCAGTCTGCAGTTGCAGACTCTTAAATGAAATTCATCATTAAGTAGGAAGTACTGTAGTCTGCTAGTATCCTTGGCAGTAGGATATTCTGGCCACAGCTCACATTAAAATAACAAACATAAAGTTCTGATTTTAGCTGGGTGTAATGAACCAGCAAAATGAAAGTGAAAAGATAGTTGTCGATGAACGACTATAATGGAGAGATTCACAAGCAATTTTGAGAAAAGCTCAAAAAGAGCAAGGTGGAACATTGCAAGGAGGTGAATTTATCAGTCTAGTTAATGTTTAAAAAGTATTTTAAAGTTACTATGATTCTAATGCACATGTAGGCCATCCTGGCCACTCAGGTAGTGGAAAGGCATTTGGCTTTCAGCCTCCTGCCTCACAACTTACTCAGCATCTGTGGTACTTTCTGTAACCACATACTTGAATACGTGGCATTGCCTTCCTGCTGTAGCTGAGGTTTAGCTAAAATTAAACTGACTTCAAACTTGTAAACATGAATCTTAATTCTCTTTGCTTGGCTAGTACCTGTGTCACAAAAAAACTTGTACTGTATATGATCCATCCTTCATCTTACCCTGTCCTTCCTTTTTTGTCCTCCCTACTTTCATCTATGATCCTCCAGATTTCCTCATCTGCTTTGAACAGTCCTCTTTTTCTGCTCTGCAGTGTGGACTCTGGGCTCTCCCTTTCACTGGTGGCACCTACACCCTCGTGCTTACACGTTCTACCTGCACTGGTCTGTCCCCGATTCCCCTTCAAGAAGGATGAGCTTCAAGGGCTACTGAATCACACAATGTCCCCTGAAGATGGATCTGCAGGTTCCAAGAAAACTCTACCAAGCTACTTTCCAAACTGGAGTCTGCAAAGCTTTGGAAAATGTCAAATGCTAGTTTATATCAAATGCATGTGTCCAGTCTCATAAAGTGGCCTGATTTGCTAAGCTGTCATAAGAAAGGATACCTCTAGTGGCTCTAAGACCTTTGCCCCAAAGATGGAAGGTTGCAGGAAATGTTTTATCTTCATTTCTGTATCTTAGTTTTACACTGTTGGAAATGGTAAATCTGTTTTTGCTTTCCAAGGGAAAACATATAACTGCAGGAAGATGATTTTCTTAGATGCATTCAGCCTGATGTATAAATATAGCAAAGCTGTATAATAGATAAAAAGGTGTTATAAACAGAAATTTAGCTTGACTAAATGCAATAATACTTACACATTGGTTTTGTAGGTTTATAAGGATGTTACTGAAGTAATAATAATTTTCCTAGAACTGAGATTTGTAAAACACTGTAAAATGAAAAGAAGATGCTGTTCAATTTAAATATTTCTCTTAGGTGCCATAGCACTGAGATAACATGTAAATTCTAAATTAAAGTTAGTCTTTGCTGTGTCATTTTATTGTCTAAGCAGAGCTGACAGAATAAAAGCCATGATTAAAAGTAAATATTAAACTAGCTTTGAAACATATCCATTTTGATAGTTTAACATCTTTTGACAGCACAGCTCTTAAAAAAAAAGTAGCATTTTTGCCACCCCTCCCTCCTTTTAATCTTTTCTTTATGAAAATATTGTAAGAGGCTAACACTTTATTTTAGATTCAATCACTTTCCTTTATTATTTTTTTCAAATATCAAAGGAGAAATGTTTTACTGGTGTAAATATTTGTTTATGCACTGTAAGACTACTCTGCAAGAAGTCCTCAGGAGCATATCTGCTGTACTCAGGCAGGTGGGTGGTAAATTTGGCAAAAGACCTAGGAACAGATCTTTGCCTCTGCTGGGCCTGTAGCTATTGATAGTTTGACAAAGAACATCAGATGATGATCCTGCAAGCAGACAGCACCAAACTTTCATTGAGATCTATCTCAACCAGAGGCAGATAATTGGTTTCTAGACTGATACTAGTCAGTGGACAAGAGTGATTTATGCTGCCTGAAGATAGGTGCCTGAAAAGTCTTGTGTCTCTCTCTGTGACTGTAATAACCAGTTTGTACTTGGCAGTTACCTGTTCACTGGCAAATTGAACTGTGGAGAACCTTCCCTACCTTTATGTCCCACAGTTCTGAACACTGGATCTCTTCTGAGTGCTGGGAGAAGTGTGTGCATGCCCAGTGTAAGCGGTCACAGGAGGTTGTGAGCTCTCTCCTAAGTAGACTAGAGACTGTTGTCCTGAAGTTTTATAAACTTCTTACTCAGTTCTCTTTGGCAGTGCTCTCTGTTAAACATTTCCACTTAGTCACTGGCTATTCAGCACGAATGATTGATCAGAAACATTCCTCTAATATAAATCAGTCTTATCATGTTTAAACACAAATATAACTTCTACCAGCCAGGATGTTAGGCATACTGGGAGTGGGAGGGACACAAACAGCTGGAAGCATTCCCTGGTTACTGAATCCGTATTGCCACAGTGCTGCTTTGCTCAGTCAGAGAATTGCTTTGCAGAAGGAATTAAGAGTTTCAAATTGTTTGGCTTTAAGAGCACGTGATTTACCTTTTGTTTTATGCTTTGATTTCAGTCCCCTGTTTGGGCTAAAAATAAAGAGACAGAAATGTTAAATATCCTGCCATTTTATTTATTCCACTAATTTCATAGCATTTTATAGTAGATAATGCCTTTCTACCAAATACTTGTTCCATGTTTCAGGAGTTTCTTTCATGCTGCCGGGAGATCTATTTTCTGACTTTGAAAGTACCATAAAAGTACAGTGAACTGACTCAAGCTGACTCATGGTTGGGGCAGATGATGTGTACAGCTCAGCTGATTCTGGATAGCATCACAGGTTATTTATACAATGTGTTTAAGGCTTTCAAGTGACCTGTTTATTCTTCCTTATTTAAAATTTAATTTTATACCTCGCAGATCTTGGATAATTCTGTAACTATTTAGTGTGATACACCTTGTCTTTTTTAGCAGATGTAAACTGAATATGAGTGGTGTAATGTTTGTGTGGAGGCTTTTTTATTGTTTGTTGGGAAAGGATAGGACTGAAGTAAAAATGAAGGTTGTCATTCTTGTTATGTGGACATTTTTGTTTCAGTCATACTTTCAACCTCAACTTCCAAGTTCAAACAGGAACTTGAGTCACTTGTGGGAAAAGGTGCAGACTTGCTTGTGACACTTTACCTGCAATGGAAGGTTTGTCCTTTGCTCTGATTCAGTTGTTGAAGTAAAACCAAATGACACAGCACTGATAAATCCATATACCGAGCTGCTTGTATCACCTTACTCTCTTCTTCTTACTGGACTTACTACCTTAAGAGCACTGTGGTATTCCTGGAAAAACATTTTTTCCTGTAATACAGAAAAGTGAACTAATTTAAAAGATTTTTTTTCACTAGATCATTTTTATAAGTTTATCTTTTCACAGAAAGTATTGAATCATCTAGTAAAAGAAATGCTCAGTTATGAGATCATTTATGTCCAAAAGGAAATCCCAGGATGGTTATATTAAATATCTTGCTATATGACAGATGAGATCTCATCCAACTACACAATATGCAATTAATTTCATGTAGGAGTCCACTGACTGACTTCTCACATGGTATTCTCGTATGGTATTTAGAGTTTAATATCTTTAAGCTTATATCCAGTGATAGAGTGTCCCCTCAATGGCACAGAGTGCTTTCCTGGCTGAGGAAGGAATGGGAATTCCTGTGTCTTGCTCCTTAAATTTTAGATGTCACCCTCATCATCTTCCTTTCTTTCCAGTACTGGTAAATAAAAGATGAAATTTTATATGATTACATTTCTTTAAGTGAGGGAAAAGAAGTGGATTAATTATCACATGAATGGAATCTGAATCTTGATCCGTTTATGTCTGTACTTATACATACATGCACATAGGTACACATACGTATGTGTTCATGTGTGTGGTTTATAAAGCCTTCCAAGTTTTCTGCTCTCATCCTCTTCCAGGAAGCAATCAATTTCTCCTCTGTGCTAAAAACCTTCTTTTTTAGAACTGTATCAGTGAGGTAACTGTCTATATTACATGGTTTTAATACCGTTTCAGAACATTTAAACAACTCTAAATGTAGTAGCTATTTAATAATTCCTTAAAACTTTGTAGGCTAAACTCTATGGGATAAGTTCAGGACAAAAATAGTTCTGCTTTTAATTTCTTTAGCAGTGTTGTTACAATATTCTTTGAGAAGAGCGACAAGTTTCATATCAGCATTTAAGTTCCCATGTTTCATACACCACTGGTGTTCCTATTTGTTCTACAAATAAGTAAGATTTGTCACACTGGATTTTGGATAGATAATTGCTCTAAATTGCTCTAACTGATGATACCAGATGACCCTTGGATGCCACTGCTACTCATGATTTTTCAAAGGAAAACATGAACCTTCGTGTGCACGTGAGGTCATGAGAAACTAGTGAAGCCTCCTCTGCTAGGTGTTTGTACCTGTATTGTTACATTGCTGTTTAAATGAGCTATGGTAATATTTCAGTTTGATATCAAAATTTATTGTGCAGATAAATTGTTCTTCCCTTCTTCTGTGTGGTGTTTGGGCAGCAGTGTGCAGGCTGCAGTACTTATGGTTGCTGCACCCTGTTTCTGACAGCAGGAAGGATGCTGTGCTGCTGGCATAGCACAGCAGTCCTGTGCTTATGCCATTTTCCCCATATTAGCCCCGTGGTTTGAGTTATCTTGGTGAGGAAATGTCCCATGATAACTGCCAAAGCTTTTTGTTTCACAGCCCTTTTTCTGCTAGTGCCCCGTGTCCCCACTCCAGGTCAGCCTCCCCACAAACCCTTGTCCCAGGCTGCTGCCTTCAGCCTTGGTGCTGCTCTGAGCATTGTGCCTGTGCATGAGAGCTTTCCCAGCTGTTCAGCTGCTGCAGTACTTCTGGTTACTGATGCTGCTGGCCAACTCTTGCATCTCCCTGACATGTTCTCTCATTCTTCCCCAGCCTCCGTCCCACCTCTGCCTTCAGACAAGGCTTTCAGAGCTCCTGAGAGAAGCAGCCAGAACTAGAGCTCTATCTGAGTAGATCTGAGGGCAGAGAAGAAAGAAAGGCATCCCTTGAAAAGAAAAGACCCAATCCATTAATAGTTCAAAATAAATTCTTCTGTTAAAAATATTCCTCAGACAACCAAAAATATTCATGTCTCATCTCTTTCCGCATTTGCTGGAAATCCACTAATGAGTCCAAGTACCATGGGACACACTTAAATGCAACTGTTTCTAGTGATGTGATGAAAGATCTCTCATGTTTCCATATTAAACTGGGCTAAAAATGAGCAAATAACGTAGAAATAAAATTTGGCCATACGAAGTTGAAATATTACATGTATACTACATTCTAATATACTACTGTCAGCTTGAAATTATTATTCAAACATGCAAATTGGGTAACACAAAAGAAAAGCCTAGCCACCTGTTCTCTGTGGTCTGCTTATTCTGTTGTTCCACCATCCTTTGAAAATTATGTCATTGAAAACACTTTTGCAGGCTGGCTGGCTGTTTTCCTGGAAAATAACTTCTGAATAAATAATAGGACTTGGTGGAAACTCCATGGAAACTGAGGGGTTGTCAGCTCAGTTTCCAGCTGTTGTCCTCATCCACATCTCTATTGTAACCACCCGATCTATTAAAGTGTAAGTCCAGCTTTTTCCTCCCTGACAGACTTCCAAGTCTTTCCCTTCACATTTCTACTTTGCAGAAAATTTTGATTAGGTCCTTTACAAGTCCATGAACTTAAGGTATGACTATCAGAAATTACCAGTTTGGTTGTAATAGTTTGGTAAACCTGTTTAGTCTGAAGTCAATTGGCCTCATAGGCTGACTTAAATTGCAATACTGAAAAGGGAAATTAGTTAAAATCAAGTATGTTTTTGATTTTTGCACGATATCCTGTGCAGCTGTTTTTGCAAATGCTGGGCTCGTTTTCCTCTGAGCTCCTAAATGTAGAGTTCCCTGCAAGGTTTGGTATCTTAGCCAGAGTATATATGTAATATAATAGCAGTATAAAGAAAAAAAAGAAAATGTAGGGACTATAGTAAAATTACCTTTCACATGAAAAAATGGAATTTTTTTCTAATACCTTAAATACACCATTTTGAGTCATATTTTAAGTTTCTGTTTTTCATAAAACAGAACTAGTTTCTTATTTTTTATGTTACTCACTTGTAAAGACAGTGAAAGAAAATAACACCCTGCAGGTCCTGGCAGAGGCTTCTGAAGATAGAAACTGTACAATAGGTGTGGTGTGCTTTCCTCTGGGTAATAATTCTGCAAGGCAGGGCAGTGTGGGATCGTCTCATTTTAACACTGCTAAATGAGTGGTTACACTATGATTTCTTTTCCCACTAAATATTGCCAAAATCTTTTTTAAACTGGATTTCATTAGAACAGGTCAGAATTTCTAACACACAAATAATTAGAAAAAAAGAGGCAGCAACTTTTTAAAGAGAATTAAAAATACCTGCATTTAGTATACAGAGACACTAATCCTCCACTGGAGAGCAGGGGAAGGGCATGGCTGACAGTGGGCTGTCCTCCTGTCTTTTGAGCAGGAAGAAATGGAAAATGATCCTCCCACAGTTTTCTGAAAAATGAAATAATGCCAGCAGACCTGGAACTCTAGTATTCTTCTTCATTGCTGCACTAAATTGAGTCCAATTTAGTGGAGAGATGTACATCAGGACTGACATAGTGTCAACAGAGTTTACTGCAACTTATTAAAAAGAAGACTTTCCATTTGCAGTGCATCTGTATTAAAAAAAAAAAGAAAAACAAAAAAAAAAAACCCAAACCGTTTTTTTTTTTTTCCAGCTTAGTCTGAAAACATTTTGGTGAGCCAGAAGTTGCTGGACCTGCCTGTCTCTCAGGTCAGAGCTGTACCTGAGCACAGGACTGTAAAGCTCTATAGCCCCCCGTGTTGTCCAGCCCACATCCACTGGGCTTCCTCAGAAACTTCAGCTTTGGTGAAGGTCTGCCGAGTAAGAGGTATTCCAAACAGATCATTTTACATTCAACAATGCAGAATTTTTTTGACAAAACTTGGTTGCAGGAGTAATCTTACAAATAACTCTAGCTTAAATTCCTTTGCTTTTGCTATGGCGCCAAACATGGAGATAAAAGATACTGTCTTTTCGTGTGACCTTGGACTAATTCTAGCTTAAATAATATTTGTAATAGTGCTTGTAAGCAGAGTTTTGCTTTTCAGTCTCTTCATAAAATTTGTGATGCAGGTATCAGCTTGCTGGAGCTTACCAGCATCCTTTCCCTGCCATCAGTAGGAACAGGAACTGTGACCCTGTGCCACATGGCTCTGGAGCAAGACTTTGGGAGAAGTGACAGTACCTCCTTGCTCTGGTTCTTCCCAAGACTATTGATCACTGCTGGAGACATAAAATAGTTTAAGTAGCTGCGGTATAATCATTCTTACCTTCATGGTGTACAAGGTCTACAAGCCTTCCTGAAGCCTCTTCTGCTATAAAGAGCAATAAAATATTTCCTCTTGATTTGCTTCCAAATATGTTTTCTGCTGCTTACCAGGACATTGGCTGATTTTGCAGCCTTCGCCTCTGTGAGGAGAGTTGACAAATTTCTCTCCTCTGCGTGTTTTTGTTTAATTTGTAGGCACTTAATTTTCTAAAGAGATTTCTGTCTCTCTGCTGAGTTTTTGTTACAATCTATGTAAGAAAATGATACAATCTAAATATGCAGAATTTGACTGGCAAATGGAGGAAGGAGGATTAATGTCTACAAGAATTCAAAGGGCTTTGACATCAAGGAAGGAGAAGAATTCTCTAGGAGTATCCAAGAGCTTATATTAGACTCAAGAATAACTAAACAGAGCAAAAATGTATTTTTGGACAAGTACAAGGAAAAAGATTCCCAGGTTTACTGCTCTGTGGAAGACACTTCAGAAATAAAACCCTTATGCCTCATCATTTACAGAGTTTCCTGGAATTCTGCAGGTGGAAGCATGCAGTAGAAGGATGGAAAAGATAACCCCAAAAAAGATTTTGGAAATAAATTTGTTATTTGGGTCATTTATGTGATGGCAATCTACAAACAGAAAACAAGACTGTTTTCTGGGGGCACCACCCATGTCCTGATAGAACTTAAGCCTAAAGCTCTGATCTGCAACTGTATCTGTAGAGATGAACCCTGGAGACATGGCATGATGGAATTCTAGTGCCTGGAGGGCTCTGCAGGATGGCACTATCTGGCTGCAAAATAAGACCCATGTCAAGAGACCCAGCTTCAGCTTGTATCCAGTGAGTAAGTGTGCAGATAGCACAGTCCTGGGTGTTCAGGTGTTTTATGTGGAGCTCTGGGAGACTTAATTGCTGATGGAAAATACCCATCTGCTTCAACTCTCCCATTTAATGCCTTTTTCCTGTTCTAAAAAGTGGCAGAGATACTACTCTCCTGAAATACTGGTGAAAGAAAGAGTCCTGGCAGTTTTGAAGAGTGCTCACTGGCCCAGAATCAGGTACACAGGGTGCTGTTGCGTGTTCAGACATCCTTACGTGGTACTAGAATGGACTTGTCTGCCTGACTAACCTGATCTGTGAGGAGAGGAGAAACTGCCCTTCCCCTTAATTTTTTAGAGTAACTTGTCTTAAAACGGTTGACTGTTGAAAGTGTTTGTGGCTTGGCCTCCTAGTCCCTTTCCAGGAAAATGAGAAGCCTTTGCAAACCGGATGATTACAGGACAACTCAAAACAAACCCCAAACCTATGCTTGCTGTCTTGTTATGGGACTAACATACAGAAGCTGTACAGAAAACTACTTGGGGGCACATTATTTTAGTTTTGGACATTTACTTTCCCATGTATGGAAAGTCGAAGTTTTCTATTTTTAAAAATTGTAACCGGAATATCTCCACCCCATAACTTATTCAGGGAATATATTTGAAGTTATACGAAGGCTGCACTGTTGAGATGAAGATGTGAGATCAGTAATGATCTCAGTATTGCTTCTTGAGACAGTCTTACATGAATTTTAGTACAGGCAATCTTTCAATGTTTTCACTGAAGGATCAGAAATGCACACTGTGTTGGAGATGCAACCATGCCATAAAGTTATCTGGTTTTAAGGCATGAAATTGTACAGTATGAGGCTTTCTTAAGACCTGCATTCACAGCTGTCCTCCTTTGTTTCTCCTTAAACCCACCTTAGAAACTCTGCGTGCAGAGGGACAGTTCTTTTTCCCTGTTTCCATACCTTCTCATCTCTTTCTCTTTTACTTCCTTTTCTATTTTTCTTCCACATCATCTCCCCCACCATCTGTTCAGTTCAGTGTATTCTACCAGCCTGAGTGGAAAAATATTTTAAAAATCCTGAAGGACGTTTACAGGAAATGAGGGTGCAGAAACAAAGAGGAAGCTCTTACTCATGAAATGGTGTGGCACTATCAGCAAGATGGGAAAAAATATGGTGAAGGGAGAAAGAATGTGCATGTTTAGAATCCAGCCTGCGCTGGAACCATTCCTCTTCTGCTTCTTCCTAGCATTTGCCTTGCTGAACTAAGGACTTTATCCCCACGATTAATGAACAGGAGAATCATAAACCCCCATGAAGCTAACCTACACCAGAAAGGAAGTATATAATATACTTATTTTTGAAAGACATCAAGAAGTAACCTTTGAACTGAAGTTTACTCCAGTAAACATGACAGGAACTGGAGTTTTGAGAGTGGATTGTGAGAGTAAATATTTCTGTTTGAAATATTTTTTGCATTCCAGAAATAACTGGTGATTTATATGAGCTGTACATATGCAACCCATTCTAAATCACTATACTTTTCCTATAAATATGTAGTGTTTATCCCTCTTCTAAATCTTTAACAAATATTTTAAATAAGACTTATAACAAGTTTCCTGTTGGACGTGTACTATTTTTCTCTTCGAGATCACAATTATTTTATTCAAAATTAATTTGTTTTTCATTTCCAGCTACTCTGAGTATGTCTGTCTTTTGCTTACTGCTGTAACTAGTGTTAAATGAAAAATGATCTGAACTGGCTTCCAGTTGAAATTAGCTTGGTTACTGATACCTCTACAGCAATGACCAAATATACAGAAAGGTTTTCAGTACACGCCTAGGAAGGCTCTGTGGTTAACTGGAGCTGAGCTCTCTGGTGTCATGGTTATGTTCCTTGTAATATCTGAAGTAGATAGGGAAGAGCTAGTTTATGCATATCTGCACATCAGCCAAAATTACTGCAGAAGCTACAGCCAAGCCATACGTGGGTTTTCTTCAAGCCATTAAAGAGTTGCATCTAAGATATCACAGTCACTGTTTCAAATGCTTCCTAAAATCAAGCTGTTGCAGATTACATCTATGGAATAGTTTTAATTTTTTATAATAAGAAACAAAGCATCTTTTTTTGTCAGTTGTGATCTCATTTTATAATCCAACTCTTCCATTGTCTAGACACTATTACTGATAGCTTGTATTAGTGGAGCAAACTTTCTCTAATTTGGAATTCAGAGTGGACAACCTGTCAGTATTTCTCTTTTACCCTTTAAAAAAAAAATCGCTTTTCAGATTGGTTCTTGAGTCTGAAAGATTCTCTTGAAAACTAACTTCAATTCTGTTCTGAATTCTCCTTTTTCTCTCCAAACAGTAATGATCACATGAAATGGCACCATGGAAGACCTATATACCTCTCACCAATCTTGGAGGACTTCATGTTTGTGCAACCATAATATCACATTTAATGGGTCTTGGTTATGTCAGTGAAAGAGATTCATACTGTGAGAATAGAACTAAGATACTGTAATTCTTTACTCAGCACGGCTTTGTGCTCAAACAACTGACCTGATGGGGCACTGAAAGGACTTCTTTCACACACTTGTCTCCCATTGTGTTCTGCAGGGGCCTTCACAGCATTAGAAATATTTGACACAATTCCTGCTTTGTAGCAGTCCTGCTTACACCACGTTGGGTCCAAAGCAGCTGAAATACTGAGTCTGTTACAGTGAAAGAGGCTCTTTATTCATGGAGTGTAAAGCCATAAGGGGATCCTTGAGATCATCTAGTTTATCTCCTACATAACACAAGCCTCGCATAAATGCCTGTTTGAATAAAGCATATATTTCAGAGAGCTTTTCACTCTTTGCATGAAAGCCTCAACTTATGGGGAATCCACCACAGCCAGCCTTTGCATGTTCTTTTAGTGTTTGCAATTTACAGCCTGAAGTCTGTTGCCAACATACAGCCTAGATCTCACTGCTCGTGTTTCCAATCTGCTCTTGTTTCCTCTGGACTGGGACCAACTCACATTTTTTACTTTTTTTTGTACAGTAGATAGAACAAAATATAGAGTAGAATAATATGATATGTTTAGAGAAAATGTTAGTAAAAATATGAATATTTAATTTCTGTACAGTTTTATGAAAATACATGCTACTAAGCTTTTAATATAAATTTTCAAGATTTACCACAGAATATTAGTGAGGAGAATTTAGGTGTGCATATACAGGTTACAAATACAGGTAAACTCCAACGGCATTTTCAGATGGACTTGTAGGAATTTGAGACCTCAATGCCTTTGAAAAGAAATGTGTCTGTCATTTCACTCATTTCCCATCAGTCCAGTACAACTGGAGCAGGTCAATATCCTGTGGAGGTACAAGTGTAGCTCTATAAATGGTAGAGCTGGATCAGCATTCACCTGGTCCCAAGCAAAGGATTCTGGTACCTGAAGTTGATTCTCACTGTCTGTCCTTGTGTATGAGACAGGTGTGTTCAAGCATTCCCATGCTGTTGGGAAGTTTACTATCACTCTTCATTAATTGGATGATGTTAAGTTCCCCTGTGATGCCATTAAAAATCCATTTCAAGCAACAAATACAAAATTAGCAACTACAGTTTCAAGGAACATAAAAAATTATGACTATTTACAAAAGATGGGAGAATTGTTTATCTGTACTTCCATTAATTATATACATTTGTTTGCTGTTACAGCAAACAAACACACACAGCTTTGTCGCAGTGTTTTTGGAAGTGTATATCCTGTAAGCCAGAATTGTGGATTTACATAGTGCTAAAATTTTTTCATCAGTTTGCTTATCATGGCATCCTTGAAACGGATATTACATAACTCAAATTGACTGGAATGTTTGGTAGGACAGGAATTTAATTTGAAACTGAAAATAAGATATCAGTAATTACTATTACATGTCCCTTAAAAAGCCTGTGAATTTATCTGTGCTTCCTCCCCTATTTTTTACTTAATGCTGAAGAACTTTCTAGGTTAATGATAATTGCAGGCATAAATTCTTCTCCCAAGGCATCTACTTTTCCATCTCAGACTGGCCCCTGCAACTATGTAGAAACATACCTTGTTAAGCGAGGCAAAGAGGAGAAACGGGAGAGATGTCCAAGACTGTTTTTTTAGGATGGCCGTCCCAGAGGACTGGAATACCATAAGATTCAGCCAATTACTCAGTCTATTCTTGATACAAACAGGAGTAAATGAAAAACAAATAAAACTACTTATTTATGTAGTTGGAAAAAGGTAGCATGAAATGCAGAACATGTAAAAATATGTGAAAGGAAATGAAAGTAAAAAAAAAAACCCCAACACTCATATCTGCCAAGGGGTCTGGTTAGCACTGAATGTCCTTTCTCCCTGGATGAGTCATCTCTCGACCTGGTGGGTGCTTTACACTGGTCTCGATTCTACAGCTTGAGGTTGCTTTCTCAGAAAAGTCACCTCTTAGGGGACCCCTAGGTATCTTCCTAGCCCACTTCAGAGTCAAACCTCCCTTTCACACCCCTATGTCAGCTAGTTTTTAGTAATGCAGGCAAAGAAGGATTTTCACCCTTCTGCCAGTAAACCGACATTTACGGCATCCTGCTTAGGCGGGTTTGGGATTGAACTTCCATTAGGTAATCATGGACATGATTCTCTTTTCCAAGGAAGGTGTGCCAGTTACTAGAAGGAGGCAGGAAATTGAAACATCTTTTCAGTTAAATCATAACCTCATGCATGCATAGAAGTTAGAGTCATAGTACCATAGAATCATTTAGGTTGGGAAATATCTCTAAGATCATCAAGTCTACCAACCATTAACCCAGCACTGCCAAGTCCACCACAACATCATGTCCCTAAAAGCCACACCTAACCATTTTGTAAATACCTCCAGAGATGGTGACTCGGCCACTTCCATAGGCAACCTGTTCCAAGGCTTGACAATTCTTTTGGTGAAAATATTTTTCCTAATATCCAGCTTGAACCCCCCCGGTGCGACTTTTCCTATTGGTTGTTACTTCGCAGAAGAGATCAAACCCCATCTTGCTACAACCTCCTTTCGGGTAGTTGGAGAGGGTGATAAGGTCTATCCTGAGGCTCCTCTTCTCCAGACTGAACAACCCCAGCTCCCTTAGCTGCTCCTCATATGACTTATACTCTAGACTCTTCATCACTTTATGCTGTTGTGATGAATCTGTGAAGTGGCACCAGGAACTGATTGCTTCAATATTTCAGAAATAAAGTCTGAAGAGCTCTCCTGTAAGTGCTTTCCCTTGTTCCTTTCCCCCAGCCCCAAATTAAAACAGATGCATGGTAAGCATAAATACAATACAGCATAAGAAGTTGTAGTAGGAAAATTTCTGTTTCTCTGGACTTCTAGGTCTCTTGGGACAGGCAAAAAATATTTATATCTATATAAACAGTGAAAGTGAGGACTTGATTTTACTTACAAAGTGAAGCACAGGTCCTTCAACAGAATCCCTGTGATAGGTAGTTGTATCACTTGAACCTTGTCCCAGCAATTGTCTTTGCTGAGCCAAAGGGGGCTTTACTTTGCGTGCCACTCTGTTATTTCACATTGCACCAAAATGACAGTATTCCCTTGCTTCTTGACAAGCCACTAAATAAAATATCTGTTTACTTTTTGAAGCTGCCAAGTTAGGCAGAGTTATAAATAGAAAAATAATTCTGATGGAGGAAGCAGGGTGAGGTTTTATGGGAAAGGTTATCTGCCCTGTGGGGTTTTATAGCGCACTCAGGCTTGTGTTTTTGCTCGGTCCTTTAGTCACATTCCAGGCTGATGCTTTGAAACCAATTTTTGGCTTCTGAACCAGGAAAGCAGTAATACAGCGGTTGTTGTGTGCCATCTAGTGTTCCCCATATGAAACAGTCTTCCCGAGCAGGCTTCCCTGGGTTCCACGGGACGGATGTCTCACATCTTGCCCGTGTAGGACCATTGTAATCCTGCTTCCCGTGCACAGCGCTGGCGAGGCGGGCGGTCGGAAGCCTCGGTGTCTTTCGTGCTGCTGGCACCAGGGCTGGAAAAGGGAAGGAAGAAAGGGAACGGTGGGAGGGGAGAGCACTAAAACAGCTCTTTCAGACTATAGATAGATGCCACAGTTTAAATATCACCTCCAGTTCACACTAGATTATAACAGTCACTAGATCACACCACAGCCAGAATGCATTAGAATGTAGCACGTCAATGCTGTGACAGTCCCTGAAACAGAAATTTGGCTTAAAGCAAATGAACTGAATGTCCCTGTGCTGCAGCTGGATATAGTGTAAGTCTAATATAGACTCAGATCCTGTTTTGGTGCTGTATCAGCCTCATGTCCAGAGTCCCTGCAGGACATACAAACCTCACCATGAGAAGAGCAGTCTACACACTTCATCTCTATGAACTATTTTGGTTTGGTCTATTGCTCTTCCAGCACTTCTGTTTTTATTGATCCCAAAATAATCAAATACCTTGGGATGGGTGTCATAGTAAGAGACTAATTTTAAATGGTGTAAACAAAATATGGCTGGAGAGCTGAGAAACTTGCAAGGAATGCAGCAACATCAAGTTGGTTTGAACTTTGCCAAGGTTATAAAGAAAAGTCTGTGAAAATTCAGAAAATTGAACCCACACGGCCCAAGGCTCTGACAACTAAGCCTTGGAGCTTGTCATGTAGCTCTGGTATTGTTTATTTGAGTTTTGTGGATGACCACAGGGCAAACATTTGAAACCACACATTGTTCTGTCCATTAATGAGGAAGCGAGGTGTTGAGAAAGGGAACATTAAATGGAATTGAAAACATTTGACTTAGAGAAATAAAAATACTACTGGGTGTGGGGAGGGAAGGAAGCAGACCTGAGCAGCAAGTCTAAGTTCAAGCTGGATTTTGACTGGCCATAGTTTTATCAGACCCCTTTGTTTCAGTTTAGGTAAATTTAAGTTATTTTGGAGAGATAATTTCCAAAGGGAGGTCAGCGTAAGCAAATGTAGATAAACCATGAAAAAAGAAAGACTGAACTGGTAACTCATTTTCTGGGTATTCTATGGTTGTAGGAAAAG
The DNA here is from genome assembly GCF_001715985.3 of Manacus vitellinus. Taxonomy (NCBI): domain Eukaryota; kingdom Metazoa; phylum Chordata; class Aves; order Passeriformes; family Pipridae; genus Manacus; species Manacus vitellinus. The sequence continues at coordinate 41,622,255 of NW_021940535.1, forward strand.
TTCAGAAGGAAAATGCTTATTAGTAGAATGTTTATTATTAAAATGCTTATTGTTATGAGAAGAAAACTGGTTCAAGAAGAGCAATTGATAGAATCACTAGGAAGAGTTGAACTGCCTGACATTAAGAGTGTATGGTAATCTTAGTTTTGGGATCCTTCAGAAATCTATGTCAATCCACTGTGTGAATGTAATGAATCCACTTGATAAAAGCAGTAACTGAAAATACTTGTGGTGATGACCACATATGAGACTGTTTCAGATTTAGAAACTATCCTCACAGGCAGTACAAAGCTCAAAACAGGCAATTTTACACCTCCACAGTGATGAAATCTTTTAATTCAATTGCTTCTGGCCCCTACAGCCTCTGCTTATCCTCTTTTTAATATCATAATAAATACCTTCTTTCTCCCAGTACTTACCACTTTCAGTAGTTAAAGTAAAAAGTTAAAGAGGCTTTGCAAAAACTGATTAAAAAAAAATAAAAATCAATGCATTTGAAGTAGCCCAAGAGATAGCTCCTGTAGACAAAAGAATAAGTATGTACCTCTTTTTACTAACCACTTGTGCATTCTTTGGATTTAAATCAAAATCCTATTGGAAATTTTTCTCTTAAACATAGCTTCCCTAAACCATGGACGGTGTCTCTGACTTTTCCAATTAGTTTGTTATTGACCAGAACATCTAGTCAAAGATTTATGTGCAACCCAGATTCCCTTTGCTGCTTCCAAGATGCATCGGGTGAGTCACTTCTCAGTATAGGTGATCATCATTAAGTCTGTGCAAAGGGAGGAGTTTTTTGTCACATCCTGTGGACTTTGATTGAAAAATGGAAGTTAAAGACAGCAGAGGATACCAGCAAACTCCACATCAAGATAGTGTGTGAAGGACATAAATATACATTGACAATGTCACCCAGAGGCTGTCTCCAATATCAAAGGGAATTTGTGAACTGTGTATGTAGCTTTATCCAAACTTTTACACAATGTATTCCTTTTAATTTTTGTCAGTGTTTGTGTGCATGGTATGTACAATGCAACTACCAGCTGATGGGGCAGGGCACTTCCTCGTATACAATGTTAATAATGGGGAAAAAATAAACATTGCACACAGCAGCATAAAATGATAAAGCAGCCAGTTTCCTAAATGAAAGATGAGATAAAGCTTGGGTCTGTTACTCAGGAAACACATCAGCATTTTCATCACACGCAGCCTGGAATGCTGGCTATAAACAATAGGCTGGAAATGTAAGGGGAAGAAAGGAGAGAATTACTTAGTCTAAACAATTTATCTAAGAAAAGTTTAATGAGCTACTTCTGTGTTCCAGTACAAACACAGGGGTTTAGCTCAAATGAGCACGTTCTTTAAGGCAGTGCCTATAGGACAGTTAGCAGCTGTGGAAGGGGGAATGGCAAGACTGTTATGCGGAGGAGCTTTGTCATCACTCTGAAGAGAGGGACTGTTCCATCCTGGGACAGGACAGGAAGAGTAAATGTCTATGAGGTTATTTACTCTTTCCTCTGACCTTCCACATTGGTTGATGTCAATGATCCTTCATTTCCTACTTTATTGTGTCCATCTCTGAAGATGCTTCCACAGAAGAGAATGCAACATATTAAAATGTAGAACTTCCAAGGAAAAGAACACTACACTTCTTAGGATTAGTTATTGTGGCCAGTCACATCTGTGTGATGAGTAACTCTTCCTCTTGGACAAACATACGTTTAAGAAACCATATGATAAAGATCTTCTGAGCTCTGTAAAGTGAAGTGAGACAAAGACTGCCCAGAGTCTCATTTACATATTTTGCTCATGGTAGAGCTTAGCAGCCTCCACCTTGGAGCAGGACCCCATCATAGCAGCTCCAGTATGAAATGACAGACCTTGCTTCACGGTCTGCAAAAGCTGTGCTGGGACATAGCGAAGGGATATACAACCATCTGGTGAGGAGAGCACCTCAGCCAAGCTGACAGCTGGTGGCCTTTGTCCATCATCAGGATTTCATTTGAAGAGATATAACAGGCCTGGAGCAGGCAGGTAGACTATGAAGTGATGGTGAGAAAGATGAATCGGGACTTGAAGGTGAATCTTTCAAGGATTCCACAGCTTCCTGGGTTTCCATTTTCCTTGAGATCGAGTTTTCACGGTGAGGACTAGGAGGCAGAAATCCACAGTAAACACAGTATATCACTATGGCAATCTTGTGGGCATAACAGAGACACACTCTGATGAAGCTCCCTGTTAAAAATGTGCATTTATAAGGCTCCTGACCAACTGATTCCACAGGAACCTGCCTCTTCCAGGAAGCAGAGAGTGAAGGGAGGCATTTATTCCCCCATGTGAAGTGAGGGCACACACATGACCAAACTGAAGCCAGGTACAGTTCTTTGAAAGTTTTCAGAATATATAAGTGGAGTTGTCTTTATTTGAGTTGTCTTTCCTCCTAGGAAGGCTGGTCTCATTTGTCTTTATTCCAGCTGTCTGTCCTCCTTGGAAGGCTGGTCTCATTTCTGAATGCCTATCAGGGGAGCTGAAAAAAATCAGAACTATGACAATATTTGAATAGCTGGCAAAATTCCCCTGCTTTCAAATGGCTTTTGAAACACAATGCTTTTGATGCACACATTGCTAGGTAACACTGAGGTTGAAACTTTAATTTCAAGGTAATTATTGGTTCCTTACCATCAGGATTTTACTGAAAAGGGCTAAGGGCCCCTGAGAACCAGAAATCACAGTAGAACAATGGAATTGCAAGTTTGGAAATTTCTAGATTTCTGTGTGTATTTATATACTTACTATACACCAACTATTTGTTTTAAGAAAATGGAATCTGGAACTGAAACAATGGGTCTGAAGTCCTCATTAAATTGCCAGAAGGTCAATGGTGAATGCCAATTCACAGGCCCTAGCAAGGTAGTTTTAAAAATATCAGGAAACTGTGAGGAAGCTGAAGGAATAAGGAGCTTTCCACCCAGCCTTTCACAGACCCCTGTAATGCTGCTTCTAACCCTTCAAGGTCAGCAGCCTCTTGCCTGCAGAAAAACCAGCTGTCCTCATCCCAGCTGGAGGCTTTACAAAGACTCTTCTGGCTTCTCTGGGGAGCACACACAGGCTTCATGTACGCTCTTAAACTGACTTACTGGAGGATTCAAGTCTTTTCCTTAGGTATGTTTGGGGGAGACTGGAGAAAAAAAAAGTAGTTCTTTGGAGATGAAGTAATGGCAAACATCCTGGAGATGGAAAAGGGAGGCCAAGATTTAGACCTCAGCAACCTTGGCAGGGGAATAACCTCTACTATGTAGGATTTGAATAAAGATCCTCTCAATGCATAATGCTATTTTATGATCTCTTTAAAGAGGAAAACAGTCTTGCCAGCACAAGAACTCTCATATCGACAATATTGGATGTTTCAACAGAAAAGCCTTGATGAAGTGAAGGCCAAGAGCATTAAGGATTTTGAGGCCTCTTTTCCCCTGCTTTTAGAAGCAGCATGAGTAGGTAAAAAGAGACACTTTGTACCAAAGTTTTTCTGGCTGTAAATATCTTAGGAAATATTTTCTAGCTTGTAAGGAGAATTCATATTTTGGGACAAAAGCTTTGCCAGCAAAACAATCCAAGAAAGTATAGAATTATGTTCTAATTTGTAAGGTTTTGATTGTTCTGCCAGATGGCAGGACTTTTTACTGTGCCATAAGATAAACTAAACAGCAAATACAGGAATAGCAGAATATGGATTACGAATCAAGTATTATGAAAGTTTATTGGATTAAAACTGCTTAAAAGTTTTTTAGAAAATGTGACTATCACCTCAAGAAATAACTAGTGAGGTGATTTAGATTTTAGTGCATGATGAATCTATAATTCTGACCAGATGACATTAAGATAGAAATACTTTTAGCTTATGTGGCGTACAGAAATATTTCATCAAGATTCTTCTCCTTAAAGAACCCCCAAAGAACAGTTCTGCCTTCTCCTGAATCTCCATCAGCCCTTCCCACACCCTCTTCCCACCATATACACTCCCATAGAAGAATTTGTAGCAAGATGTCACAACCACTCTATTACTCTGCTCCAGTGTGAGAATTTTCTATGAAAAAATAATTAAAGCCATATATTGCCAATGTGGTCTAATGGAGTTTGTGATTGTTCTCAGATGAGCTTAATGAGATAGTAAACAATACTTGTGCCTAAATACAAAGGGGGGGAAAGCAATAGAAAGATGTAGAAAAATGAAGATAAAACATTAGAGAAGAAACAAGGAAAATGTATAGCTTACAACCATTTCACTCCACAAAGAGTCAACACCATGAGCAAAGTCACTTATCCTACCAGAGGATTAAGCTGAATACATTTTTGGGGATGATTCAGCTTCAAGGACTTTTACGTGGTATTAAGCCAGATTCTGATCACCTACCATGATTATTTAGGCAGTAAAAAACCTTGTGAGTGTTTAGTCTTGGCAGGGGGAATTCAGACTGCTGAAATTAGGTGCATAGGCTTCTGCAATCACTGCTGAGACCAAATACCTCTGCAGATCTGTGTAGAGCATGTGAATGAAATGCTTTTTCCTTTGTTTAAACAGGGAGTATAGTATCTTATGTATGTTGATGTAAGGCTCCTGCATGTGGAACAAAGTGCTCTGAGACTAGCCAGCATCAAATATTACGTTTTTGGATGTATCTGATGTGCCTGACTCTTGGCTCCATTTGGAGTTGGTGTCTTGATTGTTTGGAATTAACTACATTGATTCTTCTGAGGGTAGGTGCCCACTTGCTGAGGAAGTGATGACATTTGCTTACCTTGAAGCTGCTCAGGACACTGCTCAGAGGCAGGGTGTTTGCTAAGAAACATCTACCACCCCCAGGCCAGTGCTTTTACCAGAAACATCCAGGACAGTCTGAGTGGGGCAGTGCTCTCCCTCTCTCCTATCTCTGCAGAGCCACTGTACAGCGGGAAGCACAGGACATGGGGAGGGGGAAGGAGCAAAAGAAAGGTGCCGGACCTGCCATCAGTCCTGACTGCATGTTGTGCTCAGCAACTCTTGGGAGGTAACACAACTGGTCTCTGGCTCTGAACACTGTGTGGTCCAAAGAAATTGTTCTCCCCCAGGTGTGTTTTGAGCAGAGGGAACTTCTGGGACAGGCAGTTCCAATATGCTGAGAAACACCAGCCCAAGGCTGCCCAAAGTCACATCATGGTGACCCCTTCTCATGGCTGAACCCTGTTATACAGGGTGAGGGCAGGTTTCCACAGACATTGGAGGCACTTGTTTGCCCCAAAGGAGAAATGGGGCTCATTTACATGAAATGTAGCAATGAAGAAAATATTTTGGGGCCAAATCCAGGAGTCCCTGAAGTTGATGTAGATGCTTCCTTTGGGGTCAAGAGGTTGCAAAATCGCCCTGTTCTCTTCCATGTGGAAGGAAGGCAAAAACTGAAGGTGTTGAAGAAACACTGCATTGTTTTCTTTTCAAAAAAGGAAAACACAACTGATAGTATTTCCTTTGTAATTGTGTTTCAAGTGGCTTTAAGATTGTATCTTTCTAGTCATCCAACCTCTTATTGCCATAGTGTCTGAATGTCTAATGTGAATTTATTGCAATGGTTGTATATTTGTAGTTGAGTTTATTATTTAACAGCTTGTTTTAAAGGCCATAGACTGTCATTAGATGAGATGTGTGTGAACAAAGCCAGCAGGATTTGTCTAGTAATGGTGTGTGGTACTGTAATGATTTGTTTTCTGTGTGCCAGCTTTAACAGAGAAAAGTTGGAATGATTTGGGAGAAATGACGAAGGAAATGACAATAAGTTAAAGCCAGTTTTCAACAGATTCAATTTACATTGACTGCTTTAGAGATTTTTGTAATTTGTATTGTGAGGAGGAGTCTGTTTCTGTGGCAGACTCCTCCTACATCTTCAAGATCTCTATTCCTTTCTGTCTGCCTAGTGGATACTTAATTGTATGTGAATATTTTAACAGGAAAACATAGTGTATGGCTAAACCAGGTCAAAGAAGATTTATGCAGGTCTCCCATATAATTTACAGGAAAAGCCTGTGAAAAGAAATCCTTTCTTGCTACCAAGTGGATGAAATACATGTCTTTATTCAGAATATTTATGGATATGTTTACTTATTAATGAAATTTCTAAGAAGCAGCCATAAGACCTACTTCCATTCTCCAAACCACTTACTGGATCTGTTGCTTACTTGGAGACTATGAGTTCCAGGAAAAGATGTGTGGGTGTTAACAGGGAGAAGTGTTTCTTCAGTATGTATAAGGCAGTGCTTTTTCCAAAAAACTCTTGGGCTTGAAAGGTGGATACCACAGCTCTCCATATACTCCTGTGCCTCTCTTTCTGTAGTATGGGAGGTAGTGGTGTGTCAGACCCTGTGACATGGGACACGTGTGGCACATGGAGCAGAGAGGACTGAGGCAGCTCTGTTCAGCCAGCAGGGATCCTGGCAGGGTGGGGCTCCCCTTGACCAGTCCATCACGTCCACAGCCATCCACATGTGGCATATGTGGTGACAGGGATAGAGAGGGAATATGAGATTGCCCTGAATGAACCATGAAAAAAATACCTACAACGTAATGTTTCTGCTTTGCTGTAGCAGAACAGGTGAGTGTGCTGTGAAACTGAGGGTGTTGTGAGTGCTGGCTCACAAGCTGCTCTATGTGTGTTGCAGTGCAGTCATACAGAGCCTGTTTTTTTGTGAATTAATGCTGAAATTTTCACAATATTCTGGGGAATTTGCATAACTTCTGCCAAAGCACTCATGAGAGAGCTTTCTATGCTTTTCCTCCCAGAACAAATGGAAAATGTTCTTCTTTTCTGTGGTCTGGTTATACACAGGAGTAAACCTCTTTAGAGCTGGTGATCATGGCAGTGAGCTTTCCTTCCACAGGAGCGTAAACTACAGATGAGCTCCTTGGGGGCACTAGATAACTGAAACATATAAACAGTACACAGGTGTATGATGAGTGAAAACCAAACTTTCTAGCTCAAATGATTTCCACAGGAATAAGCATGGGGGCTAGGGCCTTAGTGGGAGAGAAAACATCATGGAAATATGGAGAGGGGGAAAAGCCAGAGAGGAAAACCAGATTACTGTGTAGGGAAAAAAAGCTGAAGGAAAACTTTCCGGGCAGAGAGTTGTCTGAAAGGAGATTTGGAGCTGTGACAGAAGAATGTAATTCCTCTTTGACTCTTATTCTTTCAGGAAGAAAGGCAGTTATAAATTATTTCTAAATGAGGAGGTTTGCGTCATACTTTATCTTCTCCTCAGAAAAGAAAAGGACTGCAGTTTGGCTTAAATAGTTCAAGTCAAATAGATAAAAAATATTTATCAAGACTTTTTGCTACTTGTGTCTTTACAGTGTGCCCTTGCCAGGGTTTATCAATGCCAAGAACATGTTATAATTCTAAAAGAAGGGAGGCAAGGGAGCCCTAATAAATAAGTTACGGGGAAATTTATGCTTCCAGCCACCTGCTACCCAGTCAACTGTGTTAATGCCTGGCAAAATCGAAGTCCCTGTGAGATTTCCTGTCTCCTGAATATTAGTTTCCCCTGTAGTAGGTTGCTACCTCTCTAATGGGTTTCAGGCCACCTGCAGACCTGTCCAGCTGGGTAAATTGCATTGCATTGTAATGAACCTGCTTAAGCAACCAGGAGGAAAGTTGCTACGAAATTATTTCCATAATGGGAAAACAAACCCCTTAATTAAAATATTATGCTCTTAAGTATTAAATATAACAGTTAGAAACCTGAAAACACTTAATAGTTACTTACCTTTTTGTCCTATCTTAAATGGTAATGAGTGTAGCTGATGATACCTATTGCAGATCATATTAGCAGCACATACTAAGTTGTGTGATCTGTGTAGTGAGACATATGGGGACATTGCACGCATTATCTGGACATGCTCTTTGGATATTTTATTGAAATATATTTTCTAGACACTTTGTTATGCACCTGGAGCCTAATGTATTCATAGTTAATAAATTCAAATGGATATATAAATATATAAAGAAGGCAAGGTCAGCGAGAAGGTAGTTGTGCCCCATAAATAGCACACTGGAGTTTTTAATCTACGGGATGACAAATTTCACCCTCCTTTCATTTTCACCCCCTCCATACTAAAATTACTCTTAATGGGAAAAGTAGCAGAGAAATCCAGTGGATATGTGTCTCATGGAAACATCGAGGAAGAATGGAAAGGATAATAACATAGTTTTTCACACTGCCTTGTGACTTGTCATAGAAAATACTGCCACAGAAAAATCCAGATACAAAAGAAGGAAGCTTTTCCAGCGTGGCAAAGGTGATAGACAGTGACAGACACCTCTAATCAGAACAGCTGAGAAGGTGATGTCCTTTCTGGAAGACCCCCACCTTGTATTTTTCTATCACAATTTTATTATTGCAGATCTCTGTTTTAATCTGTGTATTACAAAATGAAATGGTCCCCATCTTGTGTAGTAATAAACTCACCTGCTATTACCAGGTAGACACTGGGCACTGTGAGTGTGATCACTAAAGTTTCTGGATTTCTCCCTGAGTACCACACCCCATAGGCAGGGTCCCTGCAGAGTCCGTAAGGTGGTGTCCATTTGTCCGCAAATGCTTGCTGCAAACTGGTAGGTTTGATTTTCTAAACTGAAGAGGAGGAGAGTTTTTGGGGGACTGGATCTGGGCATCACTTCATTTGCATCGTGATGCCTAAATGGGGCTGGGATGCTCACCTGCTCCTCTGGCTCTCCTAGCAGCCAAGGTTATGGGGTGACTTTGGGTAGCAGAGATGGCTTGTGAGTAGAAAGGGGGTTATATTTGCAATGAGGAAGCTACTTGGCCACTTTTTTTCATAAGGAAGTGAGAAGAAGGGTGGAAGTATGAACTCTCCAGACCCTTACATATGGCAAAATCACTTTATGACCATGATAAATACCTGCCTCCTCTATGTGGTATGTCACTGCATCAGACCTGTGCTTTTGAATTTGGCTCTGGTTGAGTAAATATTGTGATTCTGTCTCGCCACCCTTTTAGCTTCTCTTGAGCTTCTAAATGAACCTCTGTACTGAGGCATTGCTCCCTGAGCACGGACTCCTGAATGCCAGAATGAAACAGTCAGCAGTTAATGACAGCAATTACAAACAAAATCCGTGCCAATTCTGGCTTTGAAAGTTAAAATATAGGAGCTTTTACTACCATTTCTGAGCCTCTGCTCCTGTTGTGATCTTTCTACAGTTACATGAAATGTGGTTAATTAACCTGCCATCACCCTCTTTCCTTGAATCCACAGTCACACCATCTACTTGGTATGCTGAAGTTTTTCAGTGATGTATGTTCCTCCCTGTGCTGACATTTTATTTAACCTCTTTGTAGTCTACTAAGTTAATTCAGTTTCACATGATTGTTTTTATTTCTTGTATGCTGGTATTCATAGTCTTACTAGTCCTACTGTTAATTTTGAAGCAGAAAACCCACATTACTGTAAGGTGACCTGGATGGTCGTTCTTTCAGTTTGATTCTTAGTCCTAGTCTGGACTTGTCCACGCTTTTGTGGAAGGTAAGGCTTCTCCATCTTTGCAGAACATCCCTTACAATGTGAGCTCACTAACCAACATTTTTGTCTCAGGTAGTTTTTTTTGTCTGTTGTCCTAGGTTTTCAGTGAAAAATGAAAACTACGAAAGGAGAAAATTTGCATTTAATAAAGAGGCTATGAAAAACTGAAGCTTGAAAATGTCCTCCAGTTTGAGGCAGCCTTAGGATAGTGAAATAAATAAGTAAAATTTAGATAAAATGGAGAAAGATAGCTACCACTGCAATGCAGTGAAATGGAATTAAGGAGTCTGAGTGATTCTTCCTTGTAAAGGTCAACATCATCGACTGAATTTTTGTGAACCTAATAAATTCTAAGATATGCTATAAATAGGAGCATCTCAAGGGCAATACTTAAGTCATTCAATTGAAAAATGGGACAAAATAAATAGTAAAATGATAATGAGAAATGGCAAATCAAGTTAAAATGGTACGTTTAGACCTGGCTTTCTGGATAATACAATTTTAAAATGTTACCAAATCAATTCTTATTTATAATGCATTTTGGAAAGGGATTAACTAACTTTGGATACAAATCAGGTTTCTATACAGGTTTTCAGTGATGCCAGCACTATATGTATTTGACTATTTCTAAAGGCTGTCACAACAGCGAAAATCTCTATTTACATATTTGCAATTTGATATGAATTTTAACCTTTATATTCATAAATTTGCAAGAAAATTTGCAACGTATTACCATGCTACATTCACCGTAAGACTACAATATTTTATCTCAATTTTCACTGATAAAAGTTCAATTTAGTAAGGAGGATAATTAGTCACAGGCTTGCAATAAATCTTGTCAAACTATATTTTAGATAAAAAATTCAGGGAATTCAAATAGTTAATATCCTGTTGGCGATAAAATTACATGATCACAGCGGTCCATTCCAGTTTGAAATTATATTCATAACTTTATAGCAAATACTCCCCAATTTTATATTCATGTATAATTTTTATTTTTATTCAATGAATCAGACTTGAGGCTTGTCTTTTCTCATGAAAAAGAATGTCAGTAGTCAATGCTCAGCATCCTGAAATGTTCTCTTCCCAGTCCATCCTGATCGTAAAAACTCCTCTTGTCTGCTTCATCCTGGCTGTAAAAATGTCACTGTCCCAAGAGCACATCATGGTTCAGAGATCTAGTTTGTCTTTGCTGAAGTTGGGGCTTGATCAAGGTATATTATCAGGAGATGAGCAGGAGCTGGAGAAGGGCTTTGAGCTGGTGGATGGTCTCTGATCAGTGCAGAAGATGCCAGCTGCCTCCTGTCCTAGCTAGCTCCGCTGATCATGCTCCAGTTTCACTAGCTTCACCAGCCAGCCAGGTGCCCACTGCCCTCAGCAGAACACAGGCTTTGAGCCAGAGAGATGGAGAATAAAAATTCAAAGAGACAGTGGCAGCCCTATGTCTGTAGATGAATATTTTACAAAGTTGTCCCTCATGAGAGCTTATGTAATATTTAACCACTTTCCTGAGCTAATGCTTACTGGCCAGAGTGGTGAAGAACAGCACCCAGATCAACTCTGCAAGCTGAACTTTCACATTAAACTGCATTAAAAAAAGAAAAAAGAAAAATGGGAAACTGTCGACATACTTTCTTATATCTAGTACACTTTTTTGGTTTTGAGCTCCTTTTCATTCCCCTGTCCCTTGAACAGATATACTATACTTCCAAATTAATGCATTTTGATTACAGTTTCAGCCTTTTTCACTAGCTTGTCTGCTGGGAGCACATACAGCAGATCAAGGTAAGACAACAACAGGAAAGCATCTAAGCACAGACATACAATAACCAGAGGCACTCGCACAGAGCAAGTGGTAAGGTCATGGAGAAGTCACAGGGAGGGCAGAACCTAAAGAAAAAGGGACCAAAACAGGATACATACACAGAAATAATGCTGATAGCATCATTGTCTTGTGTTCAAGGCGCTCTGCCCCCTAACAAACAAGAGCAGTGTGATTTGATGGGTAGAAACAAAAGGATGAAAGAGTAGCAGGTAACGCAGTGCTGTGGCCTTGGGTACCTGTAATTCCTGTCTAGCAGAAGTCAGGGTGCTGATGGATAGCTGCTTACCCAGGTCAAAAGGATTCAGGAACCCAGCAGATGTGCAAGGCGTAGAAAAATGCCAGAGAGCACTGGGGGAAACAGTTAAGAGAGTTGTTAGTGCTGCAGGGGCAGAGGACCAGGATGAGCACCTAGCAAGCAGCAAGCCAGATAAGAAAATCATACCAGTTAAACTGGCCCTTGTTCCTTGAGCTGGAAGCCTTCACTCAAGCAACTATCTTTGGCCTAATGTTATGAGTGGATTACACTTTCTTTCTGTGTATTGAAGGTCTTACGAGGTCAACCAATAATCATTTGGGATCTTAAGTTCTGTGAAATGAAGTGAAAGCTGACTAGGACAGCAAAAAATGTGAAATAAGTTGTTTTAGGTTAACCCTGATAGAAAGCTCAGCCCTGCAGAGCCTCACCCTTCCCCCCTTCCAAGAGCTGGGGGAGGATATCAGAAGGTCAACAGTGAGAAAACTCGTACATTGCTACACCAGTAGAACAGATCCCAGATATGTCCAGACCCCAATGGAGTTTGCCTGTTGTATACATCTTGTATAACACAAAAAAACCCTAAAAATGGGCTTTTTTTGCTCTTGTAAACCATTAGGATTGTGGATTTCTTTGAACATATTTAGGGCAGTTTGCAATGAGATACTCCAAAGGAGAAAATAAATACTCAGACTAGTAGCTTTTAGCATATATCGAGGAATCTAACAGCCAGCTATAGACCAGCTGTGGTCTATAATTATGGTATCCAAGACAGATGAACCTAAATAGTTTTTGTATAGATTTCAGAAAGATCAATATTGCTGCTTCTTTTTTAGGCCTCTCCTATGACATAGATAGATACACTGCTAGAAAAGTTGTATATTTGGCTGCTGCAGATGTGAGAATTTCTGATAGGTTCCCTGGAGATACTGAAAGAAACAATTAGAGCTTTCATTATATTCTCTGGCATGAAGAAGTTTAAGATGTTACCTATAAATATAGTATGCTGGTTTCTTTTATAAAAGTGGTCTAGTCTTTGGAGGAAAAACATCCTCCAAATGTAAAGTCTTTAGATACCTAAACTTGGAACTAATAATTCGAAGAGATACTGATAATGGTGGGTGATTTCTTTTCTCTCTCACAAACTCCAGGAACAACAAAAACGGAGATCATCATGGCTACTATCAGGATCAGCTCTTGTCTCTGAGTCCTGCTATTACTTACATATTTTCTTGGGTTCCGAATTTTATCAACAAACTAAAAGGCAGTTTGAATCCCACTGTTCTTTTTCCTTCATGGGGGAAATACAGAAAACCAGAAAACAATGCCAGGAAACCCTTGAATTTATTTTTAGACCTATTCGTTAACGGTTTTCCCTCCTCCCCTCCAGGCAAACTCCCGTTGAAGTCGATGAGTAAGGATTGCAAAACTTGTCTGTTTCTTGTCCTGTGTTTTGCTTTTGTTTGAACTGAAGGCCTGGCAAAGTTCAACAATTCAGTGAACCAAACAGCAACCCCCTCCCCAAAAGGGTAATGCACTGCCCACATGAAACTGCAATTGTGATTAAAACAGAAAAGTGGTAGCTGGAGAGAATCTAAATGCACATTTCTTCCTGTCACTGTGTGGTTTTTGCATTTACCAGACAGCAGTTTCATACAGGCTTTGAGTCCACCCATATGCCCTACCACCAAAAGAGGCAGTCCTGCCTTCCTCTGTCTGCTCCTCTCCCTTCTGCCCTCTTTGCACAGGCATTAGTGGATCTGGCAGAAAATTTACCCTACCAAAAAAAGCACAAAGAACTGAAAGAACAGTTGTGGTCTGGCTGACTGTTTGGTTGCCCAAGTGTGAATACCAGCATCCTCAAAGCGGTGGTAACGTGCACCCAGGGACGCTGCGATGGTGAGATAACATTTTGTTGGTGGCTGCGTAGTCTTCAGGTGGCTTAATCATTTGTAAAAGCATATCCTGAAATATAGTCAGGTTGGGAGGCTCAGGAATTGATGTTGTGAATTACTGGGAGGTCTGTAGCCCCACAGGAATTCAGCAGTAGGTGCCAATTAAACTATCAAAGAGCAAAGATTCAAGTGCCAAAATCAGGTGATGATATTTGCAACAGAGAATGATTAGAACAGTGAGGTGTTAATAAATATGGAAGAGAACTTTAGAGAACTAATAGGTATGGGTGAAGTAAAAATAATTAAAATTATATTTAATGAGAGAAGCAGGAAAGCAGGTTAGCACTGTTTGCTCTCTGAGGAAATGAGAAGGAAGATAAATGAGAATGAAAAGAGAAGATAAAAAAGCAAAAAAGTAGTTAATGGAGGAAAAATGAAAATCAGTAATTTGTTTTCTTTGTCTAATGGTATTATAAAAAGAAATAAAAAAAATATAATTGTGACATTAGGGGAATTTCATATTCCTTGATGATGCACCAGTCTCAGTTCCAGCAGTATTTGATCATCTGGATAGCTATCAGTAGATAAATCTTTTGTCAAAATTAATCAGCTTTAAAAAAGCAAGATTTAAAAAGCTGTTCTGTAGAGGTTCTTCTGTAGATGAGGTAAAGTTTGCTTTTTCTGGCTGTATAGCACAATATTTCTGCCAATATGTTGTGGAAAAGCATCTAGCTTATTCTTGCTCACAGAAAAGGACATAACAGTGCATTGTATTGTATGGTGAAACTACTGACTTGAGCATCTGTTGCAGTTAGGGAGGAATTTATTGATATATTAATATCAATGCCATATGGCTTATAGAGAGTTCCTTGCTCTTAAAATTCCTGGTATTTATATAAGACTGGTCAAATATAAACAGCAAGATCCTCCAATTGTGGAAGAGTTGCAATCTTTTGTGTGCATGGTGAGGATGAGTGCCCTGAGACAATGCTGATGGCACGGAGGGAGGCAATGCCAGAACTGGGAACAGAAAGAAAAGCCCTTGATTTTGAGGCTGCAAGTGTTTTGCATTAACCAACTAACTTTCTTGGGGGAAAAATGACACAAGGATAATCGGGGGATTCAAACAGCAAAATTAGTGTACTCTGATAAATTAAAAATTATAAGCATGAGAAGCCAGTGGTAAAACCGTCGGGGGGGGGGATGGACACACACGACACACCAAGTGCTCAGCTGTTTGCATGGCATTTCTCAGAGGGGGATAAAATCCTTTTTTGAACATCCACAAAGGTGACCAAAAGGCTGTAGACACTTTTCCATAGCTCATCTGTGTGTTCCCAATAGTGCTTGAAGCCTCATCTTTGAATACCATCTGAAGAAGGATTCTTATTCATCAGAGAAGACCATGACTTTTGAGCAGTGTCTGGCAACGTGTTTGGCCACAGATAGTGTAATACAGTTGTTGATGTACGCATGTAATTGCTCAGTATAAATCCTTAGATCGTGCATCTTGGTTTTTTTTGGCAGGCTCAGTAGCTGTCCTTATCTCCTGGGCACCAGAAGGCTCTGCAGCTCAGACTTCCAGCAACATGGGCTGCCAGTTCTGCCTGCCAGCCTTTCCAAGGACTTTTTTCTGTTTTATTTCACAAGTCTCTTCAGAGATGGCCTTCTCTGCACCCTTGTGGCAGCTGGCCCTGGTGCAGAGGTCTCTCTCAGGCTATGTCTGATGCCTTCAGAGATCTTTGGAACTTCTGGGCAAATGGCCTACATGTACCTGAAATGTGGTCAGCCACATTGGTCTGTTTGTCTGTTAAGAACCAAAGGAAGGAGAGTGATTAACATGAAACTCATGAGACACTTTCCTTGAGCTGTGTGTATATATTTACCTGGTGGTTTCCTGTCAGTGAGTTATCTCGTATCTCTTTGGGAGGACAGAGGCCACTGTGACATTCTCCCAGCCCTCTTAGTTTCAATGGCATTGTATAGAATTTATGCCTTGCATGTTTTAAACACAATTAAAGATGCAGCTTAATGTCTGCCACAGAGTATTCTTATTAATATATAATTACTATTAATTAACATGGGTTGCGAAGAAGGAAGGATTTAATGGTGTTTAGGGAATTCTGAAGAAGCAGAGTGCTTGCAAAAAGAAATTTATTATTGTCTTTCCTGCTAAAGGGATTTGTCAGGTGTTAACACATCTTGTCACACAGAAATACAAGTCAAAACCAACTATATACACAGGCACATATTTATATTCTGTGGTTTAACCCCAGTCAGCAATTAAGCATCATGCAGCCACTTGCTCACACACCTCCACCCCCGGTCGGGGAGGAGAACTGGAAAAAAATTAAACCTTGTGGGTTGAGATGAGAACAGTTTAATAATTGTAACAATTTATTAAAAACATAATAATACTACTCCTACTAAAGACAAAGATCTAGTGGAGAGGGTTCAGCAGAGGGCCACAAAGATGATTAGGGCTCTGGAACATCACTCTTATGAGGAGAGACTGCAGGTGCTGGGCCTGTTTGATCTAGACAAGAGAAAACTGAGAGGGGATCTCATTAATGCATAGAAATATCTCAAAGGTGGGTGTCAAGAGGATGGTGCTGGACTCTTTTTGGTGGTGTCCAGTGACAGGATGAGGAGCAATGGCCATAAACTAAAACACGAGATGTTTCACCTCAACATTGAGGAAGAATTTCTTTAAATTGAGGAGGGCAGAGCCCTGGAACAGGCTGCCCACAGAGGGCATGGAGTGTCCCTCTCTGGAGACATTCAAAACCCACCTGGACACATTCCTGTGTCACCTGCTTCAGGTGACCCTCCCTTGGCAGGGGGTATTGGACTGGATGATTTCCAGAGGTCCCTTCCAACTCTAATGATTCTGTGATTCTGTAATATTGATGAAAATAACAGTAACAATAATAATTGTAATGAAAAAGAGGGAGGGAGAGAGAGGAATAAAACTGAAGAGAGACACATGATGCACAGTGCAATTCCTCAACACTCACTGACAAATACCCATCCCATCCCTGAGCTGCAACTAATGGCTCTTGGCCAACTCCCCCCAGTTTATATACTGATCATGATGTTCTAATACTTGGAACATCCCTGTAGCCAGTTGGGATCATCTGTCCTGGCTCTGCTCCTTCCAGGCTTCTTGCACACCTACTCACTGGTGGAGTACAGGAAACTGTATAGAGCAAGAACTATAAGCAATAACTAAAATGTCAGTGTGTTATCAACATTATTCTCATACTGAATTCAAAACACAGCACTGTACCAGCTACTAAGGAGCTACTACTATCCCAGCCCAAATCTGTACAACATGCATATGTACATGTATTTGTGAACCTTATCAGAGATCTTAGAAGAAAACTCTACAGTGTAATTTCCTGTTCAGAAGTAAGAGAAATGAGTTTTTCAGTCATATATGATATATATGAACACAAATACTTTGAATTAGAAAAAATAAAGCACTCTCAAACTACAATAAAATGTTTGATAATTTCAGACAAAATTTCCAGGAAATATTAAACCATAAGTTGGACTGTGTATAATTACATTATGATGTTGACACATTGATGGATTTCTTTCTATAATTTTAGCTGAGATCTTAAATTTGTACCTCCTCAATTTTAACCATACAGGAATATTTCCTATTTCTTATAGCTCACAACTGAATTTTCCTCCCTAGGTTAAATAACCTAACCTTTACTGTATTCAGGAAAAGGTAGTGAGAGAGAGCTGACAGTTTGTGGATAAGATTGTTGTATCTGTGTACAGTTCTATGGCTGCTAAAAGTTCATGATATGATAGTGATAAATCAAAGGCTTCTTTTTCTTGATTTTTAACACATATGAGCTGTAACTAGTATACTACTATTGCATATGGGGCATTTGTTGAAAAGCTGAACCAGTTTGTCTTTGATAATCAATCTTTTGCTGTTATGGCTCTGGATATTTGAGAGGGTAGACTGTGCCACCTGACCGAGAGGTTTCAGCTCTTGTTTGAAGCGGTTGGTGCTGGTGTCTCTCAGAGACAGGATACCAGACTAGATAGAAACACAGGAACTGCCGGGTCAGATCAGCCTACAAGCTTTGCAAAATACCATAGAAATATTTTTAGCTAAGCCTCAGCACAACTCCCATGACTGTACCCATAATACTGTGTGACAAAAATTAGGCTTGATTGCAGTCTCTGTTTGTCATGATAAAGTTTTTCATCTGCAATAGTAATTTTTTTTTCTAATGTGAAGAATGATGAACTCAGAATAATGTTCACTTCTAAATAGGCTTGTCAGAAAGAGAGAGAGAGGTTGTTTCCAGGTCTGAATCCTTACGAAGCACAAATTCTATCATGCTCCATTCAGAACTGCTAAGCTCATCCCATGAACCTTCTGCAGTTCTCTGCCTTTTTTATGTCTTTTTCTGTGTTCCCTCTGGTTCCCATCGATAGCCAGCAGACACTAAACCATCTTCTTACTGAGTCTGGCTTCCATGCACAGCTCTTGCATGATCCTACTGATGTATTTATTGGCTCTTGGAGATCAAATGAGGCACAAGTAGCACATACAGCTTTTGGAGGTGAATTCCTCTATTTTGGCTATGTCTGGATTAGGGCTGAAAGAGCTGACCTCACACTGAATCAACTTAGTAGTACTGGTATTTAAAACAGGATCTCTAATGCCATTGTACTGACTTGTTTGGTTTAAAAACTTAAGAGGCTTGTTTTTAACTAAGATTTTATTGGTGCTTTTCTGAGTCTTCAGGTGCAAAGGCTTTGACTTTCATAGGGTTTCTTCTCTGCAAAAAGAGCTGCAAGTGTCCCTGTGCAGTGTCCTGAGTCCAGCAGCTCCTGGGAGTAATGCCAAATATCCAGGGCACGGTAAAATCATGTCTTGAAAATACTACTAACTAGGCCAATCTAATTAATACCTTCTAAACCCAAGAATTTACAAAATGAAGCATGTAATTAGAAATAATATGAGTCCTTTGAAATCCCAGCCTTGAGAGGCATGGATGTTATGTGGTGTAACTAGAAAACAGAACTGGGATCGTTAACAATATTTCTAAAAGAAAAAGCAAGGCAATGAATGGAAAGGACCAGGCTCAGGAGTCTCTGATGGTGGTGGGTAGAAGTGCCTAATGGTCAGGACTCCTCGAGTCCTGTGACTGTGTTCAGTGAGTTGTGCAAATTGCGTGTGGGAGCCAGTATGAGACAGCAGTTTCCTTGTGTCTTGTGCCCCTCTTTTACTATTTAAGCGATGACCCTTCAGCTTGAAAAAAATTCATGTCCCAGCTCACAGTGATTCTGGGGGCTTTGAATTTATCACCAAGGAGGTGAAGTAGGTATTGCTGGCAGGAAACTGTGGCATCGTTTATAGCTTCAGTGTGATTTAATGGAGATAGAGATTCCTTCTTGGGCTGCGGTGGCTTAGGCTACGAGTACTTGAGTGGCAGAGAGTTGGGTTGAGGCTTTTCTTTTGAGGGATTGTTGGTAGGATAATTCGGAGTGGAAATCACTAGTGTGACAGTATTTTCTTTTTGACATAGCCTGCACTTGGGTTCAGTTTCCTTGACAAAGTAATAAACTATGCAGAGGAAGGTCCTGTCTTTGGCAACCTCTGTTGCAGCATCCCCCGTTTCTAGGATGCATGGAAGATATAGGAAGATCCAAACGACCGAGGGCTTTTTCTCTTTTCTTAACCCTTGTCTTTTCCACACCAGATTGCCTCAGTTCAAAGACCTCCTACTTGCCTGGTTCAAAAGGAGAGCTTTGCCATTAACTTTCCCCGTGCAGTTGCTTGGCAACACAAGGTGAAGATCTAAACAAAAGGACAAAGAGAAATTATTTAATTCTCAAGACAGAATGAACAGCTTTGGAGGTAGCTGCTGGTAGTAGTCTGTCGGTGGTTTGGCTTATGCTACAAAATTTTCCTCACAAAGCAGCGTGACACCCCCAGTTATCACCGATATGCTGAAAAAAATTCCTTGTTGCAGACACACATATGGTTACAGAAGAGAGTGTTTCCTGGCTTGGCTCTTGCTGTCTGGGGAGGAGGTGTAAATAGATCAACAGACAAACGCATACGACATATGTTTCCCCCTGCCCGGGGGCTCTGACAGCAAGAGTCCTCAGCTCCTCTGGGCAGAGGAGTACCCCAAGCATGTGTCTGCTGTGACCCCTCACGTTCCCACTCCTCTCATCCTCTGGCCAGGAGAAAACATTGGGGGCTAATTCATTCACGTCTCCTTGCTGTCCCCAACACCGGGTGACATGTCTCATTATGTGCCGCAGAGGCAATTGGCACTTCCACTCAGGGCTGGAATCAGATGCGAGTCCTCGCAAGGCACGTAATGTATGCACTACCCGTGCCAAAGTGGAGCCTATCTCTTGTAAAATGGCTTTGATACATCGATAAATGGAGCTAGCTGACAAAAATTCCTTAACAATGAAGTATCATTTCAAAGCCAATATTTTTTTAGAGTGCTGAAGGTACAAGGAGCCCTAATGACTAACAGAGGATCGTTATGTATGCAGGTGAAAAAGAAAGATGACAAGGATTTTAAATCAATCTATCACATTATGCAGTTACCTGCCAGCAATGAGTTTTTCACCCCTTTCATTTTCTGCTGCCAAATACCACAGATTCAGGCTGGTAAGCAGAGCATTTGGGGGCAGAATTTACATTAAAAATGAACCTTTTACATAAATTATGACCTCTTTTGTTTCCCTGCTGACTGATGCACTTTAGCTGTCACATGCCCATTGTAGAGGGACTATTCTTTCCCTGATGCGTGCATGTAATTCTCATTAACATCAAGGCGACTTACAAGTACTCGCTTGGGAAAGACAGAACCTGAAGTGCCTCTAAATGCTTCTGACAGGGGTGCCTATATTTCCAGGTCCTACAAGCCACAATCCATGTACACCCAGCTGAGAGCCTTTCCCTCCCCAGTGACTCCCTCAGCCACATTGTGAGTCCCATTGCCCTAACTCAGATGTCCTCCCATACCCTGACACAATCCCCTTATGCCTCCCCCTAACTCTCTCAACAACTTAAATCCCTCAGTGTCTCTCCGAGCTCCCACATCTCCAAACAGCCTGGGCCATCACACTTTGCTGTTAGCCCACCATCTCTGCTGTAGGTCCCTGCTGATGCCTGCTTGGTGCAGGCAGCAACAGCACCTCCAGCACCTGCAATGACACGTGCTGCTCCCTCCAGGCACCACATGGCACAGGCGTGTTCTGCAATCTGCTGGCACCTCGCACGTGTCATGGAGCTTCCCCAGCTGGAGAGGCAAACATGTGAATCATTCCTCCTGCCTCCAGCAGGCCTCCATGAGCAAATGGGTCTCCCTACCAAGCACAACCATCCCTGTCCTCTTGTTTGACCTGCTGTTCTCCCCCAGCTCTGGCACATCTGGTGTAAGAAAATGAGAGCAGGCTGGGTGTGATGGCAAGCTGTGTGTGAATCACAGACTTTGGCCAGTCTGCATTGTGGTCCTGAAGTGCTGGGACTATAAAGTAGAGGTGCCATTGTGGGAGGTTACCTCTGAAAGGGAAGAGGCTATTTGCACTTCGAGAAGTGTTTTTTTTCTTCATGTGCAGCTGACATGATCCCCGTGTTGGGCACAGGCAGGGAATCTGTCCACCTGCAGCTTCTCTCATTCCTAAATCCTCTTGCAGTCTTAGCACTGCCACAGAAGGTGTGGGACCAGACTTGAGTCTGCTGCAGACATGGTGGGATTGGTAGGTAGGGAAGGAGAGGAAAAGCTGCATAGTTATTCCAAGAACCAGAGAAAAATGACCTATGAAAGTCTGACAGGACTTGCATTTAGGGCCTGCAACTTGTCCTGTTTGGTGAAAGATCACTGGGACTCCTTAGGTGCTCATTTGATTAGAGCTATCACTTTCTCTTTTTTGACATGGCCCCTTATCAGTTAAAAATGAAAAATAGCCCAACTAATATTCTAACTAACGTAGGCGAGCTTAGAGAATAAAAATACTTCTATATTATTTGCCTCTAAGGGCAGTCAGCCCCTAGTCCAGCCTTTGAAGATCAATCACAACAATAAAGTAACTCATAAAATAAGAAGGTCTCTACAATATGATAGAGAGAAGGGAACTGCCTCTCTGAGGAAAAGAAAATTCCATGCCAATGGTACTGGTCTTTCTTAAAAATAGAAGTCATGAAAGAGAGAAGCATGGCAAAAGCACAGACATGGATCATGGCTTCACCTTTGGGAACATGTGGCTCTGTGCAGAGGGGAGCAGAGAGCAAACCACTCCTTGGACCACCTATTTGAGTGCTGAGGCCAGGGTGATTCCTAACAGCGTGGGATTTTTGGGCACTTGAGATTTAAATGAGTCTAGAAGGCGCTTTTTAATCTCCAGAATTTTCTCACTATGAAGCCTTGTGGATCTATCCTAAATTAAAGCAACAAAACAAAACAGTCCTCTGGCTATCTTATAATTTTCTATGAAGATGGATCTGGGCATATGTAAGTTTGAGTTAAACGTTTGCCTGCTGCCTGTTAACTGGCTGAGTTTAGTTTCATAATGTGTCAGAGCCAGTAAATTCAACAAGCCTAGCAATGCTCATTGTGATAGTCAATTATGCACTTATTTTCAGTAAGAAATGTCTTTCCCCCCCTCCTCCCTCCACCCCAATATCTCCTTCTTTGGCACTAATGTTCTTTGTCAAAAAGTCTTCTTTTTAACGGCAGAAAGGGAAGGCAAACCGAGAGTGGCAAAAGGCTTTTCAGAGAGTGAAACTGGCAAGTACCTGACAGGTCGTAATGGTTATTTTGGGCTGGTAAACATGTGCACTTCTTAGTACTTGCTTTCATGTGGGGAGGGGGTGTAGTCTCAGTATTTCACATGTGTCACCTCAGGGGAAACAGAGCCATCGCACTGGTACAGATCGGTGCCTGTGCTGAGACTAGTTTGTTTCTCAGTGCTTCTGAAATATAATTAATCTCATGCTCTGTGCCATATTGTCTCTAAAAGTTCAAATATCTTTCAACAGTTGTTTCCTAAGCCTGAAGGAAAGACTAAAAACATGAGTAGTAACAGTTAAATATGAGAGAGGAGCAAGGCTGTGCGAGTAGTGAGCAATGCATATGTTGACATTTCAACTCTAATGAACTAAGAAGCCTTGAGTCAGTGGTGGCATGTAATTACGTGGCTGCTGGAACACACCAGTGATTCGTCTTTTACTGAGACAGACACCCAAAAACTGCGAGCTGAATTACCATATTGCCATCTGGAGGTGTCCATCTCTACTCACAGAAAGAAACAGAATGGCTGGCTTTTGGATGACTAGAGAGGATAAAGATGAAGCCCACTGCTGTGACTCAGTGTTTGACCTCTTTCTTTGGTGCTTTGCAGGATGATGTTAACTCATTCCTTGCAAGTTGCCTGCTTCCAAGCCTCTTTCTTTGCTTCTTTCCACCCTTGTCCTCTCCTCTTCCTCATGATCTACCTGAGCAACTGTTTGGCTAGAGACAGCAAATAGAATCGTAGAATAGAATCACAGAATGTCTTGAGTTAGAAGAGACCTGCATGTGGCTTTTTCTTACAGTACAAATGATGCCTTTCCAAACTAATTTTAGTTGTCTGTGCAGAGCTCCATGTGTGGCTACACCATCACACTCAGTATGGGATCAGAGTGTGAACACAACTGCCTGCCTTAGACAATTTGAACATGTAAATTGTGTAACACTTTAGTCTTAAATAGTAGCTTTGATGTTATAGCCCTTTTATGCAAGAGGTTTTCTGTATTTGAGGACTGCCTTTATATATGCTCAAACGCCAGGGGAGAATCACAGCAGCAGTTCAATGGGAACAGGCAACGGTAATGTCTGGAGCAAGAAGGAAAGAGAACTATATCCAATTGAATCCAGACAGGTGGACTTGTGCCAAGCCAGAATTTAATTAAAACACTGGGATTAAATTCACTTTTCTAGTAGCACCCTCTTTAATTGTGCTGAAGGCAGTAATATGACTAAGCTGTGTATCTTCTTATTAGCCCTTCAGTGCAAAGTCTTCAGAAAACAGACAGCTGAACCTGTACTTCGAACAGTCAGAAAAACTGGACAATTTGCTACAGCCAAATACTCCATTTCATTGAAAAGATGACAGTGTTGGTGACAACTGTTTCTACTTCACAAGCTAAAGAAAACAGTAGAAACCGTTCCTTGTACAGAGATGAAGATGTATGTTAGGAAACTGCAGTCACACTCTTTGCTTAATGAACTATTTATCTTCACTTATATTTAATCATTCTGTCCATGTAGAATCTAGAGTCATATATAAAATATATAGTATTTTAACTACTTTTCAGTAACTCTTTCGATATACTTGAGCTTGTGTTCAAGTAGGTTTCAAAGCAAGCTTCAAAAATGTTCCCACAGTGCCAAATTCATGCTTCAGGGGATCATTTCATCCTTATTGGCTGACAAGATATGTTTTTATTAAGTCCATAGGGGTAGTTTGTTTTAAAGGTCTAAAAATATCTATGATCTTTGGAATATTAGTTCTCAGAGTTGGACCTGCATTGCTCTTCAGTGTTTGGAAAAGAGTGAAGTCTTTACAATCAAATGATAATGAGGTACTGAAAGGTGGAACTTGAGCTTCTAACAGCTGCACCAGAATTCAGTTACTCTAGAGATGAGGGAATTTAAAGAGACAAGTCCTGTCACTATCAATGGCCATCAAGTACATTTTACAGTCATATAGTTTTGGTGTGCCTGGAATATTGAGATAATGCCAAATCTTAGAGGTGTATTTTAAAGTATTTTTTGCTGATGCATATGATGGCCACCAGGTTTTTTGGTAAAAATCTTGAACAGATCCTTTGTGCATATTAACCAACCACCTCTGTTTTCATCCTTTCCAGTGAAATAAAGAGCATAAAAGTTTAAAAAAACCTGAAAAACTGCTGAATGACTGTGACATGCTTGCCAATAGCAAACAAGCCAGCAAGTTCTTGAAGCTTTGGCTTACACTGCATAATAATTTACAGCAGGAGTTGAGCATTGGAACTGGTTTGGGAGAGAGGAGGAGACTTGTATTCTAATGTTTCTTTTGTATTGAGAGAAGTAAGCTCTCACAAACTCTAATTCAGAGCAGCTAAATTGGATGTTTAATGAGTTCTGTGAGTTATGTGCCTAAAGTGAACCAGTATCTGCTGCAGTTGTGCACCAAACAGCACATCTAGGGAACAGAAATTGTTTCAATTTCTTGAGGAATGAGGAGCTACTAACTTTAGAAAATTGTGTAGAAAGTGGTTTTGTATGTTTTTTAGCACCCGCAGTTGTTTGAAACTTGCTATCTGGGGGCTTCTTACATTCTAAATGTACATTATGAACTTACTGATCCTGATTTTCTTATAGTAGCATCAACTACTATACTGCATTGAATACAAAAGAGTTTCAGTGTTGGGAGCTATAACTAAGCCGTAATGATAAAAGCTAAAATTGAGATCTGTGCAAACAGTGATAATGATTATTTCGTATTCGAAAGTCTTTGTGAGATGCTAATGACCGGTATTCTCTGCTGCTGCAACTGGTTAACATTTACTTTGCATTTTTCAGGTTTTTCTTTTACTATGGCACTTGTTGCTTGTCTGCTAATAGTCCTCCAGGACACTGGCACTGTTTTTCAGCTAACTAGAGTGAAGAGCAGCCCTGAACATTTCTGCTGCATTCAAGGCTCCCTCTGACTTTCTGTTCTGTTTTACTTGAGTAAAAGGCCCAGTGAACTGGGTCTGGCAACTCCATTAACAGGAAGAGTAGGGACATTTTGGTTGCTCAGCCCTTTTTCTAGTTTCAACATAGCTTAGCAGATTTGGGGTTGTCTGATTACTCCTATTTAAAGGGCTTGGAAATGATGAACCATTTCCTATTCTCTATAATTTGTGCATTTTATTTGCACAATATGTTCCAGACATTTGATAACATACGCACCCAAGGGATCACAGATGTCTCTTGTATGCATTCATATTTTTATGCATGTTTTAAAACATACACTGACCTGAAGCAAGAATCCTAAAAGAAAAAAGATATATTTTTAGAATGATTGAAGAGAGACTCAGAAAATCTTTATCTTCATTCTTCACAGAGAGGATGGAGAAACTGAAAATGTGCTTGGAAGTGATGAAAATCAAAGCACCCGGAACACAGAGGTTTGCAAATATATTGAAGAGTAACATGAAGATAATACAAATACCTCTGTCTTTTTGATGTAGCAAGACACTCAAAAATCAGAACAAACTTCACCGAGATGGTGATTTACATGGCATATTCTGGGACCTCTCCCATTTGCCCATATAAACACAAAAAGAAGGAAGACATGTCATGAACCTTTTATTAAAATGCATATTCAGGTAAGAAATATGATTTTTCCTAATAAAAGACAATCAGAAAAGATCTCAAGGTTCACTGCAAGCACAGCGGTGTCAATAACAATATTTGTAATAATGCTTACTAACACTTCTGATGATAGTTTCTTCCAGGTAATTTCAAGGTTCTGTCAGGTTTCATTAATATATTCACTAAGTCTCCTTCTGTATTAAAAGCAGATTGTGATCTTGGGTCATCCTTCACGCTGCCTGTCATGGACATAAGTGTGCTTGTTGCTGAGAAAAATACTTAACAAACCATCTAAAGTAATGGTTTGAAATGCATGCAAAGCTATGAAATACAGCTGTAAGTTTCAGAAGTTTGAAACTTCCTGGAGAGAACTGAGCTGCACTTCTGAAGTAGGTGGTTTTTATTCGCAGAGTCATGAGAGAATAAAACTGTAGGTAGATCAAATCTCTAAGAAAAAAACCCCAGCTTTATGTGATGTTACACACGTAGATCAGAACAAAACCAAAACACAAGAAGAAGAAGAAGTGAGAAAATGAATAGACGACTGTGAAGTAGGCAATGATCAGTCTGAACCGCAGCACTGTAGGAAACAGTATAATTAGCTTGTAGCAGCCAGAGCAAAATCAATTTAAGAAGCAAATTTAATAAGCCTGTAAAAATCCAGGTTGAATTCTTAGTTCTAGGCTTTGAATAAAGACATGACTGGACACAAGTCTACCTAAGTATGAGGGTAGGATAAAACTTCTTCAAGGCCTATCATAATTCTGTAGGTAGCATCGAATGACACAGTGATGAAGGATCCAATGTTCTACCTACCTTCACACTATGAATTTGCCTGCACGACTGAAACTGAACCAGTAGGTTTTGAGAATCCCACTGTAACTTAAGTGGTTAAGTTTTGCTTCTGCTAGCTAGCTAGCAGGTGAACCAATGCTTTCAGATGTCAAAATGAGCTATGATAAAAATCAACCAAAGAAGTTCAGATCTCTGTCCTTGGTAAAATCAACCAAACCCACAACTAGTTTGTACATGATTAGAGATAATTAATTTCATTTTGCCCATCTAAAACGTAGTCCTTTAAATTCAAACAATTAATTTAAGATATTCTATAGACAAGAGAAATTGATACTGTAAAAGGAAAATTCAGGTAGGTGTTAGAAACAGTGAATTTAACTCACACTTTGGAGATGATTCCACCTTAGACAGTGATAGATAAGCTAAATTATACCCTTGAAGATTAATTGGCTAGATTTGTAGTAGCATCCCATGGTACTGATATATTGATCATAAAATCCAGCAACAGGTCTGGAAAATACAAGAGACAGAGCTGATGATAAAGGTACTTGACAAAGACACTGGATTGAGAACCATCTGTGATTGCACAGCCACGTTACAGCTCCTGTCTGTGAGGTTGGAATGTACATTTTCTGTGTCATTTAATGTTGTTTTTCACTATGTGAACACGATTTGTAATCCTGTGGGGACTATCACAATATAAACATTAAATACAAATTCTTTTAACTCAAAGAATATTGTATGCATAAAGTAGTAGAGCACAGTATTTGCTGAATATTAAAGACTTTCTCAAATCTGAGCTAGGAGGTGAGCTAGAAGAGCAACGTGAGAGCAGTCTGAAAATGATTTTGCCTGCAGAGATGCTCTTTGCATTTCTAAGTGCATTACTGTCACAAGGAATCCGCAAACCGGACTAAAACATTCAGACGTTTAATAATTGCACACACCTCCACCTTTAGGAAAACCCTCCATTCTACTCCTAATGCTTCTTCACCTTCTATTGTAGAATCCAGGTTCCATCTCAGGAGATATGTATATATGTGTGCTTGCCATATTTAATGCACAACCAATGTGTCATTGGTAAAATGTATATATTGTTAATCAGCAGCAGCTCCAAAGAAAGCTGCTAAAAAGGTTGAAAGCTGCATCACCACTGGTGTCTAATGAAGCGCTTTCAGCAAGTATGTGCCAATATGAAACCACAAAGGTCAGACTTGTGCTGAGCTGTACATTATATTTGAAGCCCAGAAGAAGTGGCAGTCTGTATTAAAGTTCACAACCTGTGTGAAACGAGACTTGATTAAAATAATACAGGTTGTTAGCTCTGAGATGGTTCTTTATTTGAAAAGAACAAATCTCACCACACGTAACTGTGCAGTATAAAAAGCACTGAAATCTTCTCATGTGCATTTAAAGCAGTGCTTAGCATTGTAATGAAATGGATGGTTCAGTTATAATGTGGGGTCAGTAATGCAAGGAGCAAGAAGTATAGCGTTAAATTAAAGAAAATGAGAGATCTGACTGACTATCAGTTTAGCACTATTACTCATGATGAGAAGTAAAATGAAGTTCATGACCCCATCTACTACGCCTCTACCCTCTGCTCCTTCATGTCCTTCATCAGGAAGCACTTCCTCAAGGAGATTCATAAATCCATAGTTTTTCTCCAGTGAATTGGCACACACTTACTCTAACTCTTCTAACCACCATACTTCTATGAACAGAAAAAGAAAAGCTGCTACTCTGAGGCAAGTCACTACATCCTTGCAGTAACTTGTGAGATGTCTGGTATTTTTCTCTTAAACTAGATGGTGACATCCTTACAGTATTTCTCCATTCTGTCTATATAGTGCTGCACACATTTGCATACAGTACACGAAGAAACAAATAGTGCTCATATTAAATTATAATGACTATTATAATGCATATAACCTATTTATTACCCAGAGAAATAAGCTGGTAATGGTTTATTTCAACCTAAGAGCAATGTGATCTTTTCCAGAAAGCGGCTACCATTTAACTTTTCATAAGCAAGAGTACTAACGGGATCTTTGGTAAGACACTTACGCTATAGAGAAATCCATCTTTTGCAATAATGGCTATTAAGAGCCATAAACTAATTGTAGATAATGGTCCACCATTCAGCAGCAGTAATTCAGCCACTTTATCAAGATATATGGTTTTAAGTTGACCACTTTAAGACCTCAGTATGCATGAAGAAAAGGGAATAGATTGTGAAAAGACTTGTTAAAAGTAGCAAAGATGATCCTTAGTCGCCTACAGATTATGGCACTGAAATAAGAGTCTAGATTTCAAGTGAACTTTCAATGACCTTCTATTGCAAACAAGACAGTGGTGCAAAACAACCAGCAAACCAGGAGAGACTAGGGTAGCAGAGCAGCACCAGCTGAGTGAATGGGAGGTCTGGTCCCACGCTGGGCTTTTCTAAGCTGGTAAATGGGAACTGGAGTGCTCTGCACCATGCAAGACAGAGCTTGGGTAAACATGGCTTAATTGGCAGGTGTCGTCTTAAGAAGAAGAAAGGCCTAAGATATGCAAAAGGGAGATATTATGGTCAACAACAATAAAAATACATTTGAAATATATGCAATGGGTACAAGGTGGTATCACTTCCTGCAGGTAATGTTTGGAGAACGTGAAAAGCAGTTGGTGTTGAGGGTCAGAGACCTTTCACATGGAAGGTGGTGGCACCCAGCATCTCCTTGTCTCAGTTTCAGAGCTGCATGATAACAACAGGGCGTGAATTAGTCAACATGAGCCGTAGGTGGGACTGATCTGTAGTTCAGTTCATTCCTTGCTTTGCTTCCCATCCTCTGAGGACTGATTAAAAGAGAAACTAGTAACTAGAACCTAGAGTAAGAAGGTTCTTTCTGATCTACTCTTAACATGAAATATTTTCCTGCTTTTCTTCCATTTTGTCAGCTATGACTGGGGTAAACCAATACCTTCACAACCTGCCTACTTTGATAATCCTGTGCTCCCATCACTTTGCAGACTTATTAAGTCTTTCCAGATGTTACAGGGTAATTTTTATAAGGCTCCAGTGACTGTCTCCTCACTGCTTCACAGACATCTCAGATATCACCTCCAACCAGTCTGGTGACTTTCCTTTACTCCACAAAAGCATGTTTGAAAATAAAAAGAAATTTATTTTTCTTTACATGTTCAGTGGACTTTTTTCAGTCATGGAGATAGAAATTGGACAGCTATCTTTTTTGGTTGGTTTTTTTTTTCCTTTCTTTTTCTTCCTGATAGAGCTGTGGGAAACACAGTCTGATCAGAAGGTTAAAAGGAGAGAAAGATAAAATACTGGGATCTAGTTAGTAGTCTCAAAAGGCAAAATGAGAGTGACCCACTGACCCACCCTGGTATGCTAACAGTTATGAAGCTAGTAAGTAAATATTTAGTAAGAAGATTGATATCAATATTTAATTAATGCAAAGATATCAGGCCCCAAGTAGAAAACACTGAGGCTCCCTGAAAGGTAGATTATCTATTAAAGATGTAGTATCTGTGTGTTTGACATGGAGTACACATCCCTGGCAATGATGTGGAAGAGGAGATGTGAGACGAAGTGGGCTCTTCTCTCTTTTGACATATGGTGTGTGGGGCACTGGCTGGGCTTATTTCATGCTGTGCATGCCTTAGTAATGCATAGAGAGATGTTATAAAAGTATTTGAGCAGTGAGGGAAGCATAAATTGCACTACAGAAAAATATATTAACAGTAGAAAATCATAAAAAACAGTAGTTTGACCCAGGCAATTTACTTCTGAAACAAGTGGCATAAAACAACATTACAGAGGGAAGGGAATAAAGGTTTTCAAGATGAAAAGGATTGATGAAGAATGCCAGTCTATAGCTCTGAGATGCTACCTGTGCCTTCCTTTTTTCTATGACTGTGAATTTAGAACTGCATAGGAGCCGCCAGAGACATTTCTGTATTGTAGATATTTTTTGAGAATTGTGAATGGGGTTTTTGTTGTTTGTTTGGTTGTTTGGTTTTTATTTTTAATCAGGGGAAAATGAAGTAATTTAACAAGGGACTTTTCTGACAATTCTCTTTGCAGCTCATGCCACCTGAAGTACTTTTTTCCTCAGGCAAGTCCTTCATCCTCCAGGCTCTCATCATTAAATCCCTTAGTCTTTGTTATGGCAGCACCTGACAAACCCTGCCAAACATTTTCCTTACCTTCTACCCTTGAGAGCAACACCTGACCTCTCTCTTGGGTATCAGCAGTGCTCCAGTGAGGTTACACTCCCTTTTTCAATAAGACCCACCTCACCCATTATGGAAACACAACTCTCTGTAATAAAACACAGTGCATGGTGCACAGTGATGCAGCACAATGACAGGGACATGAATCAAATGTCTGAGAGATGAATAAAAACAATGTAAGTTTAAATAGGAGAATATGATTATTGAAGATGGAATTAGGTTTGGACACATGATAAGGCTCCATCCATCTGTGAAAAATGCCAGAAGACTTTTTAATGAGATTTTCAGTTATAAATGTTGAGACACCATCAGTCCTGAGGTGATAAGATTAGAACTTGATTGTGTGTAGCTATGAGAATGAAAATGTATATAGAGAACTGACCTACTGTGGAAAAGCAATTAGGGAGTACAGGGGGACTAATCGGAAAATAAAACAGCTATTCAATGTATCCCATGGCAAAAAAGAAATCAGATACACTCTGTTATAATTTAACAGACACTTGTAGATAACATTGTGGTTATGGGTGACTTGAGGCACAAAATGATATAAAAGAAGAAATTAACGCTCTAATAAATTAATGTTGCTTGAACCAATATGCTGTGAGGCATAATGTATTGCAAAGGACGGCACAATTAAGGAATGGGAAGGGAATTACTTCTGGGATCTAATGTCCAGATGCTATGATCCGAAAATCAAGCCCACCTTTGACATTTGACTTTGACAAATTGGTTTAGAAGAATTGAACTGGAAATGGACTAATTGTACATAAGAAAAGACTTATGAGGGTCAAAATTAGAGCCATAATAGTACACACCTGCAAGGTCTTCATATGCCTCATAAAAGGAAGGTTATGAGGATGGAGGACCTTCATCTCCACTGGGACTGGCAGCCTTGGTCCCAAGGGTAGGTTTGCACAGATCGGCACTGCTACCATTTCCATGGTGCCAGTGGGCCCTACCCACCACCAACCCTCTCCTGTGCCCTGCCAAAAGTAAAGGAAATGGGACTGACCATTGGATGCTGGATCAGGGATGCTACATTTGATTGGTGAAATAATAATGGGGTTTGCTTATCGCTACCTGCCAAATACCCTTTTTACAGACCATGACCCTAATATCTGTGCCTCAGAGCTATGCACTCCTGGCACTGGTTGTCTGTAGCTGACCCATCTGTTATTTCCGTCTGCTCTTCTTTTTCTTTCAAGTTTACAAGTTATCTTCTAAAATATAATTCAGATCCTGTTGCACTATTTTTGTCTTTCCTTTATGCAGCCTATTTAGTGTGGAAAACTGAAGATTTAGTGCTAAGTGCTTGTTAGCTTCCAGGCAAATCAATTTCCCCTAAATGAAAGAAAGAGAATTTTCTTAACTTTAAATACTTGTCTTTCTTTCCTGAACTTCATCCTCAATGGATTCACTTTATAGATTTTTTTTTTTCCCACTAATTAATTCCATTGCCATTTATTTTCCCTCAAAGAGCCCTGTGGCTGGTTATCACAGAAGCAAACAGAGTGCAATGAAGTACATTTCTAAGGAATTTAGGTTTAGTGATTCTATGGACAACAACCTTCACAACTGCCTTTTGAGAGCAATCCCTACTCCAATCAGAAAGCAAAGTTTTGCTCAGGTGCTTGCTGTAGTTCCATGTCATGTTTTAAACAGGTACCCAAAACGCTGCTCTCTTGTCAGGAGACAAGATTCAATATGTTCTTTTCAAGTGTTAATGATGATCAAATATATGGTAATAAGTACAATACTCCCAGGAGTAGTAAAGTAGCTGAAGTAAAATATTTGTACTCAACCTAATGACATCCTGACAGTATGTGCTTATTCATGTGTGCAATGTAAAGAAAAGATTTGTCAATCTTTAATGTGCAGAGTACTGAGTATTAAAAAGAAGCAAATTACATAAGTATTGCATAAAACAGGAAATGTGCAATCTATAGCTTCTGATCTGGATGCAAACTTCTTGAAGATCTCTCTACACACAATCATTTGTTCCTCAGATGAGTTTAGCACCCAACTGAATGACAAATCAGGCCCAATGGGCTGCCCTGGATGCATTTGCTCCCATCAGCAACTTGTGCTCTGCACTGGAAGATTTAGCCATGGTTGGGTAAATCCCAGTGACTCCAGTGGAAATTGGAAGGGACCTTATCTGTACAAACCTTACCACCAGAGCAGAGACTTAGTGGAGCAACACATTAAAACAGACATTACTTGGGAGTAAATCTCACCCCCACCCAAGAACAAGCCACAGGGAGGGTGTAACACCTGCATAGGGTGCTACATTGGGCATCCCAAGGTGTAAGAGCAGGGGTGGCAGATTTGTCCTCTTAAATTCCTGCTGTTTGGCTAAAAGTTAGGCATGTTGTCGGAGTGTACTCCAGCAAGGAAAGAGAAACAGGCAGGCAGAGGTGAACTTTTCTATCCTAAACCACAAATGAACCCACCAAAGTGTCTCTTTGTTGGAGCTGCCTACCAACAAACGTAATTGGGATTAAAACATTGTGCTTGTTGCAAGATTCTAAATAAAACCAGCCATTTAATAATACCAATCCATTTTAGTATAATAAAATACATCAGCTATGGGATATTTTATGAAAATGTTTAATTCAACTGTTTCTTTGGAATGTAGTAGTCATAGTTTGGAAATTTAAGTTACAGTTCAGTTCTATGTGTTTTTTTTATGCTACTCAGTGTCTGAGAATACAAATGTCATTTAAAGTTAAGGCTTCGCTGTTCATTTTGAAACAACAATTTACAAGTGTCATATTGTCATAGAAAATAAAAATTTCTGTAAAAAAAATTTGCACAAAGTTTTATGATGGTACAAAACATGAAGCAATAATATACCAGTAAAATGAAATCATTTTACTACTGAAGATTTTTATAGTTTTTCAATAAAGAAAAAAATATGTTATTTTACACTTTAAAAATTATGAAACAATCTAAAACAATATAAACTGAACATTTCGTAACACTGCCTTTACAAATTAATAACTTTATAAACATATAATTTTTTTAAATATATTTATCAGTGCAAGATACTTTTCAATGTAAAGTTGCAGTATCATTTTTCCTTTATTGAAGGGCAACTTTCATTCTATTACCTTCAGAGAAATCAAATCTTCAGTGCTAGATCCTCATTATCATAGTAAGGTCTGAAGAACACAAAGGAGATATATTTCTTTTTATGTTCACTATTATCAGTACGTTAAAAGAAGGAAAAAACCCACCAACTACCAGCTTTTCTGTTCAAATAGATTAAGACCCAGAGCTGGTCCAGAATCCATTGAAATCAGTGGGAATATTTCAAAAGGTTTTGGGTTTGGGCTCCCCAATGGGATTTTCTCTTCAAGGCAATATAAGGGTATAACTCTTAGTCAAGTCAGTGGACTAGAAGTTTTTTCAGCTAAGGAGAGCAGGCCCTTAACTCCCGACTCACACAGTGGTGGTGTGCTGAAAATAGTTTTGAAAAATCCTTATTTCTTTGGGTTAATTAACTAGCTGCTGCAATACCATTATGGACAAATTACAGTGTTAGAAACCAATGAAAATTCTACCTTTTGTGAGTTTGTCACTTGGGACATCTCATAGACTAATTCTTAGACAAAACTTTCAGGCCCTAGGTGCACTGTCTCACCTGCTGGAGGACCCAAGATTGAGAGGTTGGGGAGGTAACTCTTTCATGAATATAAGGTTTGATGACCTGAAGTGGGTATGTGGATTTTCCTGATAGTCATTGCCTTTAGGACTCCTCTGAAGTAGCAACTGTCCACTTTTTTTTTCTACTGGATTTCCTTTTAAAATATTTTCAACTTCAAACCTCAATTTTTACCTCCTGTCTCCCTCTCTTTTCTTAAGTTTCTGGGTTACTGGTGGATTTTCTACATATTTCTCTTTTTTATAGCTCATATTGGTGAAATTATATGCCTCAAAACATTTAGTTGATAAATAATAAGGGTGGATTCTGTTGCTCCATGTAATTCAAGGCTGAATTAGCCCTTTTTTAATCCTAATCCTGGACAGGATATTTCTTTGTTCTTCTACAAAAGCAATTTTGGAAAAGACTAACTCAGAAAGTCCCAATCACTTCCCTGACTCTACTTGGGAAATTCAATGACGAAAAACATGTATCCAGCACTTTGGCAGGATGTTCCTTTACTCGTGTTTGCACTGGTGTTATCTGCTGGTTGGTAGATACCCAGGGGAAGGTGGAAGCTGCCTCCCCAGTTATGGCTGTGCTGTGTGCAGGTCACTGCAGAAAACCCAGGGGCTCCCCTTACACCTGTAGGAGGGAAGAGATCCCCCTGCTCCCTTGTCACCTCCTATGGATCCCTGTGGGAAACATGCTCTTGATTCTTTTTACCCTGTTGGACCAGCTGCACAGGCTGCTGAATATTATTTGTCCAATAATATCTGCCCTAAAATATTTAAAAAATTGCCACATAATTGTCAAACACATTTTTTCTGACAGCTTATAGTACTCAGTTCACTGAATTGGTCACTGTCTACACTTCTGGTCAAACAGAAACCACCTGGTATGAAATGCCAATTGGGTATAACGTGATGGTAAGAACATACCTTACATACACTGTGGGATTTCATTCTGCCCTCAGTACCCACACTAAGCCCAATTAGCATTGATTAGCATGAAAATACACGTACACTGAGAGAACAGAACTCTGAGTTCAGGTAGGGGCAGGAGGAGGAAAGTTTCTCATTTTAAAGGCAATCTTCTCAGTAAGGGAAGCATTTTCCCCAGTGTAATTAACAGGCAAGCTGTTCAGGATAAAAGACATGTTTCATGATATCAGGAAAAAAGATACTGTCACTTTATGCTGTTAAGAAGAAACCCAAAGTTCGACTTTGGAGGATAAAGTTAAGAATTTTCCCTTATTTTTTAACAAAAACTCTAGTAAAATCCTTTGCCATTACCAGCAAGTTAAAGCTGAAGTTTTCTTTCCTTGGCAATGGCAAATGCTTATGCAACCTACTCAGAGAGACAAAGAGAGAGAGAAAGAGAAGAGAAAGGGAGAGAAATTTTACATTTGAAAATACATTCTATATGAAAGAACAATAAAAGGGGATATTGCAGCTTTATACAAAAGGGTCAAGAGACATGAAGTTGAAATACAGAAAGCAGAACAATCGAGCCAGGTTGTCAAATCTGATTAGCCCTTGCCTTGTTGAGGCTATTTTCTTACTCTAAAATATACTTTTCTTTTAGTCAGTGAGCCATCAGAATATGATTAAAGACAAGGGCATAACTGCAGAGAAGCTGTAGTTAATGTTAACACAATGAGAAGCAGTACAAACAAAAAGGCACTTGAGAGGACATACACTAGCCAGTGCCAAGGACTTTTTTTGTTTCATTTTTAGGCAGTACACTTGGTTACCAGTTGTGTCTGATGATGGCACATACTCTTTTATGGAGTTCACAAGCACAAAATTTAGTACAACACTGAAAAACATCAATAAAATTTGACTGTATTGCTTCGTAAACAGAGCTGACACACTATATCGGTACTGATGCAGCAGTACTTTCAAAAACATCCTAACCCTTCTTTGCCTATGCACAACACGAGCAATTATACACAAATACAGGTGCAGAAGTCCACTAAATTGCTGTTACTCCAATATTTTCTGGGCACTGAGCTACAGACAGCATGTCCATCCAAAGGACCCCACTGAATACATTTTGTGACAGCATCTTGGATTTTGCACAGTAAAAACAAAATTATCCATTAACGGAAAACAAAAGAGAGGGAGAGAAAGAAAGACAAAATGAACTATAAGTCAATCATACTTGGTCTCAACACCAGCATTCGATTATTTCAAATAAAACCAACAGAAAAAGCAGACTGTACATGATTCAGGTTGTTAACACAGATTGTTGTCCATGTTCATCGGTTACACACTCACTGAAGCTCCTGAGAAAAGCTTGGCTCAGTGTCATCAATGCACTTTTCAGCCTGTACAGTAAAAGATCAACAGTTCCCCAGCATGACCGAGCTATGTCCTTCTATCCCGATTCAGATTCTCTGAAACTTCTCCAGTCGCTTTACACCTTCATGCTTCCGAGTATGAATTCTGTGTGTTTAGTTTATCTTTTTTCAGTTTTACACCATCGACCAGTTCAAAATTATAATTCTCCAGTGCAGACAAGTTCCTCTCTGACATCCCATTGTGCCAACAGGCACAGTACAGAACAACTCCACAGATGGCTCCTAAAAGCACCCCGAGTGCACTCATGGCTATGATAGTAATAAGGATTGGATCTAGGGTCTTCAGGACATTGCCTGGTTTCCTGGAGATGTCATCATAGTCCTCGCCCGTACGGTATGGAGGTGTAAACCCTGAAATGGAGTGAAGAATTGCAAAATTTTCAGAACCAATCCTAGTCAAAACTTTGGAAATTTTGAGAAAGAACATAACTTTTTTTTTGACATAATAAGTTTCTACATAATTTTAAAACCTAGCTTCTTGCAGGTAGTAAAAAATAGCTGAAAACTATAATGTGACCCAAATAGTTGTTGATTTTTTCCAAACTGTTCTCCAGTCTTTGAATCTGCTGCCTACTAGTAGAGGTCTGATTCTGCCTTGGATTAAATGGGAGTCTTAGGAGCAAATAACCAGGCCTTTTGATTATATTTTACCAGGTTGCAGTATTTAGCTCAAAAATGTTAATCAAATCTTATTCAGCTCAGTGTGAGAGTTTATAGCCTAAGACAGTGTTTGGGAATGTCCTTTGCATCCTTTCTGCTTCAATGACTTTAGGATTGGATCTTGAAGTAGAAATAGTGGCAGCACTGACACAGAAGAGCACTCTGCCCCCTTGTGTAAAATATTCACTGGGTATCATAATGTTTTCCCTCAACACTTTCAGTTTATGAAAATGATCCAATAGCAGTTGTTGCAGGAAAAGCCCCAAAGTCTTTTTGGACAAACCCTCTTTCACTGAAACCAATTACAGCAATCCCATTGACTGTAACAGAAAAAAATTAAGCTCATTGCCTGAAAAATGCAAATATATTTTATTATTGGGACAATATGACAATTATGATTCATTTAATGATCCATTTACAGCTATCATCATCGAAAATGATAATGCTTTGCTAGACTGGTCATAAAATGACATTTTCAGCCAGGTCTGTGAAACAATTAACCTGAAGAGTTTTGAGCCCAATTACCGAGGCATGGTGTGAGTCATAAATTGTAAGATATAATGACAGTGCTTTCTACATCAGTGGACAAGCCTTCTAGATAACCAAATATTGAGGAGCTAAAAAGTGCATGCATATATATGTATATAATGTAACAAATTGTGTGTATAAAATGTGAAGTTTTGAAATAGGTAAAAATAATAAAAAGTCCATAAGATTATATGACATAGAAGAATAAAACTATTACTTCCTTTAAATAAATGTAAACCTTTTTAGTGTCTGATCCAAATAAATCAAAACACCTTCATACAATATGCATTTAGAGAGCAAATCTATAAATAAATGAATAGAATGTATGAATTCACACTAAAATACACGTTAAAATTAATTCCCTTTAAAAAAATAACACAATTTTTACCTGTTTGATTAATATCTGGCTCTTCTTCTTCATCTATTTCATTCTCCACATCAGTTGATTCTAATGAAGCAAAAGAATTGACATTGATTATTAGGGTTACAAACACTGATTGACTACCATGCTGGCAATAATGGTATAGCAGATTTTCCTGTGTCAGAGCATCATTATGGCGGCTTGACAGAACTGCTCATTATAATGGGCTCTGAAAATTAATGGAGGAAAAAAGAAAGATTAAAAAACTCCTCTCCGCCCAGTCTTGGCACAGTTTTAGTTATCAGCAGGGGTTTTCCATGCCTGGAAAAGAGAAATCAGTGTGATGAATTAGCATCTCATTCAATGTATTTACAATTTTGGAGCCCAATTCCATAACACTTCATCAGCATAGGCATAGTTAATCACAAGAATAGTTTCACTGACTGCAGCGAGACCACTTGTGTTTGGGTTTCAGGCTGAACTTTTGGATTTAGCTCCCTCAGGCCAGAAATCTTTGCTCAACATTTTGTCTGAAAAACCAAAACATGTGAAGGTAGGAGAGGAGTCAATTTTCTCATATTGGAGCCAGGTAAGTACAGTCACTGCGGTCCCAGCACCCTCCTTGGCACTGCAGGAGGATCAAGCAGTGTGTCCTGCCTCTCCTTCCTGCTAACTGTCACTCTGGTGGCATTTGATGAACCCCAGTGTTTGGACTGTGTGACAAAAAGAGATTGTACAGTTTTCTTATCCTGCAGTGAAATTACCAGATAGCTGAAGGCTGTCATGTTATCCTTAAATGTATTTTAGCTACAAAAGGTGAGGAGCACCCTCTATTACTGCTCTCAGTCATGTTGCCAACTCACACGGCATAAGTTTATCTTCCTAAATCTAATAATTTCTATTCCCTCTTTTACATAAAAGTAATTGCTTCATGTCCACTGCGAAGGACAGCATTCAGTGCTTGTGTTTATTTGGGGCTACTGCTGCCAAATTACGTGCAGTATGCAATGTGCATATGATCAGCAGTGACTGGAATAACCCAAGACTGGCCAGAAATAAAAGGACTCAAAGAGCATCTCAGGAATAGCCTGGCTCAGATGTGAGAAAGGCCATGTCCTAATATTACTTTGTGTCCTGCATGTCTGGGAGCTGACGACTACAGCAAATGAGCCACAGCAAACTCAGAATGACAGGACAGCAGAGGACAGAGCAGGGGCCATTTCACTCTGTCTACTTATCCTGTAATGCTCCCTTAAAAAAGAATTTAAGTAGGCTTGGTAGTAAGTGACCTAAAAAGGGTGAAGAAATTAAACTGGATTTTGAACATTAGTTAAAACAGGGAAGAGCATTAGGAAAAGTAGAGAAATTTAAAGAGGGCATCAATATGAAATACAGGGAGAGATGTGAGAATGTGAACATGCTGTGACCCATGTCAGTAGGATGCCGGTTCTGATCCAAAACACTGCCATTCCGAGGTGAAAGCAGTGGCACTTACTATGAATAAAGCTATGGGCTGAATCAGAATGTTTTCAGTGGAAAACTTCCCATATAGCTATAATTATCTATCTCTTTCTCAGAGAAAAAAGCAGCTATCAAAACAAAATAAATAATGTTTTGGATGAGAATGCTCTATGTTCTTGTTTTTTACACTTACTTCGGCAATCCTCTTGTGCTACGTGATTGTCAATTTTAATATCATCCACAGCAATTCCTCCAGTTCCTTTTCCAATTTCTCCCTCAATAACCACCTGGCAAAACAAGATAATATTAACATTGTTTTCATGTTAGCACACAATTGCAGCTTTCAGGATTTCTTAATTAGTTGTTAACACATATCTTCACCTGCCATGATGTCACATCTACGTGTATTTTGTTTGCGGCCTGAAAATCTGCATTGCCTGCCTTTATGAACTTATACACGCAAATGTAAATTTATATACTGTCATAACTTTATTACAGACTTCTACATCAGCAAAACTGTGGCAAAGAGGCAGCTTTGTGACTGATGATAAACGATTTCCAAAGTATTTATTTGGCCTTCGATAACAAATTGCTTGCATCACTGTAATCTGAGATACCATGAAATATTTCACTATTATTAATCACAGCAAACCACCTCATCTGTAGGTGTAATACTGTCTACACAAATCCTTCAGTGACATCTTTTGCTATGGTGTATAAAACATGACCTCAGCTCTGGTAGTTCAGCGGGGAATAGCCAAGCTCACCTGGTAATGTTTCACAGATTTGTGAAGAAGAACACGTCCTTCCTTCCAGT
Source organism: Manacus vitellinus (assembly GCF_001715985.3). Taxonomy (NCBI): domain Eukaryota; kingdom Metazoa; phylum Chordata; class Aves; order Passeriformes; family Pipridae; genus Manacus; species Manacus vitellinus. The sequence goes on from NW_021940535.1 coordinate 41,663,048, forward strand.
AGTTTGCTTGGTGCCCACTCAGGGTCCACAGCACCTGGTCATATTCATCTGGCTTTTGGTACCGCAGTTTGATCTTCAGGGTGCCCACGTGTGCGCCGGACATGTGGTACCAGAAAGTCATGCAGTGGGCAGAGTTCTGCGAGGAAATCACGGGGCTCAGCAGTCGGGCGACTTTGCCTTTCTGGCTTTCATCAGCTTGTGAGTAAATGAAATTGCCATCTCCTACTGTGACAGAAGGACTGTGTTAGGAATAGCCACCAGCTTTAATTTTCTTTGTTAACACAAGAATCCCTGACCAGCCCTGACCATTTTGCTTTCTTTCCATGCTGATGGGTCAAGCATCACAAACGAGAATCAGAGTGGGTTGTTTTGGGAGCTCTAGGAAAGCTCATATGCTGCAAGGAGAGTGCCACCAAAATGTTCAGAGAGCTGGAGCACCTGACCTACGAGGACAGGCTGAGAGAGTAGGGGTTGTTCAGCCTGGAGAAGAGAAGGCTCTGGGGATACTTCAGTGCTGCCTTTCAGTAAGTAAAGAGGACTTATAATAAAGATGAGGACAAACTTCTTAATAGGGCCTTTAGTGACAGGACACAGGGTAATGGACACTAAAAGAGGGTAGATTCAGACTAGACACAAGGAAGAAAAATGGTGGGTGGTGAAACACTGGCACGGGCTGTCCAGAGAGGAGTAAATGCACCATTCCTGGGAATGCTCAAGATGAGGTTGGAAGGGGCTCTGATCTAGTTGAAGATGTCCCAGTTCATTGCAGGGGGCTGGGACTACATGCCCTTTAAAGGTCTTGTCCAGGACCCAAACCATTGTTATTCCATGATTTCCTCTCCCCGTCTCCTGTGCTGTTCACTGGGATGCTTTGTGCTGACAGTGAGCTGTAAGAACACACTCACTACATGACACACACAAGGCATTTACTTTTGCTCAGGGAAGGAGGCAAAAGCCTGTTTGGTGTGACAGCATATGCTCCATTACTCAGCGTGCACCTCCTGAAGGCAGCCAACACTAGGCTGGCTAAAGAAAAGTCCCTGGGGCCTACTATATGGTAATTCTGCAGAGAGCTCTTAAAAAACCTCTGTTTAAAGTAATCTGTAGTCGAGAAGGCACGATTAGAATGGGGAAAACACTGAAGGATGAAATGGCTTTGAATAGCCATGGTCAGAGATCAGGAACTGAGATCTAAATAGTGTTCCTAAATAGAGTCACAGATGGTGTCTGACTTACGCCCTTGATTTTTCTAACAATATACTGGGCACTATGTATTTGTGAGACGTTTCTTGAAAGAGGAAGATTATGACTGGTACGTTCTGAAGAGCATAATGGATTTATACATGTTGAAATCTGAACACCTAATACCCTTAACTTGGAAAATTACTTTCTTAATCACGCTGGGAGAGAAGCATGTGGGAGTGTGATTAGTTTGGTAACAGAAAATTGCTTAGCAAGATACTGACTATAGAGAAGTGGTTCTGATTTACACCAGCCAGACATCCATTCCAGTCAGCTTTTGAACAGATTCTTTGCCGGGAATTATGGTGGAAAAACATGAAGTTCATCCTGGTGTGTTTAAGAATAGACTGCATGTGCAATGCACTCACACAAAAGGATGGAGATAACATTAATTGACATTGGTATAAAGATATTTTGAGAGTAGGTAGGACAAAAGTAATAATAAGAAATACTATTGCTCAAATGCTGAAATAAGTGTACATTTTTCTGTTTATACCAATGCTTAAACAAAAGGAAATTAAAAAGAGGCAAAAGATGTTTTGGAAGGGTGGTCTTTAATCAGCACTGGTGTTTGTTTATACATGATATTCTTGAATTTCATGTGAAATAGTATATAATAGTCCAATGAAGATGGGAAGATGAGCATTGTTACTCTAGGAAGTATAAGGACAGGGTAGTAAAAGGTGAACCAGAAACAAAGAGGAATGGGATAAACCCAGTGGGTGGAAGAAGTGGGCCTAATAAATGAGAATGGAAAATATTTCTTGTAACATGAGACAAGGATGTTTTGTTTGGATTTTTCTGTGGGCAGTTAGAGTATCCTGCCCAATATGCATGATGAAGTATCTGGTCTTTGAAAGAATTTTACAGGGAAAGATGATATTAAATTGTCAAAAAAAATTATGCCTTCTTTTTTTCCTGTCTTACTGCAGTAACATCTTGTCCAGCTTCTTAAGCAGGAGTGGTTATATCTATATGCTCTTTCCAACTTTGCTTCTGTGCAGAGAGCAGCACAACATGTGCAAATCTCATCAAAGAATGGTAATAGGGAAATCCAGAGGGAAGAAAAAAGGAAAATAATCACAGCATTAGGATGACTGTCTCAGTTGGAAGACCTAACACAGGCCAGATTTAATCACAACATGTATAATTTGAAGTGACATACAGTGTATCCTGCTGTCTTAAAGCAATTGCTGTTGAAGATGACTTCTGTGGATTTTCTTTAGCTTTGTGCATGTGGCTGAGAGAAAGATGTGTCTGGGAGTTGTTCACTGTGGTTCTCCCAACACATAGGGTGGCCTTGCTACGTAGTGGTGACACTGAGGGTTTGTTTGGGACATCAGTGCCATCCAGACTGCTCATGGTCTGCATTCACATCCACCCCACTCATTCTGTACCTGCTGGCAGGTGAATGGCAAACCTGGCAGGTGAAGGTGTTCTTTAAGGAAAATTTTGGAAAATATTGAAAGTTAGTGCAGTAGGAGAAAAAAGGGTGGCCTGTAAGACTTACTAAAGCTACAGCTCATGGGACAAATAAGTTTTTTGTGCTAGCAAGGCCCAGGGGAAACAACAAAATCTCATTTGAAGAATATAATTTCTTCATCTCTTGACTGAAGACAGGTTCAGTCTCTCAGTAATCTTTGGTGGCAAAGTGCAGATAGCTCTCATTTTCAGAATATTATTGCAGAGCTAGGTCAGGAACTCTTTCTTCATTGTCTTAATTAGAGCTTTACTTATGCATGCCTTTTAGATTTTGTCAGTCTCTGGCTAACATAGCTTTTAACCTCTTTTCAATGTCAGATCCTACTGAGCCATTTCACTTTACATCAATTTTTCCACCATTACAGCCTTCACTTCAGCTAACTGCATTTAGTTAATTTGATACCATTTATTTGTACAATGCCATTTACAGTCAAAGTATTACAAGTTTTTTTTTTCCCTGAAACTACTGTACTTGTCTTAAGATTCAATTGAAAGTGTCTCAGGATTTAAAAAGTCCAATTTTGTCTAATTTCCTTGTCATTCTCATTAGGTAAAGGGTAGCAGAAGTGGGAAGGGGGATTCATCTCAACACATTTGATTAATCTGCACGTATGCAAGCGAGAACACTAAAGTGAGAGGCTGTGCAGGTCACACAGTGCCCTCCCTTCTCCACTACCCTGCAGCATATTTATTGCCTAATTATGCAGAGCCATGAGTTAGATACTACAAAACAAACCAATCAATTTCCCAGGGTGATATTTCTGGAAAAACTGAGTGTGAGCAAAGGATGGCTATAATCTTCAACTCCTGCTGGAAAGGAGAAGAGCATGGTAATACATCAATCTGGGAAGTTTCACTTAGAATACCTTGCTGTGGTGGGTAGTCCCTCTAAATACAAACAGGAATAAAGTGAGGTTTGTGCATGACTGTATCAGTTGGTCAGTGATATTTGCAAAATATTTGTTCATTCAAATATTTTTCTACACCAGATGATGGTTATCCAAAGGCAAGTCAAGGGAATATCTTCAGTTCCTAACAATAAATAATCTTTATTCCCCAACAAAAAGTATAATTACAGTCAGCTGTAACTACCTATAATAGATTAGGTTTCCTAGAGAACCATCTTTTTGACTTTACATACTTCAACTTTAGCTATAAGATACCTTATAATATACTTTAGTTATAATTCTCTCTCCTGTCATTTTTGAAGACATGCTGGTATTAAACAGAACAATCTCTTCCCATGTAAAATGGCTAAATCATGAACTCATGATTACCTGTGTGGTCTTGAATTGGCCCGGTTTTGCTGGTCAGGATTGCCCACCTTAAATCCACCTGGTTGTCGTGCTCCCAGTGGCACAAAGTCTTTTGGGATCCCCAGCCAAAGGCACAGTTGAAATTGTATAGTGGTAGTTCTGCAATGAAAGAGGGAAAAGGGGGAACAACATATGATGATTAATTTTGTACTTCAAAACAAATGTACACAATTGACCATTAATGGAACCATTCCTCCTTAAACTGTGAGAAGCCATAGCAAGGGCATCCCTCCTGGGAAACAGATGAAAACCTACTATTTTTTGTAAATGATGTGATTGTTTCCTGTCTCTTTATGACCCATATTTTGGGATTTTTTTGATTGATTCTTGTGATTTGCCCACATTAGCTGACAACCACATTGTAACATATATGACTCACAAAGAAAGATCTGGCTTACTTATCAGATATACTTTCTGGTATTTCTTTGCCCTGTAATGGTGCAACGTTTTGCAACAACTTGCAATGAGATTTGGACAAAAATTAGAAAAGACAGAAACATTAGTGGAATGTCCTTGGCAAGGAAAGAATTTCGGGTGAAATCTGCAGTACGTGGTTTCAATAAGGAACTCATTCAGCATCTTCGAGACGGTTAAGCAGGCCCACAAGATGGCAGCATTGAAATGGACAAATTGAAAGGGAAAAGGGACAAATGTGGCTGATTGCCAAATGAACTCAAAATAAGCTTCAAAACAAGCTCTGCATAAAACAAGGGAAGTCTGGCATTATGGTCAGGATGAGATCATATCTTGTCTTTAGCTCCTTTTCAATTCTGCCCAAAGGTTTAATACATAGTAGCTTATTTTCTTCAATAGAACTTGGAATTTAAATGGAAAGATTATATGAAGATAGCACATAAATCCCTTGCATTTCTCATTTTCAGAAGCAGTTTGAAATCTTTTGAGCTTTTGCTTCCTAACACATTGGTGTGAACTTTTATCTCACCTTGAGCAATGACAACTCCCAGTAGAGCAATACCCTTCCCACAGCAATGTGACCAAATCCTGGAGTCTTTTCTCAGTCATGACTCACGCCTTATTAAAGAAATAATTTAGGTTTACTTTAATGTGATGCTTTGTGCAAGTATAAACTAAGAACAAAGGACTCTGTGCTCCCATCAATATCAGCTCTGGGGGAAGAATTGTGTGTCTTGCCCATTATTAATAAGAAAAGTCATGAAAGATAATGCAACCCCTAGAATGAGTTCGTTTATTGTGGGAAAATAAGGAGAAATATGAGAAGTGTGTTGAGACCTGTGGTTGGCCTGACCTTTGAGGTGGAGCTCTTCCAGTCTGAAGAAGCAAAGACCTCCTCCATGTAGTGAGATGCCAGGGAAGACTGGGAAGGCTTTTGAACTCACAACCCAGATTTTAATGGAAATTAAACTAGAATAATCATTTTATCAAGACAGAGGAAACCTCAGGTGAGTAGGTTGAGACAGAATGGATATAAAAAGGGTTCATCTATCATTCTCTCCTTGCCCGCTGTGTCCTTGTTTGGCAGGTCCTTGCTCCCAGACATAGTTTTAACTCAACTCACTGGATTCCTGCATTGCAGCCACTGTGCCCTCTCTCCTCTGGCACCTAGAAAACTTCATTCCGTCAGCAGAGAGGTCTGAGCCATGGCAGTTCCTGCCCCTCTCCTCTGCCTGTCAGTGCCTTTGCTGTGCTGGGGCTCTCTCTGCACCGAGCTCTAGTTCCTCACTCCTTCCTTTCATCCTCCCCATCCCTCCTGCCTCCCCTCCCCCCTCTCTCCCGCTGGCCTCCAGAGGGGTCTACTCCACATTGTCACGAATGCAGCATCCTAGCTGGGAACAAATGAATTAAACAGATAATGTCTGGCACAGGAATTCAATGTGGAGAAAAGATGTTTCCTGGAGCACCCTAGCCCGTTCTAGGAAAGAGGCAGATTGTGGTGAATAATCTCTCTTTGGGCTCAAAACGTTGAAGAAGCAGAGCTCAGCCTAAGCACATGAGTGCAGAAAGGCAATCCATTATGTCTCTTTCTTCAGTATATGGGGTTTTTTTCTAGACAATGGGGCTAAGATCAAAGACATTTGCCCAAAAGGGGACATCTGAAAATCAAGGGGAGTTTTTAAAGAAATAGAATGACATTGCAATGAATTAAACGGTTTTAAGATCATGAAAAATAGCCTTTCATTGTCAAGGAGGCCTAGGGAGAGCTATATTGCATGGCTTTGACATCAGAGCCATGAGAGAGAACTGTAGAAAAGGTTTTAGAAAACGTAAAACAAAATTAATCTTATTAATCCCAGAGGATTATATTATGCAAAGCTAGTGATAGCCTGTGTGGTATTCAAACCACAGCAAAGGAGAACAGTAGTAGATAGATCGCATTCATCTGAAGATATCATACAGCATAAATGAACACATACCACAAACAGATTGAAAGGACTAGTATTGTTCAACTCTGAATAAAAATAAATAGCAGAATACACAGGAGAAGTATGTAACTGAGTGAAGAATTCAGACAAAAAAGAATACGATATTCTGTTTTTTCCATTTCATAGCCCAAGAACTGTGAGATACTCATTGAAGTTCAATGTGGATCAAAGGGAAAAAATTCTCACATGATGTGAGCTGTACTTGCTCCCTCAAATGCTGCTAAGCCTAAACACAATTCAAAGAGAACTGGACAATGAAATGAATAAGGAAAATATCCAGAATTTAACTGTTAATTTTAAGTGCAGGAAGTGACCAAAGCCTTTCACTTTATGCTCTGAGGACAGCTCTGAACATTGAGATTAGAAGGAGAGTTTCAAAACAGAGCTAAATTTCACAGCCCCATCTAATAAATAGTTTCTTACACTTTCATTTGAAATATATAGTCCAGGAAATTGGCAAAGAGCCTAAGTCTGATATGCTTTGGCCATGCCTGTGTTCCTTGGCTTCAGACTCAGAGACAGCATGGTGTAGCATAAAAATGAACTTGTTTTCCATGCAGAAGTTTCCACTGAAACTGAGAAGAATTTGACTGGTAACCTGCTCTCAGTTAGCTATTCCTTGCTAGGTTCCATTTGTTTTCTGAAAAGTGATTGTGTTAATATATTCCTTAGACAATCACAGCAATGGGATTGAAGGTCAAAGACAAGCCATTTCAGAGTGCTCTTATTTTATGGGCTCCTTAAACATGCCATCTCTTATTGCCTATTCTTATGTCTCTTCCAATCCTTCTCCCAGGGACTCATAAAAAGAAAGACAGACCTGCTAGCCAATTAATAAAGGACACTTGTAGCATGAGGATAGGTTCATTAAGGTTCAGTATGGACAATGGATTTGCCCCAGCAAAAGACAGACTAGTTCAACACTTCTATTAAAGGTCTCAGGGGGCTGATACAGTAGCTCACAGCAAGCTACAGGCAATCTGTGCTCTTTGTCCTTGAACTACAGCTTGGCAGCTCTGGTGGAAGGAAGGAAACTAGGGACAAGTAGCATTTGTTGTGCTCCCTCTGCAGCACTGACCCATTCCCCTGCTAGGATAATTCTCCTGCCAATAGGTGATTGATCTCTTGGTTTGTGTGTACTGAGAGGATGAAGAAAACCAGCTATTATGTAATCAAATAGCAGCTCAGATGAGAATCTAAGAGGGAGGTGTGATGAAATCCCATATGCCTTTTTCAAGATGTAGGGTACGTGATACTGAATTAAAACAGATTTATCCTCTCAAAAAATAGCCAACAGCTGTACTTTTTGACCACATCTTGCTCACAGCTGGGACCATTACTGCACATGAACAAGAAAGTAATTTGAAAATCTAGTTGAGTGAGTTCCTTGCAAGTCCATCAATCTTTCGTGGCCCACAGACTTTGATATATTTTTATAAATACTCTAACAAAAGGCAAGAAGGAGCAAGATGGCATTAAAAGTGCTATGAAAATTCTCTTATAAGATGCTCTCGCCAAAGGGTAAATCAACATTAAAATAGGAAATTACAAACATAATTTGGACCACTTCAAAGTAGTATATGTGGTTGGATTCATATTTGCATGTCACCTTTTTATACCACTTATGCTGGCAGCACAGAATTACCTGAAATGATAGTAAATGATAACTGCTTTAATACCCCTGTACTGATGCAAAACTGCCCCATCATAAATTAGAATCAGACCTGTTTTACCTTTAACTTATTTCTTAGCACAGATTTTAATTCAAGATTTCTTAGTTATATTTTTCTGAAATAGCTGTTACATGTTCAAAAAACAAGGTACTTTGCTTCTTGGAACAGTCTGCTTTACAAGAGACTTGACTTATACACTGAGAGCACGTACTGTAAATGAACAGCTTGCTTTGTATGTAAATAGCTAGGAGACAAGCATTTCAAATAGTCCTTTAGAATTGAAAAAGATGTGTTCAAAAAGACTACATGTTAGCAAGTCTTAAGGCTGAGGCCTGAGAGGTATTTACCTTGACAGACAGATTTGTTAAAGGCATCTTTAAGTTTGAGGAGGAAAGTAGATCCTCTCTTAAAAATAAAAAATAATCCAAATCCTTAAACATTTTTAGCAGTTTGAAATCACAATAGTTTTTTATTTTCTTTCAATTCAGTCTCCTTGAAATGAACTGTAAAAGTCGCCTTGATGGAAAGCTTGTTTGTACATGGAGGCTTTCCAACTATTTGCTCTTAACAGTTTCCACAGTGTATGAAAGCTGGTTGGAATGGGATAATCTCAGGCTTTGACACACGCAAGCATGTTAGTTTGGGATAACAAGATTAGGGGTATTTGTAGGCTTGAATGCAGGCAGTAGGACAGATATATGGCGTTGGCACCTATTGCAAAGTACCTGTGCCATGGCAGGTGCTGCTACCGAGGGGGCTGGTTAGTCTCTGTCCCTACTCACTGTGGCATGAGCTGCTGTGGCCAGCACTGGCACCGTGTAGTTCGTGCAGGGTTACCCACTGGAGCCTGCAAACTGCATCTGATCTGGAATAGCTCTTTGGCTTGGAGTTCATAATTTACCTCATGGTGCATTAGCATCTTAAGGTAAACCACGCCTTAGAGGGAATTAAGGCCAAAACTGAAGGTTCACTCCTTGGTATGTTAAATTGATACCTTGTTCAGCTTGAGAATAGCTGAATGAGTGCACTTATCCTCAGGCAGCTGAGGGCCAGGGGCCCCCTGAGCAGCCCTGTAACTTCAAGGGCAGTTTAAACTACATTATTTGTAGCTGACACAGCAGACTCTCTCCCAGCTGCGTGGCCCCTCACTCCAATGTGCTCCGTTGTGCCAGTCAGGTCCAGCCATGCCCCTTCAGCAGAGGGAAATGTTTACACCACCCCCAAGCCAGGAGGGGTTTCCCCATGTTGAGGGAAATTTCTGTCTGCCCCTTTTTGGGAGTTTTTTGGCTGCTTTTCAGTGAGGGATTATGAGGCAGCTGGAAACCTTTATGTCTTAAACTGGAGATTCTGGAAACCTTATTCTTATTTATTAGCGTCTGACTGATCTCTATCTATGATCTTTCTAATGTGCTGCCATGTGGGAGCCTGGAGTTTGGGATGTGAACTCGTCCCTTATTCCCCGGAAGGAAATGGTTCCTAGCAGCACAATGCAGGGAAGTAACATTGGCATACTTTGAACAGAGCCCCAGAAACTCCTTTAAAAGAGAAAAATCTTGGCACATCACGGAGTAAGCAAAGGTGGTGCAGGAGGGAAGTAAGGAGAGAAATGAGTATATCTTAATCTCTGGCAGTAACAGCCAATCTGTTACTGGAGAGTCCCGCCCAAGCCAGGGGGATTAAACACAACTTGCAAACTCAGCTGGCACTAGAGAGGAGGGAGCGAAACTGTATTGCACAGAGGCACTTTCTAAATTTACAGTTTGCTTAAATGCTGGAAGATACTTAAAAAAAACCCCTGTAAATAAATTCTTAATTTCATCAAAATAGAAACCTAAAAGATAATTTCAGACATAAAAAACAGAGTGCTTTACTCTAAATCCATTGCACAGAATCCTTTCTTCCTTAGCATGCTGCACCCCTTTCCAAACTGTGGGATCAGCAGCAGCCCTCCAGCCCTTCAGCAAGGCTGACTGTGGAAGAGCAGGGTGAAGAGGTGTCCCATGAGGCTGGGCTAGTTTGCTGTTGTGCTTCTCATTGCACCACAATCCCCCTCTGCTCATAAAGCATTGTAGAGCTAGAAATAGTGTATGCTGACTAAGCCAGCTGGATGACACTGGAGACAAATTTTGAGGAGAGTAAAAGCATTGGCCTCTGCAATATCTGAATGCAGAGGCTGAGAGTGGGAACAACACCTTAGCTAAATCAGCTCAATCTCTAAATCAGGTCGACACCATCACTGTCCTCTAGGAAACTTTTGCATTATTAGTCCCTTTCTTTCACTTGAAGCAAGAGAGGATTGTTGTCACATAGTCGAGGAAACAATGATAAACATTTACCCACCCTGTTAATAAATCATTTGCAAGACTGTGCCTGACTGTGTTTTAATGGAGGAAATGGGAGTAACTGAAAATTGACCTCTACTGTTCCACAGTTATTGTTGCAAAGGATTTTAACTGGTGCTCATAGTTTTTCGAGTTTGGCTTTTCTGCCCAAATCTCTCCTCTCCCCCAGTTCCGGTAAATTGTACAGAATATTAAAAAAATGGTATGCAAGCTGTGGAAGCAGCAAACTAAGGAATTTAAAAGCTGCCAGTTATTGTATTAAGTAAAAAGGACTCGCTGCAAGTGACAACTTGGTTTTCCCTTTTCAAGTTCATGGTAGCAGTTTATTTTGAGAAAACTTGCTAGAAAACAATATTGTAAAACTGCCAGCTCCCTGGTGGAGAAAACTGGCAAACTTTACTTGTCTTAGTTTTGTAAAACCATGGATATAAATAGTGAGTGGGCCTGTGTGGCTCTGTTTTTGTTTTCCCAGAGTTTGCAAACACACTTTGTGTCACTGACATGCCACATTTAAGGAGTGCACTGTGTGATTAAGTTAGTTTAATTTTGTCAGCATTTGGCATTTGCTGATGCAGAAAGAAATCTTGTTCTCTGCTGTGTCTACATGTGGATGAAAGGAATAAAATATTTACTGTACAGAGCTAAGAGACCAGATGCTTCTTTACTTCAGAGACTTTTAAGGAATGGGAAGTCAGGAAGTGCTGCAATTCATTATTTTGTCTCTGGCATGAAATTTGGGTATGGAATTTATTGTGGTTTTAATAAGAAAAAAGAATTCTTTTTTACCTGGTTGTAATGTATTGTCAATTACTGTTGGCTTTTCTGTATTCAGCACTGTAGTCCCACCTGGAAAAGAAATTATGCGTATCATGATACATGGGACACAACAAAGGACACAGCAGTCATTAGGAATACCCTATATATAAACCTGAAATATTGCCATCTTTATTAGACATGTAGGTAACTGAGTATGTGAGCTTAGGCATGAAAATATGACATCAAAGGTCTGGTTTCTTTTATCAAAAAGGAACACAAGGACTCTTCATTAAATAAACCTCTATATCTTTGGAGTTGTTGCAAACACCAACTAAGTAATCCTCACCATGTCCCTGTGGCTGTCCTGGGTTTACAGACACAGATTTGCTCCAAATGACATGGGGAGTCAGCGACTGATGTTTATGGTACCTCCTAGGAGTCATTACTGTGTGCATTTACTCATTACATGTTGTTTCTCATATCAGGGATGTGAGGTCCTCCAGCCTCTGCCATACTGGTTCCTCCCCAGGTGTTTCATATGTTGTTTCATAGCTGTGTTGTGAGACCAGCTCACAAGAGAAGTACATGGGAATTGCCTGACTTTAGGATCTAACCTAAGGCAGGTCTCAAAGTGAAGGAGGAATTAAAGACCTCCCCTTTGTCCTTTTCTTCAAGCAGATAAACAAGAGGTGAGTGGGGTCATGGACCTCTCCTAAACTCACTAATTGTTATTTTTAAAATACTTGACTTTTTAAAGCAAGCCTCAAATTATTGATAAAGGAAACAAAAAGGAAATTAGCACAATTATAAATGCACAGTGGGGTGCTGATTACCAGTCAATGGCTCCTCTTTTCTCCAGCAAGCAAGTGCTTAAAGCATTATAGAAAGGATGACTATGATGACTTCCAATGAGAATGAATGCCCAAGCTGTATCAGCTTTATGTTTGTGAGAATAATCTGATGGGAAATGCTATAAGCCACGCAAATAGAGTAGCTCTGTATGGGGTCCAAATAGAGCAGGAAGGAATCTGGCCTCCAGCACAATTACAGTTAATTGCAAGGGAGGCTTCATTGTGGTACTCACATATGTGCAAGTGCTGTCACGAAAGCAACTCTAACAGTCATACCCACGAGAACGCGGGTGCCACACTCGCATTGGGAAAGGATAAAAGAGGGTAATGCACTGATGAAATCCCCTCTGCACTGCCCTGAGATCCTTAACCGGCCACAAGACTTACATACTTGCCTTCAATGATTTTGGCAGAAGAAAGGCAAGTTTACAATTAATTTATTGGTAAAATCAGTTCTGTGCATTTTAGTGTTTTAAGTAACTTCAAAGGTACAATGAAGTGTTTCTCCAGTGTCCAGAACAACTGGGCACCACTGCCTGGGGTTTCTAGGTGTTGTAATAATACATTATACCAAATACCAAATGGTATTTGGTACATGGTATTTATCCTCAGACAACTGCAAGAGAAGTGTAGGGAACAGAACAAAGGTCTCTATGTAACCTTCGTCGACCTCACCAAGGCTTTCGATACTGTGAGCAGAAAAGGTCTGTGGCAGATTTTGGAACGTTTAGGTTATCCCCCTAAATTCCTTAAAATGATCATCTCACTCCATGAGGATCAGCACGGACAAGTCAGATATGGCAATGCACTTTCTGAGCCCTTTCTAATAAAGAACGGTGTGAAACAAGACTGCGTTCTTGCTCCAACCCTATTCACACTCTTTTTCAGCATGATGCTCCAAAGGGCCACGGCAGACCTCGATGATCAGCACGGTATCTACATTCGATATGATACTGATGGAAGTCTATTCAATCTAAGGCGACTGAAGGTCCACACCAAGACCTTAAACCATCTTGTCCGGGAGCTGCTGTGCCTTTTGCAATTGGATATGTCTATCTCGTATTGGCCTCATAAGTCACCAGCATGCCTGTAACAAACGTGGATAGAGCCTTCCTAAATCTTCGTTCGCGAAGCCTAGCCATGAATAATAAATTATACTAAAGTGTCTGCACCTTTGTAGAAGGGCAATGTAGTAATTTTCAATATTAGTACTGAAACAGGTTCAGTTCCCCAAAAGAACTGGTGCTCAGAAAGGCCAGTGGCTGTTCCCTTGTCTGAGAGATTATAAACTGCTCCATAAGCTCAACCTGCAAAAACTGCCATAAGGTTTTTCTTCTGCTCAGTGAGCTTTCCCTAAGAGACATGTTGGACGCATTCCTGAGCTCCCTGAAGTGCAGAGACTATGAGTGAACATGGAAGGTGCTTGAATAGATCTCTCTCTGACCCCTCATACAGCCTCCATCTATGTAAAATATGTCTCTACCTATTGGGCTTTCCCAGACCGTGTAAGGCTTTGCAGGAAAGCTCCAGTGTTTCCTGACCTGGGTCTTTCTTTTCTAAAAGATTAATAAATTACCATGTTTAAACACCGAAAGATTTCTGAGTTACCTTAAACACAATACAGAGTGTTTTGTCAGACTCCCCACATGGTTGTTTTCAAAGGGAATAAGATTCATCTGGGGCATGGATTTGAAAAGCAGTGACAGTGACCATGCACTGTCTTTTCCACTCAAGACTTCTTTTTTCAATTTATGATTTGCAACATGCAATTACAGGAGACACTGGCAAAACTCAGAAAGGGTTTGATGCTGAAACTGTACTCTCATTAGTATCTGCTGCCTGATGTTCTACTTGGCTCCGTCCAAAAAGCCAATCTCTTACCTAAGCTTTCCCAATGTCCTCTGGGACAGCTATTGCCAGATTTTAATACTATTTTATATCATTGATATAAGAAGCAATAAACATTTATTAGATAAGCCCATCAGGGAGCAGTGATGAAATAACTCGTGTTGCTGCATCTAAAAATAAACTCAATTAATGTAGATGTACAGATCTCATCAAACAGACCCAGAGATTTGCGGAACAAGTGACCTCCAAGAAGACATCAAACGCAGAGAGGTGCAGTGTCAGCTCTCTAGAAGGACTAGTGGTTCTGTGCAAAACTGTGAGGATATGAAACCTAGCAAGCTTCCTCTGTTCCAGATGCAGACTATGTTATGCCTCCCCCCGCCCCCATTTTTCTGCTAGTGATGGCAGCTTGGAGAACATTAGCCCCTCTGTGGCTGTAATGCACTGTTGGTGGAAAAGCTCATGGAAATATTTCTGGCAGCGTGAGTGTGTGTAAGTATGCTTTGATGAAACAAGTGTGTTTTGTTTCTGTCTGGGAAAGGTTTGGGGATGAGATTCGACTCCTATACTAAATGTTAGGTAGGGAGCAGATATATAAATCTAAACAATATTTGGAGTTCTTCAATCTCAGGCAATAAACCCCAAAAGGTTTGTCCAGTTTTTCTGTTAATAAGAGAGAGTTTGATTAGGGCATTTCATTAGACACAATTCCAGCTACAAAAATTGCCCTCTCTTCCATCTAGTCACTGTTATTTGCTTCAAAAATTACATAGCTGAGAAAACAATCAAAAGTATTGTCGTATGTAAAAGGCAGATGCCCATGTTTTGGCAGCACTAACAATATGAACTGCATACCAATATCCATTAATGTTGAGTGATTAAATCAGTGCAAACATTTAGCTGTTGATGGATATGAGCTACAATGAAGCTGCAATGGAATGAGGATGGTTTCTGCACCTGTCAGTTGGTAGTCATCACCTGTGCCACTGTGACAGTTTGCCTGGTCATCATCACACTCATCCACGGGCTTGCCTTCAGAAACGGTTGGGACAGCGGTAGGAGCTGAAACAAGATCCAGTCATTCAGTTAAAACATGTGCTGGAGAACCAGCATGCAATTGGCAGTAACCTCTTGATGAACACCATATGCTGTCTTCGAGTGTTCTATCTGAGGATTGAAGCAACTCTACCTTGCAGGTTAGTTAGCATTTCTTTGGAATGGGGAGCATCTGTTCTGACTCCTGCACTAAGGCACTCTGATGTATCTGAGATCAAGGGCTGAGTAGAGTTGGGCAGCAAAGCCCCGGACTCTCTATTCACTGGCTAATGAGTGTTTATTGCTCCTAGGAAGGAACAGTGAAAGGCTGGCAAGGCAGAATGAGAGTCTTGGGGGATTGTGTGGAGGGTAGAAACCCCATAATTTTATTGCTGGCCAAAGTGCCTGTCAGTGGGCCTGTAGAGAGGAGCAGGAGGGGTTCATGCTCAAGCTGGTAATTCTCCAACACCCACTACATTGCTGAAGAAACCTCTCTGCAGAACATATGTAAGAGAGGAAATATCTGAGCAGAGTCCTGGTAACAGTGGCAGGAAGGCAGTGTGATTTAGAATCACTTTGTGCTCAATGAGGAGACCTGGAAGGAGTTTCTTTTGTTTTTTGTTGAAGTTATAAATACATAAGACATCAGTGATGTCAGTCATCCCTCCCGGCCACCTGCCTGCTTCTCACTGGTGATGACTTTCCGGTAGCTGCTGCCTAACCGACAGAAGTCTGAATTCTGTTAGTGCAGTTAAAGCTTCAGGTTTGTGTAAAATGCCAGAAAACACATCTATAGTCCAGTATCTGCAAAGCATACCACATCTGGAAAATCGGAATACAGATATTTGGTGTTGTGTTTAAGTTTATGCTTTATGCCGCACGTATAGTTCCCTGGCTCAAGATAAGCACTCTTGGAATGTGATCTAGGCTTTTGTCTGTTCTCATCTATTGTTATTTTCATTAGCAATCTTTTTCACTCATTATAAGTTATGCAATAATGCATGTCCTTTGCAGATTCATCTTTTCCCTTCTACTGCCCCCAGTTCCTGCTGTCCACACAAGATCACATACACTGACTTTTTGGCCTGAAAATGTCAGGAGAGGTGCTAGTTTTTGGAGCAGCTATATCCTGGGATGAAACATGCCTCTTTAAGACTCAGACCTATGCTTTACAGGTTTAATCTACCCCCAGTTAAAGAAAAAGTTCTGTACTTATTATGAATTATGCAGAGCATTTGTTCCTCACATTGCTATAAAAAACCCTCTGGGGTGGGTCCCTCTGCCTTTCTACATCCAGTTAAGTTTCTTACCTTGATCTTTGTGTCCCTGTATAGCCTCAAGCTTGCCCACATCTCTGCCATCATTCCATATATGCCCCTCCGGGATGCTTCAAGCAGACAAAACTTGCCCTTGCTCATTAGTGCTGGAGAGCTAATTTCTACTGCTCTCTGTGCTAACCTCCATGCTTCTTTTCTCATCTCTTTTCTTGCTCAGTAAATCTCAAGTGACTTCTCTTCATTCAACTCCCTCCTTAAGATACAGTTATACAACAAAGTTTTCTTATTATGCTTCTCCCATGGGTAAGTGTGAACTGACCTCACTTGTGAGGTCACATGGGTGACCTACAGGTGAGCATACATCAAAAGTACACCACAGAAGAAAGACAAATGCAAAAAAGTGTCCCAGGGAAAAAAAAATTGTACTTGCTTTTGCAGTTTGCCTAAAAGCACTCTCGTCCATCTCACTGAGCAATGTGTTCTTGTAGGGTGGTCCAAAGACTCACTTCTTGATGTCTAGGTGGCTACAGGAGCCCTGTGGCTGGAGGACTTTGCCCACAGGTTGTTAGTTTACATAAGGCAGGTGCTGGGTTTTCTTTTTTCCTGAGCAAGTAGCACAATAGTCTGCAGGAACTAAGTATTCCCACAGGAAATGAGGACTTCCTGCAGGAACTAAGAAGTATTTCCAACCTCTCCACTTTCCGGGCCAAGTAAAAGCATACTTATTCAATCTGGCCTTCACTAAAAAAAACAACACAGAACTCCTCAGTTCTCACAGCAAATGCCTCCCACACTTCCCCCTTGGGGGAGAAATGGTGAGAAAGGAATGGAGGCAGAGCAGTTGCTTCCATTCATCTTGGGAGACTGTTCCGCTACTTCTATACGAGGTGTCACATGAAACCCCAAATAACATGGTTTGCTATTCAGTGTGTTGTTAAGCTGGGTGGCTTATAAACCTCACCACTACACCATCACTCACGAGACAAAATTGTGAAATTCGCATAGTGTTGCAATTAGTTATCTATGAATGTAAATAATCATTGTTTATAAAACAAGAATCAAAGCTGACTTCATGTCACAGTCCAAGGATAAATGTCTAAACTTTGCTTTTCCTGGTCTTTCATCTCCTATATACTCTTGCAAAACTGAAGCTTGGAAAGGGATAAAGAGGTCCCCTTTTACCCCCAGAAAGGAACAGCACAGACACTGTCCAGCCAAGTGATCTTTGCCCACCACAGATTCTGGTGTGACTTTCAGGTTCTTTGAAGGATAGAGGGACATAATCACTATATTTAGTGCAGAGTTCCCTGTGCGCAATCAGAAAACATCTCTTACAGGGTTGTATTGTGGTAACATAAAATTAAAGTTCCTGTCTTTATTCTCTCCTAATAGTTCTATGATTCTCAAAAGTATAGTCATAAAGCTGCTTAAGGGAACGGAAAACCATGTGGAGAATATAATCGTGATTCAACAAAGGAATGGGAAAAAAAGAATAATACTTGTGCCTTGGGCATATTCAAATGTCTGCAGAGAAGGAACTGATTAGGCCAAGAAACAGCACTAATGGCAGTCATGGAAGCGAGAGTCCAACGTGCTGCCTGTGCAGACACAGCAGTCTTCTGCAGTAGACCAAGTAGAGAATGTATTTATGAAAATAATAAAGTGCATTCATCTCTATCAGAGCAATTACCTTCGAGTTCACAACCCAGCAGTTCCATTCGCAGCCCCAGTCCCCCGTGTGTGGCTCTCTCAGGGTAGACACGGATGAATCTTGTCGATACAGGCTCAAAAGTCCTCAGTTCAGGCGTGTCATAGTTGGTGTTGCCTTCAAAAGTCTACAAAGCATGACAAATACTACTTGTTAAAAAAAAAGGCAAAAGCTATTTTCAACACTCATCCTTTTTCCTTCAGTCTTTGAATTAGGTGAACAGTAGGCCAGATTCTAACTGATTAATAAGTGGCAGGCATTCCTGTCCTGAATGAGAATGGAAAATACACTGTTAAAGCTTCTCAAAAAAGTAATGCATTTCATTTTTCATAAACTCAGTAGCAACCAATCCATGAGGGTCATAACAAGAGCTGAGTGTTTAATGAGACATGTTTTTAAATGATGCTCTGATCTGCTGTTTAACTGGGTGACATTTCCATCACTTCTCAGGGAAAAAAAATGGCTGAGGTGAAGATCCTGTCACCTTTTAAGTGGTTACAATAATAATCCAACTATTCAAGAGAAAATTTCAATCTGATTTCCCCCAGTGACAGAGTTTCACAAGTTGTAGTTATTTCAAAAGGCATAAATTAAACTTCAGGAGCAGTAGCTGCAAGAGTTCTTCCAGGGAGCCTGCTATTGAAGAAGAATAAAAAGAAAGAAAGAAGAAAGCTGCTTCCTGACAAAACTGCGATATAATCCAACGGGCAAGGCAGGTCAGCAAATGTACATTTCAGACAAAAATCTCTTCTCTGAGTTACAATCTGGGTTCTTCAGACATACTGCAACTCTCAATGGCATTTGACTGATACCTTCAGCTTCTCTTGTCAGTGATCTTTTGCATATAGAACATGTTACAATTTTTACTTATAGCAACACCTCAGGTGCCTCCAGGAAGATGATCAATCCCTAGAATGAATTAACTGAAAGAAACAGTCCTTGGCATGAACACTTAATAACAAAAGATAGGCAAAACCAGTTATTTTTACTCTATTTTATGGTAAAAAATGTCTTCAGAATATCAGGTACAGAAGACTCTAAAGTACAAAATATGAAAATGTATATAACTATGAAGTAAAAGTAAAGTGTTCTCATCCTTTTCTATGAATTAGGAAAATGGCAACACACTAAAAACCATCTTCTTTGAACTGCAGTTCAAATTTGGGATTAGAAGCACTACTATAAGAAACTTCTAACTCATAGCTGTGAAACCTGAAACCTTCTTCAGGAACAAACTATCAGATGCTCTTCATTTTGGATGAGAACAAAACCCAGCCTGCAATGAACTCCTTCTACTGATCTGGAACAGAGAAAACAGATGCCATGGAAAAAAGCTGGCTGTATTTCCCAAGGCACAAAATCAGCATATGTAAACCTGACTGTGACTTGTATGTTCAGTGAAGTCCTAAAAGCCTTGCTCGTTTTTACCTTGGCATTGTGATCCAATGGTCCACAATCCCTTCTGGCCATTGGTTATAGAGTGCACATGGCAAAAGCCAACGGTGATGGTAGACTATGACCAACTAAAATAACTTCAACATAATGCTGCTTCTGCTGCTTCCTAGGGAAATTGCACCTCCAAGGTGCCTTCAAGGGGCACCAGTTGACCCAGTATATTGCCAGTGCTTGGAAGACAGTTGTCAAGAATTCATGTGTAGAGGGCCTGTCAGATCTAACTGACGTGGAATTGCATATTATTATATTTGAATAACAATATAGTGCAAATGATCAGAAAAGCTACCTACCACATGAGAAAGAATGAATGCTGTTTTATGTATACAAAGCAGACAGACACATGTATCTGAGGAATCCTTGCTCCCTTTTTAATAGTAGTCTTAATAGCAACATATAATAATGAAAACTGATTTATAAAAGACATCACTACTGGAGTACTGACACATAGACATTAGAATTCAATAGGCATCTAGAATTATATTGAATCATTGTCCTTTGTAGTGCAGAGCTGCCTGTGATTCAATTTTGACTGTTCATTTAAAACACACCGATATTCTTTGTGGGAGAGGAGAGAGGAGTATACAGCAAAACTTCATTTTGTGAGTGTCTTTTATACAGGCTATGACACAAATTGCTTTCCTTCCCTACAAAAATAAGTTATAATAAATAATAGTTAAACAAAAGAGAAGCTAAACTGGTGAGAGGAAAAAAATTCTGCCTAACATATTTTAAAATCAAAATAAACACGACAGAAAAATTTTAAAAGGATGTTCCAAATGACAGTATGTTCTGAAGTGTCTTGTACCAGAAATGATGAGAGGAAGTGTAAAAAAACCAAAAAAACTCCAAAGCCAAAAATCCAAACCAAAACCAACCAACCCTGTCCCCAGAAAAAGTGGAAGGAGGAGAGAAGTATGACATGAAAATGCAGTTCTGCATGGTAGTTTGGGGATTTGTGTTTTTCATTCCTTTGAGTGCTTGAGTTAGGCTACAGGGGAAACATTTTGCACACTCAAAAATTGCTGAAATTGGGTCAGCCAAAGAGGAAGGAGTTATGGTAGTCCTTGTGAAAGGAGCTGCAGGCACGAATGACAAGATTGTGCTGAGAAACAAGGGGATGTTTCACCCGTTGGACATATTCTATTGTTATGTTTAGCCTGTCACTGCTCTTTTTTTCCTAAAATGCAGTTGTTTGTTTATTGAAAGTCATGACTTTAACCAAGTGAAATGACGTGTTTCATTTCATATAACAGGGCTGTTTCTAATCCATGTTCCTGCTGTGACTCATTATATCATGCTGTCCCATCCAGCTCTACTCACATTTAAAAATACTACATTTCAGTATTAACATTTTAAATCCATCAGACTCACAAATCATGGGATTTATCTGATTCTCTTTAAAGAAAATTTGTGCTTTGGAAGAAAGTTTATTAAATATCTTGAATTTTGAGGAATGATTATAATTATGCCACGAGAGATTCGAATTCCAGCCCTCTCCATTCCATTAATCTTGAAAGTTAATTTATGGTAGTGATGAAAGCTGAGGATGGGCTCAGTGCATTAGTTAGCACACTAGTTTTCTTGTCAAACTCTAACTTCTGACAATGATGGCAAGTGCCTGTATTAGAAAACAGAAAGCCATGCAGCAGACGGCGCGCTGCTTTGAAAGCATATGGCATTATTTTTTTCCCTCGTTGAGCCACAGTGTAGAAGTACATGTCAAAACAACATCTATTTTAGAACGAAAATGGTTAGATCCCATTGTTGATTTACACTCCCTTCACACTTTATGATGAAGTCAAAACTCATGGTAACAAGAGAAAGGAGATGACTGCAAAGGCTGAATCCGTTTAGTTTTAATCCCCCAAACAAATGATAAAAAGTGAGAAAATGCAGACATATTCAGTGCGATTAAAACAGGAGAGAATGAAGTCCAATATTTACCAAATGTGCCTGGAAAAGCTACATCCATGGGCCCACTCAGCTTTTCCTTTAAGGAAACACAGGTTTGTCCAAAGGATGAGTCTGTATAGCAAAGCAGTTTTTACATCTAATTTTCAAACTAACACAGATGAGATATGAAGCAACTCTCAGGATTTCCATCTGCCAAGCACCACAATGATTTGCCTTTTGAGGGTACATTTTGGTATGCAATTGCCTGGTCATCCCAGTACTACAGCACTAGCATGCCTACTTATTTCTTCAAGGAACTGCGTAGAAAGACTAAAAACCAAGTTGTACTTTTTGAGGCAAAAACGCACTTTGTGAGCAATGATAACAAAATGGGATGGAAGATTAAAATGAGATTTGGTATAAACAAGCTCAACACAGTGCAATTTAGATCCTGAAACACATACATGCAAAGACAAACCGAAACAGGTACATTCCCAGAAGCTTTTCTGGGCCACACTCATTTTCCTTGGCATGTCACCCAGCAATTCATTTGGTCCTCCTCTGTAAATGCCTTTCAGTTTCTGCTTGAGCCCATGAACCAGTTGCCCTTTATTCCCAAGCAACTGCCAAGATGCTTCACTTGTCACAATATAATAGTACTTTTCACTTGGGAGGGGATAATTCGTCAAAAACTTCTTCACTTTCTTTTGGAGGGACTTGGATCAGATCATTACAAAGAGCCTATGAAACTCTCAGAGCAATCTATAGGCAGTCCAGAAATACAACAGGTACTCCATTGAATTAAATAACCCCACTCTTACTCTACAGCTCTGACAATAATAGATAAAAAGAAAAGTAATTCAGTGTCTCAAATAAATTCATTCACTTTCAATTTTAGTGTGGAGTTTAGTTTTTTAGAGTATACTTTTAAATCCCATTGCATGGGATTTTGCAGTAACCTGGGGGCCACGGAAGCACCAAGTTGTCAGGAATCAAGCCTGAACTACCTGTTGAATAAGCAAAACCTTTGCTGCCAGAGAGAGGCAAATGTCCCAAGGCCAGCTCTTGCCCTCAGGCATGGGATGGCTCTCACAGCACCCCTTCAGGATTGCTGCCCTTGGAGTTCCCCTGCTTGGCTTTGTCCCAGCTGTGTGCCTTTTCTAAGGTCAGAGACAGATGCATAGAAATGTAATGTAAACTTTTTTTTTTTAATGTAACTTTTCTTTAGTGCAGAGTTTTTCTCCTTACCTTTATCTTTTTCTTGCTGGAATCCATAATCATTTTCCAATCTGATCCATTGTTGCTGTAGCCAATTTTGAATTTTTTCATGAACACTTTGTTTTCTCGGTGCTTGCCTCCCTGGACAATTATACCCCTCACTATTTTTTCTTCACCAAGATCTATTTGAAGCCATTCATTTGTGTATGGGTGAGTAGTTGGTGGCAGCGCCCAACCTGAACGGCTTGTTATGAGCCGAGCATTTTCTGGGATCCAGTTTCTATCCACTTGAGTAGATGCAGTAATCTGAGAGTCAGGAATGAGCCCAGACACCATACCCAGCATCCCAGAGCAAGGATAATCTACAGAGAAAAAAAAGCCCCAAATAAATTAAATAGTTAATCTGAACAAGCAATAAAACAGAAACAGGACACATCAGTCAAATCAACTATCATAAGTAATTACTTATTTATTTCTTATATCCAAAAGAACCTGTTTGGATTTGTATATAATTTTCATTTGTTCAAACTTGCACATCCTAGTTTTGGCAGGAAGTACCAAAATACCACAAGTATTTTTGGCTTAGTGGGAACCAAAAGGATCAGAAAATCCTATTCTATTCTTGTTTTCTATTCTTCTTGCTAAGGCAAAGAGTGCAGGGTCATCTGAATTTGTGAATCTTTCCCTAGAGAAAACTTCCAAAATCAGCCAAAACCTGGGTGCAGATTGCTTTATTTTGGTGGCATTGGAAATGGAAATCTTCATAGATTCTGTAAAATACAATTTTATTGATGCGTGTGAGATTTTCCTATTGTATTTCCTTGGTCTCTCAGACTTTTTCAGATGAAACAGAAGCTAAATAGTTGCTTCTTTTATGATCCTAGATAAAAGTAAATTAGAAGTATCTGCTGACAAGGAATGAAGATTTCCAATATAGAATGTAACAGCAGTCCTGCTGACATCTAATCTGAAAAGACTTCATAGAATGACCTGGAATTCTCTAACAAAGTAATTAGTAATCTTATTTTCCTACTGTAGGAAAACCAGTCCTAAGAAACATTTTCAAGACTAAAGAAACCCTAAAAGGAAAAAAAAAGCCCTAGAAGTATTAAAAATCACTCCAATGAACTATGTTAATTGCTAAAAAATGCACTAGAAAAATCAGCTTTGTAAAATATAATAACTCATTAACATTTTCTTTCATCTATAACTTGTATTTTTAGCTTACTTATAAAAGCACCTCCATTTTGTAGGAAGTATAGGAAATGTAAAACGATAAAAAAAAGATTTCTAAAAAAAAATTTGATAGGAAACTGTGATATAAAGGAGTTACTTTCCAATACTTATCATTATTGACTATAAATACCATTGCTTGCATAGGTTCCAGATCTGAGTGTTTGTACCTCGCAATGCTTCTGTATCTAGTTATGTATGTTTGTTCCTTGGGAAACCTGCTGAGAATTACCTATGAATAGCAAGCATGAGACAGAGGGACTGGGGGGTTAGGAAGGAAAACTAACATGGGAATTTGCAAAATATCCATGTATCTCAGGTATTTACATGGACCTGTAAAGTAATTGCAAGGAAAGTAATTAAACCTAAAAGATAATGTCAGAACAACAGTCAGATAACACTAAATGTTTGGGTTGTGGTGTTTTCTTTTTTTTTTTTTTTTAAATTTCTAGATTCAGACCATACTGCAGATTGTGAAAATGCATTTCACTCATAAAAATAAAACTCACAGCATAAGCACAATAAATTCCCTTGATTTTATAATTCTTCCCAAGACCTACCTGTTATTTTGCAGCCATAGACTTCAAATCTCAGTGAAACTCCATTTTCCCAAGACACAGGTCTAATTCGCACAAACCGGGTTAAAACTGGTTTGGCAAAAGGTCTGTAAACAACATCAGTGGGATTGCTATTCCCTTGAAACACCTTTGTGTGGAAACAAAAAGTATATATATGTTAAGCTTTCTCTTAAATGTTGTTTACAATTCTGTGTTTTACACATAGTTATGATATAAAGTCTAACCAGGGTTATTTTGTGGGGGCTGAGACAAAAGACTTGCATGGGAAAATCTCCTTAATCTCCTAAAACAACTTTTGCAGACAGATTAGTTTTCCTTGGGGAGGAAAAATGAAGATGGAAGGTGTTCAGTGATACTAAAAAAGGTGTTCCTAATGCCCAGATCTATATGCAGGAATGACATACGCTGGTCTTTGTCACCCAAGGACTTCTGTGTCCTGGAAGAATCCCTCAATGCCCCATTAGGGCAGTTTTATCTCTAGTACACTCGTAGAACAATGCAAAAGCTACAGAACTTCAGGCTCAAACTATAGGTTTGGATTTCAATTAGACCACAAAAAAATCCTATATGGAGTTAGGATAAAAACATATCATTTTGCTGTCCTTGGGCTTAAAAGTTTTGCAGAGGATATCATGAAAACCTTGCTTTGTTAACCTCTTGTTTTCAAATCCTTTTCAACAAGTACTCAGAATTTTTTTTCTCCTTGCATACTGAGATGGAAGTCTATTTAAAATCTACATAACAGGCTTTAAGACTTTCCCTGCATCCCCTGAGGCTGGCAGTCAAATTAAATGAACAATGAAACTTCCACAAGAAGGGACAGGACTGGGCTGTGCTTTCATGTTGAGGATCCTGCAGACTTGCTCCTTCCTAGCAGAGCTGAAACCTTGCAATGTTCTAATCCAAAGAAGGTGATTCAGCTTCCTGCTTCTTCCTCACATAGGGAAGACCGATTTCCTGTTTTTTTCCATGGATACAAACCCCTCTCCTTTTATGGGACATTTCTCCCATTTCTTACACACACTGTCTACTTTCCTGTTTGTTACTTACTGTAACTGCACTAATTTGGATCGGTGACCAACAGCACACAGCTGTCAACTCATCAGGCTCAGTTACATCTCAAGTAATTTAACGTCTAGTAAGAGATTTTAAATGGAGCTACATTTCTTTTCAGCAACTTTTTTCTCTGTGAGGACCTCCTGTAGTTTTCTCAAAGTTTGCATCTGACAGAGAAAATGAATTTTTTCTCAAAAGTACACAGCTTCCTATAAGGTGTTAGTAAAATACGAAGGTGAGGGTGCCTTGAAGAGATCTGTAGCTGTGAACTTTTAATGGGAATTAAAACATTAGAGAGAGAATGGTGCATGTTTTTTTCTTGTCTCTATCAACAGCAAAATATTGCCATTTTAGAAATCTAATTTTTTTATAAAGCCTTTGGACAAGTGACACAGGTTTAGGAAGTGTTCTCATTAATTAAGGACACCATGTGCAAGAGAAACTCATGTAAAATACACTCTTGGAGAGTTTACAAATTGAAGTTGGTAATGAAAATCAGGCATGGTCTGATTTTGAAAGAAGCAGTTGTTCAGATTACAGAATCCAGAGCCAGGAAACCATGTGCCTCATACCAGCCACAGTGCTGGCTCCTCTTGTGACTTTGGGCAAGTCAGTTATTTTAGCTTTACATATCATTGTACAGTGCCCACATTGTGGTATTTGACCTGAAGTTACTGTAAAACCAGGATAATACCTATCAAAGAGAAGATTTCAGTATCTATTTTTTAATTGTTTTACAAAATGCTTCAAAGAAGAAAGGTGTATGTTAAATACTACTACCATTTTGATTAGATAAATGTGGACTTGGCAGAGCATTTACAGATGAGTCAGGGACAAACCAGTAACCAAATATTTAAAGCTAGATAGCATTACACTGATAGAGTTTGATATTGTACAGCTCTTCTCTGTCTTCATAGAAGGGTCACAAAAAAGCTGTTCTGAAGGGAGGTACCAACCAAACCTTTCCAGTTGCATCAGCCCCTGGCAGCCTCTGGGGATGCTGCTTCCAGGTACATCCTGAGTGAGGTGGGAAGGGAGGCACAGCCTCACTGGGGTTATTCATGTGAGAGCTGGAGTAGAACTGACTTCTCAATAATAAGCTTTATGCTCACGGTAGCGGATAATAAAGATTTTCTTATAAGTGTCTAAAGCTGTTTCATTGGGAGGTCACAGAGGGCAAATGTGCCGATAAATGGAAAGGTGATAAAAATCTATAAGGATGGAAAGATGTGCCTAATCATCTGCCTGCATGACCCCCATCACTGAGATACTTGGAAGTCTAATCACTTGCTAGCACTCCTGCAAGACAGCATGGCCACGCACAGGGAGCTGAGGTGCTGACACGTTGCATATCCAGAACTTCACTGTAGATAACAGAGCAACACATTTTTTGAAAGGTTCTGCATAATGTTTTTCTCAAGGTCACACAGAAAATCTCTGGCAAGCTGGGAAAGAGCAGAACACTCCAGGAAGAAGAAACAAATCACTCAAATTATGGTGAGTTCAACAGATAAGGCAGCACTCTGTACCACTTTCAGCTCCTCTAGGGTTTGCATAGACAATTTCTGTGGCCCATCACTGTTGAGACAATAGCTGGCTTTGGATTTGGCAAACTGTTAACCCTGATCAACCTGACTAAACCTCTGATACCTTACTCCTCTTTTTTAAACAGTTAATAGTAACTAAACAGTTCAACAGACTATTTCTTCGCTGAAGAGCGATAAAAAAAAACAAACAAAAAAATACTTACAACAGGTTTGTTTCCTTCCTTCAGTGTAATCCAGTCCTCTCCATTGGAGCTGACATCTACACGATATGTTTTCAGATAATATTCTTTCTTTGTTTCTTTTGAGATGGCTCCTTGGGTCCCAATTCCAGAAACAAAGCGGAGAAGGCCTAGATCTACCTGGGGTAGAGAATAATTTGGGATGTGAAGACAATCAGTTCAGAGGACAACAATACTGCAGAAATGGTACCCCCTCCACCCCACCATGTTTTACAAAGATAATAAGGATTTTGTATGAAGGAAATTGCAAAATATTGTTGATAATAACACAGACATAATCGCCTGTTTTGTAAACAGCACCATCACAGAAGATGGGAAAATTTGTCTAATTAGCCAGAAGGGTTATTCACATGCCAGAGAATTCTCTTTTCTCTGTGAGGGAGCAACCAGAGACCCCATCAGTGCAAGTGGGAACCAACAGACTGCAGAGAAGTTACTAGAGAAATTCCCCAAGGACCAGTCTGGTGAAAAACCTTACTTAATATTTTCATTAACTACCTTGCATAGATGCTAATGAAATTTGCTAAGGACACAAGTCTGCAAGGCCTTGTCGATACAGAGGAGACTCATGCAGTGAGAACAGAGTGACCCTAAGGATTGCAGTATTAGAAATCAGATGAAATTTAATAGTACAATGTCAAAGATGTGCACTTAGGGAATGATAACAAGAATTCTGCTAAAACTCAGGAAATTGTTGCTTGCAAATAGAAGAGAAGAAAAGAATCCCATGATGTATTAGTTAGTCACAAGATAATTACAAATCACTGTGTGATTTAGTTAAGAAAAAGGCAAATTAGTTGCTTTTACTGTATGATGTATTTGAAGAAAACAGAAAGAAGCATTAGCACAAGTGCAATAATTCTGTTCCAACTGTCAAATGTAGTGGACTTCTGTCATTAGAAAATAATGTAATTTTGAACTTGGAGAAATGAATGCCATGGTGTGCACACAAATGCTCATTAGAGGTCTTCACTCTTTTTCACTCGCTCTCTCTCTTTCTCCTTTACAAATGGAAAAGTGATTTAAGTTAATCTTGCTCTTCCTCCCCGTTACTTGCCATCTAGATCTTTTCCTCATCTAGGTCATCATGTGGCATCAAAGAAATATCAGTATATTTGGGAGCATGATGTGGGGTATAGGAACACAACTACTAAAGTCAGTTCTGCTGGCAAAAGAAATCTTCATCTCAGTGCACAAGTCCAGTTGCCAAATGGCTGACACTAGACACAAAACTTTCTCATAGTCAGGTTGGTGACCACAGCTTTAAATGCCTGCCATTTCTGTACAACCCTTTTTTTAGCTGTAACAACAAACCAATTAAAATCAAATTCTTCACCCTATTTCTCTACAGCTAGAACCTTCTCTTTGTTTCCTAAAGCAAGCCATTTAATTTCATGATAAAATGACACTATTCGCAAAATATTAATCAGAGTAATTTATCCCCCTAAACTTCACTTGTCCACAGTTCAGTAGGATAATAATAGGTTGAATTAATCCTTATCAAGTGAATTGTCCCATGAATGTCTCAGGCTTTTTCATTATTTCCAAAGTGCACAGGAGGCAGAATATATGTGTCCTGTGTCCCACAGGCATCCTTTTTCCTGGATGTATGTCATATATCCACAGGCGCTGGAGCAGTTAAATCAACATGCTCTGCATTCTCTCCCAAAAGGCTGAAGGAAGTGGCACTGAGGACAGTGTCTGCTCTCTCAATGCCCATGTCATATACAAGGCATTTTGGAGTCCTCCAGCACAAGAATAGCAGCCTTGTGTGTGACAGATAGAACTGGCTTTCAGGGCAAAACCCCTGCCCCAGTTTTTAAGGCTGGTAAAGGCTATATGTAACATTTTAGCCCTTGTCTTTTGGGGTGAAATACTGCAACATCTTGTTTTTGTGTGATTAAAAAAAAAATCAGTCTTAAAAAAAATAAAAAAATCCCAGCCTTACAAAAACAATCAAGTGATTTAAAGCAACTGGAGAGTCTCAGATGTTAGATTGTTGCAATCTGAAAGTTAATGGGGGAATCTGGGCATCATTGCGCTGAGCAATCTCAGCTTAACTTCAAATGCTCTCCAAACTGTACTCTGCTGATTGTAAAGTGTGCTGCACTGAGTTATGTCCAATACCTCATTCACTTCCAGGCTGAAGTGCACTTGAAAATCTGGAAGTCTGAGGGAGTGCAGAGCTAAGTTATTTAAATGATCTGCTTCTCTCACAATTTGAAACAGCTCTTCAGTTTTGAAATGATTAGGGTCCCAAGCCTGTACCGTTCCAACTGATTTGAAATTATTCTAGTAGGGGCTTTTTAATATACAGCAAGTACTTCATTGTGAATAAAGTCAAGCAATGGCCTATTACAAGAGTTCTAGGTATTTGAAGCTGAGTTAAAATTTAACATTGATGGTTTAGGGAAAGGTTTGATTACTTGATGCCTGAGCTAACAATTGGTACCAGTCACAGACCCTTCAGGTGTCTCAGGCTTGTCCCATTAGAAAACTTCAGGTCCCCAGATTTTGCTTGGTCCCAAATTTTGGGATTCAATACACCTTCTTAACTCCTGGGCACTGAATATCCTGCAGCATCAATCTCACTGCCCAGGGCTCAGTCCTAAACACACAAGGGATATAGACATCTATCTTCACGTTCAAAAGATGGCAGGGTTCTCTCACCAGGAGGGAGAGAGAGACTCTGAGAGGACCTTTAATTTATTGCCTACAAGCAAGGAAGGAAAGGGCATCATCATTAGCACTCCTGCCTCCAGTAACTGACATAAGACAGAAACTACAGTAAGACAGTACTGCAGGAGGGATGTCTCTCTTCTTGTTAGGGAGAACTCCTCTCCACATAGATGTGGTCTCTCTGGATCAGCAAATCTTTACGTGCTTCTTGAAAACTGGAACTGTGTTAGTAGCAGTCCTCTCCTGGAATGCCTGGAGTCTGACAGCTGTAGTGTTCAGCACAGCTTTAAACCCCCTGCAAAAGGAAGCTGTAACCCCAGACCTGACACATGCCAGGGGCTGTTTGTTCATAAACTGATAGAGAAAAAAAGAATAATATCTCTCCATCAGTGTTATTTTGTGAGAAAGGAGCAGTGCAAACAAGAAAGCTGAGGCTAAGCAGCAGAGAAGCAGAAGGGTCTCTTGGAGTTTTCAGTTCTGTGTCAGTGAAAAGGTCCAGGAGAGAGGTAGGGCTTAAGGCATTTTCCTCCCTTTGATGGTTCTCTGCAGTGGCCTCCAGAGAGGCACCACTCTTCTCCAGATGCATGCAAACAGAATTGCAACACTGAGCACCCCTCTGTTGTGCCTAAGTATGTTTGCAAATCAAGCTCTAAATGTATTACTCTTCTTCTCTAAGTAAGGTGATAGAAATGAATTATTAGAAGACTACCTTGGAAACTGCATGACACATTTTATTGGGCTGTTAAGCTCACCCTCATTAATCACTTGGTGATGTATTTTGTTTTTTGTTTCAATGTCTTTTAAAACTTTGCTTTCTATAAAATGTAAATATTGTCCATAAAACACATATTCTAAATGTCACAGGAACTGCTCAGAGTAGAAATTCAACCATATCAACTGCTATTAACCCTTGGAACCTGAAGGTAGCAAAGTGTGGCTGTGGTAAGACACAGCTCTTCTCCATGTTTTCCAGATGAATCAATGCAGGGGGTAGTAGCTCTGGAACGGCTGTGTCACCAAACACATAGGACTTGGTTTGCATTTTGGAGGCTTAAGTTTATAGAGATCAACTCTCTGTGTAAGTTCCAGTCAAAGGGGAACCTCCAAAGAAGGTCCAACTTTTAACATGACCAGAGGCTACCCATTTTTCTCAGATCCAGGCTCCTTCAACTATAGTAATAGATAGTAATACAAATCTTTAATAACTAGCTTTTTGTTTTGGCCTTCTTGTCCTTTTTGTTTCAAGAACTTGTGTTTCACATTAAAATGGCTGTGGAGAGAGGTGGTGATGAAATTCAGTACTTTTGAAGATGAACATCAAATGCATTTCCCTGCAATTATTTGACATTTAAGTTTCTGCACATATGATAAACAAACATCTGGTATTTATTTTAGAGAACACAAGTGATTTTGTATGTTACCACAAGCTGTATGGCTGTGATCTGAGATAGGCAGATGTCTCCAAACCTGAAATACTGACATTTCATTACCATGACCAGAGTTTCATCTTTGACTAACTGCAGTACATTGCTAGTTCTTTTTTCAAATTTTCATCACTTTCATTCTGATTAAAAAGCATATTTCTCTTGGAAAATGATGCCTTAGGGTCTTATCCAAAAACATAGCCTTTGATAATTGCTTGTGTTGCAGTGTGACTGTCTTTATTCATAAGTACAACTGTGGGAGCAGAACTGTCTATAGGAATGGGCCTCTAACTTAAAAGAAATGAGGAGCATCTCAAGTGTGCAATTTTTTTTTCCAGGAGAGAAATGTTCATGTAGAAAAAAGCCTCTCTTGTTCCTATTTCTGAAATTAATTTCTTTCCTGCAAGAGCATTTTGCAAGGCGCTAGCTACATATGAATTACTTCCTCTCTATTTATTCTGCAATATCTTTTAGCATCCAGGAGATATATTTTTATTGCTGTCTTACTGTCTCCAAAAAATGTTAGTAGGTGACACATTTTTAAGACATAGATATGCAAGGGATGGCATATGCATTTTACCAGAGACCAGTTAAAGAGAAGGAAAAAAATACATTTAGCTCTGTACAATGTATCATGTAGCAAATCTTAGCAAACTGCTGGATAAAGAACAACACATGACATACACGGCTTGAAATTAATATTGCTGCTTCCTGTCATCATACATAACCATGTTGAAGTATGGAAGACCTTATTTTCAGAATGAAAATCTGCCTTGTTAAATAAAATACAGTCACTGAGGGAACTGCAGCAAGGGAGCAGTTTTGCCAGCTTTTAACACGCCTACTGTAGGTCTGTTCAACAGCCTGAGAAAATAAAGGACCGAGTGCTGGAGTTTGATTAACAACAGGAAGCTTTTTGTTGTGGGCATCTCTTGTGGCTTGAAAAGCTGTACAATCCATCACTTGACACAACATACCAAAGTAAATATTTTTAGAGAACCGTGTCATTTCCCTAGATAGCATACAGTGCTCTGAGTCAGATTAACTATTGTGATGCTTCACTGTTCTTCTGTCAAATATTTAATTAAGCAAGAGTTGATTTTTTTTGTTAAGTATTACTTTTGATTTGACCAATCATGCTTCCTCAAGATGTATATACAACTAAGACTTAATTCCTTTACTTATTAGATTACAATGCTAAGTAAAAATGGCACAGGCTCTAGTAGAAATTCTGAAAATAGTTTAATTAATTTAGTTGGAAAATCACTTCCAAAAGTCTTCATCCTTGAAATAAGTAGTTACTGCAAGAGCACAACTCTTTGATTATTTACAGGGTGTAAATATTCATCCTGGGTTTAAGCGAAAATAGTTAAGCCTGTAAACTATCTCAGATCTTTGTGCAAAATTCTCAGTGATACTTGTGGCAGCTCCATAAAGAAAGTAGGGAGAAAATATTGCTGTTATTAAGATCTCTCCTGAGTCACTGAAGTCTTTCTCATTGACCTTGACAGCAACATCCTGAGAGCCCCAAAAGGGAAAGCAGCTCATCACACGCTTAACTTCTAGTCTGTGCTTAAGAACTATCCCCAGTCAGCATGTTTTACTGAAGTGATGCTTATGTGACTTGGCAAAAATGGGGAAGCATGAAAGAAGAGATGAGCAAACATTCATGCCAAAGCAACAGGAATTCTTGGCAGCAAAAGGGAAATGAACTTTCTCTAGCATTTAAAATATATATTCCTCACAATCTTGACCTTCTGCTTAAGTCCTTTTCCGCAGCAGAAAAAAACATAAGTGTAAAGATTCCCTCAACTGAAAACAAGGATTAAAGTCTAAGGATGCTATCATGTTGAGCTACTGATGCTGGGATTGCAGTATTGAGTACAATAATTTTTTTTAGAAGCAGATCAACCAGTTTCTATGAGAGAGAATTTAAGATAATGATGAAAAAGTGTGACTGCTGAACATAAGATAAACTCAGTCATCATTATGGAGCTGGTTCAAGAAAGAAAAGATGCAGAAAGCATAAGAAAACTGAAATCCAGAAACAAAAAGGAAAAAAGAAAAGACAAGAAAATAATGAAAGAAAAAGCCTCTGTGCCTCTGACAGAGAAAAGATAATGCTTGTGTGGGCTGTGTTGCATCTGGATTCATGGCACATTCTCCCACTCTTATGTTAATTTTTTTTGCATAAATCAGAAGCAACTAATTAAAAAAGAAATATTTAATTCTGACATGTTCTTTGAACTGGTGTTCCATCTGGTTCTGTTTGAATAGTAAAATCTGCTGTAGTCGTAAAAATTGGCAAGCAGCACTCTGGTAAAGAGAAACAAAAGAGACTCAGTACAGCAGGTTAATACACTAGCATTTTAACTGGAGACATTTCCAGAATTCAGCAAGCCAAATTGCTCCAGTATGGAAACTATAAAGATCAAATGTGAAAGAGAAATGCTGCAAGTGGGCCGGGAGCAGCACTGACACTGGTACACGAGCTCTGTGTGATACTTGTAGTGTGGGTCTTTGAAGAAGCTTGGTTTACAAGCAAAGGCAATGCAATGCTCCCTGAAATGGGCTCTCTCTGTTGTGTGAAATGCATCCAGTGCACATGCAGTGATAGGGAATGATCCTTATGTTATTCATTTGCAAACTCCACCTTTTGCATTCATGTGGTGCTCTGATACAACACAACTGTTATTCAGAAGACTCAGAAAATACCTTTTTCTTAATTTATTTTTCTTACTTGAAAACTACTTAAAACCTGAACACCAAGCTACAATAAACTCTGATAACAAAGGGAGGAAAATGTAATCGTATTGGGTTTTCTATAGGCTCTGGGATCTAAGCAATCAGCATCCTATGCCATTCAAACCCTCTCTGTAGCAGTGAAGAAAGGCTGATTAACTCCCAGTGTTGCAGAAAAAGATTGTTTTACATCTTTCAGGAACATATCTTGCTGTGAAATATTACTTCTTTAAAATGAAAACCTTTGCTTCAGCACTACATTAACTTGCAAATGGATAACCTAAGACATGTACAATGACTTGGTCAAAAAAAAGGGGTGAATTTGAATGGCCCCTTTCTCCAGCTAAGATACTTAGGAACCCTTGCTGAGCAATAAATGAGTCAGGAACGTAATACTTTTAATTAACGTTTTCTGAATACTTATTTGTAATTTACATTTAATTTTAAACTTGAGCTTAATCCTGTGATCTGGAATGAAGACAACTATTTAGTGCAGTTTGAATGTGACCTTCCCCGGTTTGTGTTAGAAACTATAGAAAAGGGAAACTCTATAGCAATACTTGCAGAACTACTCTTTTCTGAGAAAAGGGCATAATTGTAGGACTTTCTTTCCCCTAAGTGTACTGAGCAACTAATGCACAAATGGGAAACAAGTAATCCAAAGATTCTCTATCAGACTTCTTCACATATGAATAACTAGGGTTTGGGTAGAAAACACTGAATTTTGCCTATTAAGTTCTTTTGTAGAATTTTTTTTTTTTGCCAGCTGCTGTCCTGTTAAAATCAGAGGGTAAAGGCAGAAAATTATTATTGATTTATAATTTTGGTATTTTGAATATAACTACAATGTTACAAGTGTAAACACACAGTAATAACTTCTGCTTCTTCCTGTTTCACAGCATACCTATGCTAATGGCTAGGAAGCTGTTAAGCAAGGGATGATACACTATGCAAAATTAAACCTCTGCTGTCTCACACAGTACACCTTGATGGTGTAGATAGATCTGACAGTGCAATCCGTGTGTTCAGAGCCAGCTCCACTGAAATAACTGGAAATTACTACACTCAGATATTTTTGAAAGTTCAGACTTTAGGTTTTCTATAAAAAATCACAGTAAAATCAGGAAAAAGTGCCAGTGTCTATGATATAACACTTTTTAAGCCTAATTTCACTGGCAATTGGAGTAGGTGTATAACCTGTGTCACATAGAAATGTATGTATTTTCTTGTGATCAGCTTTCTCATCTTGGAAAATCATCACAGTCTCTTTAAATCAGTCATTCATCCACAGCAGTCTGCATTCATTTATTCTCTGTTAAATGGAACTGTCAGTTTTGTTGCACCCAAATTCGATTTTCTATTTCATACACATTGTATATGATGATTTTAACTTACTACTGGGTCACCAAGCAAGCCACTGCTTTTTCAAAATATGAGTTTTTGCTACCTTCTTGAAAAATAACAGGTAGCTGCAGTTAGATGATGTAGTGAGGGTACTGTAAATGTATTGTGAAAAATGAGTGACAGGCTGCACATGCTAAGATTATTCCACTTTTTCTGGTATGTCCCTCATAGCTCTGAGGAAACGCACACAGGTAGATGAAATACTTCTAAAGTTGTGATTTGGAAGTCCTGCTGCTGAGAGTGGTACTCTTGTCCCGTGCTGGTGGAGGAAGGGGGACAGTAGAAGGGATGGCACAGGCCAGTGACAACCAAGACAACTTCCCTCAGGCACTGAAACAAACCAGGGAGATTGTCTGTCCCCAGCTCTGCCCTGCCCTTAGCAAAACACTCCAACTCAAGCCACAGGGATTTCATTTTCAGGGTTTCTTTGGCCAGCTGATGATGCCTGGTTTGTGTACCCTCACTAGCCTATCTAAAAGTTACTCTATCTCCAGCTATGTAAAGAACAAAGCGATTGATTTTTAAGTGCTGTGGCTTTTTAAAATAAACACAAGGGTGTATTTTCTTAGTTAAGCATATCATGAAAGAGGGGGAGCACTCCTGTAGACAGGTAATTTTTAAGGCCTGATAAGAGCACTTAAAAATTATTCTGTGCTATGTTAACCCTTCAGCCAATAGCTTGAAGTTGGTAGGATTTGCAATGGAAGAATCTGCTAAAGCTGAAAGACAATTTAGTCTTTAGTACAATAATCTATAACCTAAATTTGACCAGTTAAAATACACCCTGGTTTTATATGTGATAGAGCAAATTGAGCCTTTCATCAGCTTCAGGGGATCAACACCAGAAATGAGTTTGGTCTGAAGCGTTCAACACAAAAGCCTGCAATGAAGAGAAAGACCAGACTATACAGTTACAGCTGGTTGGTGGAAGTTATGTATAAACAGTGCTTCTCTGATGAGAAGCCAATTATTCCTGAAAACAGAGGAACCAAACCTCAGCTTAATGTTTGGTCAACTGTATTTTCTCTGCTAGTAGGTTTGTTTGTCAGTCAGTTTTGGAATTTTTTCCAATGCCTTTTTAAAGACTTTTTTTTAAAATCCCAAGTGAAAACATAAGAGGTAAAGCCAAAATGAAATGAAGTGTTTCCTTTTTGAAATATACTTGTTTTTTTTTGAAAGAAGACGAATTGCTTTCTGAAGGGCAGGTATTTACCAGTTGGAAGAAATCTCATTTATCCTTCCACTTTACCTATTTTGCTACTGCTGTGAAAATGTCACCTAATGGGTAGAACAGAAACTGGGACAGAAAGGCAGGATGACAGAAAGACAGGGGAGGCAAATAATAGCTCAGCAACAGAAAATCTGGAGCATGGATGCTGGGATGGGGAAAGGCCCATAGGACTCATGAACTCTACAGCTTCATACTACGGTGCAGGTGTGGAAAGAGTGAATAAAAATGCATAATTGTCTCTGCAAAGCACTCAGCAGTACACCTATCATCTCCAGCCCAGGGTCAGCCCCGTGAGAACAGAGACCTTTAGCTCAGTAATAACTCTGCTTATTATAACACACCTCAGCTGTGCGTTCCTACCCAAGGCAGTGCTTCTCGCCACTGGCCTTAGCCACTTAACTTGAAGCCTTGAGCTTTACCTCACCCTCAGTTTGACACCTGCCTAGTCTTGTAGATTAATTATTTCTGCTAGGCTCAGAAAAATCTCCTTCTGAGACACCTTCCTTGACATCTGCAGAAGGTTCTGGCTGCGGTGGAGCAGATGTGTTGCAGTGCCTGGTAGCTGGGTGGGCAAGGCTGCCTCAGACCCCACGGGGTCTGCAAGCCATCTGGGAGAGAGCTCCCATACCAGGTAGAATGGCACGAACAACTGATTCTTTTGGCATGATGGCAGCTTGAAAACCAACAAAGTATAACAAATATTCTGAGTCAAGCCAAATGTGAACCCAATGAATGGAAAAAATAAAAACAAAAACAAAAGAGGGAGAAGAATAATTCTGTACAGAATTTTTTAAGTGGTTTTAATTTCTGTGAAAGTAAGTAAAAGTACAAGCTGTGATTTAAAAAACAAAACAAAACAAAACAAGCCTGTGGCGGTTAATTTAAAACTAGTTTTAGTTTCAATTTAAAGATTTTAATTTCTTTATCTCCTGGAACCAACTAGTGATAGTGAGGTAAATCTACAAAATTATTTTAGTAGTTGCTGAATCAGTGTTTTTGCTGGACACATTTTTAATTCACTATCTCAGCTCTAAAGGACCATCTGTCTTGCAGCCGTTGAGGGGATGTAGGACCGGACTGGGAAGTGGATGCATAGGTAATTACAGAGCTATATACAAACTACCCAGATCTCTGCATAATGGATCCTCTGAAAGAACCGAAACTATTATAGTGATTAGGCTGGTAGTGGAAGCTCGGAGGGGCTCTACTTCTGCTGCTCCTCCATATGTTGCATGCAGGATTGCTTGAAGCCACACAGGACTCCACTCTGTATTAGGGCTGATGCTGAAACATGTCAGAGGGAGGTAGAGAGGATTTTACTCTAAACTGCATTTTGCACCTGCACTTCTGGAGCAATAAGGCTGCCAATGGTTTTGCACAGTTCTCTGAGCATCTCTTCAGCCTCCCCAGAGTGATAAATCTATGGCTGGGAACTTTCTGGTACTAAAATAGCTCTTAAAGCACTTTGAATAATCAAAAAACCTTCATACTTTGTAGGGTCCTTTTATTTCTCCTTCTCCCTCTTGTCTAATTTCAGTACTTGCCTTTGTGAAACTCTACCATTTATTCCCATGTCACAGTAAATAAAGGTACGAATGTATCCTGCTGGGTCAATTAACCT
Organism: Manacus vitellinus; assembly: GCF_001715985.3. Lineage (NCBI taxonomy): Eukaryota > Metazoa > Chordata > Aves > Passeriformes > Pipridae > Manacus > Manacus vitellinus. The sequence continues at coordinate 41,701,300 of NW_021940535.1, forward strand.
CGGTTCTGTGCTGTGTCACAGTCTGTACTGGCTGTGATTTCCAGAAAGGAATATTCTTTTGTCATTCTTTGCCCATGTGCAAAGCATGTTAAGGCCGTTAAGATAACTGTAACACTTTTCCACACAAAGCTAACTCTGCTTTTTGTGATTTCTGGAGTGCAGTTATGAACTGTAAAATGACATGAACCAAATACTTGTATTCTAATGACTTGTATTCTAAAGTGGTAGAGAAGACAAAGGACTGACAGTTTTTGTGCTTTCATGTCAGTGTGCTCCCTAATGATGGGCAAGCCCCACCACGAAGCCTCTGAACTCCAGCTCTCAGGCAGTCCTTCAAAGGCCAGGAGAATTGGGAGGCTGAGATTTCCCCGGTTTTCATGTTATTCTATGCAGTAATATGATGCACTTCACTATCAAACTCCAAAAGAAACAGAAATGATAATAAAAATAACAGGCATTGTTGACTTCCACTTCCTTGAGCTTTCATGTGAAATATTTAGATAAGCTAGCTTGGTAAAGTCAGCCTAAACGGCTGTCTGATGTAGGAATAAACCTGTTAATTAAACAAACATGCTGTGCAGCAGCATATATAAATACTGCCTATATTTTTAAGTGAATATCTGATAAGGAAATAAGCTACGACACCGATAAAACATCAAGACACCAAATGATGAACTGTGATTATTTTCAGAGGTGATATGGGAATAAACCTGTATTAATCTATATACCTGTATATATCAGTGATGTTTGCTCCTGGGTTTTGCTTACAAAGGAGCAAATGATGAAGAATGTAGGTTAAAATGTAAAGGAATGAAGACAAATGTGGAAGGAAAATTCCACCCCAGAGTTCCCTCTCAATTCTGGTGAAGTAGTGTATACATAGAAATGTTTTAAATCCATGGGAGTATATTTTCCTTCCACAGGAGGGAGAGTTAGTGTTAAGTAAACAACTGATATTTCAATCAGTGAAGGCAAGGGGGATCTCCCAGGTTGTTTTTTGAGACCTACTCTTACCTCTCTGGCCTTTCTTCAGACCACTAAATGCTGCAAGATGCAGAGGGAGAATTTTGTACTGGATCAACTGGTATTCCTAGGGCTTGCTGCTCTAAAGGACTAGAATTACTCTGCAGGAGTTGAAGGTGCCAAAGGGATGGGTGATGAAGTGAAGACTGGCAGACAGAGGCCAGAGGGAGGCAGACAAAACCTGCTGCTGGTGCCAACCTCTGAGTCTGGATGTTTGCATATGATACCAGGTCTGTGTCCCGCTGCAAACTCCAGCAGTATAAATTTGGGCTGGATTAGCCGTTTATGTCAAATTAGCCAGAACACACAACAAGGAGTTCACCTTAGTGTATGGCCTTATGTCAGCTGCAGAATGACAGATAGTACCAAATTCAGAGCATAATGTCTATTTATGTTAACCCCCTGTTAACCTTTTCGAACAAATTTTAACTGGCAGAGTGTGTTTATACCAGAGTAGTGCTTTTTGGTTTATGGCTGCAAAGATTTGATCTGATACTAGGATTCTTAAAACTGGATTTATGGTTTTGTCCAACCCCAGACATAATATGAACTGAAGATCTCATGTTATTAACAAACATGCTTTGCTCTCTGGGCAAGTTGGAGGTCTTGCTCACTGTTACAGGATAAGAGAAAAATTGTGCCACCCAGAAACTATCATCCAGCCTCGTGGGAGTGTAAAGATTTGTGTTATATGCATTAGAAGAAACGTTATGATAGAAAACATACAGATTCTGCAATAAAAGTACCCAGAAGGTGTTACTCCTTGTGAGTTTGAAAACCCACACCATTATGAGGATTGATGGTAGCAGAGGTTCCCAGTGACCCTGGTAATAGGCAATCAGTCTCCTCTCAAAACCACACACACATGGGTTTCAAGTATCTTTAGCTGAAGACACGTCTCTTGGAGCTCCCCTGACTCCTGTGCTGCCGTGGGGGCTGCTGGCCACAACCCATCAGGGCATCCCTGAGGGGCAAGGGTTTGCAATGCACAAAGGCTTGGAGCTCCTGCTCAAAGGATTCAGAAATAAGACGCAAAGTTCCCTAAATATAGAGATTTTGCATGTTATTCAGATGAGTGTAAACGTAACTGCTGTTCTTAAATGTGAATATTAAATCTACTCTGTAAAAACACAATTACTGCTGCCATGGCAGACATCAGTTGTCCCTTTTGAAGGAATGCCTTGAAAATGCAATCATAAAATCCCTGCACGTTATGGATTTCATTAACATTGTACTCCCCTAGGATTCCCAATTGCACAATAACAGGAGTTCTTTAAATTTTAAATACCACAGACAGGAACAATTTCACTAAAACCAGATGTCAAACCCTCGCATGGGCCTTCTTACTGGTTCTAAACACTGAAACTGGCTAGTAATTGATACCTATTAACATGTTTGTTGTTCAGATTACATAAATGGAAACACTATACTATTTTTCCTGTGAAAGGATACGTTAATGAGGGACAATGACTTACATTGCAATGGCAGTTCCCTGCTCTTGATTAAATTAAAGGGCTGTTTTTATTTTTTATTTTAGATTACGCTGTTTCAAACTGAAGGGCAGTCAAGTGTGCGAAACATAAGTGCAATAAACAAGTAGGCTGAGCTTAAGGTTGAGATGTTAATAACATCCCATATGACAATAAACTGCCTTCATGCTTATTTTTGGTAGCCTTTGCCTCATGCATATTGTTATTCCATTCATATTGGAAAATCCACAGACTTTATTAATGTGTTTTTAAAGAAGAAATTCAATTTGGAGTGACTCTGTTTCTGATTAAGGAATGACTCCAAATTTCGAGTTCGACCAGCAATTTTAAAAAGTGTGTTTGAGGGCAAAAATAAAATGGAGAAAGTACTGTGCAGACTTATAGCGTGACTGTGTTATGAAAATTTTAAATCTAAACTTTGACATTTATATCCAAACAATTGAGAAATAAATGGAAAGGCAATTTTTGTTTAGCGGAGCCCTGTAAGCAGGTGGCACTCAGATGGACTCGGTAGTTTGTACCTGTCAGCCACAAAGGAGCAATCCAGTTTTTCCACCAAAGAATAGGTTTCAGGTCCACAGATGGAATTCATGCAAATTCATTACTAACAACAAGCCAACACTATTTTCCTAATTATTTTCAGCGAAATGGTCCAAAAGACTTCAACATCTCAAAGGAGACAATCATATCACATGCCCTCTAGACGTCCTCTAAAGATACCAATCTCTCTTGGCTGATACTTAACTGAAGTTTTCTGTTTCTTTTGTCTTAACAAGAACATTAACCTTCAAGGGAGAGGTAAAAGGAAGGGAAAGGAGAACTATATTATTTCCCTTATACAAAAAAATGATACACTGAAGAAATTAGTTTTTGGAGCTGTTTTTTCAAGCTGTTTTGCCCATGTATGACTGTACATAGCTCATATATATGCCCTAGCTACATATGCATATTATCAATTTAAAGGCAGACATCACTGTTTAACCAGTTGCAGTGTGTGTGCAGGTATGGAAACCTGCAATCATGAAAAAATTAATGATTAACTGATATACACAATCTCTGTCTTTCAGACAAGGACATACAGGTAGAAATTTTCACTTCAAAAGTTCTAAGTTCAGCATTGCTGTATCCTTCACCTTTTTTCTTTCCGTTGAATATTTTCTAGAGTTCTTGCTCTGTGCAGTAAAAATTCATTTATGCTGTACTGCGCAAAAGAAAACAGTTCACATAAATGACGAGTTTACAATAGCACGCACAACAAAGCAGAACAAAGTGACCTCAGTCCTTCATATACACGCGCCTTCCTCCTTTTATAAAATGTTACAATTTTTTTTCTATGGGTAATTTCAGAGTATTTTATCAGTTACATGTCCTTGGTTGTTTTTCTGTAAGCTCTTATGGAGACGAGCATCTGTTCCCTAGGATATTTGTATAGAGGAAACAGGGGATCTCAATATTTTATCCAGACACAAACTTGCAATATGCACTTACTGCCAGTGGCATCAAGACTTCATAGAAGATGGCAGTTCACAGGCACAAGAACCCTGCTATTGAGATTCCTGATGGTCTGAAGCCCTTAGCACCCATCTCAAGATTGTCAATTAACAGGAAAGCGTTTAGAACACAAGTGGAAGTTTGAATTATCAATGTTAGTATAGAATGAAACCACAATAAATAAACACCAGAGCCAAAGATAAGTTAAACTGTTGTACTTTGTGAAAAGCCAGGGGGTGGTGTACTCAATCTCTGAACTTAGCTTGGTTGCTTCTGCTACAGAAGTTGAGTGGTAGAAACTACTAACAGGAGTCCCTTCACATGGGCCTTGGGCAGTTGAAGGAGATGCCCAAGGGCAGATCACATGCAAATGATCACCAACTTCTTGGTTGATGTGGTAGCTGGAGGCAGCATAAAGCTGCTAAAAAGTCTGCTCAGTGGTTGTTTCAGGCCCCGGGCACTCTGGTTTATGGCAGGAGGCAAAGGAGGCTGAGAAATTCATGGGCAGGAGGCCTGACAAACCCTGAGCTGTTTTAAGCATAAACCCTGGAGTATCCTGCATTCTGTTGTGTCTGTTATTAAAGAAGTTAATGGTTAAAAAAAGTCCTTTGAAACTTTTTCTCAGAAAGATCTAGTTCTAAGTGAAAGGATTAAGCTATATATATAGGTATGTAGTTATCATAGCTTAATAAAGTTAATAAGCACACAGAACACATGAATGAGATTTGACTAGCTCTCTTGTTTTGATTATCCAGTTATAAATGTGCAAATGACAGCAGAAAAGAAGGAAACAAAGAAAAAGTGGCAGTCCTTGGACCAGATGAAACACATGGAATTTGATTCTAATGCATTCCACCCTTTTTCCATGTGCATTCCATGGATTGCAAGTGGCAATGATTAATAACAAGCCTTGCACTTAGATAAGGTTGAGGAGATTTTGATGTTTATTCCTCAGTAATGAGAAAGGATAAACAGATTTCTTTTTTTGCCACTCTGAAGTCTGATTAGGTCCATTGTACAGGATCACCATGTTGCCAGGAGCTCAGGACGCCCAGGGGCCCCCAAGCAGGACACCTGAGAGTCCCGTTGTGTGCCAAGGATCAGAAATGAAAGATTTCCCCTTCTTTCTTCCCTTTACTAACTACTACTCAACATGTTTTTAAGCTTTCTGGCAGACAGCAAACCTCACAGGAAACACCAGTGTGAACATTCGTATGGAAGGCTAATAAGGCATTGTTTTTATATGTCAGTTAGTAATTTCCTATAGAAAACAACAGAAGCAGGAGGAATGTTTAAAATCTATGAACAAGTTTTAAATATTAGTAATATAGATCTAATACACTCAAGCATTTCTCTTAGCTTTTGCCAACAGAAATAGAATGTAGGTTTCAGCTAAGCAGTGTAAGGCAATGTACAATTGAGGCAAATCAGTGGTTTTTTTCATATAATGATGCTAATACTTGCCCATTAGTATAGGTTTTTTGTATTCAGTAATTCATATGAATAATCTTAAACTGTTCAGGAATCATGTGCCATTAAGCTATGGACCTGATAAAATATACTAAAAAACAAGCCCAAACAGACTGACTGAACTCAAGGAGCCTCTTCATGGCAATAAATGTTTCCAGGATTTCTCCTGTACTAACAGAGCAAAGCCAAGGCAGCTCATCTTGCTAATGAGTGTTGTGTTTAAGGATGTGGAAGAATAGCCACAAGGCAGAGACCACTGAACTCATTCTGTGTGTACCATGTTCTAGAAGAGACATAGGTCTTCTGAGGTGAAATCTGAGTGCATGAAAACACTATGTTGTATTAATACTTAACTGTAATCAGCTAGAGACACAGCACATGCTCAGCTTACTGGGACATTCCACTTTAAGTGCATGTTAAACTAATATTGACTTTTCCACTAAACCAAAATCTCTGTTATTTGTGCCCAGAAGACTGAAAAAACAATAGATGTGGGAAACAAAAGAATTAATCTTCCTGACCTTTTCTTTTTCTATACCTTTGGGAGTAAGTCTTTTTCTGTGTGTCTAATAGGGAATATGAGATATTCACTTGCAATGACTCTTAAATTATGTAGAAGTACTTTACTGTGTTATTTTTTTCCTTTCTTTTTCATCCTCCACATTCAATAAACTCCACAGAGTATTATTAATAATATCTTTAAAATGTTATTTTTTTACCTGTATCCATTCTCTGATAGAATCTTCCCCTGGGGTCCATCCATTCTCAGGGTAATTTAGCCGGGACCTTTCCGAAGACCAGATAGCGCTGTACTGGGAGGAGACAGTGATTTGATCAGAGTGAATTTCTCCTGACTCCATACCTAGTGGTTCCATGCACTGGAAATCTGAAGAAAAATAAATTACCATCATTATTATGGTCAGCTTTTTGATTTAGACTTTGAATAATGAGAACATTTTCCTGCTTTGAATATGAATATCTAAAGAATTTATTTTTATGTGACTTTGAATACTTTAGCAACTTTAAGTGAGGCAGTATTGGGTTTATAGTGTCATTCTTAATACTGTCATTTGAGTTGCCATGGCAATTCCTGCAGTAATAATGCTATACAAATATTTTTAGCCCAGCATTTTAGCCATTTCAATATAGGACAATAGAATTCTCTATTCTAGGCTAGCACAAACCCTTCTGTGGATTCATAACATAAAACAATGTATGTTCATCTCATAATTATGCATAAACTCAGGAAAGACAAATTAGATGACTGTATGAAATAATTTGATTATAAAACTATTTACTTCCATAGAAAAAGTACAAAATGCTTAAAAAATATTGTTAAAATTTTATCCATCCTCTTTGGATCCTAGACACCGGAGTGAAACACAGCAACAAATTCTGAATCCAGGCCAGAAGCTTATTGACCTAAGGGAATTACCACCTCTTCTGTAACGTGGTGTATTTTAAATGAGTTGATCATCTTCATTCAATCTTTTTTTGTTGACACAAAAATTATGTAGATAATTTAGAATTAATTGACATTCTAATCACTATAGTGAGTTCAAAGGCTAGTAGGGCACGGAGATTCAGTTCTTTTCTTGGTCTTCAGAAAAGGCTCCAACCTCTACTAAAGCAAGAGAGGCCAATGGCTTTAGACAGATCCTCACACCCAGGTGCTCGTGTTCCCCTCGTGTCAGAAGTGGAGTAGGAGAAACAAACATGTGCCTATGCTTCTGTTCAGAGACTTCATATTATAGAAATATAATTAATTCCTTCATTAGAAATTTAAGATAAAATACCAGTGTGCGAAATGGAGGCCCTGACAGCTGGATATGCACTCCTTTTTATCACACCTTCTCTGGAGCTGATGTTTCTCTAACAGAGGGGTGGGTGCGTGCTGAGTTGAAGGTTTCAACATCTATGAGTTGGAAAAATGAGATTTAAAAAACCAAATTTCCAATTTTTAAGTGAAAATTAAAATATTCTGCAAAAAGTGTTTAAATCTTTTACCAGGAATCCAAAAATTTACATTCAGAAATGTTATAAAGGGTATTTTACAGGAGTTGTAGTTAGACTGACCCATAACTCAATTATCAAACTTGTTGTCAGCTGTGTTTTCCATGGCGTATGACCCTTTCCCCCAAATCTGTGCTGTTTCAGTGTTTTAGGAGCCTTGGGTGAAGTACTGGAGCCAAACTACATTAGGGTAAGTCTCAAAGTAAATTAACCTCTGCTTGAAATCTGAAGGAGAGCCATAACCCACTGCAAAGAATGCAAAACATGATAGGTAGGAGTCATATTAAAATATCTAAAAAGTGTCTAGTTTGATCTAGACATGTTGGCTTTCCCTGTAGTCTACTGAGAGGGACAAGTACCTCCTAGGGACATCTCACATGTCTGAGATAAGCAGAAAGAGCTGTCCTCTGGAGGTGACCCTCTCTGTACTGACAACAAAAAGAGAAAGGGTGGCTGAAATTAAGTGAGAGGATTCACTCTGTCTTAAGTCTACACCATATAAAATGTTTCCTCTTATCATCCAAAAGGGTTTTCACACACACTGACTTCTGTTCTATTGTCCTGTGCTTAAGAGCTGAAGGCATCCCAGTGTAGCAGATATTATTAATTCTGACTTCAGTGTGATGATGCATCTACATCCCAGGGAGGGTGACTGTGGAGGAGATGGACGGGGGACCCAAGTGGCCTGTGTTAGCTAATGAAGGGATAGGAGCAGCACCTACATAGGGAGCAACCAAACTAGCTGAAAGTACAGTCTGACACAGATGGAGAAGGATGCTTCCCATCCACAGAGGCTGGGTGTGTCCCATTCCCTCTTCCTAGCTATGCATGTATAAGAAAACTGTTAAAGAGGCAAGGAGTGGAGGAGAGGTGGTGAGTTACAGGGATTACTTCAGTTTGCTCATTTTTCTTTTGTTCTTTTTTGACTAGACAAGTAGATTAAATATGGGTGAATCTGCTTGAAACTCAGTAAGACACAGAAAGAAGAGAGAGTCTGATTTAAAGTGTGTGATTTATCATTGAGGAGAGCAAGAAAATCTGCAAGGATGTGATGTAACACAGCCTGTTTTTTCATGTGTCTTCCTCACTTTGTTTCATTCTCTGTCCGAAGGGTAACCATGAAAATCAGGTAACTGGGGAAAAAATATGAGTTAGGGAACAAAGCTTAGACAGCTTATGAAATGGTTTAACAAGAGCACATATATTAAATGTTTTTTTTTTTATTCAAGAAATCGATCATCAAAGCTTATTCTATGTAATAAAAGGCAGCTTTGGATAGTGCATTCATTGTCCGTGTTTCATTGTTTTAATGCAAGTGTTCAATTGCTCTGCATTCCTGCGTTCCCGTGGTCAGCACAGTTTTTCACAATAATTATCCCCACTTCCTGGCAATACTGTGGAATAAAACCGTAAGGAGAATTCTGCTTCTTGCCCTGCTTTTCAAAGGGCAGCTGTTCTTTTTAAAAATAAAATAAAAAAAAGATAGAAAAAAAGGAAAACAGAGCCAATCCTTCCCCACCATCTTATTTATTTAAGGTTTCTTTAAAACTTCAGGCAACACCTGGTGTGCAAGAAGACATAACTGAGAGTAGTTTCCAAGAAGCTCTGTGGGATAGATAAATACTGACCTTCTGATACACTGCTCTGTGACACGCTGTAGTTTGCTGAGAATCCCTCCTTTGCTATTGCACTGTCAGTGTAAAATACCATTGAAAGAATCCCTGTTGAAGACCGGACACGTCCTGGGTTGTTCTGCCCACAATAACGCCCGATGTGTGGGCCAACTGCAAAGAGACAGGATACAATAGTAAACTGCCAGTCCTACTATAACAATAGATGCCACTACAATATCCTCCCAAAGAGAGCCTCTCAGCAGGAAACAGTGAACCTCTGCAACAGTTCAAAATGACAATGTCATCAATAACTAAGCGGTGAGCAGTAAATTGTTCATCCTACCCTAGCAATCTTCTAAAATGCTCCAGACAGCACTCCATGAACCTCTGAAAATGTAAAGAACCAGGATTTAAAAAACTGTCCTTTAAAGTGTGCAGAGAGGCCAGCGATGCACAAAACTGCATGTACAAAACACCACAAGTATTTTCCAATTGAATTGATTGAAGCACCTATTTATGACAAGAACAACTGAATGGCCTGATTTGCTCACCCAGTATACAAGATACTCTGAGGAGTTCAAATAGTGCCTGCCAGGTTTTATGCTCAATACTGCAGATAATCTATTAATTTTATAGTAAACTTTGAAAAACATTTTTGCACTCATATTGAGGCTATGGTCAATGACTCTTTATCCCCTCTATTTAGGCTTTCATCACACCCTCATAGGTCTTTTGCCCATATGTTCAATATTAAAGAACAGTGTCAAAAGAATTTAAGAGTAAAATCTTAATCCCTTTAAAAGAGCAAGGATTTCTTAAGTATATCTCCATGTCACAGAATACATACACACACACACACACACATACATATACATGATCTCTTTAAGTGTTAATAATGTATAAACCCAATTCTGATATTTTTCAGGGTTTCCTGTGCAGTGAGATAATCTTTTTCCTTAATTAAACTACTCAATTCACAACCAACATATGCAGCCTTCTAGCACTTGAGCATTCCCTACAGATAGGTCCCTAGGCTGTTGAATGGTGGTACATCTGTGCTTACAAACAATAAAAAAAGATAATGCTAAACCCCACCCATGGAGTTCAATCATGAAAATAATCATGAGGCATCATTCTAATGCTTACACCACTGGCTTTCCAGGCTTAAATTAACACCTTGTCATGTCTCTAGGAAGTCCATTACACTTTCAGTTTAAAATATAAAATGTTTATATATCCTAATTATTCACAGTTCAAAGAATATCTACAGCTAACATAATTTTCTACTCATTTATTGGCATTTTACAACAAGTAAAACAGTTCCAGCTTGGAATAACTTTATTATGTAAGCTACACATTTCTGTAAGGCCCTAGAGTTGCCAGAAAGAGGAAGCTCAGATGTTATAGCTCTTGCTGCCAACATGTGCTTTTCTATCTGTATTCTGGCCACAGTTAGTCTTCAGTTGCCTTGGCAATCCCATGGCATTTAAAATACCTGCCAATTCAGTCTTTTCCCACCAAGGTTGTTTAATGCAGCATTGATAGAATGAAACACCCTATAGAGGATATGAGTTGAATTCTTCCTCAACCTAGAAATCAATAAAGCTTCATAGTTTTATTATTTGGAGAGAGAAATTAGTTTTAGACTGTTACCATTAGTGGCTTTTAGAAAACACAAAATAATGTTTGCATTCCAATTGCTGGAGGTTTTTGTTTTTGTATTTGTTTTTGCTTTCTTTTGCATTTTCTATGTGCAAACAACTCTGATCCTGCTTCTTCCCATGATGGCTTTCAACATTATAGCTGCTGTTGTTGCTCTCAACTGCAAGAAAATAAGGATAAGGCTACCACGTTATGGTACTCTGAGCCTCCCTCCTCCCATTTCCTGTAGGGAAGCCTCTTTGAAATGACAAACAGAAGAGAACTTTGTTTAAAGCAGACAGGCTTTAAGATTCCCCATGACTCACTGGTTTATAATTTTTAAAACATATTTAGTGATTCTGCATTGAGTCTTCAACAGATTGGCCCTGCTATGACAATGCTATTCCCTTTGCTATCTAAGTAGATGCAAGAGCCAACAATTTTCAGAATATTACATAAAGAAGTATTGAATTTTTTGCACAACATGTAAACCTTAGCCTGCTGAGCTAATACGCTATCGATCTGAGTACAACTGGATGAAATAGAGATTCTTGTTCTTCTTCCATAAATAGCTAACACAAAGTTCTCCTTTTTTTTCTTCAATTCAAGTCTTGAAAACCTTTGAATTACAATAAATTATCAAATATTTCAGGTGTCACCACAGCAAATAAATGCTGTGCAGGGTACACTACCTGAGCAGTCATTCAGGGGGTGATACTGCTGTCTGATTAGGTAGACTATGCCACTGCTTTTTTTTACCATCTTCTTGACAATTCCTTAGGAACCAAGATGGGATTTCATAATAGACCATATGCAGTTCCAAATGGGAATTTTAGGGCAGCAGGTGCTGAAAAGTCCTTAGGCCTAGAAAGCTCTTTGCAACTTCTACCTGTAGACCATCATGTTGCTATGTCAGAATTCCCCAGGAAGTCCTACTCCAAATACAAATCACTTGGAAATGTCCTCACTCAAGGATATTTCTACACTACCTGCAGAACAAAGGCATTTCAGGGATCCAGCTACTTCATTTGACTGCCCATGCTGTAGTTGTTTCTGGGACCTTGGCTCCTCTTTCCACTGGCACGGTACAATATAGGGGAAAACTGAGTAACTTTCAGGTTAAAAGATGGAAGGACAACTAAAACATCTGTTTTACAAGCACTTCCCAAAATGCAGAGTCTAATTGTAGAACTTGAATAAATCCTTGATTAATCTTAATATGTCTGAAGGTTTACAGATCTGAGTGTGGAATACACAGAATGTGGTTAGTGGTTTAAGACTAAAGAGAAATCTTATCCTTACCAATTCTACTTTTCTCCTATTTGCCTTTCTGGACAAAGAATATCTGTATCAAGAAATTCTGAGGCTTACTGAAGTGCACATTTGTTCCTCTAGTTCAAATGATAGCTTTTGGAATACAATTAAACAAACCCCAACAAAACAGAAGCAAGGAAAAAAAGTATTTCATACCTCTAAAATATTTAAACGTCAACTAGCCATTTACTAAATTATAAAGCTGCTTTCTGTAAGTATGCTGCTGTGTTGTGGACAGTATTTTCATAGCAGTATGAGTACTATTGACAAAATATTTGCACACAAAAGAGAAAACAACTGAAAAATTAATCCCATTCTCACAGTCCAAGTAGTCAACCACACTGAGCTTGTGTATGCCCTTATATCTTAATAGCTTCTCACAAGAGTGTAGAAAGGAACCACAACAGAAGAGAAACACACTTAGATTAATAGCAATCTTCATTTGCACGGATGTTAACGACTGCAGTAAAGCATTTTGCTTCACTCTGTCATTCAGTAGAAGCTCTTGTGGTATTGACCGAAGCAGCAATGCTTAGGTTGTGGTTCTCAAACCTATGTAAACTTCTCTAAATTACTTTTGAGCCCTAGTAGACAGTCTATAGAGCTCCAAAGAGAGCTGCATGATGAATATGTGTAGCTCATCACTTAAGCCAGTCCTTGTTTTAAGTGGGCTATTTTTCTTCAAAGTCATCAATGGACTGTTCTCAGCAGAGCCTGTCTGAGGTATATCTGTGCCTTGGGCAAAGACATTTTTGGTGTCTAGTTTATTAATGCAAAATCATATATTTCTATTCTGAGATCTCTTCTGCTCTAAATCCACCTATTATCTCCTTCAAACCATGGTCCTGTTTCTGCAATATTTGCAATGTGCCCTTGGCATGTAGCTACACAGAAACAAAATGTCAGTTCTGAAGCATTCCTGAATGCCTACCATTCCCCTCTTGAACCAGCAAAACACTTACACCACTGTTTAACTTCAGTCCCGTAAGTGTCCTTGGTGAATTCTTTTTGAAGTCAATCTGACTGCTCACATGCTTCAAAGATAAGCACATATTTTGCAGAATCAAGACGCAAATACTCAGCACTTGCCAGCTTCAATCCACTAAAAGGACAACCAGGTAGGCTGAGGATTCTGTGATTGTGACAGAGCATTTCAGGATTAACGTCTTTTTGAATGACTGTTACAGTTGCTGTCAAATTGTCTAACAGAAAATTGTTTTCCATCAGTAAAACGGCAATTACGTAGAAGCAAAATCTAAATGGAAGCATACTGACTTTGACATATCCTTTTAAACATCACTGTGAAAATTTGTTTAAGAGAACATTTCTCTTCTTTATTTTTTCCCTTTTTTTTTTCACAATTGTATAAACCAGCAAATTCATTTCCTGCTGATCTCTAGTGACTGTAGCTGATCAGATTCTACAATGAAAACATTTTCCACTTATGCTGGGATTCCTCTGCTTTAACTCAGGTATCTTAAGTTTACATCTGACTTAGTGATTCATAGCTCCCAATACAGTCCGTGAGACAAGAACCTCCAGAGGTCCATTAACTGTGTCCTAAAGTAGATGTCTGAGACAGATCAGAGTGGGATGCTGTTCCTGTCATTAAACAGAGCAGGCAAGGGAACACCCTTTGAACCTGCGGTCAGTGGCCAGGGACTGTTCCTGGGACCAGACTGTGATGCACCTTGCCCCTATGGAGCTCTTCCCTCTCAAACTGGATGGCTGTGTCCAACATGCCTGTTGGGAATAACCTCTGGCTTTCCCTGTCCTCCCAGCCATGCTTAGGAATTTCCTGGGAAAGTGCAAACTGATGTGTGCTAAAACGGTGCAAGGGAGTATGCCAGCAATTAAGAAGTGCACACAACCATGCCTTGTGCCTTTTTCAGTTGTGTAGATGCAGCTTCAGAATATTTTTGATGGACCAAAGGGAAATGGACAAATAGCTGAAAGACTTACCTTGGGTAAAGACTCCCTTCACCAAAGACAACCATTCTGTCTAATTTTCCATAGTGTAGAAATTTACTACTTCCATGTGGATGTAAATTAGATTTATTATGCCTTCCTTTCTCCTTTCCCTCCCCCCCCCCCCCCAAGATTATCCAGATGCTCTGGTTTTGATATCTAGAAACCTAATTTCTATCTTCAGTTTATGGCCAGGCTGTACCAGTGGTTTTCTGTGTCAGCTTTGCTCTTCAGTTCAAATAGTTCTTCCCCCTCCCAGGAATTTGTCCTGTGATGCATTTATAGAGAAGCAATCACGTTCTCTCTTCCTTTGTAGCCTTAAGTTAAACAGGGGAGACTGACTATTTGCTAAAGATTGTCCTACGGTGAAATGACGCAGCAAACACTTCCTTGCAACTGCAGCAACCTCCAACAGTTTGGATCAAAGAAAACACTTTTTTCACAACCCACGAATTCAGTTGAATATTTACAAACACGTAAACACCCTTTCTGGACGTCAGGATCATTTTGGGTTTAGACAGTTTGTGAGGGAATTGGAAGGCTGATAATGGCTGTTTTTAATTGCTCTTCAGTACTGCTCAGCCACTTTCTTGAACCAGGAAATTACCACTTTGAAACTCTCTACAATAATGCATTTCTTTTTGGTTATATTACACATAAATTGATTGATTGGATCATCTTTTCATATGTCAGTTTAAATGCAAGTTCTGCAGGAATTCAGTTTGAACAGATTTGGCCTATATACAAGTAAACTCATTATTAAATGTTCCAGATATCATTATTGCAGTTTTACAATATTGTCTTCCTAACTGAGATATTAAATACTAAATAGTCTTTTAGCTATATTATGGGTCTTTCTTCACTATTTATTGGAGTGGATTGAAAAGAGCCATGATAAACCCATTAACCATAAAACAAAGAGGAAAAAATCCCAAATATACATTAAAAATATATAACTATTTACTGCAGCATCAATGAAAGCTTTAAGCAAAATTATATTGGGAATTTATCTAGGAAAACAAGCAAGTTTAAATGTATTTTTATAATATATTCCTTAAGTTACATGTTTTCATTTAGATAAAATATTAATGTAGGATTTGCAGTTTGTAAAAACTGCCGCTGCTGCTCATGAAAGAAAAAAATCTATTAATAAGAATTATCATACCAGTGGAAAACTGAAATAGTTGTAATTAGTGCCCAACACAAACAACATAAATCTTCAATCTCTGAATTTTGCTACAAATTACAAAATTAAGAAGAGAAAGGACAGCTCCAAGATGTTTCTCTTCATCAGCTTATGCCATATGTAGAACCAGTGAAAAAGGCACCACAAATAATCAGTTTTACATAGCTGCTTGTACAGTTCATATAGGCATTTGGGCACCCTAAAAGTTGGTCATTCAGCTTGAACAGTCCCTTTTAGGCTGGAGCTGCAGCCTACAGCGCTGGGTCCTTGGAGAACTGGTACACAGCTTCCTAACCTACAGGAGACTTGAATCTTGAGGACCCAGTGCTGTACATGAAAAACACAGAGAATCATGCAGCTACTTTGTTCGTCAGTCTCAGTGTAAAACAGGGTTATGAGACTGGGCAGAGGGTGAAATGAGGGCTCTGGCTCTGTAGGCTTAGCTGATATCTAGCTATGCACTTAGTGAATGTGCATAAGGTCAAGTGTGGTCAACAACTAAGTGGAAAATTACTGAGATGGCAGAGACGTTCCAGAAGGGTACCCAGCACACCCACCCTGACACATGTGCCCAGCTAATCAGAGATTATAAATTAACAAATTAAGATAAAACCTTTGGATTTGCTTATACTGCTGGAAGAGAGAGCACTGTAATGGAGGAACCCTGCAGTGCCCAGTCGCCGAAGCAACCTGAATGAATAACTCAGTGACTGCTTACTGACCTGGTTAATCATTTCGTCACCATGATTTCAATTGTATGGACACCACGCTTTCTCTGGCAAAGAAATTCTCTGCTTTGACAGCTGGTCTGTAACGCAGTTCCTCCACAAGTCAGAGGATCAGTACCTGAAGTCCAATTTCTGCAATTTGTTGGAAATGTCTGGACTATACTCATGTGTTAGCTGTGAAAATTTGGGGACCCATTCGAAGGCTTATATTTACTTTGTTTTAGTGTAGGAGGTTCATCGCATATACTGACTGAACACAGAGATTTCCACCAAGCCAACTGTTCAAGATTGAGCATATTTCATTAAAAAAAAAAAAATCATTCACACTGTGATACGTTTTACCGAATGAATTTACAGAACATTTTCCCAATTTCTCTTTAATTCAACTCCCTTCACATAAATCAAGCAAGGACCTTTCTAGTATGACATCTAAAAAAATGGGAATATGCCTTGCAGCCCACCACATAGTAATGGTTATGCATATCACAATCCATTTTTCTCTTACCATCGGGGAATCCATCCCAGATTTCCAATCGGTCATAGCGACAGAATGCTCCCCCTGGAGTATTTGAGTCAGGTTCTAGCTCAAAGCTTTCAAATTCCAGTATAATCTCTGACATCTTTGGTGCAAAGATAATATAAGTGCATTCAAGGCTGTTGGGATATTTTTCAGGGAATCCAGGGGACTTTATCACTCCACTTGAGGAAGTAAAGTTTCTGGAACATTCAGGTCCTGTAGGAGAAGGAGAAAAATCAACTGGGTTAACACTATGTTACAAAGCAAAGTAGTTAGCTGGGAAACAAATTAGGTTGTATTGTCTCTCCAGCAGCAAAGGTGGTTTTTCAATGAAACACCTCATTTTAATCGCTGCATTAATCATTCATCCAGCTTGTTCCTATTATTGACAGTCAGGTTTTAAAGCCCAATTCGTATATACTGTCTGATCTTCAATTTTCAATTTGTATGGAACAATATGAAAACTTGTACCAGCTCTAGAAAAAATTATGACAAATACAAAGTCATGTGGGAACAATGAAAGTGTAAGCTGCAGAAATCTCGACAGAGCCCTAGAGAAATAATTATAGCCCCTTCAAACTCAAATCTTTAAATCTTATGGCTGACAGGCTTTTATTGGTGAAATAGAATTTTTCACAAAAAGCGGGTGGGTGAATTCAGTAGAGGGAGTAGTGGTTTCAGATTCCTGGAGCACTGACTCAGTACCTCTGCCAGATGTGACCTATGCCTTCCTGACAAACTAAATGTGAAAGGTAATTCGTACATGTACAGAGGGTGAGTGACTCATTCTGAGTGGTGTTGACACAGGTGCACCAGTAAAATGTTGCTGCTAGTGCTGGCATGATAAACTGTGTGATTACAGGCAGTCTTGCTAGAAGTCACCTAATGTCAATGTTGACACACCAGCTTTCCCTGATATCCCCCCAGCATGGCATAATGGGATGCTCCAAACAGCGCTCTTGGTGGAGCAGGAAAGTGGCAGTAAAGATGTAAGGGTATAAAAGGCCAGGTCACTGGATTTGTCTTTGTGAATATCACATTTCTCCTTTATTTAGGTCCCTCAGGAATCCTCTCTGTGGATCCCACACCTGCAGGTGTGCTCAGAAGTCAGCTGCAGGCATTGCCCACAAGGTCAGCACAGGTACCCCTCTCTGCCTTTTGACACTCCAAATTTAATGGAGAGTGATTTACAGGACTTGGAGCATTGGTGAATAGCAGCTGACCTGGGGAGTCCAAGTAGGATAACTCAGATGAAGGTCTTCAGACACGGAGTAGAGGAAGGACACGGAGAGCACAGTTTGCTTGCAACAGAAAGGTCTGTGCTGGAGGATGATGTGTGTGAGGTTTTAATTTGGATGAGGATGCCTAGAAATTGTAGTCAGGAGCCTTAGAGGATTTCCAATGCTTAACACAGATCATTGAAGGAAAACAGTCTGGCTTGTTGCATATATGAATACTCTTATTTCACTGTAGAAAATGTTTTCCTTGTGAATGTGCCAAAAATATTACCCCCCACAGATTTGGCCACCTCCCAGCTAAATTCAGCATGCAAGAGAGGGGTCTGAATGAATTTAGTCAGTTCAGGTATTTTTGTCCTTCAGTAGATACTGATAGGAAATGCTTGAGCTATCACATCAATATTCAGAACACTTCATGGCATATTTTGGAAGATGTGGATACTGATGCCCATGTAACCTGACCCATTCCAATTTGGGAAATTACATTTTGCCTATAATTAAATCACCCCCTTACACATTAGTCGGATATTTCTCTTCTCTCCCTGTCATTCCCTTGTCTCCTTGTCATGTATGGGAGGGTTATATTCTGGTGTTGCTCCTCACTCCCACCAGTAGCTGCTGTTCCAGGATAAAATAACTTTGTTATGCCATTCATAGTATAAAGTGCTCTGTACTCCTCTTGGAATCCAATAAAAGATGCAATATAAAATGTAAGCCAGGATCATTATTGCTTTATTAAATACAGCCAGATCCTGGCTCTGAAGAGTGCACAATCGTCAGGCTCCTTACAGTCACATGTGGTATCTCAGTACCAGCTTGCTTTATTTTAAACATGTTTGAGTCAATCTGGTGCAAGAAACAGAAACTGTTTTCACAAGAGCTGCCTCACTAAAATGCCCTCCACAGATTTTGACCCTTTATTGACACTGTGAAACAGGAATTAAATCAACACTAAGGCTACGAGAAACTCTGCGGGGCAATCTGCATGGAAAACTGGCAGAAGAGGTTCCAGCAGAGGCCTGACAAAATCGATACTTCTGAAGTGGAGAAACTACATGTGTGTAAGAGATATGAGCTGAAAGAAAGAGAGGAGGCAACTGAGAGAGCAAAGAAAGAGATGACACTGGGGCTAATTTCATCTGCTATCTGGGGGTGTCACCGAGCCAGAAAATCATTTGCCTTCTTGGTTGACACTTTCTTTTCTTTCAGTTTACACCATAAATTTAGTTGACTAAAGTTAGGAATGTTGAATGTGAACCATGTGGATTCTTTTCTAGTGAATAAGTCACTCATCCATCCTACGACAGCCTGTCTGCTGAAGCCAAAATTATGCTATTTCACATGGGCTAAACATTGGGCCAAATGGCTTTCATCTCTTAATCCTGCATTCAACTTCTTCAGTGTCTTTCTGGTAAAGGAGCTGAATGAGAAGTAAAGGCAGCTCCTGTTCTGAAAGCCCATACTTCCTTTATCATGGTCATTATGTGTGCTGGTCTCTCCTTACAATTTCCATGGTGTGCCACATTTTAAGCATCCAGCTTAGAACACAGGTAGCATAATGCAGTTTTTCCTTTTCAAAGACTAGAACTACTCTCATATGAATAATGGGAAAAAATATACTGTGTGCAGGAATGAAGCTCAGCCTTCAGCTCAGCACCACAGGACCCTTGGCTTGGGATCATGCTTCTCATACCTGGGAAATGACAAGACAAGTTGTGAATACGCTAAACAAACATACTTGTCTAGTGTGAGCAGCTGAGCTTCACCTGTGCAACAGGGTGAACCGGTCAGCTCCACTTGGTACAGATATTAAAATGCAAAATTGGAATAGCATATATGCATTTATTCAGAACTTAAAAAGGGCTGTGTTCCCACAGCAACGATAACCTGTATCCTTTGTGTACACACGGCATTTTCTAACACTGTGTGGTGATAACTTTCCTGCCTTAATATACAGTTCGAGATGAATGAACTTGAGCTAAAGTTGCTCTGGGAGCCGTAATTTCGAGTTTCCTGACTTCCGTGTGTGTAAAATCACATTCATAATGCCATCTTAACACTCTAAATGTGTATCTTTGAGAGATGTAAATGACCATACAAGGAAATAAATAGTGTTCCTGTCAGAGCTCTGAGTTGCCACTACACTATTAGGAAATAAATAAAACCTTTTTTTCTTGAAAATGCTCAGTTACTAAAATAGATTGTTTCGCAGGTCATTCTTTCACTTCATTTTGTGTTTCAGCCTTCTTCTTTATGAAAGATGGTAGTGCATATATAAGCACTGAGAAACATCAGAACACAGCTTCAAGAGTTTACCTCCTAAGGACACCAAAACAAATAGAGATATTTTTTCAGGAAAGCTTGGTGTCATTTGGATGCTGAATTCTTTCAAAAAATGTGACCCTGAAGGTCAGCAAAAGAATTTCTGGGAGTCAAGAGTGGATTTGCAGACAGGGAAGATGGTGAACAAGAGGTCTGTGGCCCCAATTAGCACTGTACAGAGAAGCAATAGCAATAGAAAAGAGACTTCACTACTGAGCTTCTCCTCATTAAGAGTACAGCTGCCATCAAGTGTGTGTACTGAACACAGCTGAAAATCTGGCTCTGGTTTAGGTGCATAAAAGGGATTTGAACTGGTTCTGGAAATGGGGCATAGACTGGGAGTGATGTGCACTGGAAATTTTGAGTTCTGAGCTGCTTTTGTGACTATTACCCTAAACATTGATGTTAAAGTCAATTTTTTTTCTATAAAATTAATCTTAATTAAGAGTTTTGGTCCTGTGTTCTCAAGGAATGGAATACTTGAATTAGTAATCCAGCTATTAATCCAGCTATAGGGAAGATATATGCTAAAAAAATGACCTTACAGACCTTCTAGCTATCAACTCAGAAAGTGATATAAAAGAGGGAGTGCCTATATTTCTAGTTAATCTTTCACTCTCTCTGCGCTTTCTCTGTGGCCCATACAGTTAATTGTGTTCACTAGCACAGAACTCCTGGCATGAGCATCTAGCAGGTCATGCCTGTGAGCAGTGTGAGCTTCATCTCTCCTTTACCTCCCAAACATGATTTGTGAAAGCAACAGCATCATCTGCTGCCCATGTGTACTCTGGTCCTTTCCAAGCCCAGAACCATCTCTTGGGAATGCAGAGCAAAACACTAACCAAAATAAGTCAGGGACTCAGAAGGTTACAGCGCTGTGAAGGCAGTAACATTGTAAACCATACAGTAATTATTATTTAAAAAAAAAAAAAGAAAAAGGCTAATGGTTTTAAGATGGATGAAACAAACAGCTGATGAAAACTATCATATTTCACACAGAGGAGTCAACCCTCAGATGCAGCTGACCCATTGGATTCGTAATGATTTACACCCGTTGAATACATGCCCCGCCTTGGAATGACTAGGGGAGTAGAGATTTTCTCTTTCAAGCATTTTCATGCATTCCCCCCATTCCAAAGAATTATAGCGAACTTTCTGATGCAACTAAAAATCACAGGTTATGAACTATGTAACAACGAATTTTTTCTCACCTCTTTTGAAAACTTCATAGCGGATAGAAAATCCTGCTCCATGTGTCTCATAGTCGGAAACAAATTTAATAAAAAGATATGGTCCCGAAGACACTAAAGGAGGGGGAGCAATCTTTCCACAGTACTTTCCCCATAAGCGTCCTTCAGCATTATCTCCATCAATCACTTCAACATAATCATACCTGGTAGATAAATGGAAGGAAGAAACTTTTAACTTCCAGGAAAGAAGGAGACCTAATTAATTTAGAAACCATAACACAACATAGATAATCAAGAAAAATGCTAGCTTGCTTGGAAAATGCATTATGCTGAAAGATGTAAGCAAAATGAAATAATTAAAATGGACTACATTATGTCTGTAGACATCATCTGGTAACATGGAACTATTAGGAAGAATGGTGTCCATTATGCTTGCAGACAATGTCAGCTAAAGTAACCAATTAACAAAAAAAAAAAAAAAAGGAAATCTCATGAGCACAATTCTGTATTATTAAATTGTGTTCCTTTGTCTGTGTAGTGTTGTTATCAATACATAATGCATAGCATTCTTTTCAAACTGTGAAGTTCTGTTATGAATTCAAAAATGTCTTTTTGGCTGGAGCTCTTTATGAACAATACTTTGATTTCCATATGCTGTCCTCCAAACATATGTCCACAGAATAATAAATAAATCCCTAAACATTAGATTTTGTTCAAAACTCTGCCATGTTGTAGATCAGTGGTAGAAAAATCTGTTATTTTCCTTGTTATCTGGACAAATAGTTTGTAGCAAATCACAAAATCCACAAGTCAGTTACACCACTTGGCTTTTCTCAGACAAAAATTGTTTCAATGCAAATCACCTTTGCTTAGGTATTTGAATCAAAAGTGCACGTTATAATATTCATGCTTGTACAGCATGTGATTACTAGACAGACTGGGCTGAATCCTCCCTGGTCGCTTCCTTCATTCCTAAGGACTGTATAAGGAAAAGCATAAAATAATACGATAATGATTGGTAGGAAAAATTAGCCTGTGAGCAATACGTTAGGGTTCCTCTGTCACCAGAGATGTGGAGTCTGGTCTGACAGATTTGGTTTCCAAGGACTGAGGAGAGCGAGCCCAGCAGGTTGGTGGTGCTGAACCAGCCAAGGGAACACAAACAAGAATGAAAGTCACAGGAGGCAGAAGCTGCAGGTGCAGAGACAGGTCTGTTCTTAAGTTTTATCAGCAGATGATTTCACTTGACCCCAGACAGGAAGGAGGAGCAGACTCAATCTGTAGAATCAGTTTAATCTTCTCCTAGAGGGTGATGGCATTTGGATCCTAGGTTGTGCTCTGGGTCTCTTTCAGATGGCGGCAAAAGGCTTTTCCCTGCCCCTGCGTCTCTGTGTCTCAGCCACACTGCCCTTGCAGTTAACAAGTTGCTGTTAGCCAGACAATCTCATTTACTTTTCATTATCTTACTGCGACTGACGTTAAAATGTTGCCATTAATTTGTTTAGACCTTTATATTCTACTGTTAAGCTCACTGAAATGTTCCAAGCATATTAATATACAAGGAAGAGCTAAAAATGACAGGACAATAAAGTGTGTCTGACATTCTTAAAGAGATCAAAGGAAAAAAATGTCTTCATGATGACCAATGTCATTTTTAACAACTCTGCTCCAAACCATCCAGGGCACATTACTTATGTTTACACGAAGTCCCATGAGACAGCTGCAAAGATGATATCACTAGTTAAAGTGGACGGCTTAAGGCTCCTTAAATTAAAAATGACATTACCTCATCAGTTAAAATTGTGTGCCAGCTTTGGTGTATATCAAGTAGAAAATAAAGCTGACACTGATGGAACTGTAAGCATTAACATATGTGAAATATTGTGTTAACTGCATTTCCTCTTATGTATTTGATTTTTCTAGTAGCAATTGCTCAGCTCACTGGCTTCACTGCCCCAGCGCAGAATGGTGGAAATACGAAGCGGAAATATGCTTTTCTGAGATAATTTCACAGATACTTTAAGTAGCCTACAGTTTTAAAAATTAGACTTCTTTCTATAATGTCTTTATGATATATGTAAAACAAGATTTGAAAGTTAGGAGGAGAGTTGTAAAGAGATCTCAGAATTGTTGGTTTTTGGTTTTTTGGTTTTTTTTCTCCTTCCCAGAAATATCTTTAAGAATGCCCCTAGGTTCCCTGCAAAGCCTATTGGAAGTACTGAGGGATACACACTAGTAATTTTTAGAGTTTACGAAAAAAATGTATGTTGAGAATTTTAAACAAGACAAACTTTCTCCAAACAATAAACTCCTTGTTAAAGAGAAAGAGTAACTGCATAAACCCATAGCATCTGAGTGACAGTCTTTGCTCTTCTCCCCATGATGACATTATTGCACCAGTTTCCCAGGTGCCATTCGTTGCTCAAGCCTCAACAGTAGATAAATTTTCAAATGGTATGAAAAGATGCTAAGCAAATTTTACATTCTTTTTTCCTTCATGTATAAAGAAGACAAAAAATTCTAAAGACTTGAATTCAGTGTTTTTATTCTTCTACACTTTAATAAAAAACAACCTTAGATAGTCTTACTAAGTCTTCCATATACAGCCAAAAAATAACTAACCTGTAAGTACCGATTTTGCTATTATATGAAGTAAATTAGGCAAAAAACCCCATTCAAATTAAATTCTATCACTCTCCTAGGTTTCCTCCTTTATAGCAATAGCCTGCCCACACTTTCCATTGTCCCTTATAGTGACAGAATTGTAATTTATGGTGCTCTTTCTGGCTGCTGTGCATTTGTAAATGACACAATTTGGTTACTAAAAGGCTGTCTTCTAATGGATTTTGCAAGTTATAGGTCATGCGACCCTGTGGAAGATTGAGGATTTTTTCAATTTTTTTCTTTTGCTTTGAAAAATTACTGACAGACAGAAATTTAGCTGTGAGACAATAGGTAAGAAGTACATTTTGAAAAGAGGAAGCTTTAAAGATGAACCCCACGACCTTTATGTTACAAGGATCATGTTTTTCACTTGGCAGCTAGCACATGCATTTTGATTCTTCCACACTGGTGGCAACATATGATATCTGGGTTGCAGCAAATGAGTATCTATATTATTTTTTTCTTAGGGAAATGAAATTACTCTGGATTTTACTAGTTTATACTTGGAAACCAATGTCCCACTCTCATTTTTGCACTTTTCAAAAATCCTGCCGGAGACCATAGCATCTCACAAACAACTGGTCTGGTAAAAAGGAGAAAGTACAGTCACAACTTGGAAATGGAGTTGCTGCCAAGGAAGCTCAGAAAGCAGCTTGCATCTCCCTCTGGACTTGGTAGCAGTTCTTCTTCATAAGTTTGTCGGAAGATGCTGTGCCAGGGATGCAGTTGGCTCATTGGCACCTTTGTGAGAAGACTGAATGCGTCACCTCTGCAGCGCCCAGACAGACTCGGCAAACAGCCCAGAAAACGGAGTTTGCAAATTTGGATTTCCCATTTGGCAATTCTTCACTCAGTTACTGCTGTCAATGGCGTGGCAAATATTTCTTGTAATTTTATAGTCCTTTGGGGCTTATGGTACAGAGATGTAAATATAAACATGGTGCTAACCATGAAGTGTAGTTTCAGGTGAAAGAGTAGAGCAAAAGTTTGTGTATGAAAACAGGAGATGCCTGCCCAGAAGAGGGGACAATTAGCGGACACATTCATGAAGCCTCTACGCCACAATACCAAAACTATTCTCTTTTTGCTTGTCTGGGTCATTCCAGATATTCCACTTCTGTTTGCAGCCTCTGTGGTGTGCAAGGCCAGTGCGTGGCTTTCAGACGGGAGACTGTAGTGCAACAGCTTACACACACTTCCTGCTCCTCCCAGCTGGTGCCTGAACATACTGTTACTAGTTGGTCCTAATTTTGTGGTTCAGCAAAACAATATCTGGGACAGATTCCCAGTGTAAAAATGAGGGAATTTAGAACTACTCTACAAATTCTTTAGGGAATGGCGAAAAACTTGTTCTTTTTGGGACAGTGCAAGTTATGCTTTTGAGGAAAAGGCCAAGCAATACCTATAAAGTGAGCACTGAACAATGAAAAATATAAACAGTTGCTGAGTATAGATTTTGGTGAATCTTCAGTTCCAGTTTCTAGTAGGTGATAACAGTGCTTATGTCAGGGCTCAGTTTTCAACATGCCGATGACCCCTGAAATGGACCATAGCACGTTGTACTGAAGAAAGTGAAGTGAAAATGCTGGAAAGCCCCACCTGCTGCTGAAGCCAGCCACCCTGTCAAATTATGTTCTGCTTCTGCACATTTTCCTATTACTAGGGCAGCAATATCTTATGCCTTTTGCCTAAAAAAATTCCTTCCTAAGAAATAGGAAGAACTCATCTGAAATCTAAATATCTGCCATTTAACTTTATGAAGCAATCAGTGAAGCATATACAACTATAATTTACATCTGAGTATGCCACATTTTTCTGCAGTCTACTATGATCTATAGGGTCGTTATGAGTACTTCGGCTATTCACCTGTTAGAATAAAAAAAGTTTCCATGTCTCTGTTTCTTTTATCACTCTGATTCCATATCCACCAAGCCGCTAAATTTCTCCCTGACACAAATTATCCATCCTGGTTAATTCTGGGACTATCTTTGGTTCTGAGAATTTTCTTCTTAGTATGTATCTTTCTTTTGCTTTTATTTTATAAGGATTTTTTTTATTCCTCTTAGGGCTCCATTTTAGCTGAACAGAAGGCATTGCAAAAGGAAATCTAAATAAAGAGTTTCAAGTTGTTCTGCACTGTGGCTTTGTGCCCCATTAGTTACTGAGGGCTAGAGGTGTGGGATTTACTGCAGTGCTTGTGGCATAAGGCAATCTGTATCCCACAGCTAAAAGCTTAAGAGCTACAGGCACTTGAGGGACACTACCCTTAATCCCAGTTTATTAGCAACAAGAAAAAGAAGTACATGTTGTTAAAAATAAAAAATTAAGCACAACCCCAGACAGGCTGATTTTGTGCCTGGAACCTCAGCATCTGTTGGGTTTCTCTCCATCTGAGCCTCCTCTATAGAGCCTGACTGCTCTCCAGGGCCTCTAGGAAGGTGACCCATCTAATTGGCATTGAGAAGCTGCCCCATTCTGTGCAGCTACATTCTACAGCCCTCCCTGTAGGGACTGTCAGTGCAGGTATCTGCACCAAGGGGATATAACTGCTCACACATGGGCCTCAAAACACACCTTGATAAAGGTGAAAGCAGCATGTGGCCCTTGGAGAATCCTGAGTGACTGCTGTGTCCGCAACAGGTCTAAGCAGGGCACAGGTACTCTCTGATCACCAGGTGACATGGGAACTGAAGGGTTTTTTTCCTTTCCTAGCCCCTTTCCAGTGTGCCATGGGGTCCTGCATGGTGCATTCCTGCCTGGTTGCTTGCTGTTGTCACTCAGTGCAGTCTTCCCAATGGAGATTCTTTTTTCCATCCTGCCAAGTCAATTGTTGGTGTGGGCGTGTTTTTAACAGGATGAGTGAAGTGACCTTTCTTTCTTTCTCTCTTTCTCTCTTTCTTGCTTTTCTTTTTCTTCCTTTCTTTCTTTCTTTCATCTCTCTATCTCTCTCTTTCTCTCTCTACTCCCACCTGCCCCCTCCCCTTTTCTCCCTTTCTCCCTTTTTTCCTCAAATCCACATATGGACACACATACAGTTGAATCAGGATCAGCCAGGCATTGCAAATTCTGTGAGAAAGGGGAGCTGGGAGTCAGTGCCCATGGCAGGAGACTTTTAAACTGGTTTTGCTTGTACTGGATTCATGGTGGGGATGAAACCTCCTGAGGGAGAGAACATATCATCTAAATCCTATGGTTCTCTAAATTGCTCTAAATTTAAATACACAATTTGCAATCAATTAATGATTTGTCATTTACTGTCAGTTTGGGGGGCCTTTGTTTCCATTGGTCTTTTGTGAGCTGGTGTTTTTATGGTCTTCACCCAGGGCCAAAATTCACTGAAGTTACTCATACAAAGGTCCTGTCAACCTAAAAGATTTCTGGGAATAAGGCCATTGGGATTTGGCCACTGTTCAGTAATTTACTAATGCCATTAACTGACAGTGGGTCTCCATTAAGAATGAACTACTGAGGGTCTATTTTATTACAAGACAATGCTGCAGTGAAAAAGAGAAAAGATGTAACAAAGACATTGATGAAGGTCTACAGTTACCCACTGTAACAGTTTGATTCCAGCTAATGTTAGCAACAGTTTTGTTATTACATTGGTTTCTGGAATCATAGGGATTTGCCCTTTCATTTTGAAATTAAGCTTTTAATTCTCTGCTGAACAAAGGAGTCTGAAATGCAACATACCTTAACCACTAAAATTTCAAAGCCCAGAAAAAGAAATAAAAGAAATAAAAATAATAATTCCTATTTTAAAATATGATTATTCTTCATCTTATCACAAGCTCCTGGTTGTTTGGCTCATGCCTTTTGAAAACCTGAAACTGGCAGAACTGAAGATCTGAACTAAATGAGCAAGATTGTATCTGCCCTTTTATCTATACAGCTCCACTGAGAACAGTAGACAGATATTCAGCTGCTGCAAATGAGATTAGCCCCTTTATGTCAATGGATCTAAGTCAGTTTGCACTGATATATGGCTAAAGAGGGTGCAAGTGGTGACAGAATATTCTACCTTGTATTTATAGTTCTATTCTATTTATACCAAATAAAACCTGGAAAATACTTCAACAGAAATGAGAACACCAGGATTCACTTTTGGAATGTATGAAACAATGTCATGCAGAAAATGAAGAAGAATCAGAGCTTATGGATCAGGTTTTGTCATTTTAGTATTGCAATGTCCTAGGGGAAGAAAAAGCAAAATTCATCTGCTAAGGTCTTCAGCACTTCTATCTGCAAAAAGCATTTTATCAATGAAAAGATTTGATCTTGAAGTTAGGGCAAATTCCACTGATTTCACTGCTTGCCACATACTGTAAAAAATTATAATATAATGATCCCAGTATATAAAAAAGAAAATCTCTTCTGGGAAGAAACATTCAATTTTAAACCTCTTCAGTGAGGAACTTCAGTTCATAACTTTCTGGCATGGAAAAATGCTATCTTTTCACGAAAAAGGTTTCTGTCTGTCAAATAAGACAAATTTACAAATGCTTGACTTCCACTTAAAGTGGGGGAAAAAGAAACACTTAGCAGTTTAAAGACTTCAGAGACCAAGGAGCTTTCTAGTGTCAAACTGGTGAAGTTTAGTATTTATAGGAAATTCACATGCCTCTAATTACTCTAAACTCAGTTCCCAAGTAAAATATGCCATCTGGAAGATATTAGAGTCATTTACAACTTGTTCACTTCCCTATTTCACTGCAAAATCTTACCTCTTGCCAACTTTCCAGTGTTCTTCACAAAATGAAATGCAGTCTAATTTTTACTGGTTGTTTGGTAGTTACTTTAGCTACATTGAGACAGCTTAACTGTCTCATTGGAAAAAATTACCTTTTTAAAAAACTAATTTTCTTATTACTCACTGTACCTCAGTTACTTCCACGTGGACATTTCAAGTGTGACGGTTATGCTTTGGCTTAATTTGGTATTTAGCCACTCATTTGACAAGGGTAGATTTGGAAAGATATTCTGGGCGATAAGAGAGGAAAAAAGATGACACAAGCAGCCGTCCTGCACAAGAGTAGGCTCTTGCAAGCCAAAAAAAACATGTCCAAAACCTAGACTATATGGCTTTGTTTTTGTTTCTATGACCTCCCAAGAGATGCCCATCAATCAGAAAACTTCTCGTTAGTTGAGCAACTTCATCCAAGTATGCCAATCTGTTTATAAGTGAAGCTTTGCAACATTCCTCTGAGGTAAAGTTGTCATTCTCATTTTACATACGTGGAGACAGAAGAGAGAGACTGAGTGCCATCAGTCTTACAGAAATTTTGCAAACAGCAAAGAACAAAGCCTCGATAGCCAGATACTGTGTTTTAAATATAAGAGCTCCTCCTGAAATAATGGAAAGATTCCTAGCGGCTTCTGTGGGTTTCAAATAAAGCTTCTTAACAGAGGCTTGAAACTTGGAAGTTTTCCTGAGCCATAGAATGACTGAAAGAAGGGGCTGCAAAGTCTCACACAGAATCACAAATAGGTTTGTGTGATTTCTGTAGGAGAACTAGACTAAATTACTTGCATACAGAGACTCATGCATATATACACATTCTCACTGCTGTATACCTCTATATCCATTAAATATTTTTTTCAAGTGTCTAACTAGCTTAATGATTTGTGGTTGGATTAGTGCTGTTAGCATTCACTAAAAAGCCTGCCTAATTGGTAAGTTATAGAAGTGTCAGTTTTGCTTCCTCGAAGGCCTAAAGAACAGAGAAAGAGTTGTATCAAATGAAGTTCAGAATCGGTTGTGATTTCTTTTTCTTTCCATGGAAGTAGAAAAGGAATGCTTTAAAGTGATGGCAACCTTCTAGTACTCCATTTGGGAGTTTTGAACTGCTGATTAATTTGTAATTACCCTGTTGGGATCTATGTAGTATATTAATCATAACCTTAGGAACTTGACTTTTAAAAGTATTAGGTAGATGTTAGCTTTCCACAAAAACTGTGAAAGTTCAGAACATAAAATAAGTTCCACACTTCTAAAACTCAGATATTTGTCCCTTGTGGGCTGTCTACAACCTCTCTGACCAATACCTATAATTAATGAAACTAAAAGAGGCTAAAGGAAAAAGGAAATTGCAGACATACATATCAGCTCTAGAACAAAAGTTATGGCAGTTTTCTTCCATAGCAACCATGTCCTGAAGCTCTGTAAATGCAGTAAAATGACGGGCATTTTCATTTATTTCCAGTTAGAAACTATATTAAGAGAATATTAAGGATGCAGTGTTAGGCACTTGGAACTCAGTATTTCTCAGTGTTGTTCTCCTTCATGTGCCTTTTCCATCACATGGCCTTTGGGCAGACCTTTGGCCAAGTGAAAAATCCACTGTGGGATTAATGTTTTCACATACCTAGTCTGTACTGATATAAATGACTGCTCTGAGTCCTCCTTGCCTGAAAATGTGACATATGTAAATGAGTGGATTGATTTTTTGCTGAGAACGTATCTCAAACCCGTATATAGCTACATGACTAGGTATATGTACAAACAAGTGAGTTACTGGAAAAAATACAGCTTTGGTTTTGAAACTTTTGACTTGTCAGTGTTTCATTCTGTACATGTATTAGGGATTTTCTGTGGATTTTTAGTGGGGGAAGGAGAGGCAGACTCTCTTAAGCTATCACCAAGGAAAAATGAGTTTAAATTACATAAGGGAGATCAAAACTTTCAAGGCTTTTTTCTATTGAAAACAGAGTCCTAAAGTGTGTGAAATATGTGGCATTATGAAATATGTGGCATTATTAGGTAAATATTCTCATAATGCCGAGAAGACCTTTGGCAGACCATTTTTAGCACTTAAAGATGAAAACCATCTCTCCTTACTTCTTTCATATATTACAAACTTGCAAAAACAAGGTGCCTGGCCACAGCATCTAAGACTGCTCTCTGGCACAGGAGGCACACAAAGCTGAATAAGAAACATTTGTAGTTCAGAGATCAACCCACTTACCACGTCTGCATGTCTCCTGTTATCTCAGCACAAAATCATTTGGTTGTGTACACTGCCACTTAAACAACCCTTAAGCAGCATGAGTAATCCTTATAGTTGGCAACTTTAAAGGAGCCCTGGCTTTGTGAAATCTAAACGGTATTTTCTAAGAACAGTGCAAGGAACATTTACTCAAGGATGGTGCTTTCAAATTCCAGCCTTCTGATACTAGTAAGTGTGGCTGAAAAGCTGTCTGAAAAAGTCCCATGGTTTCCTTTCTTTTGGAACTGGGACATGTGCATGCACGTATGTTTGCGTTTCTGTGTGTATATTTTTTATATTCTCTATGCAGCAAAAGACCTGAATAATTTCAGATGTTTCTTTCCAAAGTTCATTCTCAAGCAGAGAAGAAGCCTGGGAAACTTTCAGCCTGGAAGATGTGCATTTCAAAACTGCTAAAGCATATGAGAACTGGGAGGCAGAGTGGAAACCATTATACAAATTTAACTATAGTAATTGCTACTAACTCTTATCTATTAATTTGTTGTCTAATTTTAGTAGAGACATTATAAATAAAACTCCTATTGATAACTTATGCATCTTCTTATAGGTGTAAGTTGGGTTTTACACACATAAGTGTGTCAATCCAACACATGAGTACACAGCACTCCCTGAGATCTGCTCTTGAAATCCACACTAGGAAATTCAATATTACCCTCAGCATCATTTTCTTATAAAGTACAGTTATTGCAAACAGATCACTATTTCCCTTAAACTCAGTTTCATACAGAACTACAGTACATTGCTTTTGTAATAGAGCTCACAGGTAAAGTGCACCAGTTTGAAATATCAGTATATAAAATTTGTCCCATTGAGCAACTTTATTGTCATTTTATTGTGTGTATCCTTGAACTAAAAAGTATATATAACTTAAATGAATGTATTTATATTATGATAAAATATACTATAGATGTTTAAAGCTGCTAAGCCTGAGTTTAGCTCATTTGTATCCTATATCACAGAGAATGTCACAGTTTTTATGGGGTTTTTGACCTTATGATTTATAAGGGTCTTGAGAAATAACTATGTGTTTAGAAAGGAGGAAAACAGTGGCCAATAAACATTCCCAGTAGCCTAAAAACAGGAACAGCTTGTTAGCTGAGGTCAGCCATGTGACCCAGCGCCCAGCGAAACTGCACTGTTACAGCTTGAACATTGGGCAAACCAGCCATGCAAAAAACCCACCCCAGTGATGAATCTCTCATAAAAATGTCTTTCTTAGAAAGAGAGGCATGTGATAATGACTTACAGGAAGGAAAATGTGCACAGCAGATCAGCATCATCTCTGGTACAAATTTACAGAGTTTAGTGGCATTGCATCTGAGGTGCATTGCCCTATGCTAATTTAAAATGGAAAATTAAGAGGAAAACCCACCAGAACTCACAAGTGTCTACTAAAAAATTTTGCATTGTTTTCTTTTGGTACTTAGTACTTACTTGTGAAGGCAAGCAGGGTAATGGATGTCCACACAACACAAACATATACACAGCTCATGGCTTCAGTAATTGGGACCATACTGCATACATGCGTGCCAGCTCAAATCCCCAGCGGGAGTTGCACAAATGTCAAGGAAGTATTCATTAAATGGGACAGAGTTTGTCTCCTTCCACTTCCTTTTCCTCCCTCATCAGTGCAACTTCTTGAGACATACCCTCTCTTAAATCTGCTGAGCATTTGGACCTATACTCAGTGGAGGCTAAATCTTGTTTGGAGCTGCGTGGCTGTGAGATGACCCCTGTCTTTGAAAACAGGGCAGTGCAAAATCCAGGTCAGGAGTAACACACTCACACAGAAATTGCTGCTTTTGAGGTCAGCAGTAATGTTCTCCTAGAACCACTCTCCCATCTTTGTATAGGCTGCTTCAACAGCTGTGGTCTAAAAAAAGACAGTCTTCGGGAAACAGCTGTTACGGGGTCCAAGAAAGTACGGGATAATGATGTTGATTTGTTGTTTGCATTTCATGGGTCAGACTTCTATCCCTGCTTTCTACTTAGGGAAATGGACAGTGTGAAATGGAGCTATAATACTGTATTACTTGATAGATCAAGGGTACCTGTAAGTAACTCAATGAATTGCAAACATAAATGGTGTTGCAACTCTTCCCTTTTGTAACCCATAAGAGAGTACTGTTCTAAGTCTTCTTTAATCAGTTACAATAAATAAGCCTTGAAAGGCAATAAACCATTATACAGCTGATGAAAGCACTTACTCTGCAATTAAATGGATAAAATCCTGAATTGATGGCTTTTGTTTAGTTTACACTTTCAGTAGGTATCTAGAAATGCTTTTACTTTTGTTTGTCTAGTTGCTGGCGATAAGCATACAAGAGCAATCTGTATAAGACTCTGTGGTATTAAGCATTGATTCTTTCCTCTCCTTCACTCATGGCAAGCAGCACACTAACTCAGACAGACAAGCTGTGAAATGTATTTGGGCCGGATTCTCTTGTACGTGCAGAGAATCTGAGTGAGATAACGCCACGCTTTCCTTTATGGTTTAATAATGCAAAAGACAGGCTTTCACACACTAGGGAGAACAAGGTTTGTTTGCCTTATGCATTCTTAAAGGTATAAATTGCCCAAAACAGTAGTAGGAAGTCTGGGAAGGAAATGAGATAACGCCCCATCCCTTTCCTCACTTAGAGCCTCCTGAGCTGGCTCACAGAGATGTCTGACTTGTACAGAAGAACTCAGAGACTCCTTTTGGGAGCACAGCCTCCATCCTTCTGTTGCTAACCCTCCTGGTGCTGTGTTCAAGCTGTTGTGCAGCTCCCAGGGTGCTGCCCTGCAAGGGCTCATGGTGCATTTCTGGAGCTGTCCTGCACCAGCAGTACTGCCACACACTGTCACCTTGCCATGTGGTAATGAAAGGCAAACCTGCAGGTTTGCTCTCTCAGTGCTAAAATACCCAAATAAGCAAAAACCTACCCAGCTTTAAGCCAGGTGCTACATGCATTGTGTTCAGCCACTATCCTGAATAAAGCTGCTGGTACCTGTCAGGGGAAGGGTCTGTAGTTGGAAGTATTTCAAACTTTGTGACACAAGTACTTGTTTTTCTCAAACTGAAACATTATTTTCATAATTTTAAAATACAAAAATTCCTGTTTGAACAGCTCATGGGTTCCCTGCTGTTGAGCCTAGGTGTCAGTGTGTAGTCCCCCTTTAAAATTTTATAACGTAACATAACCTCATTTTGTTAGACTGTAAACATTTCCAAGATACAGGATCTTGTTTTTTATTACAGGGGAGAAATGTTAATAACCCCCCCTCTTTCCTGAAATATGCAGAAAAACCCTTTAACAAATTAAACATACACATTGCTCATTAGCTTTAACCTGAATTTAGTCTCATGGGTGCTGTAAAACCAGTCCCTATTTCTCTCTCTCTGAACAAAGGGATGTTAAGAGACTAACAGGCCATTGGAAAGGCACAATCCTGTCTGACTCACTGTACTAACACATTGTGATGAACAGATTCCTGAAACAGCTCCACTGAATTGAACTGTCTCATATTTGGCATATGACATCCCATATTTCAGCTTTTCCTCAATTACTGAACATTTCTTCTCAAAGAGTTACCACAAAGTGCCCTCTGTCCTTGCATGATTGCTGCATGCCTAATATAGGAACCACTCCAGCTAGACAACTTTGAGAAATATTTCAAACCTTAGTCCCTTCCCCCTGTAAAAATTTCACCTGGGAATTCACAAAAATCAGAACTAGTGAGGGATAATAGAGGAACTGATGAAGGATTGCCTCTTTTTTCCCCACAGGGATAAGGATCATGGAAACATGTCTCATGCCAGCAACAAAAGGATATATCAGCTGGAAAGAACCTGAGTAAGGTTTCTATGCAGCACTGTGCTCTGGGAAAATCACAGTATTGCTTGTTAATGGTGCTGCTCAGAGCAGCGATAAACTCCACCAAAAATCGCTATTCTTGCATTTGGAGATGTGATTACAACACAGGGACACATGTCTGAACTATTTTTATTAACTGGCTGAGGTACTAATAATGTCATAGAGTCTGCTCAGTACTGAATATTCCCACTAGGAACAATAAATCCTATGTCACCATAGCTTTGCCACTAGCTGGGTAAGAATTTGGCACCACTATGGATGCTGCAGTCACGTTTGTGACTGCAGTGCAGGTGCAAATGTCCAACCTGAGGCAGGTTGGAAGCTGTGAGTTATTCTGCTTTCATGAGAGTCACTGTCAGGGAAGGCAGGAGCATTGGAAAGGAATTGGGCTGCCCAGGGGTTGCCCATTCAGTCAGCTGTATACTTTCTGTTTTGTTACAGCTCTGTACTGTTCACAGAGTAGTTAACAGGGCCATAAAGCTGTGAGATTAGAGAGAGTTGAGATTTCATGCTGCAAACATGGGCCTAGATGGCCCTCAGTAGGATGGGTCTTAGGTCATTTAGGGATATAGGAGTTGACAGGAAAAAGTGGGCAGAGACTGGACAGGAGGCTGAAAGCACAGGCTCTGTTCCTCTGCCATCACTATTCAGTGAAGCCAAGTGTCAGCTAACTTTTCTGTGCCTCAGCTTTCCAGACTGTCAAATCAGATATTGATATTGCCCTGAAAGAGTTTGAAGGGAGTGGATGAACTGAAATGGCTACAGTACTAGTGACACCGTCATTAATTTTGTGATTCAATACATGTTTTGTAAATAGATATATTTCTTTGACAGTTCTGAATTCTTGCTTCTAACTCTTTTTAGCTTTGATTTCAAATTTTCACCTTTGAAGAGGGACAATGAGAAAGAAGGACAAAGAGACCTAAATTACTATGTATTTTTTGTGAGCCTCCGTTTCAAAACGTTCATAGTGAAATACAGCATTTGGTTACTCTTGTTGCTATATCAAGTCTTGTTTTACTAAGCACATTATAACAAGCAATAACCCAGATATACTCACTGATGTAGCCTTGCCTAGATGTGTAGGGATTTATACAATTACTACTCAAAAGTATTAATAAGCCTTCTGCATAAATCCCCAGGTGCGGAAGAGGCAACCATGTATCCCTAAGCTCCTTAAGATAGGTACTTACAAGGAGCCTGAAAACCAAAGGATTTGGGGCACAGTCTATATTTAAGCAGAAAATGATTGTTTAACATCCGGGGGACTCAGAATTACTTTGAATTACCCTGAGTGACCTGTTGCTTTGGAGAAGTGGTAACCTGAGGGGCACACGCTGGTGTGTGGTGGCAGGGTGCCCCACAGGTTATCCACACTTGTTTCACTTTTGACTAAACACATTGGGCAAGTGAATTCAAAGAAGAAATTCTTTGAAGAGGAGCCTGAGCTCAGGTGTGAGAGGTTGGCCATCTTTCCCCCAGGTTTTCTAAATAAGTGATGATGGTGATTATACTTAAGTCAGTACAATTGAACAGAAACAAGGAGATGCACTACCTCCTTCATAATCCTGAAAGGATTTTCTATTGGAGTCTCAGCTTACTACGCTTTTTCACTCTTTAACAATCAACATACAATCCAGTAATTGTGCTATGGAGTCTTTTCACATAAAGTTATTGCAAAAAGAATCTTGTTGCATAAAAGTCTTAGCTAAATTGTACACAGGATAGATTGCATACACACCATGAAGTTGCCAAAACACTGTGATTTGATTAATGAGGCTTTTAATTTTCAGACTTGTCTCCCATACAGATCTCGAGCCTCTTCAGTCACATCAAGACTTGTGAGGTTAACGATATTCCCTGCCAGCCTTAGCATGAGTCTGTCACGTTATAAATTACTCTCCCTCCATTTGCCATGTAGGAATTGTCTTAGATACCTGGGGCAACATGAGAGGAAGCAAGCACATTAGCAAACACTTCACTATGGCGAGGCATTGTGAATGTGAAATGCCTTTCATTCAGTATGACCAGTGCCCTTTACACCCAGAACTTAAGTTTACCCCTCTCCAACATGCATTTTGTCTCCTGATGCTTTTAATCCTTAGGGATGTGAGTCCTGCTCACTTCAATTTTGCAGTTTCCTGACCATCTGCATTTACCCAACATATCTGTGAAAAGAAAATCAGGGAATTGCTATAAGGTAAGTGAAAATGGTTTCATATGAATTGAATCCTAAAATTAGCCCATTCTGTTTCCCTTATCTGCAATATCCGTGTTATTCTGTAAAAGAATCCCAAAGCATTGACAAAAGTAAGAAACACAGAATGGTGCTGAGACCTTCCTTTCCCTTATTTCGGCCCACCCTTCATACACACAGACACACACACAAATCCATGATTAGGAGGCATGGTGAAAACTGCTTTTAAGTGTGATCGTTAATCATGTGTATATTGATGACCTTGTATTTGTATTTCTTTCATTTTAAGCACATAAGTCTTGAATGATTGGTGCTCTACTAAATCAGTACTATCCCCTATTCATATGATTTAGAAACATGAATTAATCAGTAAGCTAGAGAAGTTTAATATTCAGCCAGTCTCATATTCAGGCCATATGCTTCACTGTACAAAACTTGAGATAAAAACGACAGCAGGAAGAATTTATATGTACACGATGTATTTTAAGAATTAGACTGCACAGCCCTGCTTTTGCTGACGTCAGTGAGACTACTCATGCACAAGGATTTAGCAGCATAGAAGTTGCACACAGAGCTTGGGAAAAAGATTTGAATGTTCCACAGTATGACATCAGGTTGGAACTATATCTATCTTTCTGCAATAAAGCCAATACAAATAACAAGGAAAAAACCCCTCTTCTTATATGATTGTATCAATTTCAGTTGTTGGAAACTCAAAAAAAACCCCTTTTAGCATATGTATGTGAATTAGAAATGCACAATTCTTAAAGCTGAATCACTTAACAGAATTAGAGATAAGCCTTTTTATATTCCTCAAGTACTTATCAGCTTCACCTAAGGCAAGTTTCTGGTTTTTTGGTCAAATTTTTTTTATTTCAGTCAATGCAGGTTAAGAATCTGTTACAAATCCTCCAGCTTCTACATGATTCAAATACCTTTGAATATTATATTGTTTTAAAAAAACACGTTTTCAAATGATGTCCAAAGTGATGCTGGAGAGTAGAAATACAATTTCTACAGACAATTTGCACTAGCCTGTAAAAATCAGCACAAAGGGACAGAAGAAAACAGCCTACGTGATATGTTTTGTTATTGTCAAAAGCAAGAGGGCATCTCACCTAATAATTTAAATGAGATCCTGTTGCCTGACATTTTTAAAGCCTTTTGATCTCTTTCTTCTGGTTCCCTGGGTTGTGGCTCTGTAGGGTGCAGTAGACAGAAAGCTATGGATTAAATACTATGTTGCCTATGCCTTGTTTTACTTTGCCAAAATCCCAGTTGGTGGACAAAATGAATGTCTGCTTTTATGAAGCACCACTCCATTGGAGATAGTGGAGAACAACCTTTACTAAAGGTTTTTAGGCACAGGTCAATCTATAAAACTGCCAAGTTCAAATTTTCTGTTATTATCAAGGCAATAATTCTTTGGCCCTTTGTTAGGATGATTTGCCAATTTTGTTGGCACAAATTAGGGACTGAGATTTAACCTCCTGTAATCTGATTTTGAAAATTAATTTAACACTCATTGCATCCCAAAAATAATGTAGAGGTAATGCATTTGTTTTGCAATTTGCTGCCCTTGGATATCATGCTAGGAAATGACAAATTTTGTCTTTCCAGAGCAAAGACAGAAAGAAAGATACCTTATTTTCACTGGTTCAGTGCAAGCAGATAAGCCCGAACAATTTGAAGATAAAAACCTTAGCAGAATATTTAGAACTTGAGCCATGCATCTAGCTTATGCATTTTCTCACTAGATGTAATGTTAACACCTTCATTAACTTTGTTAATGCTTGAAAACTTAGACATTTTAAACTGTAACAAGAAATTTGTGAAAATAAATAAGAAATGGGCATGACAAATCATAGAGATTGGAGCAGACCTTTTTGCTGTTGTAACCCAATTAGCTTCTAAAGAATTATATGAACCATTACTATGGGCCCTTAAATTTCCAGTGGGTCAGATTTAGTGTAGGAGATTGTAAACTGCTTTGTGGTGAACAGCTCAAAGTATTTGCATTCAATTTACATTTAGAATATATAACACAAGCTGAGAAGAGGCTGGAGAAGTCCTTTCAGAGAGCTCTATTTTATCTGTACACAGGCATTAGCTCCCAGTGTGTCTGTGAGATCCGTCGGCTCCTTTGGTTTGGCAGAGGCCTCTGGGGGAGCCGGGTGCCACTCCCCCTTCACGGGGAAATGCTTATTAATTATTCTCCCAACCAGCGCTGATAGAAAAGTGTCACTTCCAGCCTTGACTGTCTCCCCTGACAGCCTGCTACTTTGCTTAAGTGATCTCACAGTTACAACATTTTTCATAATATTGAACCTAAATTTTCCTTGCTGCAGATTAATCCTACTCCTTCTCTTATCAAGTACAACAGCTTCACGGCTCGCAGACAGTATTTCTAACACAAAACAGGGATCTAAGCGAGGGCTCTTTCTTGGAGTATGTGATGTCAAACTGACCTTTGACTCTCACACTTTAAATACATCTCTTGGCATCCTGTGCAGAAGAAAACAGACACCACTTGTTTCCTAAAGATTTTACAACTGGCCTGGGCTAATTAATCAGTCTCCAGCACACACAGCTCTGTGCTTACCTGGCTGGAGGAAGTGCAGATCCCAGGAGCAAGGCGAGGTTTCTCAAATCTCCTTTTCACCAGGTACTTCATTAATTACTGAACAGACAAAGAAAAATCTCTTCATGGCTGCTTCTTCCTTTCTGCTACTGTGCAGTAATCCCATTACTCATTTGGCTGCTGTTTCATTATATGCAAAAGTAGATTTTGGTTCCACGGCCTATTTCGATTCCTGGTGTAGTTTGGCCAAAGCCAGTGAAATTCCAGTAGGAACTATTTGGCCCACTGTCTTTAAGTATTTAACCATCTGCACAAAAACCACAAAAGAGACGCCCAAACCAAAACCACTCATTTACATAATAAGGATGTGAACCTACTACAGCCATGTGAAACTATCATTTTTCAGATGTGCTTGTGAATCTTTTCCCAGGCTTTTGCAAAGGGAGGGGTAATCTGAGGGCTGGGATATATGAAGTGAAGAGAAATGTGTGGGTGGGAAAAAACAAGTTTTAATTTTTTTTCCTTTTATTCTTTAAGAAGTATGCAGCAATTACTTCTGTATTTTATAGAAATGGTAAAAATACCCAGAGGTTATAAAAGGATTCTTTTCCTTAATGTTTATACAAATATAAACATACATCTAAAATAAATACAGAAGTAAATGGAAAACACCCACCTCTACAATTACAAAATCAGTTTCCCATGGGTAAATTTCATCGTATCCCCATCTGTTAGAACTTGGATTGTGCCATGAACAATTATGGCTTATATCCCGTAATTATTTTGTATCATATGAAATGTAATTGTGGATATTCCATGTCTTCATTGCAAATCCTTAATTTTCCTTTGTAAAGCTACCTATATACTTGGCCTAGTTCTGTGTTGTGGAAATGAATTCCCAAGGTTAATTAGGTATAACAGAGTAAGCTGTAGTCCTGATCCCACTGTCTCTGCATAAGTCAAATTCTCACAGAGAACTTTTTCCAGTCTGAAAAGAGAATAAAAAGGAAAAATGCACCCATGAGACTCTGTCACGTGCCTGAGACCAGGAGCCCCAAGGGAGCCATGCAGCAGCTGTCCTGGGCACAGGACTATGACAGACACCTTACTCAACAGGGAATCCAAAAATCTACACTCTGCAATCACACTCTCCTCTCTGGCATTTTGCAAAACTCTTCACACTTTGGTAGCAGAGGGCATGGCAGCACTCAGGTGCTGCTGTCAGGAGGAGGAAAGATGTTGCTGACTGGAGAATCTCAGCTCTTACAGAGCAATTTGAAATCTGCAATTGGAAAATATGTTCAAGTCCCTCTCACAGAGCTTTCCTGGCGCATGCTGTCCTGTCCCGCTGCTCCAGCTCCACCAAAGTTGAAAACTGACACGGCTCTATTAGTTTAAGTGGAGGCAATTTAACCTGCTGAGGTCTAGCCCAAGGCAAGTCCTCCTAGTACACCTATAAACATGTAACAGTAGGTATATTTAATAGCTGCTTTTATACCTTGCAGCAGAAATGTGCTTTCAAGTGTTCTTCTCCAGTGAAGAATATGGAATTCATAAACTGTGTTGGTTTGACAAAATTCACATTAAGACCAGAAATCACAAACCTCGCTCTACATCTTATGAGCAACCGGACATCCGGCTTCTAAAGCTTGTATATCAGACTCCTAAGAGCAAAGGAAATCTATACTCCTGGGTAGTATTCCTAAAAGAAATAGTGCTTGTGATATTACCAGCTGATGAAAACAACAATTTTGTGATTTGGACTTGAAAACATGGATTTTGTTATTTTCCTAAGAGCACTATTTCATGACTTTGAACTAATGCCTGTTTAAAGCTGTGCCAATTTTCACATACTATATAGCTGCTTTGTCCTCTTGGTCTAAAACCAGGCTTATTATGGCAGACATGAAAACATCATGAATGTATTTTCATGATGGTTCAACACAAAGCCTCAGATCCTCAAATCCAGAAGGTCAATATAACAAAGAAGATAGACAGCCTGTGTTTGAATTACATGGCACTCCTGCCAGAAAAGACGTGATGGATTTCTTACACATCATTTCTTACTGGATATTAGATATCCTCTAATAGACTCACAATAAACTACAGCAGATGTTTAAAAAGCACATAATTTGCAATTGATTATACACGTATATCACAAATCAGACATTGCATAAATAATAGTTGCCCTGTATCATATTGCTTTTGTGAAAAAGAGATTCAACTATTCAAACAACTGGTCGACTTTTTATAATTGTTGTAGATGATCTTTTACAGTTTTGACTATAACAGTTTCCTAGTAGGTTGTACAGTGCTGTATTTTGGATTTAAGATAAAAATAATATTGATAACAGTGATGTTTTGATTGTTACTGAGCAGTTCTTACACTAAGTCAAGGGCTTTTCAGCTTCCCACATCACCCGACAAGCGAGTAGGCCGGGAGGAGACTGGAACAGCTAACCCCAACAGACCAGAGGGATATTCCACACCATATGGTGTCATGCTCAATATATAAACTAGGGGCAAATTTGGCCAGGGTCTGCACTTGGCTGGGCATTGGTTGGCGGGTGGTGACCAGTTGAATTGGGCATCATTTGTTTTGTATGTAATTGTTATTGTTATTACTATTGTTATTATTATCCCTTCTGCTTCTGTCCCATTAAACTGTCTTTAGCTCAACCCACTAGCCCATAAATTTTACTTTTTTTTCCACATTCTCTACCTCATCCCACTGGGTGGGAGAAAGACTGAGCAAACAGCTGTGTGGTTTTTAGCTACCTGCCTGGTTAAACCAAGACCTACAGTAAATATAACTTTGAGGTGCTAATAGCTCCCAGCTACAGTGACTACAAAGGCTGATCTTTGGCTTTCTTGTGTGCAAGCATGCTTTGCACCTGCAAAATGAAACAACCAGAACGAGAGTAGCTGCATTTGCATTACTTGAATTTCACCTGCAATTCATTACTTAGCATGAGATCTATGCAGTTATATGGATAAGATGTGGAGAAAAGAGAAGGTATTGTTTTGCTGTCAGGTAAGAAGGAAAGTCAGTATAGGATTTGGCCTCCATGCCTGAATCAGCTGGAGCAGAGGAGGAGGCTTGGAGATGGGAACCCAACACCAAGAGCAGAGTGTAAGGCTGGAAGGGTTGGAAATGAGTTTCCTCCCACTTCTTGAAAGCTGGAAATGCAAAGAAGGGTTTATTCTGAAGATTTTGAAAAGAAAAACAGATGCATCATGATCACTTCAGTATTATTCAGCCTCTGACATAATCTTTGTCTCCTTGGTTTGTTCCTGCCTGCTTTCACATGAACTCAGCAGTGTTGAAAATATGCAGACATTTCCACACAGAAGAACACAAATATATCATTTGAATGTGAAAGAGGTGCTAAACAGTCATTTAAATGGTGTGTAAAGGCAAGAGACATGAGGTCTAAGATATATGAGAACAAGACACAAACCCATCTCTACCATGTTTAAAAGCACACTTGTATAACTATGTTATGCTGAGATTACATTCAGCATTTTTCTCTAGGTCTGGAGTTGTTGAGACAGACAGAACATAGCTGACCTTTGTAGTGAGATTTTTGTAAAATAAATAAACTGGATGGATGAGTATAAAAGTTACAAACCTCTTTAGAATGCCATATGTGAAAATCTTGTAAACAGTCCATAAATATCACCTGCTGGGTAAGACTTGTGGAAGCTGCTGCAGAGTTCTCTGCAAACATCTTCTCCCCCAAACATTGAACCATCTGGTAATGGCAATGTATTCTACAGCTTTCCTGTTGTCATGTGCCTATAATTATAAAACGTGTCATTACCAGCTTTGGTCTGGAAGCAACACCATCCCACGGCCTGGGATCTAAGCACTGACAGTGACCGAAATGCTGGGGAAGGCTGAAGCACCCATAGTGACACCAGTACAGTATTTGTCTTGCTCCCTTTGGAGTCAACTTTACTAACATTTGAAAAATTTTACCAAGCATTGTGACTGATGAACTGAGCTCATAGTTTTTCTTCCAGACTCCAACTTCCTGAGGAGGAAGTTACAATTTGATCTGATTATCATTGAAGCAAATGGGATTTTTCCACTAGCAACCCAGAGCTGGACCAAGCTGAACTGCGCAGCACTAGTTTTAAAACTAGTAACTTGGTTTTGTCTCTACTATAACTGATTTTCTGAAATAACAAAACCATTGACTGCTTTAAGGGTTAATTTTTCATTGAGTTAATTTTTGAAGTAAATTTACTTTTCAGTCACAGATCCACAAAAAAATGGTCTAAGAGCTTATTCCTTTTTATACATAAAACTCATAAACTATAAAAATGATGCCTTTTTAGTTTAAAAAAATTGGGTTTAAATATGCACTCATTGGCTGACTTTTATCCTGGGAGTGAATTTTTATAGCTGTTATTTAAATCCTTGAAAGCAAGGGCTTATAACAGAATCTCCAACATGATTTAAACTACCATGCAGCAGTCCTGGCTGGCACTGCTCTAGTTAGCACTCCTTTTAATCTACTGTTTGATTATGATGCTGAAGAAATACTTTAGATTTTAGTGGACAGAATAGTTATGGATCCTAAATGACTTGCCATGAGAAATGGAATTAAGAACAGTACATATGGTTTAATAGCTTTATCATTATGAACAGGCACAAAGGCTGACATTTGAAAGTCATTATCCTCTTGCACAAGCTGGTACAATTATACTTTTAATCAAGAATTTCTACTTGTTTTGTAACTTCCTGTCCTTCCAAGTTCCTGTGATATACAGTTCCCATTTTGGCCTCATCCTGTTTTGCCCTGCTTCTCGTATGTTAAGGAGTCTCGCTCTACTGTAGACTAGCATTTTTCAAATGCAGCAGCATACAATAAACAGGAAAGATTCCCTTAGAGACATTGTTGTTTTTAGCTGATCAAAAGGCTATTCTGACATCCGCTTCTTGCTCAATAAAAATATTATTTAAGGAAAAAGAGAAACAACCCTAGATTAGCATTGTGTCTTAGCCCGGCTAAAGCCTCAGCAAAAGAAATTACTAGCATCATTGTTGCTTAACCTATTGCTGCTTCAGTCCACCCTATTTTAGTTACATAAGGTAGAGACAACAAATCAGATTGTAAGAGGAAATGCAGGTCCTCTATTTTTCCTGAATTTTAA
Organism: Manacus vitellinus; assembly: GCF_001715985.3. Lineage (NCBI taxonomy): Eukaryota > Metazoa > Chordata > Aves > Passeriformes > Pipridae > Manacus > Manacus vitellinus. The sequence continues at coordinate 41,745,973 of NW_021940535.1, forward strand.
ACTGCAGAACCACTGTACAGTTCAGTAACAAATTTACTACAATTTAGTAATATATCATAAACTTAAGGACACTGCCCTGACAATCTGCCAGAAGTCCATGAACTGCATTCAGTTTGCATGTTTCAAGTCTGTGGGAGTTTTGCAGCAAGAGGAACTTCAGGATTTGGGCTTCATAAATTGGTCTAAGACAGTCATGGCTTTGACCCTGAATAAGCAAGTTTTGAGCTCAGACCCAAATGGATGCACGTGAGCAGCCTTTGGAACAGAAGCATTTCCTAGTGCTTTGTTGTCCATGTGGTGTGGTCTGTACTGATTACAAATCTTAGCGTGCAGTGCTCCATCTTAATAGAAACAGCTCGTGTGTTGAAACAGGAATATTTTGGGCCTTAATTCAGGCACATTACTAAGCATGTGCCTAATTGTAAGCACCTGCTGCCTACGTAATATTAAGCAGGATTCAAGCATATGTTAAACAGGACTTAGTGTGTGCTGAGAGAAGAATGAGGAAGCTCAAGTGAACAAGTGGCATTTGCTGAATTAGGCAGTGTGTGTTGTGTGCACTTGGACTCTGGTATTTTCCTTTCCATTCTCTTCCACTTCAGGGATGTTGCTCATATCATCACCGTGTCCTATCAAGTATCTTTGCTACAGAAGATCTCTAACTGCTGACCAGTGGGCTCTTGTGGTGCATGTGCTCTGTAGGAGTGACTGAATGCTACAGACCAGTGAGCACAGGTCTGTCAGCCTGCCCTACCAACACACAAAAAGGCTTTGAGCCAAGCCACAGAAGCTGCAGGTAGCACTGCCTAAGTAAACACAATTTGACACTACTCAGTACATCAACATGTAATATATTTTAACACAACAGTTTCAGTTCTTGAAGAAAATGTTTACTTTTATATGAGCAGAACAAGAACACATAGGTCTTGTGCTCATTTTCTGTTTTAATTTTCACTTGTAAACCAATTATACAGCTTGTTGTACATTAAGCCTGTGACATGACAAAAAAATTCCAAACAGTTGCAAGATTTTTTTTACCTTATTGACATGGGCAATCCTGTACCAACCATGGCAATCAGCTCTGTGTCTGCCATGACAGGAACGAGCTCCAGCAGCTATCTAAGTCTGCCAGCTTTCCTGTCCACTTTGGGCAGACATTTCTGAGGATTTTGCATGGAATTTATTTCACCTTACAATAGTTGTCTAAAACCCTGGGAGATACTTTGAGCTAGTTTTCCCTTGGTAGTCTGGGGAGAGAGATAAAGGCACCTGGAAAGAATGATTTATCCGGGTGATCAGTTTTAAGGTGGGATTTATTTTTCCTCTATAAGCCGCAGGAGAAGCCCACATATCCAGTTTAGAGGAGACATCAAGTTTTTGGAAGGATGAATTAGGTGAAATTATGTGCTCTTTCGGTGCTTTCTCACTATTTTTTTCATAATAATTTTTAAATGACACTTGCTTATCACTCCTGCTCATGCCTTGGACTACCAGCTACACAGCAGCTCTGCAGCAAATACCCTGTGTTTATTTCCTACCCACATGCCGACAATGTTTTCTGCTACATGTTCCCTCTACAAGTAAATTAATACTGGGCTGCACTCCTTTTGCCAGGAAGAAGCCTCTCTGGTAGATAACTCTTTTCTCAACTGTTCAACACAGTATTATTAACAGCAGTTTTGAATTGCCAGATGAAGAGAAAAAGTTGCAAAGGAATGACAGGCAGGATATTTTCAGACATTAGCAGCACTCTTCTGAAATTTAAATTAGAAATGCAGCTATAAGGGTGGATGAGAAATGTATAATGCTGGGGAAAGAGGAAATTTTGCTTATGAGTTTGGCTTATGGCTTTACTTTTCATGTATGCATCATACAGTTACTAGACACCTGTGCTTGGGACTAGAAACTTGGCTGGTTGTTGCATCCACGTGGTGTAAAATGGCATAATAGGACTTTGATATAATGATATGACCTAATCTTGCAGGAAGGACAACTGGTCCTGACACTCCAGGTCTGGGTGAGCTAGGAATTTTTGTGGATGAACATGCAGCAAGTTCGGGGAGTTCAAAAGCAAGGGTATCTGCTCTCGCGGACAGAGCCAACAAAGACAGGCACTTGGCAAATACAACCAATTCCTGCCTCTCTTATCTTTGACATGCTGCCACAGCTTTCCAAACACCTTTCAAAGGAAACGTGTTACAGTCAGGCCAAAGTAGCAGTGTGTGCTTCCCTGGTTTTGACTCACCAGGGTGCTGAAGTGGTTGTGCACGTAAGCACGGAGGATGTCGGGCATTCCCAGAGGAGCACGTACTTTGCACGCATCAAAGGAAGCTGAAACCCAGGAGCTGGCCCACAGAGCATGTGTTCCTGCTGTTTGTAGCCTGCAAAGAGGCAGTGAAGCACTCCCGGACAATTGAGGTACAGATGTGAGAGCTCTGGTTCATGAGAGAGGACTCCAGAATCAGTCTAGCAGCTACAGAAATGTTTACTGTCTGATTTATTGCAAATTGGCTTTTGTTTGGCTGTTGCGTGTGATCAAAATGGGTCATCCTTGCCAAAGGAGGCAAATGCAATTCTGTCAAACAGCATCTAAGTGCTTCCTTTGCTAAGTGGAAACAATAGCTTCTCCTCACTTTGTGGACTCCTCTTGATATTTCCTTAGGTGGCACTGACACAGTTCACAGATCAAGCATACCAGGGTGACTAATATTAAAGAAATAATTGGAACAAAATGTAGAAATGTCCCCCCCCCAGTAAAATTTAAACTTCCACTACAAAGAAATATGCAATAATGTTACCATCTGGGTCACTTTATTCAGGCCCTGTCCACATTACAGGCTAGAAGAGTGTTCCCATGCTGAAACACTGCATCATTATTAGCAATTACCAGTGTAGCTCCGTTATCAGCAATGGGATGTCTACAGCCAGTTTGCATCGGCTGTGCTGCTCTTATTTACTTTGGAGAAACAAAGGACATAAAATGTCTCTGCTGGATGCTGACATGGTGTGTACAAAGGCAGATGTCTGTTGTAATCTCGGGGGTGGACAGGGAGGAGGTGTCACAGGGAACAGCTCAGCCACTGAAAGTTACTTTCATCAGTGTTTCCTTTGGCAAAGGCTGCTCAGAAAATGCTAGGGGAAAGGTGGGAGGGAGACGAAGAGGAGGGGGAAGGAGGGAGGCAAAAAAAGCCGAAGATGAAAAGTATTTTTCTTACTGTGGTCGGCTCAGAAGCTTTTTTGACAGATAATTGCTAATTATTTGAGAGAGATTGGCATTTTTCTGCAGGTAACTGTCTCTCATGCCTTAAAACCCTGTAGAGCTAGTCTGGAATAGCCTTTAACACCTACTTTAAAAAATCCTAAAGACCAGCAGACAGCAAATGGTCTATTTAACACCTGGGAAAAGTAGATACACTGCAAGGAAATATTAATCTCTTTTCAAAAACAGATGATTCAAGAGCATATTTTTAGAGTGCCTTTTAACTTAGACACCAATTCAGTTTTCTGGTTACTGGGTCAGGGTACTTAATGGCTCCATCAAACATGGGACGATGCATGAGTGAAGTCCTCGGCTCAATGACTAGGGTATGAGATCTGCTCTAACGTCTGAGTGCACAGTTGTGACTGCTTCTCTTCAGAATTTGCCAAGAATGAACATTAAAAGAGGCTGCAGGGTAAAAAACTACAGCTGCCTGACAGACAGGCAGCAGCCTCATTTTACACAACTCTTGTCTGTACTCTGCTGAAATAAAAACAACAGGGTGATTCATAACTTCTAAATTATCCATGCAAGAAAAGTGGATTTCCCCCCGCTATAATGAGAGTATAGGAGCCTCCTTCCTCAGCACCATGCTGGGGAAACAGTCCCCATGGCTGCAGTCAGACCAGACCATATGCACCAGAACAGGCCTTAAGAACTCACTTGTTAAGAGTTTTTTCATTGACTGTGCTTAATGTAGTCCTTAACAGAAAGCCTATTTTTGATATTTTTCTGTAGACCTCAGTCTTGGGCCCAGGTACTTTGGGAGGGTTTGCCATGCTGGCTGCAGCCACAACCGCACGCTCTGTGCTCTGCCGTGGATGGATGCACAGTGGTGACTCCTCAGGAAGGGTGGAAACTGTGAAACAGCTGCAGCCTTGGTGAGTTTTGGGCAAAACTTGCCTCCACCTGGACCAAAGCTGGCTATTTTGGTCCTAAGTACTGCCTGCCCTGAGCCTTAATGCTGAGGTGGCTCATCTGCACGCTCTTTCTTTGAAAAAGTCTTTTCTGGGCTTAGCTGAGGGGGTAGACAATGACCCAGTGGGGCTCTGCAACCACCATGTAGGGACATGCTTGTGGCCCTAACCCTCAGCCCTCCTCCTGGGTGGGGTCAACCCTACATGGTACTTCCATGTATTTTAAAAAGGAAAAACAGAAGAGAAACTTCTTTTCAAGAAAAACATAAAATCTAAAACGTTAAAATTAATAAGCATAGCTGGTGACAAACCAGTATTTACTTGAGCAGAAAGCCTGGGACAGGCCATGAAATAAAGGTTCTGAAACATCACAACTGGATCTTCTTTGGTTTACATGGATTGCTTCATTTTAGCTTCTGTACTATATAAGATGCAATTTCTTTGATTAGTAAGTTAGACAAGGTGATCTCCTTCCAACACAAATGTTCCTATGATAGACTGAAACAAACTTAGTACAACTCAGCAAAATTTTATTTTCATAGAAAAAATTAAAAATCAAATTGAAAAGATGCTTCATAATTTTATCATCAAAAATTGAATGAAATTCATGCCAAAAATTGAACTGAATGCCTCCACTTTGCTTTCTGGGGGAAGAGAACTGGACAGTTGGAATTTAAAGCATTCTGTGATAGTTGGCCTCAGAGTCAGACAATAGACTTTGCCTGATTTATATAGTACATGTTTACAACAAAACTTCCTAATATCATTTAGACTAGCTTTTCCCACAAAAAAGATTTTTTTCTACAAAAGTCTTTGACTGGTAGCAATTGTTGCAACTATGTTGCATTTTTCAGTGCAGTTTCCTCAGAGTCAAAACTCGCCAGTCATCTAAATAACACTTTCGCAGATGCAGAGATGGAACTCATCTGGAAAATTCTTGTAGTACTTTCCTGGCAAAAGCTATACAAGATCATACTTTACTAAAAAGCATTTTCCCTCCAGGTTCTTTTGTGTCAATACAGCAAAAAAGGTGTTCCTTGGGATACAATAAATAAGCGTGTGCATGCGCACATGTGTAGATGTGTGAGATTTCTCCAGCACAGAAACATACAGTTGAGGTTACAGCTGTGACAGTTACATTATAAACCCATTTTCACATTTGGAGCTTTCTGAGCTGTATTATTTTGTCACAGAGGTTTACATTTAGCTCATAGGGGTATTTTTTTTAGGTTTCACAAAGTCTTTTAATCCATTTTTGAGTTGCCAGAGGATAAAGAAATGCTTTTCCCGCCTCTTAGATTCTTACAGCCCTGTTATGGCATTGATTTTTGCACAGAACTCTCTGCAGAGTTTAATAGCAATCAGCAGCCTGATGTGCCTTAATGACTTCCTCTGTGCGTTCAGAAAATGGCTAAACTTGACAAGTTGAAACTTTCCAAGGGGCCAGTACTCACTGAGTAATAGGTCCCACGTCAGTTTGGGATTATTATTGTAAAGTAATAACAGAAAAAAGACATTAAAATTTCCTTCAGTTTATAAAAACATTTCAAAAATTAGTTTTGTCCTCACAACAGCCCCTGAGTTTAGAGCTAAGCGTCTACTTCTCAGCTTGTGCCCATCAGACTAGACCCACTGCAGCTATTGTAACTGCAGCAGGGAAGGATCCAAACCATAAAGAAAATACAAAGTGGTCAGTCACAACTTCATTGACTTCACTAGAAACATGCAGACAAAAGAATGGTATAGTCAGGTGCAGGATGAGTCCATTAATGTCAGTGTTAGCTACTTTGCCTCGTATTTTTTTTTATATCTGAATGAGAACAGTTCCCTGAAAACATAAGTCTGCCCAACACATAAAAGAATGTGGCATAAGCAAGTTTTTTTGTGTCAGTCCACCTCGTTTATCTCCATCAAGACTGCCAGAGGACAGCCATGGAACAGTGTAAGGACTATGGAGAAGCGAGTGTGATCTTTGTCCCAACCATGCCAGCAATTTGCAGATGAGGGGCTTCCTGAGACATGTCCTTGTGTTTAATGGCATTTAATCAAATTACGTCTCATTGGTGTAAGTTAGCTTTGAAGCCAAGCAAATGTGTAGCCTCCATAACAACAGGACTCCTAATGCTATTTTATGTGTTCTCAGAGAAAAGGATGAGGTTCTCAGGATGTGTTCTTGTTTTTTTCTGGGATGAATTTTGCCTTCTGGAAGTTTTGATCATACAGTGAGGGGTGAAGAAACATAGCCATGCAGTGAAATCAATATAAATTAATACTTCAATTTCCTTTGATTCTATTATACTTCTGTAAGTCTATCCCTTGAGTGAGAATTTAAAGGCTATGACTGAGAACAGAAACAGCATCAGGAAGCTGGGACTTTAGCAAGAATCTAACACAATCTCTCATTATTTTTAGCGTGAGTACCATGAAACTTGGTTGCAGATTTTAAAGCATCAGCTGCTGATATCATGGTATTGTCAAACTCCTCATTTAGGGTAGCGGAACTTTCTGGCTACTGTTATCACAGTGGAAATCCCCCAAAATATACCAGGTAAAAAATGAAACAGAAATCCATAGTAATTTTTTAGACACGGGGATTTTTAGAAAGTTTCACAATTTTTCAAGGCTTATGATGTCCAAATCTTTGAGTTGGCAATATTGAGAAAAAAAACTCCTGTATCTTACTCAGGAGAGTGTGAATTTTCACATCAGCTACAGAGAGGAAATAGGTAAGGAGCAGACATCAGGTGGAACAAACCAACCATAAACCAGCCTGAAATGTTCTGAAAGGAGGTTAAGAAACAAGGTAGATGACCTAGCACAGTACGTCACACATTACATGTACTCCAACAACAGAAAATTGTTGTGTTTTTCATTTGGTTGCTTTCGGTTTTGCTTGGTTGGGATTATTTATTTATTTATTTAATTGTTATTCTAGCAGTACAAACACATTTGAAAACTCATGGGTCTGTTTGCTCCTCTACATGAACTGTGTGCATTGGAGGGAAAGTAACATCCAAACTGAGAAAAATCCTGTGAGAGACACTGGCACTAGAAAAGTGCTCTTCAAAAAAGGGTTTTGTGAAGCCTAGTATATTTTTTTTCAGTCCAAGCAATACTGAGGCAAAATTTTGTCATTGACTTGAAGGAAGCCAGAATTTCACCCTATGTGCAAGGATGGGGAATGCTCCCTCCACAGCAGACAGTACAGGTCCATATCTTTGTGTCATCTGCTTCCACCCAGTAACAGCTTTATAGAAGTAAGTTAAGAATGAATAACTTAACAGCTGCCCAAGGCGGCTCTAAAGTGCTGCTTTCCCTCGCTGCACATGAGAAGACAGCCATTAGTGTTGCTGCTGCTAGGTTCACTGCTCCTTGGGGGACTCGGCATTTGCAGAATGGCCTGGTTTTGTACTGACAATATGCACACATCTGAAATTGCTTGCATTTGGATGCTATTTGGTGCACAGTTTTGAGTTAGTGTCGTGTCTGTTATAGATTCTTCTCATCATGGATAATGTCTCTCTTGTGAGCGTGAGTCCTATTCTTTATTTTTGTTTGGATAACGCTACTCTCTGAAAGTAAAAAGATTGCCACATGCATTCTTATATAGCAGTATTTTGTTAAAAAAAAATTAACAGCTAGAAGATGAACAATGCAAAACAATGGCAAATAACTATTATACTGCACTACATTTCCACCCAGCAGTCTCCAAGGATTTTGCAAACACTAATAACCACATCCTCACATATTTGAAAACCAGAGAAATATTATCCTCTTTAAGGAAATCAAGACACAAAGATGATGATTTACTGTCCCAAGATCAAGCAGTAGGAGAGAGTTAGCACTGTAAAGAGCCACAGTACCATAGCACCCAATCCTATGTACTTCTTTAAAGCTGTTAGTGGAAAGAAGGACAGAATTACTTCATTCTACCGACTTTTAAGAAGCTCCTACCCATTCTGCCTAAGTATTAAAGTCCAGTCTTGCTGAACAGCAAAACTTTAACTCAACTTCACTCTGAATTATCATGTGTTCAGCTACAATACTGGCCTTTCTTCTGAGAATTTCTAGGGAACTGTAGAAATGTAGAGTCAGCTCCTCATTCAGCTGATGTAAATTACTGGGGCTCCACTAATTTCAGTAGAATGATCTTCAGACAAATTAATAATATGGCCCATGAAAAAACACCTTCCTTTCTTCACATATTTAAATAAAAATTATCTGGTATCTTTCAGATGAGAAAGAGCTGAAGCTGGGATGCAGAATGGAAGGATATATTTAATTTTCTATTCTGAGCATATGGGGCCATGCAAAAGTTACCTAGTAATCAGATATTTATTTTCAGAGCCCTCAGAGTTTGATTTCAGAGCATCAGCTGATCTGCGGTTACATCTATGAACGTGTTTTTACTTTGTAATTTCAAGGGGGGGGGGAGGAATAACTAAGAACCTTGCATGTCATATGAAAGATCACAGAGTGAGAATGTGCATACAGATAATTTCCATGGAGTAAGCGAGGTGCTTGAAGGTCACACCACAGTAATTTATGTGGCTGCCTGGTAATTCAAGTTCAAAAAAAAAACCTTCCTGGAAAGCATAAGTTACAGCACACAGAGGAACTGCTTCGGTTAGACACTTCGGCTAAGGTTTTGTACAAAGAACAAAAGCTGGGAGAAAACTGATGTGTCACTAAATCCCCCAATATGCACATCTATATATACATCTATATTGCACTTTGCAACTTGCAATCAGTAAGGCAATCGAATTAATTTAGCTATTACAGTATCCAAAACCCTCTACTAGCATTTTTGAGTAGTTATGTCACAGAGAAGTAGGTCTATACATAAGTTTTTACAGCCACTGTAACTATTCCAGTTTAGAAACCATTATAGATAGAGCAGTATACAGTCATTTCCACAAACTGCTGATACTAGCAAGGCTTATTGTGCAAAAGCACTGACATAAGACATCTTTATACTAGAATATATGTGTTCCCCAGTGTGTGCTGAATTGTTTTAACTATACACAAACAAAACCTTAATTCAAATCATTAAATTGGTTAAAAAAATCAGTGCATGAAGACTAGGCTTAGACGACAAAGATTCAAGTCTCAAGGAGTACACAGGTACAATAATTAAAAAGTGTAAAAATGTCCAAAGTATAAACGTAATAGACAGTAGAAGGAGCCTAATTACCTGGGAAACATGGCACTGGCTCTTGGAAGTAAGTTTTAAGTTTAGTTTGGGAGAGAGCTATTTGTGTGGGAAAGAATGAAGAGCATTGGTTTTTTGAATAATGACATACTATAATGAGAAGAATGAGAAGCAATTTGGGCACTATTAGCAACACTGTTCAACAGTAATAAGGAGCTTGAAAATTATGTCAGAGAAATGAGATAAAGATGACTATTATACTGTTGGAAGGCCATTATGTGGTATAGCTGTGGAGGATAAATGAAAATGGAAACCAGCAAGGAACATTATGATATGCTTATGGTATTTTGTGTTGAGCTGTTAGCAGGTGCAACTCTACTGGCATCAGTGAGCTGTGTTCAGTTGCTTCACAGCTCAATGTGGTCCTGTATCTATTTTATATACCTACAGTATATAGCCTATGTGCTATCAAAACACATTGGAAAGATCTGAAATGCATCAGAATGTTAGACTATGTGGAGTGGTTAAAACGTGTACCTGATTTAACTGCTTGCCATCTGAAACACAAGGAGATGAACCTAAACTGTCTGCTTTAAATGCATGCAAAGAAGTTTTGGATTTAAGCCCAGATATGAATATACAAATAGATAAAGTTTATAGGACTGTGACACAAAGTCTCAGGGGTTTTCTGGGAATGTCAAAAAACACTCAGCAATCAGAACATATGCCTGCCATGCTAATACATCTTATGCCTCTGTCTCCAAAACAGATTATGGACATGGCTGTGACACAGAATAAAAAAAGAGTTTTTATTTAAGAGCTACCTTTGCATATTTTTCTAGACTTAGCTAAAGCTACTCAAATGAAGCGACAGCCTAGGATTTCCTCTAAGAAGGGTTTTTAGCATGAGGGATGTAAGCCTCTCATTTTGCATCTGGCAAAGTGGTGTGATCGCTATGGAAATAGGCAGCATAGCCTACAGTTCTGCATGGTGATCAAGCTAAAGCTTTTCTAAATTGCTGATCTGCTTCCCTTGTTACAGATGAATACATCAGAAGAAAGTCGGTAGAAGTTGTCTGGCTTAATGATAGATTGGCACAAGATCCTACAATAAGGCAAACTTTGATTCTCACTCACGCACTTAGCAACTTGTCCCAGACCTTCACTATTAAGAGCTAAGAGCTGCAGAAGAACTGATAACCTATTTATGGTGATTTATGAATTGAGGAGACAAAAAAGTATGAAACTGAATCTTCCACTGTATAGTAAATTACTCTGCAAGCATCTGAAAACCACTGTTCTAAAAAGCAATTATTAATTTGTGTAGTGCCAGAAATGTATGTCCTAGCTATTAGTCCTGCACAAAGTGAGTCTGTTGTTTTAATTGACTTCAGCGTGACTGTTTATGTGAATGAGCAAAACTTTGGCTGTGAGGGAGCATTTCTCAAAGCTTGAGGCAGAATAATCACTTGGGTGTGAACAGACCTCTCTAGTTATCTCTAGGTTACCAACTTCCAATTTAATAAGGAGTGTTCAAAGGAAAAAAAAAAAAGAAAAAGAACTACCTGTATCTTCTTTTCAAAGATGAAAAGAAGCAGGATACGGCTCCAGCAAAGGGCTGAGCTGCAAGGTCAGTGCGTGCCCCTACCTGCTGTGGGGTGCTCCAATCCCTGTCCCACCCCACAGCTCTGATGGCTGTGTCTTCACGTGGGGGCACAGAGCAGCCCACAGCACAAGTGTGCAATGGAACCCAAGCTGCTGGGAGTGTAAGGAAGAGATTAACCCAGGCTCTCGTTCAGTGTGAGGCTCAGCCCATCTGTGTTTAGGGGAGACATGGGACATGTGGCCACTGCAACTCCACGTCAGCATGGAAGGCAGCAGACAAACGCCCAGTTTCTCCTGTACAACAGCTGGTTATTGTGCTTCTGGGATATGCATAGTTTCTTCTGGAGGAAATCATCACATTAAATGGGAGTCTCTTCCACATATGGAGATATTTTCTCAATGGTCCTTTTGAGCCATCTAAATTCTTCATTTTATAGCATTACGTAAAATGCTTGTAATGATATTAACATGCAAGATGAGTCTAAATATGCACAATCCGTTCCTGTTTAAATATATTACTATAAAGCTCACACGGTTCTTAACCAGCTCTGTGGATCACAGAGTTTCACAGTACCTGATGTGTAAAAAACAATCAGAAATTTGATTTTTGAGGTTACGTTTTTAAAAACCTTTGATATTGCCCATGAAAATCAATTTCCTCCATGGAAGTTTAGGACTTAGGAAAGGGGTTATTCTCACATTTTTGTGAATTCCTACAGAAAAGCAAATGACCTATGCTCCCAGAAAGTTGGCAGGTGACTTATTAAACTTCTCTCGAATCTCCTTCAGGAAGTTCATTAAAAGTCTATTTGGAAATGGCCAGGTGCTTGCTTCCCACAGTGCAAGAGGGAAATCTGTCACCCTGTTTAAAAAATTGTTTGGTTACTCAGGATAAAGAAATAATCATTATACCAAGCTGTGTGGTTTTATGATGGAAAACTGTGGCTTGGTGAGAAAAGTGCCAAGGTCAATGCAATGAAAGACCCACAGTGAACTCAGACATGGTTTCAGAAGTCAGTGGTGGACAGAAGCCAGGAGAACAAAGTCTTTCCTGTGGTTCACTCGAAAACAATTTTTAAGATTCTGGATAAAAATAGCTCTCTAGCTTGAGAGAGTTTTTAGCTTGAAAATATATCATTAGAGAAGATTTTTTTTATGTTTTGTGAGGATTGCTAAGGCTGACAAAATTACCTTGTTTGACACTGGATCCTGACCTAAATACTATGGCCAAGTCAACTAACAGGAAAATAGCAGGGCTAAGCCTTTTTCATTCTTTATTCTGCCAAACCACTGCCTCTTGCAAACAGGATTGATTACAAACACCCAATTAAGAGGCATTTGGAACATGATCTGAACACTAATCCTGTCTCTTTTTCTCTTTATACCTAATTATCAGCCTTAAGATGGATATTAGCAGTTTAATTAGCAGATTTACTTTAGGAACTTCTACATAAACTAAGAAATCTATAACACAAATACATGTATATAGGCACAGTCCTAAAAAGGTGCATGTAACACATATACCTATATCTAAGTAGTCCTGTGTGATATATAAGCATAGACATATACATGTGAGTGCATGTATATCCAATTTTCAAATATAATTTCATTCTTCGGAAATACTACGAAAGAAAATAATTGAATTTTGTTTCGCATCAGCTGTATAAAAATATATCATAATTATCAAATTATGATCCAATGTTATAGCTTGCAATAAGCTATAATTAAGAAACTAATTTTCGGAGACACATAGGTTTTTGTTTCAATTAGATTAGCGCAGGAAAGGAGGGTGAAGAGCAGTGTGGGGTTGACTGAAAACATGTTGTGAGTTTCATGGGGCTAATGCCAGTGTCTCTGGGTTTCAATTTAGAAAGGATTCAGACCTCTGTTCTGAGTTTGTTTATCTCTGTCCACAGAAAGGATGAAGGATTAGGCTTAAGGGAATCCATATTTGACCCTCAAATTTTTCTTGTCTGAAGGGCATCTGGTTGTAGTGCATCTAGGCAGAGTTCTCCTCACAGTTCACTTAACTGTCCAGATTAATAGAAACACCTGCATGTGACTGGTTTTACAGTTTTAGTGTGCTACTGTAAAGAGACTCAAGTCAAGGCTCCACTGTGCCAGGGAATGTACCCATACAGATAGAGTGCAACATCGGGCTCTGCATCCAACACCTCAGCCCTAAACACAGGCCAGCACAAACTCTCTAGCTATGACCAGGTGGTTTGGTCATGGATTTCCTAATACCTTTTCCTGAGGAAACTCAAGCTCAAACCACTACTCTAAAAGAAGGAATTGTTAAACAGTTTGACAATAGAGACTTTTACAAGAGTTAACTGCTTGGATAAACCACAAAGGAATCTTTTTATTACACTGTATAATCAGAAAAACAATATAATTTTCAACTTGTTTCAACTCTTATTTAGTCTCTAAAGCACAATAAAATAACAGCATCCTCTTTAGATGCTTGCATCTGATACTCGTATGCAAATACATGCTGAATTTTATAGCAAAGAGAACACTGTATATATTTTCATAATCCCGAACCTTTAAGTTAAGGAGAAGATTTTGGAGCAGAACAAGTGTTTTCTGCTTCCCTGATCCTGCTCGGACTCTGAGTTAATTCCTTTCCTTGGCACAGCTTACTGCAGCCTTACAGAAGGTACCAAACAGCAGTGGTCACCAGCAGGACTGTCTGGGTCTAGCAGCATGCTCTCTGAGAAAGCATTTTGTATGCTTTATATAAAGCACAGAAATTCCCTCAAAGTGTGCCCAGACACATGAGACACCACATGGCCCCTAAATCCACTGCAACAACTCATCCCAGACGACACCAAAACCACTTGTTTCTTGGTTTAGGGACAGAGTAAAGGATGGTCCCCTTCATCCCCTTAGTACTTCCAAATAACCTCTCAGTAACCCCAAACAGCTTTTGAGGGACAGATTTTTGAGGGAGGCAAAGGGGTGGAGATGTTGCCCCTTTGGCCCAGGTACGACCTTCCCAGGGTGTTGGTGCCCACGTCCCCCTCATGGCTTCGACAGAGATGCCTCTGCCTACCTGTGCCTGGGCAGCAGTGTCTGCAGAGGGGTGGCTCCAGTGGTGTGGGCTGGTGGTTTAGTTAATCCAGATCAGAGCAAGCAGGGGCATTCCCACCTCTCTTAGGTACCACATCCTGCTGAAATACACTAAAAGCCCCATGCTGATGCTTAGGGGAGCAGGGCCAGGTCACTAAAGCTGTGTTTCTGTTGGGAAGCTCAGAGGCCTTGGCTCCTTCAGACCTCTCTAGTCAACTGTGGGCAAACACCATCTCTGCCTCCCACAGGCCTGAACAACTCTGCTCCTATGACAGCCCAGCCCTTACCCTGCCTTGTCACCTGCAGGCACCTCTCTGCCTGCCAAACTCAACAGCAGCAGAGAGAGAGGGAATTAGGAAGCACTGACTGATATTTGCCATCCAAACAACTAATCCAGACACAAACCATCCTACAGGGCCTGTGCTGCACCCTTCTCCACAGCCGTCAAGAATCACGGGAGATAGTTCTGTGGAAGTGGAGGGCAAAGTTCCCACTGCTTCCAAGGGCAGGGGGGTCACACTAGGCCCAGACCCCCCCATTATGCCCGAGATGTCCTTGGTGCTGTTTGTGGGAGCAGTTTAGGACTGGGCAGGCTCCAGATGCACCTCTGGGCAGTCAGGAAGCAGCTACTGCATGCCACTGATGGCAGAAACCTTTGGACAGGCAAGTCCCAGTAGTGTCCTTTATGGGTGGCTCTCCAGACGGGCAACAAGGACACATGCACTCTTACTCCCATCAGCTCAACCCAAAGGGCTCGAACCACCCCTGCACAAAAGGAACGAATGAGAGGCACAAAGTCCACACAAAGCTGTGTGGAAGAATAAGAACCAGGATTTAGACAAAAGCAAATGAAAGCTTAAACTTTGCAGGAACTAAAGAACGGCTGAACCATGACTTGGCTCGCTCCTGTTTATTTTACCAGCTTCAGTTTGTTATACCTACAGATTTGCAGCATAAATCCATTGACATTATTTAGAAATAAAATGGATGGATGAATTTCTGACATCATTAAGGTCTGTGGGAGTTCCATGGAGCTACAGTTTCACCCTGTAGGATACCTATGCTTGCGTTCTTACTTAAGGATCTGGAGGAGCCATTTTCTTCTATATAAACAAACAGGTATTTTTTGCTCTGTATTCTGTAGCTGACTGCAATTTCTTTACAGCTCTAATCTCATCGCTCTAACTAATCCCTGGTAAAGGTAATATAAAGAATAATTATCTATGACATCTTTCCTTCTACAATGTGAAGGTTTCCAAAATGGGCAATTTTTCCATTCTGAGTGATTTGACAGCATTGTGTACATAATCCATAAGTGTTAAGTGAGGGTAATATTTATTCTCTATGTCTGTAAATGATGGCCAATAAAACAATAGTGCCATGTGGCATATCTACAAAAACCTTGTAAAGCAATACAGTCAAGTCTGGCAACAAAGTCAATAATTTGTCAGTAAGGAAACCACTATTGGGCTTTCTCTACCAAACCCACCACCTTTCTTAAGCCCTTTTCTTCTGAAGCTTCACATTCATTTTCTTAATGTTTTTAACGTAGTGTCTGTGAAATTTTTATTGCTCCCTAGATAATGACATCTGATCTGAATGTAACCACACACCTCTTTGCTCAGCAACATTTGTCACAAACCATTATAAATTATCATGCTGATAGTGTGCATTGCTGGGAAACCGGAAAAGTTCCATAAATTCAAAGTACTGTATCAGTGACATTCTTGTTTATTATCTAGGTATAAAGTTTTACTAGATTCAAGATGGCTACATTTACACAGTAGGATATTTCAGCAACACGAGACTTGTACAGCTTGCACTAAGTGCTGAAAAGCATTTACCACATGCAACAAACACTGGAGTGTTTTAACTAATATGTGGCCATATGTTTTGTCTCTTCTATTCATTTTAACCATGTTCCTGACTTCAAAAATGCAGGGTTATTATTTGGGCTCACTTGAGAAAAGACAAAATGGCAAACCAAAACTAGTTTTCTCTTAAAGTACAACCATAATTTCTGTGTCTTGGCCTCCACAAGAGGAGGCATAACACTCATTAGAGTTAAAAGTTAAAAAGAGACTGCATATTTTTTCATTATATATGTCCTTGATAACAATCTGTGGTTGACATATTTGTATACTTCCTGTCAAAACCCAGTATTTCCATTAAGCTGGTACAGTAGTTCTGTCTAAAAGATTTTCTATTAGTTGAACCTTGCTTGTGTGAACATATTTTTAATTATTTGCGTGTCTTTATTCTTCAAAACTGTGAAAGTTCAGTCCTTTGGAATGCCTCCAAAGAAACAGGAATTTTCACCATGTTTACTTGAAATTTAAAACAACTCAAATGGTTCTGATTGTCAGAAAAACATACATATATGAATTTTATTAGCAGTCATTTGAGAAATGCTTATTCATTAAAGCATGGCATAATAAGTAGGTAAATCAAGGGCATATTTTTAAATTAATTCCAAACCTTAATATACAAAGAGACTAACTGGGAACAGCTTCAGTACAGCTAATGTTTAAATGTGCTGCTTTTGACTCTCCTCAGAGAATTAGCCTTTCACCAGTTTTACATTTCAATATATCTAGCCCTCTGTATAGAGTAATATTTTTAAAAGTTAGATAAGGCCCCTTGATTTTCTTGTTGGCACTATGGAACAAGAAGATAACCTTTCCAAAGTCACATTGTTTGCCTTCCTGGGCTCAGGGAGTCCCTGTTAAAGTTGTTTTCAACTCTAACTAAGGTCCAAGATGCAATGAACAGCATTATAAAGAGGATTTTGGGAGCTAGGCCAGCAAGCTAATCTTCTCTAGTCTACTCTAATTGTATGGGACATTTTTTGTTCCCAGACACGAATTCCCTTATCTCTCATTTTCTCTCTGCATTTCATATTTAAGTGTTTATTAATTTCCAGTGCTAAACTTTTCAATAAACTAGAGTGTAACCTAAATTACACATTTCTAGATTGCAGACTGAGTTTCTAATAAACTAAGCATATTAGAAAAACAAAGTGTACTTAGCCTCAAAACCAAAAAATCTTGTGATAATTTTATTGCTTTAATCTCCTGGTTTATCCTATATTTGGTACAAGGAATGCGAATTTTGTAAGTAGATGCTGAAATTTCAGACCACGGAGATTGCTGACAAATTCCTGGTGCTGAAATAATTTTCTGTTATTCGGGTCCTAAGCTTTTTCTTTGCACAAATACAATCCCCCTTAAGTTGAAAAGAACCATTTTCAATGTGTTTGAAGAAGCAGCTGAGTAGTTTAGCATAGCCTAGAAAATCAGCATTTCAGCATTGTCAAAATAATGGTAAAGTCATCACCATCACATACTACAAAGACAATGCAAACAACCCTGTGTAGAGACTTCCTTCCACCCACTACCATCTCATTACTGCACTGGGCTCCGTTTCAGAGGAAGAAATAATGCAGGGGGGAGAGTGGACAATGAACATTGAGAAGGAAGCAACAGAGGGAGGGAGTCAATCCTTTCCCTGGACCCAGTTCAGCTCAGTCTAACACTGTTTAGCACAACACTATGCCACAAAGATTACTTGTTCTTCAAATAATTGTATGCTGTACACCATTTTACTGCTGCCAAAGCCCATGTTGGTTTTACAGAGTTGGAAAAACATGCATTCTAGAAAGAGAGAAAAAGGATTTGACACTTCATTTAATTTTCCAGTTTTTGTCTGAGACAAAGAGTGACAAACATTTTAAAGAATTAGCAGCGTCCCACAGAATGAAAGCAAAACCTGTATCAAGAAGACACAGGGAAGTGAATCACTACCCGAGTACAAGACATTAAAAATTAAAGAATGGGAAGTCAGCATGTGAACATATGGTGTGAATATGAGCTGCAGCTCCAATGCCACAGTAAAACCTCATTTTAACGAAGAGTCAGTTTAGTTTTATGAGCACAGGGTTTTCCTGCATTATCACTCAACTATGGTAGTGAAATGTGGCTGTATAAATGGTTATAAAAAAACCAAAAAAAAAAAAACAACAAAAAAGCAACTAAGCACCACTCTGCATCATTAAAGAACTTCATTTTAAGAGAAAACAGTAATTGTGATCTAAGTAATCAATTTATTAAATAATAGGAACAAAGACGTGCATGGTAAAAATTAAGTGCTTGAGTACAGTTACTCTCTTTCTCTAAATCCAACACTCTAATCTCATGGTCTGTTACAACCACTCCTGATGAGCTAAACATCATTTTATGGGACTAAATCCTGCAAAATCCTGAATACACCCAAGAAATGGCAAAAACCACTGGCTATTGAGTTTAATCTTTCTGACATGCAGAGAAAATCTTGACTAGTAGCATTAATGAATAGCAACTCTACTGCAGTTATCAGAAGAGAATGAAAAAAATATGACACTCAAGGAATATTTAAATAATGAATCACTAAAATATTTTCTTCATGAAATAAGCAGGCTGAATTTAGAGGGCATGTTGAAGAGGGGAATGATCTGACCATGTGTTGCCTTGGGCAAGCTATGTAGTTTACAGATTTGGGGGAAAGTGGAGAACAGCTTCTGGGCGGTTCTGATTCCCCTTCTCACTTTTGGAACAGACGGTCAGAGGGAATGCGAGGACAAGGGAGCAAAGGCGGCCTCAGCTCTCCCCTTCTTCTTCTCAGGGTGCTACTGGAGAGCAGGAGGAGGGGAAAGAAGAGCTACTGGCCATAAATCAGCAGCAAAGGCAGAAAGGGGGAAATATGACTATCAGTCCTACAGTCCACTGCCCTTTAAAGCATGAGAGCAAATGCCAGACTAACCCTACGTTAAGAGGATTTGGCAATTTATAAATGGCCTGCCTCTGCCATGGGCCGTTCGTAGCTCTGGGGCACAAAAGGAAAAGGAACTCCTTTTCCAAACTCCAGAGACTTACTCACAAAAGCAAGCAGGCCAACAAACGGTGCCTCACCCCGACCGCACCCCCATAGCGCGCATCACCACCGATCGCCACCAGCTCACAGCCCATCGGGCAGGCGCAGCTCAAACGCGCTGGGAAAGCTGTAAAGATCTTTTTAACACCCCACACCTCCCCCTCTCCCCGAAGGACGCTCCTCGGAACGCCAGCGGCCGCAGCCCGGCCCCAGGACTGGGATCCCCCGCGGCGCGGGCGGCGCGGCCCCGGGCGGCCGGCAGGTGGAGCCCGGGCGCTCCGCACTCACTTGCAGTCGCGGTCCTCCAGGTCGAAGTGCGGGTTGAAGTTGATCATGATGCGCTGGTACGGCTCCGGCGCCTGGATCAGCCACTCGCACTTCTGGCTCGGGTGGTAGGACTGCGGGTAGCCGGGAGACGTGAGGTACCCGGGGCTTAGAATTTTGATCGTGTCGCCGCACTTATCTGCGAGGGGGAAGCAAACAGATGGGCTTGGTCTCAGTGCCCCCAACAAGCACCCGCACCCCAAGCAGACCGGCTGGCTGCCGTGGGAATGCTGCGGGGCCCGCAGCCTTCTAAAGGCAAAATTATGCTGCATCCTTACGCCTTTAAAGGCATCTCTGCTATGTTGTACCCAAAAGGAAGAGGCCTCCTTCTCCAACCCCATCCTTAAGGCAGTATGTAGTAGAAGATACCCCATTTCTAAACAGTAAGGATACTGTTTTAAAAAGCCCTCCTCTCCAACAGTGCCCTTTACAGTGTTAAAACCCTGCACCCTTCACAATAGCGTTAATGTTGGCTCAGAAGAGTACATAGGACACAATTAACTCTAAAAAGTATAATCTTCTTAAGTATGAAGTTTTAAGAAAAGCTGGGAGGAGGTGTAAAGGGATGCCGTTTGACCCCCTGCCCAGCTGTGGGATAAGCCTGGTCTGTGTCACTGACCACTGGGATTGTCTTGGTGGATCCAAGCTCATCCGCAGCAGGCCCTGCCTTTGTTTTATCAGTCCATAAATCTAGACAGGTTGAAACTATCTGTGCTCTTCAAACCCAGGGTAGCAGAGAACAAAGTAGCTCTAGTGAAGCAGAAATCATCCACTATTTATTCTTTCAAGGAAGTTTGTTCATGCTTGGAGACTGCATCAAAGTAACGGAGCAGAACAACATTCCTTCCTGTCTCTTCCATTCCTTCCTCCCCTCCCAAAAAACAAAGATTTATTTCTAATAGGAAAATAGTTGCAGAAGTTTCAAGAATCACCAAGTATGACTGAAGTGTGGTGTGCTGCATCTTGCTCCTCTGGTCAGCATTGTAAAGGTTTCATTTTAAGGTTTATAGAAAAAATAAAAAGGGGCAAGAAATCCAACCTACACAGTCACTCACTCCACTGTCTAGTGCAGGTTTGTGTTATCACTTTTTTAATACTATGGATTTCTTTCAACAGACCTTCAGGTAAGAAGAATATTCTCCACACATTGATTTTAATTTGGAGCAATAAAACATGACAGTAAACTATGGACAAGAAGAATGTCCCCACTAAAAGGCAAGACTATATATCATTACATCCCAATAGTGGTATATACAGGCTGCAGCGCTCTATCTAATACATTCCTTGTGAAAGCAAAATGGCAATCCTTGCTCTCAGCATGAATTTATAAAGGTACAGGATTTTATTGTAGGAAAAACAGGTCAAATGGAAATGAATGAGAAAGCGCACATCAAAAATGCATAAAGCAATACTCTTTATAGACATTATTTGCCATAAATTAGAAGAGAAGGGGATGATACATACTCAGCTATATGGTCAAAACCCAGATACTGCTAAGCACGTTGCTGGGAAAGGCTATCTTATTATATTTCCGCTGTGCCTTTGCAAAACAGGCTGTTTTCCTCTGACCAGAACAAAAGGAACTGCAGCTCAAAGCTCAAAAGCTGTCACTGGTGATCTTGCTAATCCGCTGTCTGGGGCTCTCAGGGAATCTTGCCTTTTCCTCCCTGTGTAAGCACACTCGGAAAGTGATCCTGTCTCATTAAGCCCACTCCAGCCCTGCAAACAACATGGCAGAGTCTGGCATCTGTTAAATGCCTGAAATAAAGCAGTGCTGCCTCTAGTCACTTGACAGAGTCACTTCAGAGGACGCTGAGGTGGACTCACTACCACCAGGGCTCCTTGATCTGCGATTTCTGGGAAAGTGACAGTGTAATAAGATAATGCGGTCTGCTAGACTCTCTGGCTCTGTGCAATCTCTCTCACACTTGATTAAGAAGAACAGTTTCTAATGACTTTGGACCATTAGTTCCAAATAAGGTTAACGAATTAATTTAGTGGACACTAATACTCCATGTAGGTGAAGGTGGCATAAGTAGGTCTGGTAGGTTATAGGGGAGGTTAATAGCCTTGGTGACTCCAACAGGACCACCACAATGACCACTCATAGTGGAGGCTTCTGCCCAGCAACTGGCTCTACTCCCCTTCTTTTAATAGAGATAAATGATCAACAAAAGCATGGAGTGGCTCTCTCCCACTCCTCAGAGGTACAGGACTAGCAGCAATATGGGTTTATATGTGAGGCAGCTGCCCACACCCCTCACCTGGGCTGGGGGGATGAGCAAAGTGCACCTCTCAGAGCATCCCCACTTCAGGCTTGGTGCACGCCTCTAGCACCTCTACTCCTGTGCCACAGCACTGGCTGATTAAATTAAGCAGCCTCTTCAAAACATATTGGGAAAGAGATTAACTTCCATCATAAAACATGCGATTTTAATACTCTTTCTTGCTTGACACTCCACTTGTGGTCCCTTATTAAAACAATATACCAGTATAAGTGGAGGGTGCTCTCTTCTTTTAATTACTTAGATTGAAAACCAAGTCAGGCAAAAGTAAATATTTGATAATTAGTTAATAATAATTGCTCAGGATTTGCCGGGAAAGGAAGACTCGCACGAGCTGTTTCATGTGCAAGAGCTAAACGTCAAGCAATCCCACAATTAGACCATCCTTAAAAACGCATCATGCAGTGAAATATTCGCAGTGCCCTGGCATTGTTCGGGGAAGGAGGAGCATGCTGCTTTTAATTAGTTGTGTTTTCAAGGGCTGCTTGACAGTAAGCTAGCTACATCACTCATTTGTTATGGGATTTCTTCTCTTGGAAAGGAGTCGTGAGCCTTCACAGAGGAGCTCAGCTCCTCTCTTGGCACAGTGCAAGTTGCACGTAAGATGCAGACTTGGGAAAGGGGTACTCTAGAGAGCTCTCCACGTGAAGACTACTCGCAGGTACACACACAGCTAGTAAGAGGCACGATCTAAAACTTTACGCTTTGAAAATAGAAAGGGCGGGGGGAGGGGAGAGAAAGCCCTCCCTTTAAAGTGTTCATTATCTTTCAAATATCGAAAGGAGAGACATTTAATTGCCTATGGGACGGAACATTATTAAGATAATTGGCTGTCCTGATCCAACGAGAATGAGCAGTCTGCTTCATACAACAGACCGAAACAACAGAAAATAAAATCGGAAGGCAATGCCAGGGTGGGCAATCCTCGGGTGAGGACTCTGCCGCGTCCCTCCTCCGGCAGAAAGTTCCCCCCAGCCAGGCTCACGTTGGTGCCGGTCCCGCGCCCCCCCGGCTCCCACCGCCCACTCCCGCGCCCACAGCCGCCCAAGCTGAGACCCGACGTCCCACGTTACACTCACCGCTCCGCAGAGCCCTGGCGAGGGTGAAGGTGAGGGCTGCACAGTGCAGGAGAAGTCCCCAATCCATTTTCCCTTCAGGGGAAAGGAGGAAAAAAATAAAAATGCCCTCCACGCACAACTCTTCCTTAAATCCTGCAACTGGAGTGAGGAGCAGAAAGCACGGTCCGCAAAGGCAGTCCCGGGGGCAGAGGGAGGCTGGCTTCTCTCTGTGCCTCAAGCCGCCCGCATCCTGTCATTTAGCTCCGGCTCCCTCTCCCTTTCCCCACACTTGTTCTTTCTCCAGGCGCCGCTGCCTCTGCCATTCCCAGCGAGACTAGAAAGCCAAATGAAAACGAGGAAAAAAAATAACAAAAACAAAACCCAACAAACACACAAACAAGACAGACAAAAATCCTGGCTGCTGCCGGCACCTTCGGAGAGCGCTCTGCGGGCGGCTCCGGGAGACTCGGCGGGGTGCTTCTGCGAGGGGAAATAAGGAAGGGAAAGCGCCTGGGAGCGGGGAGCAGCGGGCGCTGTGGAGGTTTGGGCACTGCGTCCCCGCCGCCTGCCCTGCTTCTCCCTCGGGGCCGGAGCCCCGGGGCGGCCGGTGGCCCGCGGTACCAGCGGTGCCCGGCGCCCGCACTCACCTGCCCCGGCGGGGACGAGCGAGCGCTGCCGCCGCAGGGGAACTCCCGGCCCGCCTGGGAAGGGGAAGCGCCCGGGCGGCTCCTGCTCGCGCTGAGGAAGAGGAAGCGCAACTCAGCGGCAATAAGATAGGCCGAGGAGCCGCCGTCTCCCAAGCCCCATGTCCCCTCCCCCTCCCGGCCTCCTTCTTCCTCCTCCTCCTCAGCCCCCAAGACATTTCGGCAGCGCAGAAGAAACGGAACCAAACACACACGGCGAGCCCACAGACCTGACACTCCAGCCGAGGGCGTGGTCTGGCGGAGCGGGAACGCGAGGGAGGGGTGGATCGAGAGGCGGCGCTTCCCCCGGCACGGCAGGAATAGAGCCGATCCGGGCGGAGGCACACCTGCGCCCGCCGCCCGCGGGCTCCTTGCGCGGCCCCGCGCAGCCCTGCCCATGCCACTGCCCTGCCCTGCCCTGCCCTTTGCCGTGTCCTGCCGTGTTCCTAACCGTGCCCCGGCCCCACGCACACACACACTCACCCCCGCCCACGTTCCGGCTCGCTTCTCCGCACGGTGCCCCGCGGGAGCCCTGTCCCGTCCCTTCCCGGGCCGCCCCCTCTGCCACATTTCCCCCCCTCCCAGCACTCTCTTTTTATTTCGTGCGGGAGTGCAGCCAAGCGTCCGTCTCCGCGCGTGTCCCTCGGAATCCCTGCTGTTCCCCAGTGGGACACCACCGTTCCCTGTGATGCTAGGGGAGGTTGGCTGCGCTGGTGTGGGGTGAGCTGCCCTCACCCTTCGTGAGAGGATCTCCAAGTGTTAGGCTCATCCGGCCACTGCCCTCGTCCTCTTTGCATTTCTGCATCTCGGCGGGAGGCCTCCCTGCATCCCGTCTCTTTAGACCCTTTTCCCACCTCCCTTCTCACCCACCCTGGCTGTCATTCCTGTCTTTCTGAGCTTCTGTTGTGGCTTTGCCCCTCCATTCTATCTGTCTCTCATGAAGCCTCTTGATGGGCTGCAGAGCTGCTGGGGTCCCCCAGGGCCAGCTCTGCTCCGCATGGGGGCTATGCAGGATGAAATCCCCATTGGGGAGTGTTTGTCTCCTTCTGAGCATCCTCCCCCTCCTTGCTCCCACTGGCAACAGAGGACAGGAACTAAGCAGGGACATAGTGGGCTCTGAATCCTGCTGCTTTGGCTGCACGGTCTGGTGCTCACCAGCTATGGGCCCTGTTCCTTCCTTGCCCTATTGCCCTGCCTTACAGGCGGTCCCTGCACCTGGGGAGTGATCACCTAGCCAAACCCGACTGGTTCTTTTATGTGGAGTACTTTGAGCTCCATCTGCATTGAGGCAATCCAGCCGCTGGGGTAGGGGTTAGAGGAAGAGCTTCAAGGCTGAGAGCTGAAACACAGTGTTAAATGGTCCCCAAAGATAGGTCTGTGCTAAGAAAATGACCTGCGGCCAGCGGTGGATGTCAGCCACTCTCATCTCCCAGAGCAGTTTGAAAACAATTTGTTACTGGTGCACAGTTGAGGCAAACTCTGTTAATGCTTCATCAGAAAAAAGGCCTGATAGAGGACCTACTCCACGAGGAGTCTTTGTGAGGGATGTTGTGGGAAAAGAATTGGGCTTTGCTGGGGCAGGGTCATCCTCCAAGTGTAGCCGCAGCAATAAATCCCTGTCCACTCTGAAGATGTAACCATGTTTGAAATAGTTTTCAAACATAGTTGTAAGTCTGCAGCCACACAGATTAACTACAAATGTGTTACATCTGTGTGCAGAAATCACACACAGATCCAGTCTCCTCCATCTCTTTGTCTCTAGCCCTGAGTCTGAGACTTCCACTCTCGCTCTCCCTCTCTGCCCTTTTGAAGCCCCGACTTTAAGGTCAGCTGAAGTCTGGAGATTAAGTCCGTAGGAAATCTGTCTGCTGTTTTCATGCTGCACACTCTCTCACTACTACTTTCTGAGTTTTTGCCAGATATTCCCCTTCTCTTCTGTGATTGCAGTTCTGTAATATCGTGCAGTAAAGTGCAGTTTGATCCTGTTATACTCTCTGTACACTTCATTCTTTCCTTTCTCAGCTTCTGTCCCTGCCCTTGCCCCTGCTCCTGCCCATGCCTGTGTCTGCAGGCAGGCTAGAAACCAGGCAGGCTGGAACTAGTCAGATTGAGTTATTGGGTTCAGTCTCATTTCCCCATCTTTAGGCAGTCTCTGGATCATCATTTGCAATACTTAAGCATTTCCTTGATTGATTGGAATGTATATTTTATGGGTAGCACATTAAGCCCCCTTTATTTTTTTCTTTTAGAGAAGTTCCCAGAACAAGGGGGAAGGGGAGAGTTAGCAGTGCTTTCTGATTATTAAAACTCTCATTCTGTTGCACAGTCCTTGAGATAAATTGGTTCTGAAGCATATCTTAGTTTGCGACCGTCTGAACAACAATACAGGTTTTAAAATAAAGTAAATGTATTTTTGAAAACCAAAATTATCCGCTGATGGTAGCTCAGTAAGGGGTTGCAGAATTATATACATACATATTTGTTTTAAAACCTCAGCCTCAGAAGCCAAGATTAATTCTGTAAGTGACAAATAGTAAGCAGATACCCAGAGAGCATGTATATCAAAAATTACACTTAGTGCATGACAGTGACGTCTCTCTTGCTTTGAGATTAGCATAGTCTGTCAGGTAATTGCTACTAATCTGCAGAAAGGAAATAATAATTCCCAGTTGTACATTTTAAAAATGCTCCAAACCAACCAACCAACCAACCAATCAACTGTGGTGTTTTACCCATTTTTTTTCTTATCTGATTAACAGGTTGCCTTTTGCAGATGGAGATACAGTGTGTTGGTAGCTAGTGTATTTTAAAGAAATTCTATTCCCTGAAAGAAAAATAAAACACTTAAATGCGAACAGAACATGTACATTAGGGAAGATGGTACAATGTGATTAATTTTAAGATAATGATGAAGGTTGCTTTTATCACCTGAGCCTACCCTGTAACCATTAATCCATGTATCAAGGTTTATTTCAACATGCTCATGTCTCAAATGTCTGTGCTTCCTCTTCTTGCAGAGAGACAGATATACACCAGGGTGCAAAGGAATATACACCAGCTGAACAGGAATGGCCTCTCTTGAGGCTAACATGGCCCACGGAAGAGGATTTCTGTCCTTCCTCAACACTCTGTAGGTATTTTAGATTTCACACTGAAGACTTTTTTTTTTCTGTTGAATTCTCAAGGCCTAACAAATATAGAAGACTCTGGTACAATAATATCCTTTCCTACCATAACATGAATGGCACTAGTCTATTTTTTCCACCCATCTTTTTCTTTCTGGTTCATGGATACAGGCACCGGCTTCTTCCATGTATGAATTGCTCTGAAGTGATGAGTGAAGGCATTCTATCCTTGGTTTACATATATTTACCTGAAAATGCTTAATCTTTAATCATCTTGAATATAAACTGGCATCAAATGAAACATTCAGAAGTCTCTTTTTATAATCCACTTCTCACATTTTAGTCACAGTATTTTAGGTCCTGATCCTGCAACTGCTTACACATTTGTTCAGCTCTCCCTTTTCCCATCAGTAATGGGATTTTATGGCAAGGATGAGTTAGTGTTACAAAGACTGAATCTGAATCCAGTGTATGTAAAATTTAATGGAGTGGCTAGCTTTGGGGTTTGGGTTCAGGCCCATCTTTGCTTCGTAATTTGACTTGGTGTTTATAATGCTTTTTTGAAGATTGTCTGCACTTCTGTTATAAACCTGTTTCTCAAGAACTTTATAATTCAGCCATAAAAAATATTTGCCTTGGGCTAAATCATGTAATATAAAACTTAAAATTCCAAAGGAAAAAACACTTTTCCCATTTTAACAATAGCAGAACAGAGCAACTTTGATGTTTACTCCTTTATGTACTCACATAACACGGTAACACATTTAATTAAAAACTAAGTTTGGCAAATGATTAATCAATGGCTTAAGACACTTTTATTTGGTATTATTTTGAAAAAGAAACACAACAAATTAAACCCATCCATAATATTAAAAGCCTGAAAATGCAGACTTCCTACTAGTGTTTAGTGTAGAATAGAAATATATTTACTTTATGACTAGTACCTACTAATATCTTCATATGCAGTCTGATGCTCGTTTATAATCTTCTCTCTAATGTTTTTCTTTTCTTTCACTTATCTTCCCCAATAATCTCTCCAAAATTAGGCTTCTATGTCATCTCCTCTCCTGTTGTTTTGGCCACATGAATCACTGCTTGGCTTCCTGTTGCTTACTGTACTGAACCAAAGCTATTTACCCTTATCTTTAAGATCAGACATACATTTTCCCTTGTCTATATCTCTCCTCTCTCAACCCTTTTATCTCCTACATCTTTTATCCTCCTACTCAGTCTCTCACACTCAATGCTTTTTTACCCTGTCCTCTCACGTTACACCTCTTTTCCACACACAACCACACGCATCTAAATGATCTTCCTTCTTTTACTGCACATCTTACCCTGCTCCAAGGGGCCACTGCAAATACATTTATTTTTATAAACTCTGACATCTGATTTATACATTATTTAAATTTACATATGGCCATGTGTTGCAATATACATTCATATCATATACTCCATTGGTTAGAGATCAGATTCATTTGCATTTACATCATCTCCACACTGACTACATTGTTAGGGTTAGAGTGACTTTACAAATATCTTACCAGGCTCCTTGGAATCACAACTATGCCATCTCAAAAATGCCTTATCAATGTTCATCATCCTGTCTAAACATATTCCACTCCAAAAAATTAGCACAGCCCAAGGCTTTATTAGCTGATTATCTGATCATCAAAAGTCAAACGTTTTTATCTGTGTCAAAGGCAAATTATTGCACATATCATTCTATTCCCATTTCCAGTGTGACAACAAGCTCATCAGGTCTCTCCAAGGTCTAATTCTTCAATGCAAATGTAGCTTGCATTGCTACATTGCCAAAATCTAAGCACGGTAACCATGCTTTTCCAGATTGCCCCACTCCTTTTTCTTTCTTTCTTTCTTTAGTAATATTTGTATATTCTCAGTGTAATCTGCTTGTTATCAGAAATAGGAAGTAGGGGACATATACAACATATGATTTACAGTAGTGTCCTTAATAATAATACCTGATCAACTCAAGGGGTTCTGAAGTAGCTGTTTCTGTGATGAAGGAAGTAATACATAGCAAATCCACCATATGGACTAAGAATCTGATTATATTTCACTGATGATGGACAAAATCCCACTGACTTCAAAGGAGAAAAGCAGGCCCTGTATGATGATAATGGACTCTTAGGTTATAAACTTGTTTTTATCAACTTCAGTTGTTTCCATTTGTTTGCATAATGGGTGTATCAATGTCTGTCTTTACACTAAGATAACTACTGCAAAAACCAAAAATAGCAGTTCCTTTCAAAGTAAGGTTTTGCCATGCTGAAGGTCTATAATCATTAAGAAGTAGGTAAAAACAGTGTTAGATGTATCTTTGTATTTCTCGTCTTGCTCTATTTTTGGCTGGAAAATTAGTGTCCTGCTCATGTAATCTATTCATCTGTAAAGGCCCATATGATTATATGATATTATTGAAAATTATATGCACTACTTTATATGTGCTCCATCTGATAGAATAATACTAGGAAGGGTGCGATGTTATTAGGGAAATGGAAGCTGTCACAGCAGCACTGCATGGTTGTCATGCACCCCCTTTAGCTACAATGCAGCAATCAGGGTAAACAAGCAGTCGAACTGCATTCATTACAGATCAGATTCCCTTTCTCTGCCGTCTCTCATCTTCTTCAAGAGATGTTCTCTATCATAATTTTCTTTGTCACTTATTACAGCTGATGTTAAATGGCTTTTCAGCTAAATGCTTGTTTGGGTTATTTATTAACTAGAGAACATTTACATTGGCATACTTTGATGTTATACATGCAATGGAGAACCCATTTGTAGACTATAGTGGATTAACTAGAAATTCAGGGAATTGTATTCGAAGGGATTAACTCTTAGGCAGTGGATTACCTCCAGTCGGTTAGCTTCATTGGAGGAGATGGAAGCAACCCCTAACACACAGATCTTTATTCAGGTGATTACATGTAATGGTAGGAGTATTATTCAAATAAATGAAATATAATTAGTTTATACTCTGCTGTTGTTGGTCTTGCAGCTTAATACGGACTGAGATCTGGAGGGAGCTCTTAAGGTCTACATTTGTAAATTTTGTTTCATATTGGGGCTTGAAATTGGAAAGCTACGAGATTCATTTTCAGGATGTTGGTTTCTTTCAGTATTTCCTCCTTATTGCTATGTTAGTAGAAAAATTGCTCTAATATGTCGTGTTTCATAACATTACTTTGAAAAAATCCCACCACAGAGTAATATTTTGTTTTGTTACTTTAACAGAAAGATGCAATTAAAACAAAAAGGACATTTTGGCTATGGAATATGGGTGGTAAATTTTTTAGAAACTGCATTTGCAGGGGGCAGTAGAGGGATGTCAGAGGAACCCAATGAAGGTGTTAAAAAATTGGACTGCTAACGTCCCTAGTAGCTAACTAGAAAAAGGTATTAAAAGAGAGACTGAAAAAGGAATAGGAAATTATGTTCTAAAAGGCCTCACCTTTCCTGGAAATTTGTTGTGTTTTTCATTTTTTCTCTATCTTGTCTTTTCTACTTTATCTTTACCTGTATTGGGACCACTTTATTGCCAATAAAATCAATTGAAGAACTCCTGTTTTGAGCTTTACCTACTTTGCAGGAGAAAAAAAGTTTTTAAAAGAAGCTTCTATGTAATAACCAAAGCAGTTTTCAACACATCTCACAATCTTCTCAATCTTATTTCATGAAAAGGGTAACAGAATCATTGTGTCAGATTTTTTGTCATCTTCCAGGTATAGTTTAACATTTCTTAGAGACCTTTCTGAAATCTATTTTTCATTGTGGGTTCATGACTTTATATAATTCAGACAGGTTGTCATGAGGAGAAACACAGTTGTCCGGGTTGTCATAGCAGCTAAAACTTTCCTTTTTGTGAAATTGTCACCAGGCCTTTGGCTTCTTGTAACCAAATCACCAGAAACATTATTAGTTTAATGGAGAAGCTCTCCAAAAGGCTGTTTCCAAATCTGTAAGTTATCTGTCCAACAAGTATGTCACTGCTGTGTGCAGTATTTTATTCGCAAAGGCCATCTGGACAGCCTTGACAAAGGATTCATATCATTTGCCAGAGAACATCTTGTTTGCTGTGAAAAAAAATTAAATTCAGTGTTTTTCCAACTCTTTCCAGAGACATTGTTTTTTTTGTTCTCAACTGCTCTGTTGGCTTTATTGTGTTGAAGCTTCTTTGTCATCATTGCAGAATTTATAAATATGACATAATCTCCTTTTTCATCCCTGTAGTTAAAGTCTTACACACACCTTTGTTCTTTAAGATTATTCCAGACTCTGATTAGTAACAGTCCTTGATTTATTCTGGTGAGATTTGTGTTTCAGTGCAAACTCCCTGACATTTATATGTTGTGTTGTTTTTGAGATTTCCTTCATGGCTTGTTCATCATGCAAGAGCCTATCATAAAACCTTCAATTATTTTATTCTCCTTTGAGGAAAATTCTTCCATCACAAAGATCTTAACGAGTAACAAACAGACAAAAACCAGGTGCCACATATAGACTGGAAAAAAGGTCAAAGCCCACTTTAACAGCTTGGCGATTGCATGTAGTGAATCCAAAAAGTGCTTGGGTTTTATTGACTGGAATGAAGATGATTTCAGCTAGGCAGAAAATAACATGCTGTGACCAATGGCCAAGAACTCCACTTCAAATTAATCCTGCAAGATACCAGGCAGTATTATAAAAGAGTAAGTAACCTCAGCTGCCATACAACACGTAATAGGAGCTGATGTTTTTTTAGCTCGTTAGTAAAACACTGAGCATCTTGTTGGAGAGCTCTGCATCCTCCATGCAGAAAGTTCATATATTAACATAAATTCAAATGTTCTTTCACCCAATTATCCATAATTAGAAAAGGGCTTCCAGACCTTTGTGATACAGTACCTAGATGAAGCATTAGAAAATTAATGAAATTAACTTTTTGAAATGTGCAGTATCACTCCCTGAATATAATTGAAATAACATTTTTGAGAACAACCAGAATTTACTGAGTTTATTGAAAATTCTTCTTTTACATTTTCTGCCTTGATTTTTGTCTTACAAGATAATTTTGTGGAATACGTATATCACCTAGTGTAATCAGTATAAATGTAATACATTTTGCATTCATCAGTATATTCAGAATCTCTCCAAGACTCCATTCGAGTAAAGTATAGACACTCTATTCTGAAGAGTTTTAGGTGAATAAAAATTCAAAATCAAAGTGTATGAATGGTTCTTAATTATGTAAATGTGATACCTGGAGAAAAAAAAAATGTGAAGTTTGTGATTAGACAGGGTTAAAAAACAATTTCTGCTTTTAAATGTTATCTATTTTATGGCTAAAGAAGACCAGAGATATGCTGGTGCTCATCCTTCCAAAGGCCCACACTTTTGCAGATGAAATGAGAACATTTTATACAGTGACTACTTTAAAAAATAAAAGTGTAGCTTAAAAGTTTATTATCTCTAGACATGGTGGCAAGACTGCATGTAGATGGGAAAACCCAGCAGAAGGAGAGCAGCAGGTATTTAGAGGAGTCTGTGAGTGTTTGTGTGTAATGTCTCCCTTGGTGAAGAGGAGCATTAGGAAGTTAAGCTCACTATTATCGTCTGCGGCTGCATTCTGGCAGCACGCTGCAGCGTTGCCAAGTGAAGCACACTCGGGTTCTTTAGCCAAGATATTAACCTATTGACCTACTGCCCCAGAATGAGAATGGTGCAGCCATAGTCAGCTCTCATTGAAGAGCAAGGTATTACAAACATTGAAAAGAAGCAATTCCTTGGCAACTAATCGGAAGGTTTACCTGAGAAACACTTATTGAACTAAGTCAGTTTTTCTGAGAGACTCTACTGCTTGCCTATGCCCCATGAAATATTGTCTTCATCAAACTCAACTTCATATGTATTACAACAGATTAGGATAATTTTGTTCGGTTGTTAACCTGTTTTCAAGTCCAAAGAAAAGTTTCTTTCTCTAAAGGGTAGATCAAGGAAAGAATGTTCTCTGAAACTTGCAGTCATTCCAATCTCTACACATATCAACTTGAAATAGATTCATATTTTAATGAATTAAGCAGGCCACAGTTAGACTGATATACTAATGAAGGTGCTGTGTGGACCTGAGCACTGCTGATAATTGCCATCATGATTTCAATGTGGTTTTGGTCACTGTGAGCTAGTGCATGCAGGCAGTGCCTGGGCCAAGGACCATTCCCCATAGAAAGTCTGGGCAAAGCTGTCCTGCACAGATGAGACTGTGTTTGTTGCTGTCAGGCCAGAGCACAGTACCTGGTTCATTTGGTCAACTAGTATAGACACAGTTTTAGTAGCTGCACAGACAATTACTACATCTTCGCAAAAACTGGTGCTGTCTAGAAAATAGAAGATTATCACAGTGAGAATTACCCAAAATGAAGTGCTACTTTTTTGAGGAACATGTTTTTGGTGTGGAAAGGAAGCAATCAAAGTGACGGGTGACCCTATGTACTACCACCTGTTGCTCAGCTGCCCAGTGTGGAGAGCAGTCCCTCTGCTGATACCTAAGGTTCAGACCCTGCATGGTTTCTGGGAGGGTCTTAAGCATGAGGATATACAAAGGATTCATCATCCCTCTCCCATCCAAATTCCTATTATTCATCTACTAGGTGATAACCAGCACAGATTTCTGTGCTGGCAGGCCAGGGTGCAGAGGGCTTTTAGCTGCTCTGCTTGACCAGAAAGTGGTCTGAGCAGAAAGCGTTTCAGTATTCCACAGTGTGATCTGCTTGCTCTTTGGCAAAGGGGAGTGGGTCCAGTGTCTGTTAGTTCAACTGCCCTATTGGAGGGAGGAAGGTGTGTTTGAGGGGGACAGAGGGGTTGCACCCCATATTGCTGTGCCAATCTGCTTCCTCACCACAACCAGGAGTGGATCTCACATGTGCTGTAAGAGGGACGTGCATATGTTTCCACCACACTGTAGAAGCCCATCCGTGTGATGGTGAGTTCTGGGAAAACACTGAAGGCAGTGGTAAATGACCCTTCTCATGCCATACCTCCTGCCTTTCTCTTCCAGGTCTCAAGCCTGTCCAATGTGGTGCTCATCTTGCACCTGTATGCTGGATCACCCACAGATATTCCTTATGCCTTGTGTAAGACATACCTAGATCCTTATAAGCTCACCTGGGCCAACTATGAATGAGTTAAACACTGAAGAGTCAGGAAAACAGATAAGGGGAAGTCAAGGAATGTCTTTTAGACACCACTGTTGGGATCCTCTCAGAGTAACTACTGTTTTTTGAACTTGTGTGATGCTACCAGTACGGCCTGTGGACGGTGCAACACCCTGATGATTCTTTCAGGGCATCTGTCTGACTTTCCACTCCTGGGCTTTCTGTTTTGTGTGCTGAAAGGAGAGTTGCTGTCTCTGTGAGGCCCAGGCTGGCTCCACAGTGTTCCTCAGACATCTGTTGACATGGTGTTAACAGCACTTGTCGTCAAGCCTGGGTCCATAGGCCATGCTGCTAATGAGGAAACTGCCTTACAGCCTCAAGAGTGGGATTTTAATAAGTGTGATGTGGAGAGTATACACATGCCCTGGAGTGTTGTGTGAATATTTTGGGTTGCATGTGAGAGTCTGAGGTCTTCTGGGTTAATGTTGGAGTATGGTGACAGATGGAGATAGCTAAACACAGTATGGCCTCATCCATACTGCCTCTTGGTGGAAGCTAACCCCAGGATGAACCCAAGCTCCATGTTGAAGAGATGTAAGGGGAGTCCAAACCACTACAAAAGAGAATGCAGAGCAGACACTGAGGGCCGAATGCTCAAGCTTCAGCACTCACCCTCTTTG
The DNA here is from genome assembly GCF_001715985.3 of Manacus vitellinus. Classification (NCBI taxonomy): domain Eukaryota; kingdom Metazoa; phylum Chordata; class Aves; order Passeriformes; family Pipridae; genus Manacus; species Manacus vitellinus. Next base: position 41,780,201 of record NW_021940535.1, read on the forward strand.
ATTTCACAGGATATGGATATGGACTGTCAGTCTTCCCTACAACTTCTGTCTTTCCTTGATAGAAAACATGATTATTTTGATTTAATAAATCAAAACAGTATTATTTCTATCAGGCTAGAAACACAATTTAAAACAATTTAATTTAAAAAGCCTTACTAGATTCCCTTACTAGATCCACCTCTGAGTGCTGACACAAGAGGGTGTCTGAATTTCAAAGCTGGCATGATTTGACTCACATCCTGGTGAACCACGGTCACTATCGCTGCTGTATACCATGTTCTGATTGCTGTTTTGCAAAGACATTAATGAGTTTCCCAGATCAAAGCCGGCTCTTTCTCAGCATAGTTTAACATATATAAACAAAATCTGTTGCAGTAACTGTGAAATCATTTGCATTCATAATTATAGTGGTTTTTCTCATAAATTGCAATCATATCCAAGAAAACATATAAAAATAGAAATACATTACTTATGCTTTATTGTTCAAAATGGGTTTCTGTTTTATCAAGCTGCAATGTTAAAAAAATACATTTACTCAAAACAAGAAACCTGGAATATCATACTGTGGCAAGGTGGTGACAGATCAAAATCAAGAATAGTGCAGTTATCTCTTAAAAAGGAGCTAAAACCTTTGAAATCACTATCACTGTAGTGTTAAAAGCCCCCAAATAAAAACAACACCATGCCATATAGACATGAGATGACATTATTCTAACGGAGGGCCTCAACTGAACCAAAACATTTGAATTTTTTATAAGGTTTTACATTTTTGATGAAAATATCTTAGTAAGGAACTGTTAGTAGATTCAAAAATATGTCTGTCAGATAGATATTCAAGTCTGTAGTGTTGTGAAAGCTCTTGGAAGTGACAGTGGATGTGCAGTTGATCAAAAGTCTCAGCCGATTTAAAATGCTCAGTAAAATCCAATTAAGCAAAGCAGAGACTAAGGAATTGAACTGTCTACTTTTTCCATCCAAGCACCTGCATATCTTTAGGAGTTTGAGTTATTACTGGTATACGTAGTCTATATAGGAAATAATGAAATATTTTTCCTTCCAAGAATTCTAAGAATTATAAATTCCAAGAATTATTAAGTCCATCCACTCAGAGTATTTGAGACAGAATTATTGTATTCAGATAACAAGGCCTGAACTGGTCTTCCGGAAAAATAGAGGAAGGAATTCTATTCTTGGTCTATTATCATAAAAATCAGATTCTACCACTGTTACTCTCATAAAGTTGTAGCTTAGTCCTGAGTATCTTACACCATTTTGGCAGTTTTACTACTGATGGAGAATCTGAGGGGGATATGGATAACAAAATTTGTCTAATAGAAAATTTTTCAGTATTCTGCATTAAATACATAGTAGTATAACTTCTGATGGGGGTATTCTGCTTAAGCTGTCCTCTGTAATGGATGATTTGGCTGCAATAAGAAGTGACAGGCTTTTCCTATCTTAAGACTAAACATAAAGGCCTTCCGGAATTTGAAAGGAGTTTTTTAATGTCCTAAGAATTTCTCTCTGTAGGTCCTGGTTTTAGCTAGAACTAGAAAAAAAAGAAGTGCTGAAATGTAATAAATAAGGCTACTCTCTTGAGCTTTCCAAACCACTTTGCTGACCCAAGAGGCAGGTCAGAAAAATATTGAATCCTCAGAGTGCTTATCTGAACCACACTTTTGAGGGGCAATGGGTCACAGATGGAATGTTTAAAATAAGAATCTGAAGTTCAAACTCTTGGTGTCAGTTTAGTATAATTTCATGAGGAGTCCATAACTCCAGTGCAATATTAATGATGATGTTAAAAAGCTCATGAATACAGATGCAATTACTACAAGATTCTCAAACCAGTCCTTTGTGATAAGTGTGGTGATAATCCAAAGCTAGAGAAAAGTGAAGGGTCATTTACTGTGCCAAGCTTAACACATTTGGGCTCTGTTGGAGTAGTTGGGGGAGCCAATTCTGAAGCTGAGAGCTGTTTGTTTTAAAAGCATTGCTACTGCCTCCTATTTGTTTAAATCTAGAGCTCTAATATTATACTGTCAGAAATTGCTTTGAGACTTCACTTGGCAGGAGATGTTTTCTCAAGAAGACAGGACCCAGGTCATTTAACACTAATTCCGTGTAGGAGCCAGTTTCAATAGGGAGGGAACCATTCCTTTGGTGGGGAGGGAGATGGAATTTTTGCCAGAGAAGCTATCTAGTATGTGCTCACAGGCTGCCACTGCCAGCCAGGCAAGCAGCTGGTTTCAGCACGCACTATTGTTTCCAGTTGGTTCTCATCTGTAGCCCCATATAGAGCACATCACAATAATTAAGTCTAGAATTTACAAAGGCATGGATTGGAGGTGGCGCTGTCCGAAGCCAAGAAGAAGTGTGATAGATGCCTAAATGAAGCAGATATGAAAGACTGTCTTGGACCCTCAAAGCCACCTGCGATGTCAAATAGCAATAGGAATCCAAACACAGTCCAGGTGAAAATCCTCCCAAATGGGAAGTGGAAAAGAAGTAAGATCACACCTATTTTCCCTCGCACAATAGCACCTCCTCCATCTTGTCCAAATTAAGCTTCTGTCGGCTTGCCCTTATCTAAGTATTAATCTCTGCCAGGCACAGGCAAAGCAAAGATGCCACACCATCTGGGTTTGATGAAAATGAGGCAGAGAACTGCGTGTCATCTGCATCTTGAAAGCACAACAGCCCAAATTGTGTTATTATCTCTCTCAGCATCACATAGAGGAGGCGCACTAAAATATAGCCTGGCAGAACCTGTGTGAAAGTGTTCTTTGGGCAGATGAGCAATTGATCAAAATCACTTTCTTTCATCTCCTGGGGCCCAAACCTGTTTTAGTTGAAGCCTAAAGCAGTTTTGCAGTTGAGTTCAGTGGGAACTGGAGTTGACATTTGGAGAGGAAAGAACAAAATCACTCAAGTGAGTGATAGCATAAAAGCTACGCTGTTTATCACAACCAAGGACCACGGGTATCAAAGCCCACTGACTGATCTAAGAAATCACAGCAGACACCTGTAATTTTGTCCATTGATAAGGAGTAACCAACAATCAGTGAGACTGGAACAGTCTCTGTGCTATTCTTCTAACTGAAATTAACCTGAAAAAAAAGGCTGAAGGACAGATTAAGGTTCCAGACTGGTTTATTTATTCTCATCTTCCTTCTTAAAGACCCTTAGAAGGGAGATCATGGAGTAACGTGATAGCAACAGAATTGCAAGCCCTGAGAGATGCTTGCTTAAGACAACCAATGGTTATATAGTTTTGCAAAGATGCTGTCTTTCGTTCTTATGAGGAATCAGAAATATCTGGTTCAATGCATTTGTGCTCAACTCAGTTCCAAAATCCAGGCTGCAAAATTAAGTCACTCCTCAAACTTCTAAGCTGCTGCTTAAACTGGCTGACATATTGCCAGAGAAGAGGTCACATTTATCTCTTCCAGTCCCAGTTGTGTGACCACAAGTGGGTACACTGCCTGTCTTGGAGAACACTGAGGGTGAAGAGTTCATTTGTCCATCTCCTTTCCCACAGGTAATCAGTTGCAATGAAGTAGATTGGCTTGGCTTCCCCTGTAGGGTCACCTTTATTCTTCTGAATGGAGATCCAGCTTTCACTACCCTTTGGTGTCTGCACAGGTTAAAAGTCTTAAATATTTCACCTAGAGTGACACTCAAAAGGTGTACACAAGATGTGTGATGACATAAATATAATATGAGGGTGAAGGGAAGAAATAGCTGCTTGTAACAAGATTCCCTCGGTTCTTTCTTTTTTGGTAACAACAGATTGCAAGGTGTGCAAATGTCCTGATGGAGTGGACACACGTACCACAGATCATGCTTTACATCAGTCTGCACATATGTCCTTTGAATGAATAAAAGATTTGCTTCTAAGCAATCTGGGTTACAGGCTCACATGGATTGAAAGGAAATCTTTATGGTATTTTAATCCTAGCAATTTTCTGGAAATTTGTGAGGGGGAAAAAAAGACTCAGATTAAAAACTTAAGCTCTTATACTAGTTAAGAAAACCCAACATTCTAACATGATTAACATTAATAAGTAGCGATTTTAAAAGCAGCAGAAGTGGCTAAGCCATGGTGGAACTGCATTTTAGGAATTTTAAGATAATAATTTGAGTATTAAGCTCTGAGAAATTGGTCTGTACCAGAAGGAAGCAGCAGGTTTGATAACTGATGCAGAACATGAAGCAAAGAAGACAAAATCCTCTTCAGAAATGATGATTTAATGTAATAATGATGTGGAGACATATGTGAAAACTATGAGCCGAAGCACCTGTATCAGAAATGTCTATTTTAGAAAACAAGTAGTTTTCTGAGGATTCCTGAGAGATAAAGTATTAAAAGAATGAAAGAGAAAAGGACACTTTAACTCACGCTAGTATCTTTTTTTAATTTAAACAAAACTTTTTGATAAGCATTACTTCCTTTGAGCCATAATGGTATTTAAAAAAGAGTGTACACATTAGCTTTTATGGTGTCATCATGACCTGTAAGTATTCAAATGTGGCACATGAAGACAACATCCTAACTTTGTAATTGTAGAAACTCAAATCATTTAATAACTCATGGAGAGCAAAAAGCGTTATGGTTTATATAGGAGGGAGCAGGAGGTTCTCAGTGTTATCTTCTCTGCATTTCCATTCTTGGATTTTATATAAATATTTTCAAAACTTTTTTTTTTTTTTTAGATTCAGTAAGTTCCCAGGGTTACAAGAAATAACACTGAGAAATTACATTTCTTTTTCACAAAAATATTCCATTTTTTTGTGCTGGTTCAAATTTCTAAATGTGATGTGTTTCTTATGATTTTAGGCTTAGCTGTGCAGGCTGTATTCAATATACTTACATTAAGATTTCGATGACACAAAAGTTCAGAGTTCATTTTGCCTAAAGCATTCCTTCTCTATTGAGATTTCACTGAAGAACAGTGAAATGTGACCAGAATAACCAAGTAATGACCAATCCCTAAGTTATAAGAAAGATAAAAAGGATTAAAGTGGCACTTTGAAATATTGTTCTGAATATGGAACGTATTGGAGAAAACATTTTCAAAGAGGCAAGAGTTTATAAACTACTTATAGATTAGCAAAGTGCTATTAAAAGAGGTGGTTGAAAGGTGAGCTCAGTCCTGTCAGTAAAGGAAATCAACATAATAAAACAAGAAGTCTTTCACAATCTGAAAAACTGTGTTTGAGCCATAGATTCTTACAGTTTGTATGAATTGATCAGATAGTTCTGTAACATTGATGGAGAAATGCATCATACAAGTTAGAAGCCTTTTCTGGCCAAAAAACATTTTAAGGAAGATAACAGATCCTTTCCCTCTCATTGGAATAAAATAGATTATGTCTGGCTAGAATCAACAAATAGTGAACTAAAATATTTAATCCAGGGGTAAAATAAATTCCTCAAAATTTTTATGCTTACATAGATTCTTTTTATATTTCTTTCTAGTAGTAGATATATAGAATCCCTTTTCTTGGAATATTTGGTAGTGTGAAGGGTACAGGGTTGTTTCTAAAGGATTTAGATGTCTTAATAATGGGACTAGGCTAAATGTGCCCTCAATCTACTGGGATCTAAAGATGACAGTTTGGAGTGAGGCAGGTGCAGGGGCTATAAAGGGAATATCTGGAATCAATTGTTCTTGCAATTGCATGGTCAGCATGCATGTAGATATAATTACTTCTATCTGTGCATAATTTTCTCTTTTTGAAATTGCCCAGAGCACACAAATGTGAGAAATTGTTTGGGACGAACAAATCTGGCATTTCTGCCCGTTCTCCCCAAGGCACCCTGTTTTGTGGGTGGGTTGAAAGCACACCTAGCACGTTGGCAATACTGGCTTCCACACCACATGGAGTTCACAGCTGTGGTTGGCAGGTTACTAGAAACAGTTCATATAAAACCTATTGAATGGGAGTCTGCTCAGAAATTAAAGACCTGAACTTTAGGCATGTGGAAAACACCATCTTTCCGTCTCTTAACTACTGCTGAGGTTAGGGGTGAGGATTTGGGCTGAGAAACATGGTTTTAGGTTGGTGACCACTGTGTCCTACTCAGGGCACAGAGGTAAGAGCTGTGAATTTAAAATGCTCTGACCTCCAATACCACCAGGACACAGCCATCTACGTGGCGGTGTTCTGCAGGGGTTAGTGCTGGCATCACCCTGCTGCTCAACAGTGTCAGGAGGAGGGGAACTAAGGGATCACTGTTGCCATTTCTGATGTAATCAAGGCATAATGTAATCAAGTTCTTCAGTCCAGCCTCAAAATACTGGGATTCCTTGTCTTTTACAAACACAGACATAATGTGTTGGTTATGACAGAGCTGCCATAAGGTGTCTCTGACAGTAGCTACTGAGATAACTTCTACTTTTTTCTCTGAGTATTCACTAACTTTCAAAAATCAGATTCCTATAACTGTATTTACTCACTGGCCAGGATCACCTTCTACATACAAGAAGTACATCTTGGGAGAAACATTCACAAAACAGTGAGAATAAGGTCTGAGTTTCTGTGAATTCTACTTAATCCTGGTAATGCCTGTTTTCTTTTCCATAGCAATTCTAGTTCAAACAGTTTTAAGTTAATTTTGAAGAATTTACTCTCACAAAAAATAAAAAATAAAATCAAACATGCTCACATAAAGAAGGTCACAGTGGTATCCATGTTATCAAATTAAAAAATATAAGGTAACCTGCGCATATATTATTTTTTGCCACTACAATTTTGAATTGCAGTGATCAAATACATTCAATGAATTGTTCACAGATGAGCCACGTAGCAGTAATTATTTGACAAATTGTTTTGAACAATGGATACACTGAAGGAAGTCTTTACCTGCTCATAGACAATGCATAGGCATAAAATAAAAGGCAAAATTAGTTAAATAAATTATGCATTGCAAATCACCATCTTAGCTCTCATGATATCCCACCCCTTTACTGTAGCTCCTGCTTTGACCATATGGAGAAATAAAATGCATTTCTAATTTGTTTTCTAATAAGTACTAATTAGTCCAGGCCTTTGAGATCCTTAAGGAAATAAAGTGTGTCCTTGTAGCCTTCCAAATAAAGCTCTAAAGCTGCAGCTGGTACAGTCCCACATTGCTCTTCCTTCCATCCTCCAACAAAAAATTGAAATCATCCCTCATTTAGATTTTAATATGAGATGAAGTTAAAATCAAAATGACTAAAAGTAGCAGCAGTGATTTAGTCAATGGGCAATGTATGGAAACTGTGCCTTTGTGGTGAATTAAAAGATGGTGATCTGAAGGAAAACACACAGAAAATGTTTAAGTGGAAAGAAGCAAATCATTTTAAACTGCTTTTGTCAGATGATATTATTATCTGAAATAGTTTCCTGAGAATACCTGTTTTGGTGTTGAAGCATCTGGTCCCTCTGCAGAGCTGCTCTGGAGCAGTCACATGTGGGGCATGGGGAGCATGTCCCGGGAGTCATGGCTGGAATGACCTGTGCATTCGTTGAGTCCGTCTCCCTTGACCCACTGAAGAATTTCATCATGTATACTTCAGCATTTGTCCAACTAAATTTTACTATAAACCTGACTCTTTCTTTAAAATGTGGATGCTTTTGTAAGGAATAATAATGTACTTGGATACTTTGACTTTTCCTCTTCTTCCAGTACAGGGTAGCTTCCTGGGATATGTACTCTGGTGTATTTTTAGGGGCTTATGATGCCACACTGAAGATCTCTGCAAATGTATTCATGGTGTGCGAGAAGAAAAAAAGGAAATTCTTTATCACCTCTGCTAGTTCCTCTGACCCCTTCAGTCTACTTTTTGGGGTCTCCACCTTATGAGTTGAAGAGTGAAAAAATGTGAAAAAGTTGAAAGAAACGCTTTGTGATTTTTGCCTACTTGACTCTGTATCATCTTCTACTACCTGTTCTGATTCATATGATCTCCCCGGCCATTCCCTGCAAAAGTTTCTTCTGTCTCCCACTTCAAATGTTTCCTAAAAATCTCTCTTTGATGCAGGGAAAAATAACTGCTCATTAGTCCATTACACAGAAACTCTACAGAGAAAGGTGATTGTACCTCGTAGAAGATTTTAATATTTTAATCTTTTTTCCAGCTTTAGTTTGGAAAAGAAACCAAAACAAAGCAAAACACAATGTCAAAACCAAACCACTTCTGCCAGCACTTCAAATTTTTGCAAGTCAGCAAGTTTTTAGGTGAAAATATTTCCCTGACACTTTTATGACCTTAGAAAGCGTGGCTGTATCTGAGGGTTCCTGGGCGAGCGCTCCCCATCTCATGAAGCAGTGTTGGACTTGCCCCTGTGGCAGATCAGTTATTTGCTGGTGTAGGGGCTGTCTGTGGGGCATGAGCTTTTCTCCTTTCCCCTCCCTGCTGGCAAACTGAGCTCTGCAGGCTACAGCAGGCTCTGCTTCACTCAGCTGAGCCTTAAGCACGTGCTGAACATGAGTCATCCTGCTGATATGAACTTGAGCTGATGAACAGCAAGTAGTGAAAAAAAACCAACAAATACTTTTTTCATGCATGAAGCCCTTTGGTTGTGCAGAGATGCTGTTATCTGTATGAGTAATACCATATCCAGCAATGCTTGTCTGAATGCCTGAAGAAAAATGGGAAAAGGGCAGGGTACTGATACCACAGACTTGTAGTCCTTGGAAATTTTACAAGTAAGGTCATTGAAAAATATTTTTGTTAATTGGTCATCTCTTGTGAAGTCTAATAATACCTCTTGTGAGGTATAATAACATTTTCTGGAATGCCTAATTTCTTTGACTTTGCTCACCAAACTGGACTAAGCCAAATTTCTACTTTTACCATCTTAATACTGTAAGTGCTTCCACAGTTGCTGTTTTTTGGTGGCACAGCTAAGCTAAACAACTTTTCTGGGCACAACCCCAAGAGTGTTGGGGAGACTTCCATATGGGCATCCAGTGTCTGTCAGTCTGAACATCCCCAGATAGAAATCAACCCTAGGTCTTCTAATTAACAACCTGAAGTATTACCACCTTTTTATTTGTTAGGAGAGTATTTGCCACCATTTTTGAAAATGAGAGTGTTTGTATTTGCTAAGAGCCTCATTCCATGCTCCAAAAGAAGCTTAAGTGGATAAATATCTACTTCTACTGTAGAGATATTATTGATAGAATTTTGCAGGACACATGTAGAAACAAATGCCTGTAGGCACAGAGGGAACTTTGTAAAAAACATACAGGAATCCCTAAGGAATTCAGGCTGTACTTGAGTTAGGTGATGACCAGGGAAAGAGAATTCAGAATTGCATTTATTGTAAAAGCTACTCGAGCCCCACTGTGTGTACCTACATCATTTGCTGTGTCTAGCCTGGGATGACGTGCTAAATTTCATTTTACAGTCACCCTTGTTTTCCTCTTCTCTTTCTGAGGATGATAATTTTTAGAAAGAACACTGGATGTCATATCCATTTTTGGTACATGGGATCTTAAAGGAGATAGACCGTGATGTGAATTCCTAAAAACTGATTGTGATCCAAGTTCATGTTCTTTGCTTGTTTGTTATTTTTACTGGTACCTATTTGGCTTCTAGCTTGTGTGTTACTTTCTCTGCTCATTTCCATAAATAAAATGTTCTTTCTCTGCCATGTTGCTGTTCCCCCTGATTATTTCCTGCTGTGGCCTTGGTGTAATAGTGTTTCTTCTTTTACTTAAAACAGCATGCAATTGCATTTTGAGTTAAGTTAATGGGGGATGAAAAGGATGTAGCCAAATCTCTGCAGGACTCTCTGAGTCTCACCCCAGCACCTCTACAAAACCTTTCTATGGGTTTGGCTCAATTTTTCTGCTGGTTTCTGATGGCTTTGTTTATTACCTACCAATGTAGATTATTTTGTATGTCACTTGCTATTTAATGAAATACCCTACAGTAACTTGGATTTCTAGTATTAGCTTCCAGGGAACCAGTAAGAGTCCAGTTATTGTTACTGCCATTGGGGCTGTATTGGTTCTTTGCCATCATTAAAAGAATAAAGTATTACATCTGCTACGCTTGCATTACAAAGCAGCTACATAAAGCTCAATGTGAGCTTTATTATCTGTTGGACTTCCCATAATGTCTAGCATACAATACAGTGCACCTATTTAGCAAAAAGGTTCCTTCTGCAATTGAACCTTCTCTTAGCAATAGAAAAGGATTTTCAGGCTGTGAATCTGCAGGTAGTAATTTTAATAGCCACTAATGTGAATTAATAATTCTAATAGCCTCATTTCTGATGCATTATCAGAATACTGGAGAGTGGGTTGCCATGGCTGCTATATTTTATCACTCACAGCTGTGTAAACTCTTTTAGGCCAACCTTTTTCTTAATTCTTTTTTTTTTTTTCTTGTCTAAAAAAACATTCGTGTGACTTCTCCCTGGGGTTGCTCTTAGAACCCTCATTCAACATGGACTAACACAGCTCCAAGGAAAGTATTTTTTTCCCCTCTGGGAGACTGAGCCATATTATTAGCAGCTTAGAAAAATCGCTATCCAGGGAAATGTTCAAGGTAAAACCAGTTGTCATCACGCTGGCATATTTATCATTAGAAATGCATGATGTGCCCAATACTCCTCCAGAAATTCAATTGTGCAGTGAGATAACCAGTGAGACAGAAGAGTATGTTCTTCATTTTCCATGATGCAGCAAGCTCCAAAAATACAGTACATTTCTTTATTTGCAAAACTGTTATATGTGGATGGATTTGCATGGATATAAATTTCAAATTTTGAATTCTTTGTCTAATAGCAAGACAAATATTTAAGTATATGAGTAACTTCATTCCTGCTTGGCAAAGCACTTGAGTATATGGAACTTAAGTTCTTGCTTGAAGTAAGCCCCTAACTGCTGTTTTTATCAGTTGCTCATCTGAGGTAAAAAAAGTGAAAGCTCAGGAGGCACAGCACTCAGTTCACAGGGGTTTTTATCTCTGATATTTTATTTATAAAAATAAAATTATTTCGATGTCATTTGTGGGCAACTCAGTGGTAGCGTTGATTTAGGGAGCATCCTAATCTTGTTGGTTACCATCACCAGTCCATTCATATTCATAAAGCCCTTGAAAGCTGTGCTGCAAACATTCATGTCAAGGACACCCTACCAGATTTGTATGATAGTTATACTTCAGTGTACTTCAACAGCCTAACCTGTCAATGGATGAAACTTAGAGTGGAGATTTGCATCTGGTAATGAGACAAACTTTCAATTCCTCATCTGAAGAACATACAGATCTCTGCAGTCAGCAAAACATCTCCAAATCTTCCAGCAACAGACTTTATAGAGATAACGTTGGTATTTCCCAGGAGGGCAACAGTGGTCTTTCTCACAGAATTTCAGCACTGCTATTTCTGGCTCTTGATTTAAGAAAAGAAAGGGAGGGGCATTTTAAAAAATGCAATTCATTCTTAAAAAAACCCCTTTGTTTCTGTTCTAGTGCTACAAATAAACACAGGGAAAAGAAGGGACTCACCTACTCTCCTGTGCTTTCAGTATACCCAAACCTACTTTACCTTAAGATTTCCAATGAACAATTTTCAGGCAGATGTGTTCTACTGTGCTGCAATACCTGCTTATCTGAGGATGAGATGTTTGCTTAGAAACTTCTCTGTAGCATTACTATTTTGGGGCAGTGGGAGGAAGACCTTTCTCTACAGCTCAGGACTCTGTGAAGCAGACTGCACTGCTATTCAGTGAATACTCTGGTTTGCTTCCCAGCCTCTCTGCTCTCATTTGTAGGATATTCACCTTCACATTTGCTTTCAGAGTCATTGAGTCACTTCATTTTTATCATGTACAGTTCACATACATTTTGTACCCTTAAGACCTGAAAGGATGATCATGGCAAAGCAGGGATTGAAAATGTTTGATGGATGACAGCCTTCCTCTTCACAGAAAGCATTTTGTCTATTTTATATTAAGACAGTTAGAGAAAACTACATCTCTTTGAGTGTCCCAGAGTATGTCCTTTGTTACAATGAATCACACCAGCTACCTAAGGCAGGTAGCACAGTACGAAAATGGATCCTCACAGGACATATGTAAGCAACTGTGTCTCCACTTATGGACTCCAAAAGATTACTTTATGTAGTATAGATATAATATACAAAATGCACATACACATACATACAGTTAATTTGAAACATAAACTAATATAAGCATACTCTGTTTTTTAACTGTGGGAAAATACTTTGGGATTTTATTTTCTTGACTCATTCTGCTTCTTAAAAAAGAGTTGATAACTGAATCCTTTTAGATTACAAAAAAGGATCTTTCTATAGCAATATAGATGCCTACACACTGTCCCTCAAGAAATAAGTATATAATCGGATTAGAAGATATTTCAGATTTGGACAACTCTAATTAAATTACTTCTAACTTTTACTGGCCTCTGCAGATCAATCTCTTCTTGACCTTCACAGTCCATCAATATAAGCAAAAGTAAAGCAAAAAAAATCTTCTATCTGAAAAAAAGCATGCCTTTTTCTTATTAAAAAAAAAGCCTGTAGTTGACTGGATTTGCTTGGCACTTGACCTCATCATACATTAACATTAGCTTAAAAAAGCACACCTACTTTTTACATTAACTTTCTTCCATGGTACAATCGCTGTGTAAAGAAATTTCTTATGCAATCTGGTTTTCTTTTGCATACATCATTTACCATCTTTCGAGGTAAGGAATTTAAATGTATGCTGATGCCTTTATCATCTTGACAGTTTAAGGATAAAAGTTCTGTCCAACGTGATGAACAGAAGACTTTTCCTTTTAAATGTATAAGGTAGAAGACATTTTCCTTAAATCTCTTAGAATATTAAGTACCACATAATATTTTGCATAACATTTAGGAACTCTTTGACTTGAGAAGCCCAGAGTATATGTCTTTGAGGTCCTATTCTGATCCTTTGCATCTACATAGTGTAATTGTAATCTGATCGTACATTTCCTCACTTGCCATAGTAATGAATGAGGACATACTCTGCTGGAATTCTGTCCTTTTGATGTAGATGATGTGCCTCAACAGTAGGCAATTTAAGGGGTCTGGAGGTAGAACTGAATATTTAGTTCCTTAGCTCCTGCTGTGACTATATGTCCTTAAAATTTTTCAATATTAGCATTTATATAGAAACAAAAAGAAATTAAAAGTTTTTAAAATTATCTTTCTTTTGTGAATTTAATTACAGTGATGTCAGTATGCATTAAATTGAAAGTTGCTGCTATAAAACCACACAGCCAGAATCAAAAGAGTTTTTAGTCAACAATGTGCACCTACTATATCAAATTTAATCTTGAGGTAAGCACAAGCCATCTCCGTTAGAGATGTGACATTTTGCATGTTTCAAGACTGATTTTTTCCCACTAATTTTTGTGTGATTTAATGAGTGTATCTTGAAGAAAAATGCAGTCTAATGCCTTTATCCCATGTGTAGAAATGATTCATCATAAGCTTCACATTGTCAGTGCTCAGAATAGTGCATTGATCTTGGATGACCCTGGTTCAGGAGGATGACCCATCTTCAAAAGTTGAGAAGTGCTCATCATGTCACATTTAGGAATGTGCAAAATACACTTTTGGACTGATAAAAAAATATTCAAGCTTCTATGAAGTTTTGAAACTTCACTGAAAATGAAAGCTACTTTTTCTGGTAAAAAAAAAAGAAAAAGATATTTCTAAATATCTTTCTGTTTTTTACTGCTCTGAAAGATGATGCTTGACTGTAAAAATGAGACTTTTCACCAAAGTTCAAAGTCAGAACATTTATTATTTATTTTTTTCACATTTATAACTTGTTGAAGAAAAAAATCTTTAGTTGCTAGGAGAAATATTACTGTCTTTCCTTCACAAAATGAAAAATGGCAAATCAGGTAAACTCGAGGTTTGTCTTTTGCAACAGAGACTTCACAAAGACATACAACTTGGAAAAATAAAAGATAAATAAATCATTCTTTCACGTCTGTTACTCACACTTCTTTTCTGCTTTTCTAAATGCTGCTCTACACTTACCTGTCTCCTCTTTTCTCCAGATATTTTTTCCTCCTTTCTATTCTCTTCTTTCTCATCAAGCAATTGAAAACATCTTTACTTCTTACCCTGAGGGAATTCAACCATTTAACATAAAATTACCCAGGGATTCTCCAGATGGAATACGTGAGACATTTCCTAAAATACCAGATGAACACTTTCCCTGCATGGTGAGTTGAGAAAATAGTCAGTTATTGACCAGTTCCAAAACTCATCCAGCTACAGTATGATGGATGTTCAGGAAGCCTCAGATGCCTTCCTAACCACTTACTCCATAAACCTCTCTTTCTTTTCCACTTAACTGATCACTATTGTTGTAAAATCTAACTACAAACACATCTTTCTGCTGTCTGCACCACGAATAGTAAGGATCCTTCTGCTCTTTCTAATTTTAATTTAAACAAGGCTAACACAAAAGGAGTTTCTCAGCAATGATCATAATGACTGATGAATTAACCTCCATGGGCCAATTAGGTGCAGCCCAACTTTGCAGTCCATGTGGGCTGGGGTTCTCCAGGATGCTGTCTTTTGGGGAGCCCTCCTAACAAGCCACATAGCAGTCTGGGAATGTCACCAAATGTCTCTTCCTTTGTTTCAGAGACCCAATTTGTAAAGTATTCTCCATAAAATAATAGTAAACAGAGATGTGGGAGTAGTGGGAAAATCCGCTATAAAACTTCCATTAGTTAATGAAAGTGGCTGTCACAATCATGTGAAAAGTTCAAGGAGACAATCTTGTTAAACAGCCATTTTGCATAGAGAAATTTATATTACTATAGACCTTTTCAAATAACTTTGATGTTTTCCAGAACAATTTATGAATGCTGAGCTTTGGAAGAAGAAAGATCAATCCACCACAAAATAAAGTTGGCTAGCAATGGACATTTGGTCACAGCTCAGGCACTCCATGTTCATTTATAACACACTTCTATATAGCTCAGTAGGGATTTTTCTTTGCCGAAGAGTTCCAAAAGCTTCTTTGATTCCTTTTTCTACTGGAAGTTGTTCTAAAACATCCCTGCAATCACATTAAATGCTCAAGCATCAACACAGAGTTCCTAACACTGATGACAAATTACTCTTAAATGAATAGTGCCAAAGCTGATGGCCTCACCACAACCGAAACAGAATGTTTTCATTTGTATTGCCCTCTGAACCCTTCAAATCTGTCCTTGTCTTGAGGTGACCAGTCTTCTGAGGTTAACATTCATACTTAGGACTCTGAAATTCTTGATCTACACCAACACAAAAAATGCAAACTTCAAAGATGAAGGGCAAACCCCAGAGTTTTAATCTCTTTTCTCAGCCAGCCATCTCCCATGCATCTAAATTTAACAGCTACTGCTCAAAAGCATACAACCAAACCAGCCAAACACAATTAACAAAACGTTTGGCCAAACATCCAAACACAGGTCCCTTTAAAGGTACGACACAGACAGTATTTACCTTGTAGTGGGAATGTGTGACTCTGAAGTACAGGGTAAGGGCAAACAGTTACTTTAGTGGCAGTCTTATGATAAACATACCTTAAAAACAGCCCACGTGTGGTACCTGTTATAGGCAGCTTCATTATGCTGTTACACATCTGTATCACTGAGTAGCCACATTGTCTGCCGGGTCTATGGTCCCCTCCTCTTCCTGCATTCCAGGCTTTCTGGTACCTGGTTTTCTTGAGGGTCTCTGCTGCAGCCTTATGATTGCTTTCTCCTACATATGTCCTTGTCCTAGAACCACCAGTAATTTGCTCTGCCCAAGCATGGTATTTCAAAGGATATACATACACAACATGCTTTAATTTATAGGTATTTATCTCATTATTGCTGCATTAAGGGGTTTGAATTTGGTTCTGTTCAGGTTACAAACACCTATTCCACCACAGGGACATGTTCAGGTAAGTGTGGTGGTGTGATTCAGTTGCCTAAACCATACACTGTCTGACCTGCAATGATGGGTTATTGCTGTGTGTCTGCTACTTGGACAGCATTTTGAATGTTTTAGTCTTGCCTCATCAGATACTGACTTCTGATAATGATTTGCAAATAACCTTGCTGTAATATGCAAATGTTTTGATAAATATTTTAATATTATAATGAGACCCAGAAGATTCCTAGCCTGTATTATTAACAGTACAGTAGTGAATGAAATAATACATGCAAGGGTTTTGATGCTGTGGAACTGCAAAATATATAACCCTATAAAAAAAATTACTATTTATTGTTTCAAATTGTAACATCCATGTTGTGACATTTTCCTGAATTTGCTCAATCTTCCCTTAATTTTTCTGGAATTCTGTTGTTGAATAAGTCGTTATAGATATAGATATAGGATTTTTTCCATAATTTCTTTCATCCATTAGCTCTGTTGGAGTAGTTTCAAATGAGCATAAAGTCAGTGTGCTCTTTTCAATTACAGCAATGGCAAAATTGTATGTTTGATTATTCATTTGAAGACATCTGACTGAGTGCACAGAGCACCAAACATGTTTGGATAAAGTTTGGTTTTCAATTACGAAGTGTGATCTAACTGCCAAGATACCACATGACAAAGTACATAGAGTGAGTGTTTTTTTCAGACTGAAAAAGATAACTTTTGCATTGAGTGATTCTTCATAGTGATGGATATTTGCTGCTGTTTTCCTGAAACAGGAGACCAATTGCTGAACACCTCTAGAGCTACGTGATTAGTTCTTTGAAAACAAAAGAAATCTTTCTACTAAATTAGTACATACTTACACATACAGATTTGTAGTGTTTTGTTGATCAGTATATCTTCACAGTTAGGGAATTTATGGCCTCTACCATTTCTTAGCTTTTCTTAAGACAAACATGAGGCCTTTAACTTATGTATACTTATTTTAAATTATTCCCAATACAACACTATGCAGACTGTTCTCTATCACAAACATAATGTTTTAAAGCTGCACATAAGAGTGTGTAGCCTTCTGAAATAGAACTTAGTAAAGCCAACACTTAATGTTTACTTTTTTTAAGCTTTGGTAAATTTTATTTTGAAACAAGATATCCATACAAATTTTTATGGTTTTCCTGTTTAAGGATCCTAAGTCCTTTCTTGGTTTTTCTGACATTACCAGTATCCAGTTTTGTTGCAACAGTGACTTGTTAATTTGTCCTTGGTTTGGAAATTATTTTGGTGACCACTAGTTTTGCCATTTCTTGTTTTTGTTTTAGTGTTATTAATTTGTATTCTCTTGTTAATGGAGAGAGTGTATGATATTCTTGTGGATTCTCATTAAGTTCTACAAAATT
Source organism: Manacus vitellinus (assembly GCF_001715985.3). Taxonomy (NCBI): domain Eukaryota; kingdom Metazoa; phylum Chordata; class Aves; order Passeriformes; family Pipridae; genus Manacus; species Manacus vitellinus. The sequence continues at coordinate 41,797,525 of NW_021940535.1, forward strand.
TGGGTCATACCAGATATCTCCATTCAAGTTGTTATTACCCACTTGTATAGCTGTTGCAATACCTATTTTTGATGTTTATGCCTGTAAGTTGATATTTTATAAAATGTTTTCAAACTGTCATATTTCCTGGTAACACAACATGTGATCAGATTTCTCCTCTGATTCTGCTTTTTATATTCAAGCACAACTTGAAAAGTAGGCTGAGCTTCACCTAATTTTGATTTAGCTCTTGCTTCCACTTACAGGCATTGGTTACTAATTTTTTTCTAGAAACCTCAGCATATTACTACTTCTCAGAATCCTTTTGTGCTACATTGCCTGCATTCATTTTCTATCACCTTCTGTTTTGCTTCCCATATTTCACCTTCTGGTCTTTGGTTCCAAATTAATTTTTAATCTTTTCTTTAATCTTCAGCTTCTTTGTTCTAATTTGTTGGGGTTCTTTTATCCTTTTTTTTTTATTGTCTTCTTTGGTTTTATTTTCAGTGTCTTCTATCCAACCCTACCTTCTTCTCCTGTACAGTGCAATACCCAAATGGATCATCTTTTGAACACATTCGATTCTTGTAACTGCATTTCTTATTTCATATTAGACATCAAGAATTCATCATGCATTTTCTAATGGCCCATGGAAAACAACACCTGTCCATGTATTTGGACCCATTGTGAGATCCATGATTCAAGTAGAGAATTCATCTTCCAGTGTCTTAAAGGTGGAGAGGCAAAGCTTGTGATACTTTGAATCCATTGCTCAATTTTTTCTATTAAAGGTCCGGTTACTACCTCTTGACTAACTAAGTCCTCATTGCATAGGATATTTGGATACTACAAACTGTTAGTACCAAATGGTGAAGGTGAAAAGACAAATGTTTCAGGAAGGTGTTTAGGCTGTGGGACTGAATTGCAGCTAGATCACACCAGCAAGATAGAGGGTGTTTCCATCCTTACGGCGTATTTTCAGTATCAGTTTCCTAGATTGCCTACATCCTCTCTCAATTGCTGCATGCAGAGTCAAGTCACTCCTCAAGAGGAGGTGGTCAGATCAGTCATGCACAACCAGGTACCAAAGCACAGTTTGGTTTATGGTAGTAAGCCAGTAATACCACAGGACTAAGTACTATCATGCTGCTACCACAGCATTGAGACAGGAGTTCAGGATGGGATCTGAGCCCTATGTTCTGCACACCTAATTCTGAAGTACAGCATAAAGACAACAAATTCCTTTTGTTGCTGTCATACAGATAAATCTTAAAGACACTCTACCTATGCTATCCTTAGGGGCAACTACACGTTTGTTTTAATGACCGTCAGTCTGTCTGTCTGCTGGGTTTCTGGTCCCCTTCTCTTCATGTAGTTCCAAGGTCTTTGCTCCCCAGCTTTGTGGTTACTTTCTGTTGCATACACCCTTACACTAGAGCCACTGGTAATTTTCTATCTGACCATGGTGTTCCAAGCACATATGTATATGCATATGCAATATTTCCTTGACTTGTCATTGATATCTAATTCTGGTAATGTTATTATTACAGATTTGGATTCGGTTCTTTTCAGGTTGTAGCACCCAGAAGAGTAAGTGCAGAATATTTACACTAAAAATGAACAGTGTGGAACTGTGACAGATGGGCATTAATCTGTCATCTATTACATCGGACACAGAACAGAATAAAGTTGGGAAGCTGCAAGAAAACACGAACCCTATCTTTTTTTAAGGAAAAATGAACCGGACACAAACTGAAACCTCAAATCAAAATAAGGAGGTTGTAAATACTTGATTTTTTTTTAGGGAAGGTATTGGAGGCAGATTGAAATATAATGTGGAAGCCAGCTCTGAAGAAAAGGCTTTATCCTCACTCAGAGTCCTGTGACACAGGGACAAAAATCTAGGATCACAAATTCCTCATATAACTGTGAGACTGTTGGTAGCATTTTCAGAGAGCTTCTCTGTAAGTGCCTTTGAGGGGTGAGCTGATGGAGGCAGACAATTTTCATATGAAGAAGTATGACCTGTTCACCAAAGGAATGTGAAGGGACAGTTAACAAATAGCATCTGTACCAGTGGTTATTGTAGTGCTGGGGTGTCTTTGGGGCAATAAGATCAAACCTAAATTAAGAAGCTAGACTGTAAGAGACTCTCTGTTCTTCTGGATTTTGCCTCACAGGGTTAATGTTTGCAGTGTGTGAGTTATGTGCAACCACAGTTTACTTTATTTTGCTTTCCTTTTGCTGTCTGATTGATAGTATTGTATTTTTACAGTGTTTGAAGTTTATGAATGTCATAATAGAATTGTCTCAAACTTTTAAAATCTACCTGTTTTGAATGATGTCATATTTCTATCACTTACCTGGCATTTGTTGCTCAGAGAAATGCAGGGTGAGATCTTACCCAGCCTAGGATAGTTTGCTGTGAGCTCTGGGAGCTGACAGGTGAGTAGAGTAATGTGTGTCCTGAGCTCAGAGGAGAGCTGAGCTTACAAGGTTATAAAAGAACAAAAGTCTATTTTGTCACATTTGTAAAACATAAAATTCATACTTGAAATTACCTGGATAATTGCTTACACTGTTTTATCCCATATATTTGTTTTTTCTCATATAAATTCAGGACTGTCCTTACATTTAAATGATAATTGCTTGTAGGCCCACTGTAAAACTCTACCATTTTTATAGACAGAAGGAACTCCAGTGTAATTATCAGTTCACATAAAAACATAAACAGATGCCCCATAGCAACACATATTTTATTGCTGAGAATGTAGATTTTATAAAAATATCCGGACACATGCTGTGAGTAAGCAAGACTTGTGTGACTAGCATGCCAGATGCCCTCATGATATGGGCACTGCATCTGATTTTCAGTAATATTAAAGTTTCTACTGATTTTATGGGGAGATTGGGGGACTTGGAGAGTCTGGACTTCCAAAAATCCGATCTACTTCTTTTGTGGGTCAAAATGTGGTGTGAAAAAAACCTGTAAAAACTCTTCTAGGTGAGGCTTTTATTGTTGAGCCAGTGCCAGGTACCACTTTGGGTGCAGCATTTGGAGCGGTGCTGAGCTTCAGTCGGTCACGCAGCAGTGAGGCAGAGCTTATTACCTCAGGCATGGAACAAAGCTAATGTAATTATGTAGCTTTTAGGACTAGAGCTAATATTTCCAACAGAAATCAGAGCTGTCTTATACCAGATTGACCAGTACTAGTTAAAGGATCCATTTGTGAAAGAGGATAAAGATTATCTTTTCTGGTGGACATAGGGCTAGATATCTTCCTTGTCTGTGCCAGCACCTGATGCTAGGCAGTTGTTTGATATTGAGGACATCAGCAATTCTCACTATGCTAGACATGGGACAGAAATCTCTCTTTTTTGAAAAAAAAAAGTTAGGGTTAGATTGGAACAACTTCCTTATATGATTCTGAGAGGCAAGACTGGAGGCCTGTTGCTAGGCCTGAGTCAGTATGAACCAACTTCTGCGATATTACTTGGGCAAGAAAAATGCCTGATGACCTGTCAAAATCATAATCAGAGACAAAGATAAGGAACAAATTCCTGACGGGTAGAATACCATTCTGAAAATATTAGCTCTGTTGTTTCTGTCAGAGTGCATCCTCATACAACTTGTTCCACTGAAAGAAAAAAATAGAGGAACAGCTCTCACTAGTAACACACCAAGACAGAGTCATTAGCATAAATACTACAGCTAATTTCAGAGTCATCAAGCTGAATAAACTTTTTTAACTGTGCTAGAACTACAATCATATCCCCATTAGTGTTCTATTTCTGGGGGATCCTTTTCAGTTTTTGTCTGAGATATTTTCTGCAATGCTTCCACTGCACCAAGAAGAGTTTGCTGGGTCAAGCAACACATATGTTTTCCTGTCAAACAAACAGATGTGCCCATCTGCTCAACCTTTAAAGGCATACTCTGTCTGATCTTTACCTGACTAATACTTGAGGCCTTGGAAACATTTTGGAGATAAGGAGTTAAATAAGAAGTGGACTCTTTTCACCAGGACCTCACAGTCAGACAGTCTGAACAAGCCTTCTGCTCCAGGTCACTCCTATTCTGCTCATGCCTACATGGATAGAGAGCATCTCCATCTGTCCTTGACGAGTTGGAAGTAGCACAGTATTTTGCCCTACTTTCTAAGCTATGTTTTTTGGATAATTTTTAGCCACAGTAAATCTTTGCAGTGATAGGTGGGATCCTGATGTGTAGGATGTTTTTTAGAGATTCCATGTACAGATAATGCCTATATCTCCAGTAATTTTATCTACCTAGTATGTGGCAGTGAAAATGCAGTAATGCAAAAGCCATTTACATTTATGTAACAGCCTTCAATCACAGAGCTGTAGAATTGTAGCACTACAAAGCAGTGTGAAGTTTTCATATGCTCTATCCCTGCCCGAAGATCATGTTGACTATACTTGCCATTCCTGGCAGGAGTCTTATCCTTCCAGCAGTCCAGTGAAAAACATTATCCCTAAGAAATCTGTTGCATTTCCCTGTTTGTGTATCACTAGAACATTGTTTATGCACAGGTAGCTTCGGTCTCCTTTTCCCTTCCCCCTGAAGGTTGTTATTGTGTGGCAGCGCAGACTTCTCTGCTTTAGGTGGTACATTCCCTCTTCTGTCAATCTTTCCTGATAGCTCATATTTTCTGTACCTCTGATTGTCTTTGTTCCACTCCTCAGGGCTTTCCTAGTCCACACATAGTCCACAGATCTTTTAGGGAGTGTAGTAGCCCAAACCAGTAGAAATATTTCTTCTAAGTTTTTCATTGCTGAAGAGAAGTGACAGATTACTTATTGTATCCTATAGGCTACATTCCTGCTTACACCTTCATATCCTAGTAAAATATATACAGTTTGTAGAGATGAATCTACATAACATAATATGGAATGTTCATGAAATCACGCTGCAGCCATGTGATGCATAACAGCATTGCTACTTTTGCTTTAAAGTTATGTTGTTAAACACCTTGCCCAGTTGTTATACAGTTAATCAATACCAGCAGCATCCCGAGAGTCTTGCTTCCTATTGCCTGAAGCTAGCCTTAAATAATAAGCCTGATCACTATTAATTCTGGGCAACTTTCAGTCATACAACTAGTTCTCCCAGTTGAGAGAACGCTGAAGATGATTACCATGAAGGTGGCCAAAGGATTAACACTATTTAATTTTGAATGAATATCGACCTGTGTGAAAACTGAGGAAAAACAAATGCCAAAATAACAAGGGGGGCAAACGATGCAGCATGTTGCATATGTTGTGCTGATATCTCTACTCTATAACTGAAAATCAGGGATTTAACACATAGTGTCTGACTGAACCTTTCAAAGACCTTGATAGTAGTATTACTCCCATTGGATTTTTATGCAATTTGAGTCTCTAAGCCAACACAGAGGTCCCTGCCCTAACTGGAGGTTTGGTGGTTATTGATAAGATGTTAGGAGAGAACAGACATTAATTATCTGTGCTCATAATTTAAATTCGTTTTTGGCATTGCAGCATCCAGCCATTAAAATATAGATGCTGAATGATTGGAGTCTAGACCCCCACAGAACTCGTCAGCAGAATCCATGGTGGCTATTCCCTTTGGAATCAATTAAAAACATCTTCTACAAATCCGTTTCTTCTTATCCCCATTTAAAAGGAATACACAAACAGTGTATTAGGAAAAAAGGCTTTAACATCAATTACATAAAATTAGGTAAAGTTTCTCTAATAAATTGCTAAGCTTGACACCACATGAACATATTTAACTGAAACATTGACTTGATATATTCAAAATATTCACTGTGTACCATGAAAATAATTTTAATGGGTTTGCCAGTAAGATTTTCACTGCTTTAGGAATGAAAAAATAGACTTAATACTGAAATCATTCCTCCAGACCCACTCTTTATGCCATATTTAGAGGTGACTACAAACAAAATGTCTGATTCTGCAAGAGCTTGAGCATTTCAGCCTCTTAATTTCTGTGACTAATGGAACTCAAAGGTTATTTGTTTGCTTGGATGTTTATGGGCTGATGTCTGTACAGAGCAAGGTCATCAGGGATGTTCTGGGCCTCTTCTGCCTTAACTAGCTTGTGATTGTCTCTGGAGTGCTAAAAATCAGAGAAATAATGACAATACTTCACTAGTTTTTGCTTGAGAGACTAGAAATTATTCTTCCCTTGCAAGTGGCAATTTCTCCCATTAGCTGGAAGATGGGCACAAAGGCCCCTAATCAGGGGCAATTGAGGAATGAAGCAGTGCCCTGGCAGCAATCAGGTCCTGCTCAGGTTCCTGTGCATCCCTGTAGCAGCCTCACCATAAACAGGGTGAACATTGCCCCGTTGGTTCTTTATCCTACACTATAGTCATTAAGGAACTGTGTTTGTTGCCAGTTGAAGTAGCCTCCCTTACTGGCTTAAATTTCAGGACAAGGGCTCCAAGTTCATGGTGACATCTCCCTAAAGCGTGTCTGATTTCTGTGGAAATGTCCTGACTTCATGGACTTGAAATTCAGGCCTTCAGGGAAGTCTGCTCTGAAAGGAACAAAGTTTATCTTTGTTAGTTAATTAGGCTATGGAGCATAGAATTGAATAGATTATTCCCATAAATAAAGAATTGATTTTAACAAGAAATGGATATTATGGCAAAAAAGATAAATGGAGAATTATATTGTAACAATATTGTATTCTGAAAGCCATGTTGAAGCTCCAGGGTATTAGTCTCATTAATACAATGCATCTAAATAATTGCTAACCTTACATACGCTTTTGGAAAAATTGAAACCAAATTGCGACAAAATGTTTTTCAAGAAACAAAATGTATCTAGGCCTGATAAATTCCATCCATTTATTAAATCAAGACTTATGATTAATATCAGGATTTAGTATACTTTAGGACTAGGAAAAAGCCCTTCAGTACAAAAACTCCAAAAAAGGTTTTTCTCTTAAAAGGAAAAAAACCCCCAACCCCTTCAATACTCTTCTATTCAATGTTCTCTTGGAATAGATATCCTCCCCCCTTGCCACCCCTTTTCCTTTTCTCAAGGGTCTGGTGAAGACATTCTTTACTGTCTACACCCAGGATTAGCAAAATGACCTGGAAAGCAGTGACACAGAAGACTCTCTCACGGGGAAAAGTGAAAGAAGAATCTCTAAAGAGTTTTGAGACTTAAATATATATGCCACAACGTATCAGCCAGTTTTGTCAAGATCTGAACCATGAATCCCAGCTTTAGACATCTGGGAATACTTTCAGCAGTTCTGCCCACAGCACTGGGCAAATCACTGATGATCAGATATATCTGTTTCACAGCTTCGACACTTGTTCATGCTTGGATTTCTACTTGACTAGTAGGTCTCACTAGTCTTGTGGATGTGACAAAGCAGAGGGTAGAGACTCATGGCAGAGTAATGAACTTACCAGTGTAAAGGAGAAACTGTTGCTTCTCTGAACTGTGATAAAAGGCTTCTATATGTGGCAAAGTATTGAAACTGGTGTGACAAGACATTTCACAGAGCCACCGCTCAGCAGAGTGGAGTGGGGAGTCAGGAGACCAAGGCCTTTGGTTAAATTTTATCAGTGATCCTGTGCAAATCACCTCACCTTCATATGTTTCAGTCCTTAAACTGTAACATAAAGAAAAGATACAAAATGTTTTCAAATCTGGTTTTGGATTGAGTGGTAAAAAGTATATGTATCAGGAAACAAGAAGACATATGAAGTGTTCAAATATTTATAAATAACATGCAAACCAGGAAATAGTGTTTGCAATTAAAATACAAATTAATCTTTTCTTTATACCCTTCCATGCTGTGGTGATCATTCAGATATTAAATATCGCACACTATTCTCACACAATTAAATGTATAGCCACTGAGTTTTTTTGTTAAAATAATTTCCTTTTTCATGTTACTTTCCAGCATTTATATTTCTTATTATTTTCTTTTCTGTTGAATGTCAAGAAAAAAAGGCACTTACATTCAGTTCTGTACACAGAGTCAAAAAAAAATTGTATGTGCACATCAGGGGAAATACTGTAATTGTCTTGATTGCAGTCGTTGATGCAGATATTAAAAATCAAAAAATAGCATAGGTACACTGTATTTCCCATTGAGGTATCCCTCATGGAGAGATTCACCTGTCTAAACAAAAATGTCCATTTGAGATACCATCTGAGGTGTCCAGGACAGCTATAAGAGCCAGCAGATACAAACCATGATCTGCAGATACTTACACCCTCTTGGAGCTACAACTGGAAACTGGGCAGTACACCTCCATGTAAAGTCCTTTCACATGTAAGACTTAAAACAAAGGCATTTTTGACTTTGAAAATATTTCTAGAAAGGGCAATAAATACAGTCCACATGTAACACTTCACACGAGAAAGCTACCTCCAATCCCTCAGAGGTTCTTGTCATATATTTCTTCTGTAAGACAGAAACATACACCAATTAACTATCCCTGAAATATGGATCCAAATCAAGGTCTCACAAAATGTGTTGTTAACAACACATACTGGTGGTGTGTTTCCATTGCATCAATTGTTTTAATGATAAATAACTCTCACAAAATGGAATGGTTTGTTGACAGACAAAAGCACAATCTAACAACAGACTGTTTAGACTTGCAAATGACAGAACACTTAATTATTCTAAAATAACATTTCCCCGTTAGACTACAATCATTAAATCCATCATCCTTCAGTTTATATGCATGAAACATTTATCATGTCTTCTACAAACAGGAGTCAGTCATCTAAATATAGATTTTTGGACCATCCATTTCATCATGGCATTTCATCGAAAGCCCAGGATTTCATTTATTTTCAGTTACAGAGATAAAGTGTTTGTAAACGATGTGATAAGACCATAAAGAAAAGTGAAGTGAAATTCAGCTCCATACAAAGATGATAAATACAATACCTACTTTGAACACTGGGATTATTGTGTGAGAAAAATGAGATATTGGAAGTCGGTAGCTATGTTTAAGATAAGAACTTTTTTCTCCTGTGAATTTTTCATTAAAGTCAGGGGCCAGTCAAGAATTATCTGAATGATACAATTTTTTAAAATGGCCATTCCAGACCTTAAACTAAAAAAAACCAACAACCAAACCCCAAATGGAGAACAACTGTAACTAAAAGGAAGCAATTTCTGTGGTGCTTTACCTGTCATGTTGTGGAATTACTAAAGGACTGTTTTTCTGTGTCTGAAAAGGCCTGGAAACATTTTTTATTGCATTAAAATCTGCTCTAGTGAGAGGATGTGTGATTTTAAAATGCTCATTCAAGATGATCAACTCAGAATCCCTTTTTCCAAACAATATCTGATCTGTGTGTTTCTGGGTGTTTCCAGCAGAAGCCTGAGCTTTCAGTTCAAAACCTTATTTGGGCAGTTTGCTGACACACACTTGGGACATTCATAAGAACATTTAATCTGTACCTCTTGGCACTTTGGCTTCACCTTTGTGTGAGTTCACTTTGGCAGGATTTATTTCTTCCATTGCCCCCACCCCTTCCCTCTCTTTTTCTGTTTGGCAGAGTGGCAGCTTCTCTCCAAATCACTGCACCCAAGCCTATTTGAATGATTGTTTTTACTTTTGTAATGCAATATAAATCATAACTACCATAATGACTGTGCTTGCATAATTCCTGTGGGACTTATTTTGCACAGATTGCACAGTGGAGAATATTTTTATTTTATTTGTCAAGGTAACAAAATTAGTTCTTTCTACACTTTGTCTTACTGTAACCATGTAGCAGATTAACTTTTTTCCTGTTTCTACCTGTGTTTTTTATTTCTTATAAAAGACCTAAAGAAGAAAACTAAATAAATAATAGAGGTACAGAATGTTCTTGGCTTCTGTATATGCCTACAGGTGTCCTTTCATCATATTCATTTGGCTGGCAATGTAGGAAAGTGCTGGCAACCTCAGGGTTAGCTTGAAAAACAAAAAAAAATTCAAAATATGTCACAGAAAGGGAAGAAAACATTAGTTTCTTATATAGTATGTCCAGAGGGCTCTTTTATTATTTTTTTTTTTTTGAGGGGGAGGCATCTAGAAATTAAACACATACTTCTATTATACCAAAAACTGTATTAAGAGATTGTTAGGATTACAGAATGGTTGAGGTTGGATGGGACCTCTGGAGGTCATCGTGTTCAATCCTTTTAACAGAGACAAGGATTTAAAAGCAAGGAAAAACTAGTTTTCAAGTGGTCTGTATAACCTTAATTTGTCTTTCCACAAAGAATGCATTTAAACAGAACTTTGATTATGTGTTAAACTTATTTTTTCCATTTGGCCCTTGTGTTATTTAAGGCACTAGATTCAGGGAGATCACAGAAGAGAAATTAGATGCCGATGTTTTTTTTAACTGACTCAATTCACTTTGTGATGTCTCTAAGCCTTTGTTTTTAATACACACTACTCAAACCTTTATCACCAACGAAAATCATTATACATCCTCCTGTGTGTTTATATCATGATCAGAGAGTGAGAGCTCATTAAGATACTTTGGCTTTTTGTCCTCATTTTCAGTGCTTACAGAAATGTGGATTTGTACCTTGCTTGCTCACACCAGAGTTCTTGAAAAAACAATGTTAATTCAAGCATTTCCTCACTTCTGAATCCTTCAGAAGTTAATGACCCTTCTATATGTTTACTGCTCATCCTTTTTTCTATGGGTTCCTAAACTTGTTTGTAAAGCACCCTGTGAGCAACATCCAATCCACTCAGGGGGTTCAGAAAAGTTCAGGTCAAAGCAGTTGGCTGCTGTAGTCATACAGAAAAATCAGAGTAGCTCTTAGCTGTCTTTGGGTTTGACCTCTCTGAGACACCAAGCATTTGATATCTAATGGGCTCACTGTCCAATGAAGTCTTGAGAATAGACTTAAGCACACTGATCCATGATTCAGGTGTTTTCTGGTCATTGTTGCAAGTGCTACTGTCCTCATGGCTGTCACTAAAATCATCTACATAGTCCCTGACAAGAGCTGAACTCCAGTGCTACTGATAGATGTGTCTATAAGGGTTATCATTCCTGATATATGCAATGTGTGTGAATGACAGGGAGAGCCCTTGGACTATATATTTTTATATATATATATATATATATGTATATATGTGGATATTCTCCATAGAGAAGGCAAATATGCACTGTGCCCCAGATGTCATAGTTGTATGAAAAGACAGCATGCTTACTGCAAATAGAGTATTTGGAGAATTTACATTTTAACAGAACACGAGCATGTGAGAATTTAGTTTTTTTAGAAGATTACAACTGGATCAGATTTCTAGAGGAGTGACAGAAGATAAGTCTTGACATCAAAGCAATTTCCTTACGGAGTTTCAAACTTCAGCTGCAAAACTCAGACATGCTAGAGTATCTCAACATGATGGTTGCAAGAGTTCTTAACATGACTAAAAGGGTGTATTTTTATTAACTGTGTCTAAATCTGATCCATTTTAGTCAAGACTTTCCAAACCCAATTCAGTTGGAGACAGACACCCATCATGGAAAATTTAAGCTGTAACAGCTAAATTTTGGCAAACTGTATAAGTTCTTATAAATGAGCATTAGGCAACCTTAGTTAAAGGTTTTACTTCTCCTATTATGTATACACATACATGAATAACTAATACATTTACTCGTGCTATGCATGTACATACACATTATATATGCATATGTATAACAGGGAATTAGTGTAATAGTTTTTAATGCAGCTGGCAATCAGAAAGACACAGCTTTATGTGGAGCAGGGGCTTGTACTCTTTAGGCAGAATCCTGAGGTTACACGCTAACTTCCAAAGCTTTCAGATTTTTCATAAGGATTTAGAGTTCATGAAAAGTGTCAGCCCAATGCTTATTAAGAAGGAAGTCCTTTGTTTGGGTATGGCACAGGGCAGCACAGAGAACAGCCCAAGCTTCCTATGTAGGTCTATCAGATGTCTCATCCCTGACCTGGAATGGGGAGGGGGGAGGTGAAAGGTTAGTCCATTCTTCATGCTCATTCAATACTTCGCTTCTCTGTTAAGTGCCAAAAGAGTATCAATTACTGCCAGTTGTGTGTTGCTTTTTGTAATGTGGACTTATGTCCATTAAGAATTGGACCGAGTCCACAAAACCATCTCACTGAGCCTGTTGGAAAGTCATCATGATGGCAATGGGTCTTCCATCATTTCCACAATTGTTGGATTTGAAACAGGTACCTGGATTTAAAGTACTTCATTACTTGAGTCATACAGCTTCCCAACTTTTCATTTGTGTTTGGAGAGGAGATGTCAGGGCAGGAACTCTCTCTACTAATACTGATAAAATAGAATGGTAATTACAGTCTTTCAGTACAGCCAGGATGCCTGGTAAATCTATGCTTTTCTAGTCAGGACCTTGTTGCAAGAAAGGTCATGAAACATTATTCAGATAAAATTGCTCTAGTCAGGCAGTGTATGCACATTCTTAATACTCCCTGCAACCACCTAATTTATGGGATGCTGCAGTGAGAAACAGGCTGGGATGGTGCTAGTGTAACAGTATCTTAGCAGCAAATAAACACAGTGTGAGAAACTCTTCCTTTTAAAAACAATGTAAAGGAAAGACATTCAATCCCTCGGGCAATTTCTTTTCAAAGCATTTGAATTCTACAATGCCAGAGAGATTCTAAGTGCATCACATGGGGGATATGGACAAATGCCACCTATAAGTTAATGAGTTTTGCATATGCATTTCACAGACATAATTTCAAACGCTTTGCCCTTACTATCACTACTTTTTGGTCTGTGTGCACGTAATTTGTCCTAAAAAGGCAGAACTGCATTTATAAATGGTGGCTTTGTCTAAGCAAGAATGCTGTACTGATTTGATTCCAGCCATTTTCTAACTGGACATTGTTACAGTTTTGGAAAAAGCTATCATGGGTATCCTAAAACCCAAGATTCACATCTTTCCAAGTACAGGCTATCTGCAGCCATTCCCCATCCTCTCTGTGTTCTTCCCTGTGATCTGTATTTCAGACCTGCCCTTCTCAGCTCTCTCACATGCATATGTAGCAGCACTGGGATTTTAAAAGCTCTCCCTTCTAACTCTTTGCCTTGGGAGCAAGAGGAGCAGGAGAAACAGTAGGTAATACAGAAAGGAGTGGCTGGTGCTAACAAAGAAAACTCTCTCTGCCAAGACAAAGACTGCCAGACTCTCTCTGCCAACACCTCAGTGTGCTGCTGAAAATGAAGAGTCTATGCTGGGGAAGTATTGCTACGTGCTGGCCCTGTTTCTGTACTCTTTTATAGGCAGTGTCTGTAGGGCAATGTCAGAGCCAGGTCACTGTGCTAGGGAGCCCTGTGTTTCAATCCTGATGATGCCGGCAGCAGATATTGAGCCCCTTTCCAAGCACAAGCCCAGTTTGTTAAAGCACAGCACACCACGAGAGTTTAAAACTTAGGCCCACTAATAAGCAAGGGCCTCACAATGTGGGGCTCAAATCTGGATCCAAACTCCTCTGGATTTTCAAGTTATTCAGGTCTATGGTTTTGGCTCTGGCTCATCTGTCCCAAAAACAAAGTGAAGTTGACAAATGTCTCTCTTAGGCAGGTGCCCCGAAGGACTGAATATCATTACAAAAAAGACATTAAAATACAAAAGGCCTTAGTAATTTGTGTAGGGTCCAGTTTCCAGTAATGTTATAAGAAGCCTGCCAGCATTTTGGTGAAAAGGACCTGGAGCACAAATCTTATTAACCAAACTGAATGAGGAACAAAACAGCCTCACTTTGCACTCCCACTGAAGTCAGTGGCAGAAGTCCCACTGGCCGTGGCAGTGCATGATCCAGCCTTTTCAGTATGGAATATAAGCACTTTCCATTTATTACCTGGTCAATTAGTTACTAAGGGCTTTTCATTCAAGAAACAACCCCATTTAGTGCACTATTTATGAACCACATTTGGGAGTTTAATATGATCTCAAACATAAATAGATATAAACCTGCTATTTTTCCTGAACATGAACCTCTATGAATAGCAGTAAAAAGTATAATGAATTTAAAGTGTAGTACAACCCAGGATCTGGTCATCTTCATAAAAGACTAGCCATGGAGCAAAAATTATGGAATACTTTCTATTTAGTTCTTGGTCTTTATAAGGACATGGTGAAGCAAGTTTTACTCCTCTCTCAAAAGATAAATTACCTTGCACATAGTGCTTGCTAACTGCTGGATCCACTAAGATACTTTGGAGCCAAAATCTTTCTAGCCTCAGTGAACCTGTGTGTAATAACAGCATCCATGCAGAAGGTGAGAGAGATGTATCTGCTGTGTTCTAAATTAGTGACCTAGCTTACTATTGGAAACATGATAGAGCAACATTACTGTAGATTGCATTGCTGATCAGTACATACCTGCTGGTATTTGCTGCAGGTAAGTACCAATTCACTGTTTTCACAAGAGTGCATCATGGGCTATGGACAAAGGCTCTTCACCTCATTTTTCCCCAAGCTTCTCACAGGTCATGACGATTAAAAAAAAAATCAACATAATTTAAATAAAAAGTATGGTATTACTTAATTAATTAAAAGAACATCCTGTACTGTATTCTGAGTTACGTTCATTTAAAAAATGCAATTTATTCTATGCCGATGATTAATTTTTATTTATTTTGCTCATTTTTAGTTCAGTGATCTTGTAAAAGCTTTTCATTCTCTCCAGTCTTCTTCCACTGCCAACACAGCTCAGTATAACCCAGACTTCTTAGCAAACATTGCTACACATGCCAGTATTCTGTCTAATTTTAACTAAACATTCAATAATGCTAAGCTATTTTAGTACCTTGGGCCCACATTCTCTAAGGTATTTAAGCACAGAACTCCTGTGAGGATCTTGGCTTTGTTGCTTTCTAAAAATGCTAGAATTCCCATATGTGCTAACGGGGCAATGGTAAATGAACAACTAATTCTGCTGCTGTATTTACATAAACTTTTATAAATTACATTCTTTCAGTATAGAACATGATTATTAATCATCCCATTCAGTTCTGTGTAATATGCAACTAAATAAGGAACACAGTGGACCCTCTGTAATTACTTACCCTAACTTCAGTTTTAAAGTCAAACACATCGTGACCTTATAGTGATTTGGGGTTTATTAAACAGACTCCTTTATTATATGAGAGAAAAGAGAAGAAAATGTTTACATAAGATTTTTTGACATTTATTAACCCCTTGAAATCTCTCTCATACAGTAGTCAATAAAATGTGCTGTGTGTACATATGGGTATAGTAATTAGCACGTATGTCAGAGTAAAAAATGAACTCTTTCTGTCAACACAGAAAAGGCCGGGAGAAGGGCAAATCAAGATTACTCTCTAGTTATGTGGAATCTAAATAATTAAAAAATAATCTGCTGTCCTTAAATGCTACAAATTATTAAAAACACAGAAATATTCAGGTTTATCTTCATGATTATTTGTTCACTAAATTATTACCTCCCAAAATCTACAGACTGATGACCTATCTCTCCCCTTCTACTGCCTGCTCCCCAAATCTGTTGCATTGCCTAATTTTCTCTTGCTTAATTAACACTGGCACTAAATTTAGAATTGTCTGAGCCTGAAAGGACAATTTATGATCATGCATTCCTGTATTAGCACTAATGGAAATAGTGCTTGGGGAAGTATTAATCTAAATTTGTACATTAGTTTAGGTTCATATTTTTCTCCATCTTGCCTGGTATATTTGCAAGCAGATGATGTGCCCATACAGATAATAGACTTCAGTTAACAGATTTTTAGCCACAGGAACTCTAAAACATTGGTTTACATACAGAAATATCATGCTTTGACTGGGTCAGTCAGGGGTATTTACAGCACTGCCTGACAGGGGAATGAAGAAAGTTGCTCTGTCCTAGGGAAAAAAGCCAAGGCTTTTGCTTTTATGCTTTCTGGAGGAGCACAATACAGTGTCATAAACAGCGTTAACAGTTAAAGCACAAAACCTGTACCTCCTCAGCCATGAGGCTTGTTGAGATGGGAAGCAAGAGAACGCAACCCCTCTGTTTCACACTGCAAGCACCCTGCTGCAGGAGGTGAGAGACTCTGCTGCTGCATTCCTCCCTCACCACCTGCCCCAGCACTGCTCGTGTGGAGTCTGGCCCACAAAACCCATTTCTTGACAATCTGGCCCTATGTCTTGAACTATCTTGAGAGAATCGAGTCTTCTGAGGTTCAGCATCTAATAAATTCTGCCCCCAGGCAAAGAAGTGAATGGCCATTTCATCTTTTCTGCAGCTGCCCAGCCAATGTATGCAGAGCAGCACAAGGAGGGAGAGACAAGCTCAAGAAGTTAATGATGATACATATGCTCTTAAAATGCTGGACTGAATGAGGAGCTGGGAGATGGCTGTAGGCATAAGAAGGAAGTGCCATGCAAAAAGTAGGGAAGATTTGGGTGGGTGAGTGTCCTGGAAAATAGGAGTCATACAAGTGCCTTGAAGAAAAGAAAGGGAGTGAGAAAATGTGAGGGAGAGATTAAATCCTCAAAACAGATTCAGAAGTAGTGATGTTACTGAGGAACCAGCAGGAGAAGTAGTGAGCAAAAGTTTAAAAGTGGGGTAGACAGAGAAAGGCTGTGCACAATAGAGAGAGGAGCTGCTAAGGGAGGTGCAAATAGGTTTCAGGCAGGGAAATCCAGGGAGCACCACTGAGGATTGTGTCTTTCAGGGCTTCCTGTGAGGAACAAATCACATAAGTCTATAGTTTCTTCTAATGCTGTTGGGTGGTGGGGGGGGATTGTTTGTTTGTTTTTTGTTTTGGTTTGGTTTTTTGTGGTTTTGGTTTGGGTTTTTGTTTGGTTTTTTTGTATGTTTAGGGGTTTTTTGTTTGTTGTTTTTTTTCCTCTGACACAAGATTGGTTTCATGAGATGTAACTGAGGATTTCAACACCTTTCCATGAAAGGCATCCAAATGTTTAAAAGAAAAAGTTTCAGAAAATGTAGAAAGTCTTCTAGTCTCCTGCTAGTGGTTCAAATATTCTTCCAGGAAGCATGTTTTGTCTTAGAATAAAATGTTTTGAGTCTTGACAGAAAGATAGGTGAGCACCTAAGGTGTTAGCCTGATTAGTTGTCAATGGACAACAGTTCTCATAGACAATATCCAACTATGTTGTGGTTGGAAATTCAACTAAAAAAAAAATTTAGAAGTGTCTCAGATATCTTCAAGCTAAATTCAATTTGTTCTTCCAAAGAGTGATGCTTTGAGATGTGTGTGGAGATCATTAGCACAGCCTCTCACATAGAGGTTACTTGGACTGCAACAGCGAAGTAGGTAAAAATAATCTTCCTTGTCACAAATTCTGAGAAGTAATAAAAATCCATTTCCCATTACAGTAAGAAAGCCCACAAATAGTCTCCTATTGTTGGACTACTCCTTTTTTATGCATTTTTGATCATTGCTTATTATTCATGGAAAACATGCTCATGCTAAAAAAACCCATTATTGTCTGCTTCAATGGCCTGTGGTCAAATGTATTTAAAAACTCAATACTAATAATATACAATATCCCCTCTTTTTTGCCCTGAAAGGTAACCTTAGGCAGTGTTCCCAAATATTTCAAGTAATTTTGGCTTAAGAAAAAGCAATGTTCATTGAGTACTGTTGGCTAAACCTTTTAAAACCTCCAATGTTTGAGTATGCCACTGTTTATCTCACTGTGCCTGAGATAGTACAACTTCATACACCTTTGTTTGTTTTTCTTAGTTTGACAAAAGGTTTTTGGTATTTTTTAAGAATTTTGATTCTGCATCTCAATCATGCAGTAGCTGAATAGCCAGAAGTTTGAAAGATTCCAACTATTAGTCACCATGACTAATTTTTTTTAAAAAGAGCTTTATACCACATATGAGTGACTCCTTATCTGCAGTTTGCAGGGAGAAAAAAGTACATGGAAATAAACATAGTGATCTGTTAAATTATGGATAAAGAATGCACTACTTTATGGCTATTTATAAAAATAATGAGTAAAGCATCAAAGAAACTTTGTTTTTGAATTTTAATGAAGGAAACATTATTTTCTCCAGTTTCCTCCTATCACAATACACACAGAAAGAGAGAAAATTTCTGAGGACAAGGACAAATAAAGCAAACCTGCAAGTGCAACTCGTGGGTTTTCAAGAACTCCACAAATTGACCCAGGAGTTGCCAGAAATGTTTGGAAATTAACCATTGGACGGTAGGAATATATGTCATACAGGGAGGGAAAGGCTTGTCTGATAATATAATTATGAAATAAATGCAAATAGTGAACTGCACATGAAGTATTAGCTAAATAAAAACACCAGGCCCAAATTTTGGCTGCTTTTCTTTCCTCAGCAAAAAGCACAGATGAAACTAGCTTAAACTATTCTTTAAAGACTTGTGGTTACTGACTTCTTCTCTTTTATTATTCTACTGGAAATGGATTTCTGCTTGGGCAGGGGTCTCCACATGTTCATTTCAGTTTATTTTATAATGTTCTTGATAGCAGTTACTATACCACCTCTAAGTTTATGGGATTAGCAGATCCTTGCCGACTAAAAGCGGATGGTAGAAGTCCAAACAAACAGTATTTGGAAGCATCCTTGTCCAAATGGATACCACATTGTGCACTACTCCAACCACATCATTTGCACACTGCCTGCAGATACTGGCCAGAGATGCAGTAGCTCCAACAGGAGACATTTAGGACTGAAATAATGGTGACTGAAAGGGGTGGATGATTTGGACAAGGAGCCAAACCTGACTATGTGCCTCTGTTCATTAAATGACTGAATTTCTCTCACACATTAGTCCAGGATACTTTGCATGGTCAATGGAAGGAAAACCACCCTCCACTCTTCTATGTCTTCTTGCTACAGGTAGGAATCAGTGTCTTCTTCCCAACCTAAAATTTGGCCGTGGCTATGCATGTAATAAGCATCTCCATTCATTATTAGTGAAATTTCCTGTGTCTGGGAGAGCACATGAAAACTCTTCAGAGCCTTTATTCAGTTTATATGCTACCATAGGCTGCAAAAAGCACATCACTGCTGCCTCAGAACTGCTCAGCATTTCCTCCCTTGGCCACAATCCTGAAACTGCTGACAACTCCAGTCACTGCCGTCTCAGACGCTGTCTGCCTGTCCATAGCCCGTGACATCTGTGGGCATCCTGTAGCTTTGCAGATGTTATCCAAGGAATGTCTGGCAAATGACCATACAGAGTTTACTTAATGCTTAATGTGTATGCTGACTGTGTTGGGTAGTCACAACTGATCTTGTAGTATTACTTCCTCTCCTTGACTGGACAGCCTACAAGCTAACCTTGGAAAATCAAGCACCACAGCCGCTTGCACATCTGACTTGAAGACTGGCCAATGCGAACACTCAGCAAAGCTCAGTCCCCAAAGCAATTATGGAAAGTGAAAAGATACAGCACACCTGAAGGGAGCCCATTAATAAAACTGAAACTTCTTTTTTTTTTTTTGGCAGTGTTACTTCCAGTATCAATGATTTTGGCGTCAAAGATATTCAAGAAGTGAGGTTTTTCCCTTACATCACAAGCAACCAGGTGGTTTCCCCAGGGCTAAGCATCAGTTGTGAAAGGGGCTGGAGGGGCTGGCAGTGAATACCAATCTGATGGGGATAAGGGGCAGATGATTTCAGCCAATGTGACTGCCAGAGAACTGAAAGCTTTGCTAAATCCATTGCTCATATGGCAAAATGCATTGCTAAAAGATACCAGCAACACTCAGAGCAGGAAGTTTATTTTCCCCAAAATTGCTTTTGTTTTCTTATTCCATTATTATAATATTTCTTCTGCTTCCTTTCAACATGATTGTTTTTCAAATTCTAAACAAAAGAGTAAGAAAAATTATTCTGCAGCAGTATATGAGTTGGCATAGAGTAACAGAAGGAGCCATTATGATCTGTCAGACAACTACTTATTTAGGGAGTTTTGAAACTACTGATAATTGACGCAGTAGAATAGAACAGCTTCTCTGGAACTGATGGAGCCTATTGTTTAAGTACTTACCACATTTGCTGCAAGTCATTTAAAAAATGCTATTGACCCTGGTGAAACTATTACAGACATAAAGGAATGGTGAAAGTGTGAGGTGCCATGGTCCTATTTAATACCATTTTACTAAACTGACTGCAAAAATATAGATTTGAAGTCTGAGGTGGGGTGAGGTAGGGGGAATTGGTCACAAATCTAAACCCCAGTGGCAAACAACGTCAGTAAGAGGCAGCTGGAGACTGGAAGAAACAGATAATAATATGCAAGGCACTCGGCTGTGTCAGCCTGACAGTGTCTCTGTCTGCTCCACAGGACTCCTGTGAAGGTTGCCATGGGCTCAGATCCATGTGTCCCTGATACATATTCAATACCAGACCCCATCTCACTCTCCAGAACAGAATAAGTTGTGCAGACATACAAGACTGACACATGCACATAAGCAGCCACATCAGCTGCAGCAGGGAACTGGACACTTAGTGATACCCAGGGACCTATGGGACTCAGTCCCTTAGGTACCTTGGAAGCACAGAAAACCTGAGAAGGCTTTTGTAAATCCAAATCTTAAAATACGGGCACCTTGTCAAACTGTGCTGAATAATCTGACCACTGTGGTTGCTGTTCATGGAGACAGATGTGGGCTTGCTTTAATGCAGCCCAGCATGGCTGGGAGCTGCATTAAGGAGCTCAGAGGTTACTAATTTCTTGTTCTATGGTTAGGACACCCTTCTGGGAGGTGCAAATTAGTAGTCTGGATAATATTCATCTAAGAAAGACACTGAAAAAAGTCTTCCACATCATGTGCTCCAGTCCCTGACAATTCAGACGCAAAGGTTGTACCTTGTGGGAACTGCCTGTGCTTTGTATTAGAGAGGAGGACAGGAACAGTTCCCAATCCCAGTGCTTTGCATCACTGGTGAGAGAAATGCAGGGAAGGACTCACTGGCATATTGTTTTCCAGGTTTCCTCAGACAGGACGAAGTTCACGAGCCCAGCAGGTCCTGGCAGCTGCTGATCTATGTGATTTATGCTCACATGCTCCCACAACCATTCAATATGTTTGCAAGAGGAGCAGTGTTGTCTGGATGGGCCATTCTTACTATGAATGTGCTGCCCTCTTGATCTCCATACGTGCTGTGGACGTAACCAGAATTTCTCTACTACTCTGTTGCTGCTCTGATTTGATTGTTGGGCACAGGGTAATCTTGTTTCTAATATGATTGTGTGCACAGTCCTCAAATTCCATTTGAGCAAAATTTCTAGCTGAAAAAAGGTAATATGTGGGTTTGAACAGTTCCTATATCTGCCGAAATGTAGATTAAGAAAGCTTAAAAACACTAACAAAATTTTTGAAGAATTGCAAATTGTTCCTTACAAAATCTTTGTAACTATTACAATTATTAAATATTTTAGAGAGAAAACTTAGCATACTGTGAACATTTCAGATTCCAGTGCTAATATGAACATCTTCGTACCTGAAATATGAAAATGTTTGTGGAGGTGCACATGCTTGTTGAAGGTGCTATTAACTACCACTAAGGAAAACAGAGACTCATCTGTCTTTTCCAAGTTCATAGCATGACAATGAATGTAGCAATGAAGAAATTACTTTTAGTGTGCTTATACAGATCTGACTCTGCTTTCAGTGGAATTACTCCAGATTTACAACAATCTGAGAATACAAAACAAAATAAATGCCAGTCTCAAACTCTGAATGCCTTTGACTGTGTTTAAAGAATGTTAAATAAAACTGACTGGCTCAAACAATTATCTCCAAATCATGATACTTCAGTTGCAGCATAAATATAGCAAAAGTTTAATTAGTCACATCAACAAAATCACTAACTTCATTGCTTGCTGAAAGTGAAATATCTCTCCTCTGTGTGACAATGTCAATGTTATGGGTAAGACTTGGGTTCTTGACATATATGAAAGCAATATTTATGGAAGAGGCCATTTATCAGCTAAAGACAATAAAGTCCATGACTAAATTCATAGACTGAGACAGAGAAAACAATATTGTTTTTATTAGTATCTTTGCAGGACTGTACAGATATATTGTGCTGACACTCTATAGATATATTTACCTATGTGAAAGTAAACATGCATCTAAATCTTAAAATTCAATGTAAAGCAAAGCAAATGGGTATTAAGAGGGTATCAAAGGATATTAAGAACATGAAACTTGAAGACAAAGTGCATTTTTTCTACTGTCTTTTCCCATGAGGAAATCTGTAGAAAGAGATAAGTAAAACTGTTCTCCTAGGAAAGCAGGTCACAAGCCTATTTTTGGGGAAAAGTCTGAGTGATCCATCTGAAATCTTGTGGAAAGAGGCTTACCTGACAGGAATATCTATGCTATAGCAAGCATCAATCAATGACCATCAAGTACAACTAACCTTCTTCCAAGCAACTCCAGAATTCCCTTAGGAGGTCAATACATTCACCTTTGTTAAGGGATCACCAAATGTATAAAGTGATGAGTTATAGGAGCACTGTATTATGTTATCCATTCTTATTACATTTCTATTACAAAGCTCATAAGCCATCAGTGCACATTCTTTTGGACCCGTTGTTTGCAGCCCAAGCTCTGGCTCACATCTGTTTTGTGGGTATCTTTCTGGAAAGTGACCTTTCCCTGCAGGAGGAAGAAAACTGTGTTCTGAAGAGCCATTTACATGCAGCTCTTAGGGCATGGTCCTGCCTGCGCTCACTACAGGCTGTTATAATGAGCTTTGCTTTTCTGAGATGCCCCTTTCTCTTCTCAATATTCTTGTGGTTACCCAGGAATGTCAACATGTTCTCATGCTGAAATTGCAACAACAGTGTAAGAGCTGTTTCAAATAAAGGAGTGAGAATGAAACAGAAGGAAGAAAATAAGAAAGAAAGAAAGAAAGAAAGAAAAAAGAAAAGAGAAAAAATAAAATTAAAAAGACAAGTTGTATCTATTTTCATGTGTTTGTTTGGTTTGGTTTGTTTATTTGTTTGTTGTGTTTTGCTGGAAATAATGTTAAAGAAGAACTTTGTTTAGAATTGGTGAATAGTATTGAAAATCCATAACTTCTGGTAACATACCAGGTACATTTGAGTCCATTTTAAGCATAAATTATTTGATCTGGAATGTATTTGTGAATGTTCCTTATGGAATCATCCTCAGAATAGCCAGAATTCTTTTGTAAATAAAATATTTTGTGAAAGAACATTGTATGAGTTTTATAGTAGCATAACTTTCTCTCCTTCTTGTCTTCTTTCTTTTGTCATTAAATACAACCGTTACCTACTATATTCAGTTAAGTATTAATAACAAGTATTGGGGTTTATGTTTATTAGTAGAACAAGTATATGCAAATATATTTAGATGTATATGCAAATTAAACACAACCTTTAGGCTGTCAGAGTGGCAAATATTGTATTTTGCAGCACAAAAGGCTAAATTCCCTCTGACCCAGAGGGAATTTTTATAGATGTGTGGTAAGGGGATACTAGCATTATCCTAAGTGGTGGCACTCTATAATGTCGCTCATGACTTAGCATTAATTAGGGAGGGAAAAATTAGCTTGGAAAAATCACAAGTGTAGGTTGAAGTAGAAATTTTAACCTCCTGCTTCTATAACTGCCCTGGTAAGAATCGTTTTCTAATTCCACCTCCCACAAGTGACTTTCCCTCTGACCCAGACATTCCCTCAACCCAGACCCCTCTGTTGAAGGGCCTTACCCATAAAGGGAATCAGCTTTTGGCTGGCTGCTGATGCCCAATGTCATATGCACTGCGATCTAGGGCAAAAAAATATACAGGTTCAATATTATTATGCAGACTTCACAACATCTCTTATTGTCACACAGACGGTATGGTGGGACAAAGATGAGAAGCTCAGTGAGGTTTGTGTGAAGGCAAGTGTGGCAAAGGGTGAAAGAGAAGCCTTGAAAGAGGGTTGGAAGCAATTGGAAGACTCTGCATGAGTCAGTCAAAATGCTTACTGAATTTAGAATTCCACCAATAGGCACAGCTGGTTTCAAGGTCAACGACAAAGTCAAAAATATGACAAAAAGACGTAGACTAGTGCTCAAAGGCAGAGTAGAGAATTTTATGGGACAAAGAAAACCTTCCTTGAGAGACATGTGTGACAGAAGACAATAGTTAGTAGAAGAACCAGAAAAATACTGGGACGCTCTCAGGTAATCTTATGGTTCCTGCAAAACAAGACAGTTGAACATTTTGAAGTTTTCATCCCTAAAACTAATATGGATGATAATCATAATAATATGAAATGGAAAAAATTCTGCTTAGTAGGTGCTAATTAAAAAGCGGTATACTAATTGCTGCCTGCTAAATATTGCCAGAGATATACGGAAACTATTAATCAAAGAATCCATTATATCTGTTAGTTATATTAATTCTACAGCTTTATCACATGTGAGAGATCAGGTTGTAAGTTATACAGAAAGCTATAAAAACTTGATTATTTAAGTAGGCTTAGGTGAATGGGAAAACTAGGAATGAATAAGGTTCCACTCTCTTTAAGCTAGCAATCATGTGACACTAGAAGTGGCTTGACTCTTGTGTTTCAGCTCAGAGATTTAAGTTTTGTTGAGGTCATCTACTGTTAATTCATTTCCATAAATGGATTAAGACCTTGCTTAAAGGTACTCCATTCATACCTGAAGACATAAATAAACCTGTTGATGGTGTGATCTCTACTCAGGTAAAAACCCTAAAGGATCTCCTTTCTCTTGGAGAAATTTTGGGTATTCAAATTTCACACGTGAGAGGAAAAAGAGTTCTCCCTCACCTCCTAAATTTTTAAGTAATTTGGAAGTTTTAAAAAAGGCAACAAGAGGGAATGTTTTAAAGATTAATTAATTTTAAAAGAAAGGAGAAAGCTAGAATAAAGGACAAAAAAAAGAAAGTACAAATATATAGCGAAATCCTGAAATCAATCTCAATCTCAAAATGTGAAAAAGATGCCCAGGAAAGAAGGCTAGAAAGGACCATAATCCTTGACAAACCAAAATGACAAAAAACATGCCAAAAAATTTGGAGAAACTAATCTTTAGTGACAGAGAAGCTGCTTTTTATACAAACCTATCAGAAAAAAACCCTAGCCTAGTTCCAAGATATGGCTAAGAAAGAATATTTGTGTCACATACAGTGATTGCAGACAGGCTGCCTGAATCATTCCCACATCGCAGTCATTCTTTAAAGGGATTGAGCCTGAGGAAATGTTTCAAACTGAGCTGTCAATGAAAGAGTTTTAAAATAAGTTAATACACTTAAGAGTGACAAATCACTAGAATTGTCTCTAGAATTCTAAAAAAAGGTAAATATAAAAGTGTTGAACTGCTAATTGACACTTGTGATTATTGTTTATATCCGTCTTATTGTCAGAGAAAGGTAAATGGGAAACATGGCATTAAACTTTGAAGTAAAGCTCCACTCATGATTCTGGGAAATATGAATCAGTAAATCTGATTTCTAAAAAATGTAGAAATTAAATAACTTGATAATGAATAAATCTAGTAATGCAGTGAGGAATATGACATATCTGAGAACAGGTTTTTTTGAAAGTCATAGTTTTATTATACTTGAATAAATGAACCTGTGGATACAGCTGATCCAAAGGATACAATGTATGTGGATTTTCAAAAAGCATTTGACATCATCTCTTTTCAAGAAACTAAGCACTCCTGAGATAACAGAGGAATTTTTCTTATGGATTAATGAGTGATCAAAGAAGGTTAGAAATAAATGACATGTTTATACAATAGATAAATGGAGAGCAGTTAGGTACCCAAAAATTTGCAAAATCTTCTTAAGATCATGAGACATAAGTTCAATTTAGTCTGGATCTGAAAATGAGGATGAATCTGTTGTCAGTCGCTGGTAAGTCTCTACATTGTATAGACATTTTTGGCATAGTCTGTTTTGAAGTCAACTCTGAAGAGTTACAAAAGGATCTTAAAGTCATGAACAACTAGAGAACAACTTATATCAATATAAAATTCAATGTCAGTGAAAGCAGGCAAGTGTGCACAAAAAAGTAAGTTTTGCTCCGGGTAAACTGTCATGGGTTATAAACACATTTTTATGAGATATAATAATTGTGGGTAGTTCTCTGAATGCATCAACCTAATACTCAATGACATTGGAAAAGGTAAATAGAAGATTGAGCAAAACAAAATTTGTGGAAAAAAGTCTCTTTAAGTTGACCAATTTACAAATTTTTTAAAAAAGGATTAAAACTATCAAGAACACTTTAGGTCACCTACCCCAAAGCTGGAAAAGTATCCTGCTTATTTAAAGAAAAAAGGTTTAGCAGAACAGACACCGATAATCAGTCAATAATACCACGTAATGGTGGAAACGTACTCAATGAAATTAGATAGGTATGTTCTTTGCTTTCAAAAAATTTCTGTCCATCCAGTCATTCCTTGGCTTGGAGATCCATGCTTTCTAATGTACATTGAGGTTCCTTATCTGTTTTCCAAAGTGGTTTTCCAAATTCTGGTTGAAGCTGGTAGGCACGTGAGAGTGTCTCCAGCCTGTGCCTCCCGCCTCTGGAATGGGATGTCTGTAAATGCTCCTCGCGGTCTGGAAGCCCACACAAAGCAGAGCATTGGCCCTTGGGTAGTCAAGACTTTCACCCTCGTGTCTCCTTTCTGCTCATGCTTCACCTAGAGATATTTGTTCTAAAAACATCTAACAACATAATTATAATTTTAATTCCCTTTGTTTTCCATAACAAGCTTTTGTATCATCAGGGCCCTGAAGGCACCCACGGGCCTTCACATCTTCTCCCCTGGCCCCACCTCAGGCCAGCCCAGGGCATCAGGTCCTGCCCCATCCATGGGGTGCTGTCTCCAGCCCCGCTACAGCTGTGTCCTGACTGGCCTCTTGCCCCAGGAAGGCCTCATGGCTGATATCCTGCCCAACCTTGGCCATCTCCATCCCCACAGAGGCTGTCCTGCTCACTGGCTGGGCTGGTGAGATGGGGCCCAGTTGCCAGGTCCTTCCCTGCCTACCCCTGAGGAGCCCCTGCAGTCCCCAGCCCCTCTCCAGGCAGGCCACAGCTCCCCAGCACCCGCATTTACTTTCTCAACATGTATACGAAACAAAGAGAGTCAGGGAAAACTCAGTTAATGTTACTACCCTGAGAAAAAATCACATTCTCCAGCCTAAGTCCAACCTGAAGTCCCAAGCAGTGGTGGCCTGTGAACATCTGAAACTGAACCTTAAGACAAAAGAAGATGAAGACAAATAGGCAGAACAAAATGGGCATGAAAGCAGGTTATTTTTTGTAAGAGGGAGAGTCGAGTCCTCAGTTTTCTTATTCTGTTGTGAAGCAACACTGTGCCTTGTTGAACAGTAGCTTTGTCTTTACACAAAAAGTGGCTAACATTTGTCAGAAAAGACGTAGTGATTTCTATACAGAAGTGTATATTTTTTTGCAGCATTTCAAACTTTTGAAGTATTATCTTAATAATAACAATTCACAAACATTTTGTCTCACTAGCAAATCCTGAATCAATCATTTCACCTAAACCATAATTAAAACGAGGGAAAGTAACTGGCACTACCACTCCAGTTTTATATTTGCATAATATAATTAAAGTTAAAAAGTTTCCCTACTACATGTCAGGACTGATGCTCTCTTTCTTTACAGGAAATACAGAGACTCTTAACTTCCTTACCTATTTCACTATAAAAGATGAAACCATAGAAAAACAATGACCAATCAAATAGTTGTTTAAAGCATGTGTCATGTTTTGTAAATAATTTTTCTGTTTTGTAAATAGAGAGATGATCTAAGAGACAATACACTGAATTCCAAAGTGGGAATCTCACCACAGGTAGCATAAGAGTAAGATAGAAACACTGAGATAAGTAATTTCTGCTAATACCTGAATTGCACCCTGAAATTCAGAGGCATGAATTCTAATTCCAGATTTGGTTTCTAAATATTATTTCTTTAAAATAAAAGACAACTTGGCAATGTGTCTTACAATGTATTGTGGCCTATTTAATAAATAAACACAGAAATCACTGATTGAAGATATTTAGTTAATTAGTGGAAAAGAGCTTTGACGAATGCCAGGAAATAATTTCACAGCCAAGGCGTAGTTCTATCTGTGTTTTGAATAATTCATAGAAAATACTCCTCTAAAATGCCAAATATTTTATTGCTGGATAAAGCTGACTGCCTTATTGTCTACTTTATAAGTCAGTTATAGATTGTGTCTACTTTTTAATTCCCGCAAGAAAATGACATATTTTCATCCCGTTAAAGATTAACATTCACTTTGACCCTGTAGTTTACGAAAATAAATTTAAAATGTTACAATTTTTGATAGCACTACAGGTCTAAATTTGCTGATTAATATACATGGGGATATGCAACTCAGGCTGCAAGCTAGTTAAAATAAAAAAGTGGTCCTTGTGCTTTGGTTGCAGCTCAAAGAATAGCAGGTGGTCACTGTTTACCCTGCTAAAGCAAGGCATTCTGTTAGAGAAAGCTCGTTTGGGACCCAAGCTGAATGCCATGCCTGAGTGATTCTACTCCTAATAAAGCAGCCCAGAGCCTCATTCATGTTGTTTCATTTGAATGAGAATTAGCTACTGGTGATGGTGTGTCCAGGAGTTGCTATTTTAAAATGATTCTCCAGTCTAATGCTTATTAGACTCTCTGTGTAAGAACTTGAGAGTAATCTGTTAATGGGTCCACACTTTCCACGTTTGACTTTGCCAGTGAAAGTCAAGCAAATGCAGCTAAGGAAGGAGCAGGGGGAGCAGGGAGGCAGCGTCCTCTCTCTGTGACAGCCACCTTTCCTGGTGGGCACCACGAAGGCAGGGGGGACCTATATATTTTCATTAAGTAAAGGAAATGTACCTGCTCGGTGTGATTCCAGTGAAACTAGACAGGAACCCATGCACAGAGAGCACAATGTCAATGCAATCACCATGCATAATACCATGATCTCTACCAGATCTCGGGCAGAAGGTTGAAACAAGCTGAGATATAAATGCTCTTATTTTTGTAGGTAACTGAGTCCTCTACAAGCTCTTGAAAACACTGTCTTGGAAAAGCTGGTGGCTTTTGCCTGGTAACTCTTTGCAAAGCAGGAGAATTTCACCCTGCATCTCTGAGGCCTTGTTGTGTAACAACAGGGGCTAGGATGTCTCCTCTCATGTGCACTGAATGTCAGAGCAATTCACACGCTCTAATCACTGTGGCATGCTTCTCTAACCAGTCCACAGCAAAATGAAAACTATTGAGGTCTGATTTCAGCTTCTCACAGGCTACCAAAGCAAGCTAAAAATTCTGCATGCCTCATGAAGTCACCTTTTCAATTTGGATTATTCATTTTTTATTTTCTGTAATACTTTTTTTTTCTTCTAGGGAGTACCATTTAAAATATGACATTACAAATTATAAGAACCTCCTACAATATTTAGGTTTGTAGTTGGTCAACTAGTAATAATCTTTCAAGTTATTTACTGTGGGAATATGGGAAAATGGTAAGAGCCCTTATTTGAGTTCATTCTAGCTACCTATGATATACAGGTCATTAGAAATATATTGCATTCTACCAGTGCAAGGTTAAATAAACAGAAGGGGGGCTAAAAATTCAACTATCTTAGCAGGTTTGATGTGATTTAATTTATATCTTTAATCCAGAGTGGAAGAATTTTTTTTTTAATGAACACATACATCTATGACCACAGGTGAAAACGCCAAAGTACTTTGAAAGAGACTTGTATTTTGAGAACATTCCAGATTGTGTGAAAGCAACTAGTATTTGAAATCTTGTGAGGATTTCTGAGATTTGAAGCTTTACAATCAGATTTATGGCTAAAAGAAATGGCTTGGCCTTTAATGTGTAGAAAATTTATCTAACATTTTCTGAAACATTTGGAATTTTACTTTTAACTTGGTTATATAAAATAACTTTGGTTATTTCACTCCTCGAATGTTTTTCTTTTCAAACATTTTTTCAATACTAAATTAATTTAGTCAAAGAATTCTTAGAGTCTTTGACAGCTTCCTGCCATTTAAGAAACACATTACAATCTTAGCTAACATGTTTATCATTGCAAGAACAGCACAATCTAATCAATCAAATGCAAATATGGAAACTTGTTTGTGCCCATTTTTTTTTTTTTTAGTCTAGATCACATGGCACTGCCCTGTACCTCTTGAAATGCCTTTTTTTTGAACTCCTTGGCAAAGCAGTCTCTGATTAAAGATGAAAAATTCTATGTTAGGATTAGGTATTGTTATTGAAGCAAGGTCCAAAATAATGACTAGTACAAAGAAACTGGCTTATTATGCTGTCAAACTCGAAATCCTTCCATTGACTTCCAATGAAATTCTTTACTGATATTAAAAGTTTGCCTGATAACTCAGACATTTTCTTGGGTTCATGTTTTAGAACTGTTGGAGCAACACACTCCATTTTGTTTTAGAACTGTTGGAGCAACACACTCCATTTCTGCCTCTCTGATCTGCTGACTCATTCATTTCCTCTTACCAGTGAAGATAAGAGGAAGACTGCTGGGTTAGAGCTTTTACTGTTCTTGTCCTATGCATCTGGCACTCCTTCCTTTAGAGATTAGACTATTTCCAGCTGGGGAGCTTTTAAAATAGCAAATTAAAATCTCTTTTTGCTTGATAAAGTATTTGATTACTGAAACAATAGGATGAGGTATAGGCTCTCAAGTTATTGTAAAATGGGGGTTTTTTCTCCCCTGTAATATTTCTTTTTTATTCACCCTTGAAAGAAATGAAAATCATTTGTTTCCAGAATATATACACTGCCAAATTCCTTGATCTTCTCTGCTGCTCTCCTTCTGAAGATTTTTGCTTTTGCAATTAGAAATTGAGACACTTTCCCCTCTCACAGGTCTTTATGATAACTTAAACATACACCAGCAATAGAACTTTCAACAGTGTATATATTCACGGAGGGTTTGACCTTCTTCGCAGATTAGCAACTGACAAAAAAAAAAACATGGCTCTTAAAAAAATACCACCAACTGCGAGAACTATTGCAAGGCTCTTTAAAATGATCAGAAGTACTGTGCAGTATTTTTCAGAGGGATGACTCACAGCAGAAGGTGTTGGGTGGCCAGCTCTGCTGGCACGTCTGTGACAGGAAGAAAAGAACAAGGTGCCAAGAGTACAGGAGGTAAGGCACGACATGACAGGTGGCTGGGGATTCATTCAGTCTCTACAGCTGGGGAGCCACAGGAGAAAGGGGATAGGAGTTGGGAAGCTTTCTGTTTCATTGCTTCACTAAGGTGCAGGGCTTTCTGGCAGCCAGTGGTGCAAGTCAGCTGCTGTTTGGAGACTCAAGAACCTTTGGGCTGTTCCACTTGAGATCAGGTTTGGACACTGACTAGGCTGGTGATCAGAAATTCAGTCATGGCTCTATGGTCAGCATTGGATTCCTGTTTTCATGGCTTCTTCTAAAAAACAGATGAAACTCTTGTTTAGATCCTGAGGAAGATAATTATTCCTTCATGCACTCTATTGGTGGATTTGGGCTCAGAGTTGGCTCCAAGATGTCTGGCTCTGTGACCTTTGCCTTAGAGATCACAGTGATTGGGATGATCCAGAGCAGTTCCAGAATCCCAGAAAGCAGGCAGTGCCCTCACTGGAGGATTGTCAAGCAAAAGCTGCCTGACTGCAGCAAAAACGTGATAAAAGAAGCAAAGAAATTTCTTTCTCAGAGTACATACCAAATCTCCCAGTTGCTTTAGGTTGCAGGTATCTAGGAGGAAAGTCCTACTTGGCTCTACTCCATGACTGACATGAGATACTTGTGAGAAAAATTGGACTGCTTTCAGATGGACATTGCTGCTGTGGAGTTAGTGCAATAGCTTCCCAGCAGAAATGCTACAATATTTCTGCTTTAGTTTTTTCCTTGTCATGCTCTGTATAGTACAGAAGAGATTGGTGACATTTGGGTCATGACTTGGAGGCTGAAACCATGAGTTTCACAGCTATTAAATCCTGGCAGGAGGCACCAGGTCCTGTGCAAATGAAACAGTTACTTCAAGAGCCCAGGCCAGTAGCTTTGCTTAAAGCAGCAGTGATGTGGCTCGTGAAGCTCATATGGATAAGAAGCTTACTGGCAAGGTCACAATGAGACAAAAATTACAGGTTTTATATCTGTATACTCTCACATATACAAATGTAATATACACATATATATGTAATTAAAGCTTGTCAGGGCACAATGTGAAGACTGACATTATTGAGTTGGCAGATGACTTTTCCTCTACTGATGGAAGAAGTCAAAGGAGTTACGCGTATCCACTTGGCTATTCACACGATACTGTTAAAATGCCTATAAACCTCAGTGGTGTGCAATGGTCTGCTCTTATTCTTTACCCAGAGAAAGTCCTTGTGAGTCACATTAGACAGTTGGTTTCTTTCCTCTGAAAAGGAAGAAGAAGCCCTGGGAGAAGGGCTTCTCTCAGGAAGCCCTGTACAGGGAAGAGTTTGTTTCTACTGCATACTAAAGGAGTTGCCTGGCAGCAAGGATGTAGTTGATTAGCAAAGGGGTTATGTACAAAAATGAATCCTATTAATTTGTTCTTGTTTACTTTATTTTCTCTATTTGAAAAGTTGCATTAGTCTTTGTTTTGGGTTTGTGGGATTTGGTTTTTTTTCCCCCAAAAAAACAGTATTTGTTTTGTCTTTGAGGATTTCTTTTTAGAAAAATGGTCTAGACCCAGCCTCACTGTAACCAGTTTGTCATCCCGTCTCATGCCCAAACCAGACAAAAATAAAAAAAAAGGGATTATTATGGGGAACTACCTTTTTGTTGGATTGCAGGTGTTTGTTGGCCGTTTGATTTTTTTGTTTACCAGTGACTAGTCTGATTTGATTCTCAGTTATTCCACGATTGCCGCAGAAGCAGCTGGAACAGCCTTTTTGCCTTTTGATTTGGACAAGTGCAATCTTCATGCATAGGTGCAAACCCACACTACAATAATCTACGTAAACTCTGCTTCTTAAATCTGGGGGAATAATTTTGTTGGTGTAGAGAAAAAGATTCCAGTTATTCACTGGAGGAATGTTGAGATTACTATATTTTGGGTACCCTGTGATTTACATTCATTGCTTATTGATTTTTGGGTGGAGTTTAGTGTGTTGGTTTGGATTTACAATATACTAACTGGCTTAATTTGTCCCTTGAAACTACTTTTTTCTTTGTATTGTACTCCTGCAGCAGAAATCTGTGCAGACCCTCATTTTGTCTTCTGAGCTCTATAAAACAAGAGCTGGCTAGTGGAAGTTTGTGACTCATGAGGGGCTCTGGTTTCAGAACTTACTCATCTTCCCTGAGAAGGCCTCTAAGAAAGCCTGATTTTAATGTGTCCATTTAAAACCTGTAATTTTGGGTGTGATTTTTCAGAAAGAATTTGTTCATTGAGGAACAATGTTCCACTTCAGTTTTTTGTGTTGGAAAGATTAACTTGCTTGTGTTCAAACCTGTGGTTCCATCAAGTCTGAGTATTTCAAACCAAAAGCTTAGCTGAGAGTCAGCAAACAGCATATAAAAAATAAACCAGGCTCATTTGCTGAGTTTTCGAGATAAAAAGAGGCTCAAAGTTATCAGAGAAGATAGTGGAAATTAAGAGATACTTGTTGTTTGAATAACGTATTAGGAGTCCAGGACACAAATTACAAACAAATATCAGAAGGTAGGAACAACAAAAAAGGTGAAGAACACATACGAATATATATATATATATCGATATTATAGGTCTCAGAAGATAATACCATCTTATTTGATTTCTCAATTTCCCCTCTGACATGGCAGTTGAAACATTGTTTGCTATATATTAATTTTCAATTATTTTTCCATTTTCATTAAATATATGTCATTCCACATACAAAACCATGAAAAAAGGGGAAACTTGAGAAGTAAATGGACATAAAACAATGTTCAGAGTTAAAACATAACATGAAAAATAAACTACTAGGTCTTGAAAGAAGGCATAATATTTAAATTAAAGTAATAGTTAAGAAATATTTTAAAAACTGTACAATTTCTGCTTGAACAATAGATTCTTTTACAAGATTAACATTCTGGGTCAAGTTATGGCACCCACTATTCCGCTGTAAAAAAAGAGCTGTAAAAAGCATCCCTGGCAGGGCAGTTGCAGATTCTCTTGGCATACAGGTGCATCCTGACATCCAAGGGATTGCACTGGATGATGTGCTATAGTTACATTTGGAAAAGGAAGCGAGGCCAGCTGTGTAATTCTTCCTCAGGACAACTCAGTCCCAGACCAAACTGGAGTCCCTGGGGAAATGCTCATCTGTTCCCAGAATCATATTGTATCCCTGCTGTACCTAGTTTTCCCCAAACATATATACAGCAGGATTCTTCATTCTCCTCTCGCAATGAACTCATTTGTTGTTTGGCCAGCTTCAAAAATCACGTCCTTTATAATGCATTGTTATGGATAATATTTAAGGAGCCCAAACCATTTAGATATTTGCTCATAACCAGACTGCCTTTGCAAAGGAAAGGTTTAGTCTGAAAATATACAGTGGATTTCCACCTTCTCTTCCCTGCAGCAATGCAGCCATGGGCAAGATAGAGTCCCTAATAAAGAGCAGGTAATCAAGTCATCCTTGCATGCATTCTCAAGCACTCTGTTATAGGCTTAGCTTTTCAAGGCAGATCCATGGTTTGTTGCAAAAGGAATTCTATATCCCACAAGAGGATGCAGAGAGGCCCTCAGAAAGAACAGGTAATCTGAAATGAAAGTCATACTGACCCTTTAACTAGCAGTGGCATCGCCACACAGCTTGCTATAAATGAAGACTGACAAATTGTCTTAGCAGGATACAGGCTTTCAATTTGCTGTGGTCTCACATCTTAGCAATTCCAGGCTACAAGGATGACACATGCAATTCACATCTGTTATGGATGGACCTGTCCAAGGCAGGTGTGGGTTCAGCTGGAGAAAGGGAAGAAATGGGGGCTTCTGATTTTACTGTTCACTGGCAATACAAGTCTTGCACATTCCTTCTCCTGCTCAGGGGAAAGACCAGGAAAGGGTTTGGGAAGCTGAGAGCATTGAGATGTTATAATTAGCATGAGTTCTTTTGCCAGACATTCAAATTCTAGAAAGTGAGCCCCTCCATGTCCACTTGGAAAAGTTTGCAAACTCTTTTCTGTTTTTCTCTTAGATTCAAGGGGGAAAGCAGGTCTGAAAGCTGCCAGTACTTCTTTATTGGAATCAGCTGTTCTAGCTGAATCTGAGCCCAGCCATATAAACAAAGAGAGAAGAAGAAAAAGAGTTTTGTGAAGGCAAAACCAAAAATAGCTTGTTTGAAATATTCTTCTTTCCTTTTCTCTCTCTGCCCCTCTCAATTGACTCAACTTAATTAGGATCTATTTGCTCTCATAGACTTTAAAAAAAAGCACAAACAAGCCAAAGAACAAAAACAAAAAGAAAAAAAAACACTGCCAACAAAAGTAGACATGTAAAAGAGTTAGAGATGTTTTGCAATATTGGGCTTTGGTTTACTGAGTTTTGTTTGCCAAGATAAGCCTCAAGAGAGACAGCACCTCATTTTCACAAATATCCCTGGAGACAGCAGGTGCTTTCTGAAATGTCCAAATTTGCATCTGGTGAGTTCAAATGGACAAATTAGTCAAAGCAGTAATTAGCCACTAAATCAAATATCTAAGATGTTTTCCACTTATATCCCAGACTAGCAAATGTCATGGAAATGGACAACTGTCCAACTGCAATTCCATTTGAAAGCATTGGATGTGAACTAAAATCTGTTCAAATTGAAGGAAAAATTCCCATGAATTATGCTTTATCTGTTTCACAGTAATATGGGATGTTTTCCTGAGTGTTTATGGGATATTTGAAGGTGTCTAACCAGAAACCTCCAAGATTAAGGGGCCAAGATGGAGATTTCTGGAACAATTTACGAGACATTTACATCCTTTTCTGGGAGGATGATAGCAATCTGCCCAAAGACGGGAATGTAAACAGACGCTTAATGAAGATGTCTTGCATTGATATTCTCTCTGGTCTGCTCAGGATACAGAAAATAAAGGTGGATTTGCTGGAAGAGATTGTACTGCGAACAAACAAGCACCCTGAATGCTGAAAAAGCAATTCTTCAAACATGTTTAGAAGTGACACTGCTATTGTCCCTACCTGCCACGGAGAACCTGTGATCTCAGCAGTGGTATAGCACACAATTGCGTATGGGTGAAATGACCTCAAGAGGTTGTAGTCAAGGTAAGGCCACTTTATTTACTGAAGGTAGGACTACTTTCTTCACCACACAGTGTAAAATATATAATTTCTTTTTTAACTTGCACCCTCTAATTGAGTGCAGACCATCCTTTTGGATTTCTAGATGCACTTTATTGTGCTTTACCGTGTCAGCTGAATGAACTCTTTGCAAAGATTTGCCCTGTTTTGGTTAGACTGGTGCCACCAGATGTCTTGCAGGGTTGAAAAAGGGATGTTGCTAATTCAGGAACTGGGGACAGACCAGGCATCCCCACAAAATGTTGCAGTTTGGCCAAAGCATTTCCTGTGCCTCAGCCTCCAACTTATCTCCTCAGCAAACATGACCCAGCACTGTCAGATTACAAGTCCTTATCTG
The DNA here is from genome assembly GCF_001715985.3 of Manacus vitellinus. Classification (NCBI taxonomy): domain Eukaryota; kingdom Metazoa; phylum Chordata; class Aves; order Passeriformes; family Pipridae; genus Manacus; species Manacus vitellinus. Next base: position 41,834,186 of record NW_021940535.1, read on the forward strand.
CAGGGACTGGTGATTAACTGTGTTTTTACTCTCCTAAAAAAAGTTATTTTGGGCTTTGGCAGGGTCAGGATCACATGGGCATTCTCTCAAAGAGACAGCCTATGTTTGCTCTCTCCAGTGCTTATGGCAGTAAATGGGTATGCTGGTTCTCATCGTTTGGACTCCTGCAGGAACCCTGGTGGGTATTGTCGTAATAAACAGTTGGACTCTGGATTACTGAAAACTCTGTTTTGGAGTTTTACAGCCTGAGGAAGTCAGGGGAAGGTTGAGACGAGAAGGAGTGCACGAAACAGCTGGTTCTTGGCATGCCTGCTGAAAACTTAGAAGTATGGAGGGACTTGGGTGTCTGCCTAAGCCAGATAACAAGTCTAGGAGAAGGGAGGAGAGCTTTGTATGCAGGTTTGGGCAACAGCTTGTATGTGAGGAGGAGACCAATGGAAAAGAAAATAAGAAGCCAAAGGAAGGTAAAGGAACATTTTCTCACATCCGATAGCAATAATCTAAGTGGTTCCAGCTGTTTGTGTGTTGGCAGGAAGGGTCATCTAATGGTTGTGCAGGATCAGGATCCTGAAAAGACTCCTGGCTGGCAGAGTTCTGGTTCCTGAGGATACACATACACTGTTTTTCCCAGTCTTATCCAAGTCAGGTGCATAATCTGCAGCAAAATGTGAGTTGAGATGATGGCTTTGCAGTCTGTACCAGCTTCCTGTTTGAAAGTGGTGGTGGTGGCACCTTCCGCACTGAAATGATGTTTAGTATCTCTTATCCACCTCAGAACTCCTCTAAGTCCTTGCCCAAGGACTTCTGGCATCTACCTGGAGTGGAATAGGTTTGGCAAACTCCATGTCTTAAGGCCTGCTAGGCCTTTGCTTTTCTCCTAAGTGGCAAGTTTGAAAGTCTTTATAAGGTGCCCTGAAGGGATAGATTAAATACTCACAGTGATCAGGGAGGTAAAGGCATAGTGGGATCCCAGAGTCCCCATCACTAGAATGTCTGTGGAGATGGAAAATGTGCCTCTATGCCAGAATATGAAGTAGGAAATGAGAGTCTTTGGGACATCAGAATGTTAGAGAACAGAAGGTGACCAGATAGGCCTGTCCTGAAAGGGTGCAGAGGAGTGGGTAAATTATTATGGAAATCATTAGGTGAATTAGAAGAGGATCAGGTATAATAACAATTACTACATTTTGATGTGGTAAATTTGTTCCTGATCCAACTGGGACTAAGTTTTTCCCACCTTTTGTTTTTATTTCAGATCACTTCCTTTTCAATGGACTGTAAACAATTTCCTAGTCAGAGGCCTGAAAAAGCATCACCATAACAGACATGGTTACCAGGACCATGGAGGATAATGCTTACTAGAATTTGGCAATAAACAGACGGAGGGGTTTCTTACTGGAAAGCTGCAGGTGATGAAAATCCTCTAGCAGAAGGAGGCCTGGCCAGGGAAATGAGGTTAACCTTTTAGGCTTTTACTGGTTTTTGCTATGCACTTTTTCCATATAACTAAGCTGATAATTTCAATGTTTAGACCACTTCACCTTGCAAAACAACATATTGAACACAAAGTTAAATGCTTGGCAGCAATACTGTGGTACTTAGCCCGCAGCACTGATTCCACACCCTGTATCTCAGGACACTCTTCCTGCTTCTGTGGGTTCAGTGGTTGCTGTGGTCTTGCCACAAAGCAGATCAATGAATTAATCTAGTTTGGTCCAACTCAGAAGTCTAGGCTGGCGTTTTTTGTACCTTTCCTGCCTCCCCCTCCCCGGAGTTATTTCCTTTGCTTAATTCAGTCTGTAGCACCACAAACACCGGTGGTAGCACTGGTCTAAGGGTTGGAGAAAGAATCCAGCCCCATGGAGTGTAATGGAGCCCCAGGGGAGAGCTAGTTACAGTGATTCAGCTGAGCTCTGTTAACCGAGTCATAAACAGCTCTGTGGTCAGATATATTCCACCTCTACAGTTTACACTCCTTTCCTGATGTTTACCACTCTTTACTGGTTTAATTTTTTCAACACTGAGGGGCTTTAACTTCTGAGACCACACCTGGAGAAGGTTTTTCAGTGTTAAAGTGTCTTCAATGTAAAAGGAGCAGGTACAAAATTCTGCTGACTTTTGTTTCCAAGAAATGGGTACTATTATCCCTTCCCTTAGATTAAAGAGACCTTTAATACCGAAAACATTCTCTGCACACAGACACTAAACCAATCAGGGTGTAATGTTTAAAGGTGCTAATGGCCTGCCATTAAAGGTCAGTGATGTATACACTTGCAGACCCTAATTAAAGAGACTGTGTAGGATAAGAGAGAGTCTTTTGTCTGACAATTAAAGCTCAGAGGTTCCTTTGTATTGCAAAGTGGCACAGGGGGAGAGCTGATATTCAGATCTCACCTTTGAAGGTCACGAGTTTCCAGCAGTTTTTAGGTGAGGGGCTTTTACAAGAGAACAGGAAGTTCCTGTCGAGCTCTTCGATTTAGTGTGAAACTTTAGAAGAGATAAGAAACCTCAGGCAGTTGCATTTTGGGCAAATCAGTGACGTCTGTGGTTTCTGTGAGTGACACTGCCATTTGTTAGCCCTCTTCACAATTCTCTCCTCCCACAGAGGTGTGCTGGTGAATGCTTTATGATAAACTAATCATATCACAAAAATAGGTAACATAAGCTGAACTTTTACTCCTGCCCAAAAGCGCATCCTGATTTATGAAGTATGCTATCATTTAGGAACAGCTACTATTGATCTACAAAGAAGTAGCAATATTAACACTACTTGAAGGAAAAAAAAAGCACAAAACATTTCAATCTGTCTTTAGATGCAGCACAGGTTTTAGATGTAGCTTTAAGGTTTCCAGCTACTGTAGGGCTGAGGGTAATTATCCTTGTTTTAAAAGGTGGAAGGAAGAGGGGCTAATTTCTAACTTTTGAAGGTTTAGTGCAAAAAATGAGGTACTTATGACTGTATACAAAACACATCCAGACTGATTAAGTCTTAGACCCTTACAAGGAAAGGCTTCCTCACATGATCCATGAAACTTCCCACTTTTGCTGGAAATGAGTGTGGAACTGTGCAAAATGATTCTTTAAATAATATTTTGAGCTACTAATCAGAGAAAGGTGGATTAACATGGGAGATAAAATAATTTAATATTAGCACACATAAAAAAGGAAAAAAAGAAAAGCAAACCGAAAAGTATACAGTCCATGTGCTTTATTGGCAAATTGAGATTATGATAATCTGTTGTCACAAGAACACTTTTTAGCAAATCTGTTTGCTATCCTAATTTGATCAACTCAACATAAAGTGTAATATTCTGAGGGTTTTCTTTTGAAGAGTTTTATGTTGTTCACTTGTCATAAAAATTCTTTTAAAAGCCTATCCAAAATTAAAACCACTATATTAAAGATGTCAAGCAATCCAGGTTCCAAGCCTCTACTATCAGTTTGCAGAATAAGAATAGCAGAATAAAACAATAAAATATAAATGCAAACACCCAAATGAGAAAAAATGGTAAAAGTTTTGAAGGTGGAGCATGTCAGTAGATATCCTGAAGTGTGACATTCCACCTCTGATGTTGCTAAGCTACTCAGACCTTCTGAAGGAAAGTAAACTCAGGCCTGATTTTCATATTTTAAGTCTGTCACCACCACCAACCAATGATTTTTATGTATAAGTGGTTTTAAAAGCAAACCCACTCTGATGATGCTTAACTTAGAGCTGTCCTATAGTAGTATTTTGAACCTTCATGCTGATAGAAAGAGTGCTATTCAAAGAGCAATCTAGACTATAAAAGAATTGTCTGCTATTGAAATATACTAATCTCCTCTCCAATTTCTTCCCCTGCCCTGTTCCTAGTCCTATGGCCCTACTTTCTCCTTTACACTTGCTCTGTCCTTTTCCAGATGTGTCCCTGGGCTGCTTTCACTCACTGAGCCAACAGAAATCTAACTCTCTCCTAACCCTCTCCCTTCCCTTTCCTCACCCTCCTTGAATTAGTCTTCTGCCCAAGCAGTGAGTTAAGGGCTGTCCAAATGTGTCCCATAGCTAGCCCTAAACAGGACGCAGTGTTTCGCATCTGGCAAGGGTGGAGTAGAGGGGGAGTCTACTATTTTTGGTAGCAGTGAATCTTTCCTCATACTACAGGACTATCTAGAAATTTAGTATTAAGAAATTCATGCCACTAACTTCTTGCAAGGTAATACAATATATATAAATTTTGATTCTACGTTTCTCACCATTTTGAACTTCAGCATCCCCCTTTCCCCCCTCTTCCCCACTTGGTGACCACTGGCTGAATAATCCCTTCCATGTGAACTTCACACAGGGTCACCCTGTCTTCTGGGGGACAGAGGCAAAGCAAAATGTGAAGCTGGACAAAGCAGAAATTTGACACTGCTCTTCAAGGACTGATTTGATGGCAGCCTGTGCCATTCCCATGGCAAAAACCAGGCCTCAGCAGACTGACATATATACCTGAGCTGCCAGATCAAAATTCAGTTAGTGGTTAAGTATATGATTTATAAATCAACATAAAAACCACATATCATGAGAGAAAATGAAATTGAACCGAACATTTCCTAAGCAGAAACTATGTGGAGTTAGAAAGTTGGGGAGCAGTGACAGCTGCAGCAAGGGGGAAGCAGTTCTCCTAGTGAAGATTTCTTTGGCATTAGCTCTTCTTTCTCCCTTCCCAGAGGTGGAGGAGCTAACAGCTACTTGAGAAGAATTGCTAAAAGGAGGGGGGTAGTGTTCTGCTTTGCCTGTGATGTTCCCATCTGTAGGAAATGATGGACCCTAATTATACAGATTTCCTTAGTGAATCATCTCTCTCCACTTTCTCTTACAGGAAATAATAGAAGGTAACGGTGTTCATTAAGTATGTTGGGTTGCTATCCTTGGAGACCAAAATCTCCCCAGAACGGCTCGTGTAGTATATACAGTGCAAGCTCTCCACATTAGCATGCTTCAGCCCTCCACAATTCACTCTGGATAGCCACAGGAGAAAAGTGTAATTCAGCACATGGAAGTGCACACATATTATTCCAGGAAACCCCCATCTGCCCTTGGGAAAAAGAAAAACCACCGTAAAACTGCCCACATGATGTAGCCCATTGGCCTGAGTTGAAACTCCCTGAGCTCAAGGGACTCCAATCTGTATCATTTCCCCCCAGAACAGCTACCTCTGTGTGTCTGTGTGTGTGTGTTTGTGTAAGTGCAGGTGCCTTGTGATGGTTCCCCTCACATTATGCCAGGTGGTTTCTTGTCCTAGGGTACTTCTGTCCAGCTGGGTAGAACTATGGGAGCACTTTTCCATTGAGGACAAACAGCTTTCACCCTTGGCCCTGATTTGTCTTTTGCTCCACCCATCTGTCCTGGCACCTTGGGCCCCTGCTCTTTGCACTCCTACAGATCTGAGCAGGTAAAGGAGACTGAAATGGCCAGGAAGGGGAAGGACAAATCTCAGCAATGTGAGAGATAATGGTGCAAGGGACTTAGCAGTGCAAACCCTGGGCATTGCTTAAGATCATGGTAAAGCTTGTTGCTAATGGGCCTGAGGGGAGATGGGCTGCCTCTCCTACCTTCTCACACATCTCCCTGGTCTCTTCTTTCAGGCCTATGAAACCATTTCTCGTACCATCCTGATTGCTAAGTAGTGCCAATTAGCAATGGCTCTTTTTTGATATTGACCAACATAGAGAATCAGAAGAGTCACTGCCAGGTTTGGGTGCAGAGGCATCAGATGAATTGTAGGGAGTCACTGGATGTCAATACCTGAATTGCTTGGTCTCTAGAAGTGGACCTCTGGAGTACACTGTTATATACCCTCCTGCTCTTCTGTCTTTTGACTCAAGAGAAGTGACAGTGGTGACATTTGGGATCAAATTCAAGGTTGAGGCTGTGGCATGTTGAGGGGAGAGCAGCAGTATGCTGAGAGTTCGGTTTTGCATGAAACACAAAGTTTCTATTCAGAATCATGGATTTAAAACCTTGGCATGTTTTTGATCTCATAAATATTGGCGCAGCTTACTTACAATATCTAAAGAGAACGTCTGGAATTCAGATTGTTTTATGTAGTGTTTAATATAGTTGAGGTAGATGTGAAGCACTACAGGACACCATCATTTTCCACATGGAGTATTGTTCCAGGATGCTTCTGAAATGCTCTGGCTCCATCAGCATCATACTATACTTGTTAAATAGAAAGCATTAAATAGAAACAGGTGATCGCCCAGTGAGGGCAGGATCAGATGGTACTTTGCATTTTGACACAACATCCAAAAAAGTATATCCTGTTTGAGTGCTGCAAAGACTGTTAGAGTACAAGTGTTTGTTATTCAAGTGAGGCTGGCATTAATCCCCAAAGTCAGTGTTATCCATTCCAGGTTGCAGGACTGCGTAGTGAACAGATGTGCCAGTGCATATGCACAATCCTTATGTGAAAATACAAACCACTTGTATTTTGTTAGAGCAAGGCTCTGGTATTGGCATTCTCCCCTTGCCTTAGACAGACAGTATTTCTAGATTAAAAGACATCTGCAAACTGTTTTTGTGGTAGTAGGGCAGGAAACATTTTATAGGCATTACATGACCGTACAGTATGAATATTCAAGCTACATTTTATTAAAGTACATAACTCCTCTGACATAACTGGGTTATTTCTTACTCTAAATTTAGCATACAGCAACATTTATTTGCTTAATAAGGAGCAATATTTACTTTAAGGTTCCCATGATATTTACTTTGGGACCCAAATCAGTTTCTGATTACTTCAGTGGCAATTGGGTCAAATTCTTCCTTATTTTTGTGAAAAAGAGATAGGACGTCTCTCAAAATTTTTCCTTTCCAACTTAGAGAACATATATCAAAAGCAGATGTCCAAAAAGTACTGCAGAAAGACTAAATGAGGAGGAGGTAACCTGGAGAGTAGATACTTTTATAATCACTATATAGAGTTCATAGCCGGTTTTCCATACTGAACTTATTATGAGGGAGTTCCCAGAAGATAAAAACCAATTAACTCTTTATTTTGGCAGTGATCATTCTAGGTGTTCTTTAATGAGCATTATTCTTGCTAAATTATGAATGAGCTTTATAGTAAGACAAATGCCATTATCAGAGTTATTTATTCATGGGCTGTCATCCGTAACATCCCCATACTAGTTTTTCTCAAAGTTTAGTATCGATCATTTGCTTTAATCAGATGCATCAGGGGACACTCAAAGAATTGGTAACTGCAGCTTTGAATATCAGCATCTTTCTCTGGATCTTTGCCAGATCTAACTGAGCACTGAGGCCATGTCAAGCATTAGGTAGCAAGGGCAGTAAATGGGAGCATATTCTCCTTACATTAGGGTAAGTGTCTGTGTGTCCCCCAAACTTTAACTTGACTGATGATTGATCACTGTGCTGACACATGCCCATTACTCTGTTTTTCCGCTGGAGTCTGAGATCCCTCAGGGCTCCACAGGGACTGTGCCCTGAAGAATTACTGGGAGTGCAGAAGGGTCTTGCTCACTCTAATGGTATTGACTGCTGTTTGCTCTGTCTCGCCAGGTAAAATCTTCTAAGATGCGAGTAAATATTCTCTGCACCGTGGTAGCTAGGAGGTTCGAAACAGTCTAAAATCAGCATTACATTCTATGAGGCAATTTAAAATGATACAATGCCTATTACTGTTTATACTGCTTACAGAGCAGACAGGAGAAAAACATGGTGTCAGCATCTGGCCTGTCTCAGTGAGTGCTTGCTTCTGCATCGATCTACATGTGTCAGAGACTGCCTTATTTTCACTCTTTATTTCTTTACTTGAAGATTCAGCTTTACCAGATACTAAATCCAGGCACATGCAGTAAGAATCTGCCCTTCTTTATCTTTCTTTTTTGATGTACATGGTGTCCCTGAAACACTCTGGTTAGCAAGCACCTTCACTTTAGGCATGAGAAAGTCAAAGTCTGGATCTGAGTTAGTCACCGTAGATGTTTTCCAAACTCAGTGAGGAGAAACGGGTATCTCTAGGTGTCAATTTTTCTAAGAAGGGCATGTAAGAGGCAGAAGACAAGCTTAGACAGTGAGATTATTTTTACACCACTAAACTGAGCCAGGCTATCACACAGCCCTGTGCACCAGTGCATGACCATCCATATGGTCAAATTGCGAGCACCGTCAGCAGCAGCCCAGCACTCCCCCAGACAGTGCCCACACACAGTTCAGGGCTCAGCATGGGCCTGACACATCCTCAATAAGCGTGTTAAATGCGGTCAGTCTGCTTTACAGGCTAAGGGAGTTTAATCATGTGGATGTAAAAAAGTTAGCCTAGAGTTGGAGAATGGGTCCAGTCCCACTGGCTTTTCTAATTTTCTAATACAGTGTGAATCTTTAGAAGTCTGTAGCCAAAGATGAACTGAATCCTGTGCTAACTGTAGTTAGTGTTTTGAAGGACGTTACAGCATACCTGTGATATAGTGGGAGAACAAGTGACTTCCTCTCAGAGCAGCATAAAGCAACCCTAAAACTCTGCAACATGGCCTTAGGAAGCAGATTTACTATGTTGGAATCAGATCAATAAACTGATGGGAAGTTATCCTTTGAGGGTAATTCTGTTTTCATTTACCAGAGTAATTTCACTGAGGTATAAGGAGTTACCCTGGTGTAAAAATCAGGCCTACTGACTCTGGGGTTTGATCCTTACATCAAAAAATGTCTTTGAGACTCAGGAAATCTTGTTGACAAATTTTAAATTCAGATCCATACTTGGATCTAATTTGTAAAATAGGACATTTCTGTTTTTCACATAGACCACTTGACTTGTCCAAAATATGAAAAAAACCCTGTGTTCGTTTCTATTTTTATTTATTACCAGGATAATTAGCCCAGTATAAATAACTTATACTTGGTACTTTTGTAAATATCTTCTACTGTTGCTATTAAAGGTTTCAACGTATTTTAAAATCATGGTTTATCACAGCTCGTTATATTTCAGTACAGCTTGACCTCCTTATCTTCCTGCTGGAAAAGATAGTAAGAGACAGAGTGTACATATTCCTTTTAAAATGAGACGCACAATTCCCTCTTTCCCTCCCCACTAACACACTTTTTTGAATTCCAAAGTCCCATCATTTTGTGCAGATCCATCTGCTTCTATTTTGAGGCAACTATTCCTCTGGCTCTGGAGTGCTGGGTAGCACTCCTGTTAAAGTCTGTCACTGTCTCTGGTTAATCAGCTGGAGAAGCTGCTACTGCTATCTCTGCAGCACTCGGTGCCCATGACAGCCTGGGGAACAAGAGGGTTGGAAGAGAACCTGTTTCTCCCACATGCTAGTAGAGAACAGATCATTCGGATGCCAGCATTTTTTTTTCCCCACTCCAGTATATTTTGTTCTGTAGCTGTCTTGATAGAGATGCACAGGACTTTAAGGTAGAGCCATAAAAATGCATCATGTATTAATTTTAAACAATTGAAACTTAAAAATATCCAAGGTAAACCTAACAACAATAAAGTGGCAGAGGTATTTAGGAGACAGGCTGTGTAGTTAATCAGAATAGTAACTTTTCTGGTTAAATGAAGGCATATTTTAAAATTACTTTTGTGTACATTTTATACATGTAGAAATTCTACCAAAAGTAAAGTTTTGACTTGGATAAAGCATTTGACTCTTCAGCTTTTCTAGTGAAAGAAAAACGTATTTGGGAAAGAAGACCAAACTTCACTGTGAGTCACAGGCGACAAGTCCAAGTGCAGAGGGCACAGGTTGGATGAGACTGCTGCTGCCGTCAGCTCTCTGCCAGGCTGCCCTGCATGGATGGCTGCTCCTTTTCAGAGTCAGCTGCCTGTCCACAGCACAGTGGAGCCCATGGTCAGGAGGAAGCTGTCTCCAGTTCCAGTTTGCTTAGCAGGGCTGTAGTGTCGAGCCCTGATTTACAAAGAACAGCTGTCCATGCACTTGAGGTGCAGCAGGCTGCCAAAGGCAGTAACCCCAACCAGAGTTTTGTTCTTAATTTTTTTCATTCATACAAACCTCCCTTACATGGATTCCACCTGGGTTCAGGAGTAGATATATTTGATCTGAAATTGCACTCGCTGGTGCACATCCACAATTTTTAGTGTCTCCATCCTAAACATGTCACTTATAGGCATCTAAACCACTTAAAAAACAGGTTTACAGTTCTAAAGTAGGTACACAGTGTGGAAAATGTCACCCACTTTCTTCAGCTTTGCTTTTTAAAATTTGACATGAACAGAGCCTTTTACCTCATCAAACTCAAAATGGAAGCCCTATATTTTCATAAAAAGGAATTTTCTCTTTTTCAGTGGTCATTTTTTATTGATTTGTTTGCTGGATACGCAGCAAACTTGTTCTGTTTATTTCATTTTCTGCTTCCTGGGCTTTGTCAGGGCTTAGAATACTTTTCTTGTATAGTGAAGATAGCGTTTGATGAATCAAATGTTTGACAATATTTTCTTGCTTGTCAGAAAAGGCATTCAGAGAGCTGTTTTTATAAGACTAAATCTGTACATTTTTCAGCAGTAGCTGAACTTTTCTTCGTAACCTACATATGATGGTTCTGCCTTCCTTCCTGCATTCTAATCTCTGGGCATATACAGTGGTGAAATGTCATGTATGCCATTTACACCTTTATTCTAAACGAGCTGCAGAAAACAGCCTTATCACCCTAGTGTCATTTTCCTTTGAGAGCTTGAAATGCAATGTGTTAATTGCCAGCTATTACTTATTTATGATTATTGCACCACATCTGCTTTTTTTGTGATTCTGAAATCATGTTCTGGACCATTAATGTTATTATTGCTCCTACTGTTATTTATTGTTCTTATAAATGGTGTAAATTATACTTTTCAACTAAAATTAAGACTCTTTTCTGGTTTTGATATATTTAGGCAGTGCTGAATGAAATAATGCCAATAATAATTTTAAGACACACACACCCCAAAACACAGAAAGACTGCTGATGTGAAGTTGGGTCAGAGAATGGTTAGGGGGAAATTGTAAAGATATAAAGGGATTTATGCAGGAATTTTTTACTTGCACTAGTGAGAGTTCCACCAATAAATCCCTTGGGACAAATGTGAGCCTACATCCTTCAATGCTAGTAGAACAGACTTTATCTTCAGCAATCATTTTATTTCCACACTTTAATGTTCCCATTCTACAGTGCAGCTCTCTATGATTTTTCTAAAAGACTTTTTATCAGTCTTGATCAAGTGTGTTAGTTGATAAATGGTTGAGAGGCGCAGACTACAAGGAAGGATGCAGTGAGTCATGCTGTCTCCTAGAAACCAGACAGCAAATAGCTTTCAACAACTATTTCAACCTTCCCAAGTACTCTCCACTCCTGTACTCTCTCAAGATCTAATATAGACTTCCACACTACCTGTATGTTCACCTGCCCAGGAAAATTTGGGAAGCAACTGTAATGAAAAACGTTGGAGTCCTTCAGTACCCACCCAGAGGAATGAGACCTGTGGTAAAAAAAGGCAAGAGGATGGTGACAAAATAGGTGGGTGAGGGAACTGTCTCCTCAACAGTTTAGCCCAGTCTAATTGTGGGCTTCCTCCAAAAGCAGCAGTTCAGCTTTTCCACCATGCTCTGACCCCACAGTCCCTTCCCTCAGGACTGGCTGTCATATCGTCAACCATATGAATAAGCTGATTTATCTGAAAACCATAGAGGAAAAAAAGAGATTAGTTTTCTGGGTTGTGAGACTATGCAATTGCTACTGCCAGCACAAGAGATGCTTCAAGAACATAAGGCAGGAAGCATGGGGGGAAGACTGCTTTAGGCTACAGTGCGGTCAAAGATTGTTCGCTGAGAAACTACACTCTCAAATTTTTAATTTTACTAAGCAGACAATGTGAGCCTAGAGGGGGCCTGGGATAACAGTTGAGAGTAGCATTGCTGCAAGAGCAATTCCAGGACTTCCTGCTGCCCCCATGTGCTGCCCTGGTGCAGAGGGGTTGCACATGATGTAGGATGGAATACAGAGTTTTGTGGACTGACTCTGGTCAGATCCAGCACGTAGTGAACAGTCAGGGTCTGCTTGGTGACACTCAGTTATTACCCTAAGACATGAACTGGGGAAGGTGCCCAGGCTGTGGGTGTGCAAAGACTCAATAGGCCTGAGTCTGGAACAGAGATTTAACCTCACTGAAACATCACTCCCAAAAGCACTTGTGTGTACTTCTCCAGATGCTTGTCCACCCAAAATGAGACTTCCTCCTAGAACTCCACTGAGATCAATTGGGATTTTTATGGCCATTTAGCAGATAGAAAAACGAAGAAAAAGAACATAAATAATTTGCCTAAAAATGGAGTAAAGCTTCATAAGAATTAATGTTACTGGATTAAAGAGGCTGAGACCCTCATTTCTGTGGCCTTATGATCTGGCCATATCTCTCTAGATCCTGTAGCAATAGTTTCTATGGCAATGACCTACAAGAAAAAAGTTATATTTGCATATGCCTTTACTGATCTTGCATTTCCTTTAAATTCTATTCGAATAGATTAGCAATAAAGGATAAACATTAGAAGACCCCTGTGTGGAAATAATGAAGAGCACCAAATGCCTTCTCCTTTTCTGGCTGCAGCACTCCTGTGAGCCCCGACATCAGCTCCAAAGCTGCAGTGACTCTCAGGTTTCTCAGTCAGCCATAGCATGGGCACACTAAACATCTTGAGGGTGTCTCCTCCCTCTTACTGAAGCAACTGTAAGGTGCTCAATACCACTGACATCTGCCTGTGACTACTGGGTCCCTGAGCTGCTCAGATGTTAAGAGCCTTGCTCAGATGGAGTGTCTCCCACAGCTGTTCCCATAGGGGACTTTCTCATACGTGTCCACAGTGATATGGCCAAAATCTTGTGGCATGTTCTTCAAAGATGAAATCATGAAAATAAAGTTATTAAATGGGCAGATGATAGAGTCTGAATTGAACTTTCTTTGTATAAACTCATTTTATACCTGTATTAGATTACTGCTAGTTTACCCTGTCTGGTAGGAAAGTGTTTGACACTGTCATCACAAGAGAGATATTTTTCTATCTTTTGCCTAAGAACTTATTTTAAAAGTCTATATGCTTTGCATTCCTATACAGCTTTATTTTTTTTTTTGGGGGGGGGTGGAACAGGGGCAGGGGTAGAGGGAGGGGATGGTGGATGTGAAGGGAGTCTTCATTAGGTTATTGACACTGCAGATGAGGTTACTAAGACACAGCAATCTGGCATCTGACCTCATGTTTCCAGGACGTGGGTAAGCCAGATCTTGAATGGTCTGGGAGGATGATCTATTCATCTTCCCCAAGGATGTTTTGTTTCTCACGGAACCAATCTCTTCTTTCTGTTTGCTCTTACTTTGAGGTTGTAATCCCCTGTTTGTGATACCAGCAGGATTCCCACAGCAACAGATTATGATGTCACAAGCAGAGATTTATGAAGCCATAGGACAGAGAAGCAGGAAGAAGGGCTCTGTTGTGATAGGGTCCTGTCTGCAAACTCTTTTTGTAGTAATTACACAAGTGGGAGGAAACTCATGTCCCAGAAGTTATATTTTAACCTTCTAAGTGGCTGGTTATCAAGGTGTGACTGAGCATGGATATTCAACAGCAGGTTTTCTGCTTTAGAGCCCATTCATAAATCCTGACTGAACACACTAAAATCCTTTGAGGCAATTTCACAAATGTCACAAACAAAATGAGGAGAATGCATTGGCAGGGAAAACAATGATATCAAGTGTCTCTGTAAAATGAGAAAGAGACACTGGGAGCCACAGAAGGCTGCTCAAGAGATAACCTGAGCAGTGACTGTGCTGGAGGTAGCACCATCCCTTTTACAGCCTCATGGCAAGAACAGAAGTACAGAGTTTCCACTTCTTCAGAAAAACCATTTCTTCTCCATGATTACTCCCTTGTCTCTGTCTCAGCTGGGTTGCCTCACTTTGGGCACTACCAGTGCCCATTGCAGATACATTCATGAGACAAGGACTCTATGACAGAGCTCTGCAGGATTTTCTCCACCAGCCAGTGAACTATAGAGCTTCAGATCTTGTGAGCAGTCAGCCACATACTGTGGTGTAGGGCTCAGCTGAGAAGTTCATCCTTTCTAGTCACCTGTCCCACCCTTGTTCTGAACAGAGATGATGGTAGATTCATCTGTCCTGCTGGGTCTACCTAGCACCTGGCTCACAGAACAGAGAAGTGGTTTAAGAGTGTTGTGTACATGGAAGGGATCTATTTGCCTATGAACATTTTGAGAACTGAGTGTATGGGATTTGCTCTCAGTGTGTGACCCTTGCCTGTTCTACGGAATCCTCCCTAACTTGTCCTTATCTGATCTTACCTCAAAGTGACCAGAATATTGCTTTGAATCTGACTTACACAGTGACCAGCATTTGTTCTGGCATTTTACTGAGGTGTAACCAAATGTGACTGTCGATGCAATTCTTCAGCACTTGTGCCCTTTTAGTAGTGTTTTATTCCAAGTTCTGGACCTCAGCTTTCCCTGTGGTTTAGCTTTGGGTTTAATGCAAACTAGAAGGAGCATGTTTTCTGGATCAAAATCAGGTGCTGTAAAGAATAGCTGAATTTCCACAAGGATATATGAAATACAAAATTGGCTTTATCTTGCATATGAGATTTCCACCCGGCCAATATAACTGAAACCTCCTCTGATTTCAAAAATGTCAAAGAAAGTCTATTTTCCTTCCAGTTGTCTTCAAGACAAAATCAAATCCCTTATAAAAATCACACTGAAAACTGTAAGTTGATGTGGAGCCATCCTATGGTTGGAAACTCATTTCTGATTTTCCCATGGTCACAAACCATATGGGAACAAATAAAAAGATGTCTTGTAGTCATACAAGTTACACAAAGTGTGCATTTATGAAAGCAGTGGGTTTTTTTCTGCAACAGATATAGGATGCATTTTTGCACTGACCCAAGTGAGTGCTGTCACCAAGAGGTCCCAATATCCATATGAATCTGCTGTTCACCCCTATCCTGCCACTTCTCTTTCTGTAAGGTTGGCAAAACCATTCATGTGAACTCTCATATGAACTTAGTCAGAGAAATCATAAAATAGTAGAATCACTTCGGTTAGATTTCTGTAAGGCCTTAGCTCAGTCCCACAAAACATTCTTATCTCCAAATTGGAGAGACATGGATATGAAGGGCGGATGGTTTGGTAGATAAGGAATTGGCTGGATGGATGCAGTCAAAGAGTTGTGGTTAATGGCTCTATGTCCAGGTGGAGGCCAGCGACTGAGTGGTGTCCCCCAGGAGTCTGCCTTGGGACCAGTGCTCTTTAGTATCTTTATCAATGACACAGACAGTGAGATTGAGTGTCCCCTCAGCACATTTGCAGATGACACGAAGCTGAGCAGTGCAATTGATACAACAGAAGGACATGTCAACCAGTGGAACCTGGAAAAGCTTGAGAAGTGGGCTGATGAGAACCTCATGATGTTCAACAAGTCCAAGTGTGAGGTGCTGCACCTGGGTTGGAGCAATCCCAGACACGAGTGAAGTCTGGGAGAAAAACACATTGAGAGCAGCATTGCAGATGAGGACTTGTGGGTTCTCATGGATGAAAAGGTGGACTGTATTAAGGAGGGTTCGAAACATACTGAATCTTGAAACCATGACACCATTAAAAGCTTAACAAAACCCAGTATTTATTACCAAGAGGTGGCCAACAAAACGAACAAACCCAAAAGGGAGGAAGGAGAAGAGAAATAAGCCCCCAGCACAACCTCCCCAGCTACCCAGCTGTTGCCTATAAAGTTATCTTACCGATGTAGCATGCCTATAAATACCCATAGCAGAAGCTGGCGTTCCTGCCAAAAGGCAATGTTGTCCTTGAAGTAAAGCTAGCTCCCTCCAAGAAAGCACTGTCTGCTTTTATACAATTAACTGAGTGACCACAGCCTCCGAGGTGTGGCCAGCACTGCCCAGCCAGAGGCCCTCAGTCCCACCTCCCGGTTATGTAAGTGCATCTCTTCTGCACATGTGTGAGAACTTTGGAAATCCCCTAACACATGCGCAGTATGCTTTGGGGGTCTTTCTTAATTGAGTCTGGGGGCGCTACTTCATCCTCTTCCTCCTCAATTTCTCCTTCAAGCGACCTTGGAGGACAATTAGCCAATCACAGAACACCAATTAAAACAGTTTATACAAGAAGCTCTCTTCAAGGACAACTTTCCCGTTTATCAGTGCTTGTTTTCCCATAACTTGGCAGGGAAGGAGCAAAACTTTCACAGGTGGCGGGGCCAAACACAGACCAAGAGTATCAGCATAATTAACCCCTGATACAGTGGACATGACCCAGCCATGTGCACTTTCAGCGCAGAAGGCCAACCCCATTCTGGGCTGCATCAAAGAAGCATGGACAGCAGGTCAAGGGAGGTGATTCTGCCCCTCTGCTCTTGTGAAACCCCACCTGAAGTACTGTGTCCAGCTCTGGAGTCCTTGGCACAGGAAAGACATGGACATATTGGAGTGGGTTCAGAGGAGGCCCACAAAGAGGTTCAGAGGACTGGAGCACCTCTCCTGTGAAGACAGGCTGAGAGAGTTGGGGTTGTTCAGCCTGGAGAAGAGAAGGCTTCAGGGAGACCTTATTGTGGCCTTTAAGCACTTAAAGCTGAGATAGTAAATTTTTGTGTGGGCAGATAGTGATAGGACAAGGGGAAAATGTTTTAAACTAAAGAAGAAAGATTTGTATTAGAGATTAGGCAGAAATTCTTTATTCAGAGCATAGTGAGGCACTGGAACAGGTTGCTCAGAGAAGCTGTGGATGCCACATTCTTGGAAGTGCTCAAGGCCGAGTTGAATGGAGCACTGGGCAATCTGACACAGTGAGTGACATCCCTGCCCATGGTGGGGCGGTTGGAACTAGGTGATCATTTAATGTCCCTTCCAACCCAAGCCCTTCTATGATTCTATGTAAAGACCTCTAAGATCATTGATTCCAACCATTAACCCAGCACTGCCAAGTCCACCACCAAACCATGTCCCTAAGTGCTGCATCTACAGGAATGGTGACATAAAGACAGGAGCAGGCAGCCTACAGTGGTAGGTGCAAGATCACTTTTGTTGGCATGAGTTCTGACTGATACTGACTTGAGGTGCATATGAAATGACAGCTATATTTGCACATCTGTGTGTTTGCCTACATTGATAAAATTGTAGAATATCCTGAGTTGGAAGGAACCTACAAGGAAAAAGACCTCCAAGATCTTCGAGTCCAACCTTTGACTGATTACCACCTTCTCAACTAGACCATAGCACTAAGTATTACTATGCCCAGTAGTTTCTTGAACACTTCCAGGGATGGTAATTACACCACCTCCCTGGGCAGGTCATTCCAATGCCTGACCACCCTTTCTATGAAGAAATTCTTCCTGATACCAAACCTGAACCTCCTTTGGTGCAGCTTAAGGCCATTGCCTCTTGTCCTGTCTCTAGTTCCCTTCAGGTAGTTGTAAAGAGGGATAATGTCTCCTCTTGGCATCATCTTCTCCAAGCTAAACAATCCCAGCTCCCTGAGCAGTGCCACATATAACTTACTCTCCAGACCCTTCATCAACCTCATTGCCCTTCTCTGGACACCTGCCAGGACCCCAATGTCTTTCTTGAAGTGAGGAGCCCAAAACTGGGCACAGGACTCGAGGTGCAGCCTAACCAGTGCCAAGTAGAGGGGAACAATCACTGCCCTGGTCCTGCTGGCCACACTATTGCTGCTACAGGCCTGGGTGCCATTGGCCTTCTTGGTTACCTGGGCACACTACTGGCTCATGTTCAACAGCTGCCAACCAGCACCCTCAGGTCCTTTTCTACCAAGCTGCTTTCCAGCTGCCGATCCCCAAAGCTGGATGTGGCACCATTCACCAGTACTCCCTGGGCCTGGTCATGCAGCCCGTTTTTAACCCAGTGAAGAATGCACCAGTCCAAGCCACAAGCAGCCAGCTTCTCCAGAAGAATGCTGTGGGACACAGTATCAAATGCTTTACTGAAGTCCAGGTAGACACATCCACAGCCTTCATCATTATCAGGAACACTGAAGTTCAGCTCCTATCCCTGAACAGGACAACTCCAAGAATCACACCATGTGCCTGAGAGCATTGTCCAAATGCTCCTTAAACTCGGTCAGGCTTGATGCTGTGATCAAATCCCTGAGGAACATGTTCCAGTGCCCAACCACCCTCTGGGCGAAAAATGTTTTCCTATTATCTAAGCTAAACCACCCTGAAGCAACTTCCTGCCATTCCATAAGGTCCTGTCACTGGTCACAAGAGAGAAGAGGTCAGTGCTTGCCCCTCTGCTTTCCCTCGTGAGGAAGCTGTAGACTGTGATGAGGTCTCCCTTCGGTCTCTTCTTAGGCTGAACAAACCAAGTGACCTCAGCCACTAGTCATGTGGCTTCCCCTTTAGAGCCTTCACCATCTTTGTAACACTCTTCTGGGTGCTTCCTAATACCTTTATATCTTTCTTATATTTTAGAGCCCAAAACTGTACCAAGTGATTGAGGTGAGGCCACACCAGTGCAGAGTGGGAGATTCTCCTCATACATTGCTTGTACAAGTCATATAACTATAAAATTAAAATTTACCCAGAATGTTTTACAGGTCTGTCCCAAAATAATAATCCCAGAACCATCTAAGTCTTGGTTTCAGCCTCAGATCTTTTCTCCATATCCATTCCAGTCTGGACACGATCTGAACAACTGTCATTCAGCCTCATGTCAGCCTTTGACCTTCACACATGTAGAATAAATCCAGGTAGCAGAGCAGAGGGTTTGGTGACTGCTGCTAGACTTCCAAGAGAACTCTGATTATGATACTTGATTTACTGCTTCTTGTTGGAATCGGATATACATTCTGATTATGAACAAGCACTAAACAGCTGTGGCACTAAAAGAGATGGGCAGACACAGCAGGCAGAGCCAACACATGGTGCTTGATGTAATTCCCTGAGATTGCTATTGATATATAGTGTCATTTACTTTAAGAAGGTCATTCTAAACAAAACTATTTTAAAAGCTGTACAGAATTAAGGAACAATAATAATGATATTTTTGGAGTTCCTCATTTCTTGGAAGACAAGTTGTCATGCTATTTTAAATTCATCACAAACACAGCCAGTAAGTAGATAAACATCCCCCCCCCCCTTAAAGAATATATTAATTTGTGCTCAAATTTCCAAAGTTTGTGAATTTTTACTTTGCTTATTTAAAACTTGTCCAGCATTTATGAACTACTACATTCTCAGTCCCAGGAAAAAACATACACAAGTGTTAAAAATGGTTAGTCTCTAAGTATTTTGAATGCCAAGTGGGAAATGAATAATGAAACAAAGAAAGTGTGTTTCTTGAACATGACTTATATTAGGCTTACACCCACACTTTCCTTAAATAACTCTTATAGTGGAACTCTATCTATTTACTTTGTATATCTTTCAGCCCACACTAGTGATTCTTAGGACCCATAAAGTCCTACCATTTGAAGATGTGAAGCGACTTAACAAATATGATCAGATCATAATGAGTAGGTAGCTTTCATGATCTCCATTTCAGACACATGGGTTCTGAGGCACAGAAATTTAAGTGACATTCCCAAGGACACAGAGGAAGACAGCGAGAGAGATGAGAAGCCTGGAGTTCCTGACCTCTCTGTCCTGCTCACTAATCACAAAACTGCATGTCTTCTGCATACCTCAGAGATTTTTCCATTGCTGCTGAGGAATGGACTGTTCAGATTCATCTGTGTGCTTGGTTCTTTCATCAAAATTCCCTGTGCAGCAAGTATAACCTAACAAAGTTTTTGAGGGGAAAAGTGAAAGGCCGGAATTGAATTTCTGCCACTTTAGCCTTAGGAAATTCAAGAGCATGTTCCTGCTGGGTGGGTCTCTGACAGGTAATTGTCACATCAGCAGGTCTCCTTCTCTTTTGCAACAGCCCAGGGCATGCACCTGGGAACAGTAAAGATCTGTTATGTCTGAGGGTCCTGGGCACTAGTACTAATTTTCTTGATGGGCCCAGATTCCAGCTAGACTGTGTGCACTCCAGGGATTACAGAAGTGCCAGAACTGATGTATGTTTTGACAAGTCACCAAGGATATGGCCCCTTGGGGCTCAGTTCATAAAACGTACAAAGTCCTCTCCATCCCCTGTTCAACACAAGCAGTCAGATCATGTAATACTTTCAATAAAGTTAAAACCTGTTTAAACTCCTTATCCTATTTTTGTCTGGCTAAAAAGCTGATCCAGAACCTCATAGCTTTAATGGTTCTCTTTAATTTCTTCATTACAATCACTGTATTAACTTGAAACATCTTGAAAATGCTCTAGATAATTTTGAACAAGGAGTCTTTGAAACAATCTAACTGGGCAACGATGCTCAGCAAGAGGTCTCTTAGTTTGCTTTTCCTAATATCTAACCCAAACCTCCCATGACACAGCTTCATGCCATTCCCTCGGGTCCTTTCACTTGTTACTGGAGAGAAAAGATCAGTGCCTGCCCCACTGCTTTCCCTGATGAGGAATCTCCACTGACCTCCCATTAGTGGCTGGAGCTCACCAAATGAGGTTTTATCACATATTCTAGATTAATTTAATCTGAAAGTAATCCATCTGATGCCCTCTAAAACCATTTTGCAAGGTGAAGCAATCAGATCTGGAGATCTACTTCAAAATCAGTCTGAATCCAAATACTGATGTAAACGCACCTCCTGCTTTCTTAGGCTAAACAGGTCACATGCATCTGTGTGTGGATATGGACAAAAAAAGATCACCCTTGCCATGCTCTGAACAGGACAGATGAGACCCATCTGAGGTGTGGAAGTGGAGTGCTGTGATGTTACTATTATACTCTGAGGAGAGCTTAAGTCTCTCCATCCTCTCACTTCATCTTGTTCTCCGTCTCTTCTGAAATGAAATCTATTCTCCATGCCAAACTGGGAGTAATTTTCCTGGCCTGTGCCAATTTTAATATGTCTTTTTGGAACAGGGATAAACAGAACTGGACATACTACTCCAGATGAGGCTAGTGTTTGGAGCTTGTCATTTAGATTCTGCAAATGCTGGTAGACATCACTACATCAGGTATAGGCAGTTCCCATTTCAAGGCTATTGCAGCAATTGTAAAAGAGAG
This sequence comes from Manacus vitellinus, assembly GCF_001715985.3. Taxonomy (NCBI): domain Eukaryota; kingdom Metazoa; phylum Chordata; class Aves; order Passeriformes; family Pipridae; genus Manacus; species Manacus vitellinus. The sequence continues at coordinate 41,855,334 of NW_021940535.1, forward strand.
AAATTTAGCCATCAGCTACAAATAAGGTGGGCAGGCACAGCAGACCCAGAATAAAAAAATTACGCGTTCTGTACCACGGCTCACCAGCCTGCTCTGAGGAGCACCCAGGTAGGATTGTATATTTAGTTAGAACTGATCCATAGTCAAGACTATATAAATGGCCAGGACATACTTTCTATGAGCTATAACTATTCATCTGAGAAAAGTTAGAGGGAAATCTGCTGGGAAAAGTGTGTGTATCTGATGTTATGTCCCCTAAAAGATATTACTAGGGCAGATTTTAGAACACTTTTCTCTCCTGCTGCTCAGATCTCAACACTCCTGGAGTTCAAAGTGGGCCATTGACAGGCCACTTAGGACTCTGATGGGGTGATCAGGTTGATAAAAATGAATATTCTGGAGTTGCACATTTTCATCGAATTTCTGTTGTCCAATTGACCCTCTATCCCTGTCCACATAACACAGTACTTTGTATTTATACACCACAGGCAGAAAACTTTACTATCAGTAGGAGCAAATATGCCTAGTTGCAAGATAAAAGATGGAAAGGACAAAGAATAACGGAAAAACTTCAATTTTTGACAGCTATACATCTTAAATACATAAAAGGCTTAAAAGTTGGAAGGCAGCAGACTCCCAAACACTTTGCAGTTGCTGTCACTGGGCTCTTCATGTCAGAAATATGATTCTGACTGACATTTGTGGGAGTAGCACTCACAGGAAGAATTGTACTAAACAGTAGTTTGGATTTGGCATATCTATATTGAACCATACAGCACACTATAGATATTCTCAAACCAGCTTCTCATCTGTTTTCAGAATAATGTTGTATCTTTGATAATTAGCCATGCTGAGGGGCAGAGTTATTTTGTTAGGATCCTATGCTATGTAAATGTGATTCTTCTGCCTCCAGGACCTAAATTGGGATGTCACTATCAGGGTGGTTTTGCTACAAGACCTAGTATTGCACTGGCAGGTATGTACTTGTCCTCAGCTGGTGATGCTGCAGAGAGTGAAAGGTTTTTCTGCACCACTTTTTCCATGTCTTATCTTCCCATTTCTTCTTCTAACATAAGGAGGACCTTCGGCATACAGATGGTTTTACCTAATTTTAAACTAACTCAAACACTTTGGGTTCAAAAGTTTAGCTTAAATGTTACTGGTTTCATGTTCTACCAGGATGAAACCAGGGTAGAAGGCTCAGAAAGAGTAATTTTCAATAAAAAAAAGAAAAGAAGAAAAGAAAAAAAGAAAGAAAAAAGGGATGAGAAAGGATACTGCAGATTTATGAAAAAACTTTGAGATGCTTCTACAACTCCCTGAAGAGATTCTACCTGAGATTCTACAACTACCTGAAAGGAGGTTGTAGTGAAGTGGGAGTCAATCTCTTCTCCCAGGTAATAAGTGACAGGACAAGAGGTTATGCCAGGGGAGATTTAGGTTGGATATTAGGAAACAATTATTCTTTGAAAGAGTGATCAGGCACTGGTACAGAGTGCCCAGGGAAGTGGTGTAATCACCATCCCTAGAAGTATTCAAAAGGCATGTCGTTGTGGCACTTGGGGATATGTTTATTGATGAACACCATGGTGCTAGGTTAATATTTGAACTTAATGATTTTGGAGGTCTTTTCCAACCTTAGTGATTCTATGATTCTATGATGAGTAGAATAAGGAAAAAAAAAGAAAGGAAAAAATGGAAAAATTAATACAATAAATAAATTCCATATGGCCAAGGTAAGGGGCAACCTGGCTTTAAGGACAGTCTGCCACATGCTGGCTTTTTTTTAGTCTTGAATTGTGTGTCAGTGTGGGTTGTTTCTTTTTAATTGACTAATCGAATCATTCTGGAAACAAAATAGGGAGTCTAGAAACCTTACAGCTCTCAGCAAATAGTTTTAGAGTGTCACAGAAATCTCTGTCATTCTTACTTTGATTTCTAGACGCCTCTTAGAAACTTTATTCCCACACTGGTGATGGGGTGGGAGCCCAGGACTTATATGCTCTGTGTTGGACTCTGGCCAGCAGTATTTAAATTGCACTTACTCTTTGCCAGATCTGCTGAGAACCTGTGACGACATTTTTGGAAGGGCAAGATGTCTCTCAGAGTTCAGGGAACGGGTAGATTATCTGTCACTGTAAGTGTGTATGTGATCTAAATAATTGCCTGACTTCAGTTGCAATGTGGGCTGAAGTGCTGGTTCACTGCTGTGACCTCTGAACCAAGGGAGTCCATCTCAAGAGCTTAGGACATGCTCTGCTTCTGTCCACCATAGTTTCACAGTAATTTTCTGCATTAAAGGGAAGCTCTTAAAAATAAAAACTTTTAGATGCTTTGTCTGTACCATAAAATGAACAAAACTTCCATGACCTTCTGGGTCTTCTACAAAGACCCTTGAAGTAGGGTTAGCCTGAGGGTTGGGTTAGCTGGGTGCCTGCCTGGCATGCTTAAGACTGGAGCACACAACTGAAATTCTAGGTTAATGTTTATCCCCAATCAATTAGCGCTTTGGAAAGGCATGAAATTCTGGCTTGCCCTGGGCACTGTTTGACTAAAGGCCAGCCGTGGCTGGAAGCCCCAGAAGGTTGCAGATCTTGGCTCTGTGGGGGGCCTGGCTATACAGTGGCAAACAAGCTTTCCTCCAAAGACCCTCAGTGCTCTGTTCAAAAGAATTTTTCATTTTCCACCTGTGGCCATGAAAAGAGGGCTGACAGATGGGCTGTTGTAATGGGCTATTGTGTAAATAGCATGCATTTAGCAGAAATGCTGAGGATGTGTATTTACAGGGGACTTACATGGATTTTCACTGTAGATGAGGAGGGCTCCAGAAGATCCACTGCAGGCCTGCTGCATTAATTCTCTCCACAGAGTAAAGTATTTTTCTTTATTAGCTTCTGTAGGAAACAAAATACAGCAATTCAGAGAGGGAGAAAAGGAGATGCTTTGAAACAGAAGTTGGCCTGGATATTAATGGTTACTTTTTACTAATCTGGCATCTCAAGCCTCAGACTTCCAATGGCATTTGTACTAATGTACAAAGGTTTTGGGTGCCTCTACCTCATCCCTCTCCTCCTCACATGACTGTGCAGAATATTCAGGGATACAGTAAACTGGGAAAACAGAAACAACATATTGGAAAGTGTGTATTGATAGGATAGAAGGAAAGATGAAGTAATGTGTAGAGGAGAGCTGTAAACTGGCTGCAGAGGATTCATGGGAACCTGAAGTTTGGAAGTGGAATCTGAGAAACAACATAGAAAGTTGCAATAAAGCAAAGATGAGAGGAATGAAAATACTTTATTTCAACAAAGCAGTGAGGAACTGGCAGGAAGAAGATGATCCCAAATAAAAATGGAGAGGGTCTGGAGTGTCAGGAGAAGTACTGGAGGGGCCTGTGTGAAGGACAGTGATGAAAAAGCAGGAGAAGTGATAAGCATTGGTCCCTGGTTGACCCAACGAGCAGGTGGGGATGGCTGGCCATCGTCTCCACTGCTGGTTTTGTCCGTGTGTCAGCTGGCAGGGCTGGGAGCTGGCAATATAACACTGACAGGGGGATAAGCAACACATGGTTTCACTGGCAAAGGATAGCTGTTCCCAAGGGACTTCAAAAGTTTTGATATATATAGAAGCAGGTCTGGCTCTCAGGCACAAGGCCAGCAAGTGAGGGGAGAGTCAGTACACATGTCCATGTTAGTACTCTCTTTTAATGGGAACCCAGCCTCTGCAAAAACTCCCTCTCTGTCTGCCTAGAGCAGCTCCTGAGTGCCATCAGGCAAGTTCAGCGAAGCCACCAGAGATAACAGCATCTTCTACCTTTTCTCCAAATCCTGCAATAAGCCCATATTTGTTTCCAACTCAGGATTACGTACTCTGTCTGACAGTGCAGAACAATCGCAGCCAATCTGACGGCACCATGACAATCCACAGGGATATTTTTGGAGGGTGGGAAAGTTTGCTGGAATCTGTGCCAAATACCAGTGGGTTCAGCCAGCAGCGAAATTTAGTACCACTCACCTCAGGTGCATCAACTTTTCCAAGCCTTCACTGCCAATGTTTAGTACAGCAAAGGGTTCTCTCTGTGGGAAATATTTAAAGGATGTGTTAATGTCCTTCTCGTGCTGTTTCTGTGCTGACACCAGGAGCAGCCCTGTTCGCTGGGAAGATGGTAGAAGCCACGATTTATGTAGAGGATCCCCCTTTCTGTCCCCAAATGTAGAAGTGGTGTGAACTGGTGGGGGAATGGACTGATTTTGATTGGATGAGGGATGAGTTGTCTCTTGGAATTGTCATCAAATTAGCGCAGAATCAGGATATCCAGGTCCTGTAGAGGAAGTTTGGCCCAAGGAAAAGGTCAGCTTTGACTGATGTCTCAGGACTAGGTGTAAACCTGTCTTTCTGGGTACTGTCTGGATTTCAGCTCCATTTCCACTCCCCAAAAAAGGAAGAGTGTACCCACTACAGATAATTGTACTTCCATGCAATTTAGTGCACAATTTGTGCCTTCCAAACACACAAAAAAAGTACAGTCAGTTTTGTTGTTGATTTTTCTTTTCCGATTCCAGTCAATTGTTAATAATCATGTTGTCATTTTTTTAAAGGGTTGGCACCAAAACTTCATTCATTCCACTTAGAAAGAACCACCACCAACTTATTACAAAACCTGTCATTATCTCACAAAGTCATATTCTTGACATCTGTTAAGTAAAGGTTTATTTTACACTTCAAAAGTCAATCTGCACAGCTGACTAAACTTCTTCAGAGCTGTAAAGTCTGCTCCTGTCAAATATTTGGGAAAATAAAAGTTGGTTTAAGAAAATATTTGTTTTAGTTGGAAAATGAGTGACCTTTTTTTCCTGTATATGGGAAAACATGACTTTCTTTCTTTAAAAATTGAAGAAAGGGGTGGAAGAAAGAAGATGAAGTATTTCCTATGTACTGTATGTGATTTTATCAGAATCAGAAAATGACAGCTGAATCAGTTCCTTGTACATTTAATTTTAAGATCTGAATTCTTAATTTTTTAGCTATAATGTATTGTAATGTTGATGAGGGTCAAGTTCGGCTCCTGGATTATTTGCAGAGAAAGTTCTTGAAACTACTTGATTCAGGAAATCTGTGATTTGCAACCAAGACTAAGCTACATGACAATTTTGTCTTGGCTGTCAGACTTGGTAACACCATTAAACCAGGTGCAACAATCTAATGTCTATAATTATAGGACTTGGCAACAATGCTTAGAAACACAAAGTGCTGAAAGAATCATAGAATGTGGTTTGGGTTGTCAGAGGCCTTAAAAATTATCTAGTTCTAATCCCCCTGCTGTGGGCAGGGACAACTTGCACTAGACCAGGTTACCCAGAGCCTCATCCAAACTGCCCTTGAACACTTCCTGGGATGCGGAGTCCACAACCTCTCTGGACAGCCTGTTCCAGTACCTCATCACTCTCACAGTAAAGAATTTCTTCCTAATATCTAATCTAAATCTACCCTCCTTCAGCTTAAAACCATTTCTCCTTGTCTTATGTCTACATGCCATTGTGAATACTCCCTCTCGAGCCCTGTTGTAAGCCCCCTTCACATCCTGCAAGGCTGCTATGAGGTCTCCTCTAAACCATTAAGCTTTTCCAGCAGTAGATCCCACTGTATTTATTTCTCTTTATCCCTAGTTCTGGCCATGAATGTATGGTATTTACTAGACAGTCTTGTAACTATTGAGAACAATGATAAATTGCTGTTGTAGACAGCTCAGAAATTTTTTTACCGTCTCGGAACTAATCTCAGCAACAATATGTGCATGAGTCCTTTCTACTCCAGATTTTACCTTTTTGGCAACCCTGGACGCACTGTGTCATTATTAGAGAACAGAAAAATCATCTCTTGAACTAAAGAAATAGACATTATTTGGGAATGCTTTGTAGGCATAATTTATTAAATAGAAAATTCAATTTCAACAAAATCAAAAATGTTCATTGCAGTTTTATTCCCTTCTCCTTAGAGAAAAAGATAATTAATCCTGAGTTCTCTCGGATTGCAGGAGATCTGGAAACTGGAAATTCCAAGTATCTCTCATCCGTGGAGTCACTCTCTGCGGTCACTTGTTAAAAGCCAGGAAAGAAATCAATTTACAAGTCAGTGGCCAGCAGTCAGAGTAGATACATTTCTGATGATCACTGAGATAACGCAAGGATACAGAAAATTCAGTTAATACATGGCTATCTTTAATACAAAAAAATTTTGATTGCTTCTAGCCAGGTAGTCTTGGACCTTATGCCTTCAGGTCAGCTTTGGGTCAATGATACTGATAACTGAATTGGAGCTTAGTAAAGTACATTACATTTGGCACACCTCACCAGTGAAGTTAATCCCTGAAAAAAACATTTTCTTGGGATTATGTTGGTACTGTCAAAGGGAAAATACAGGGAAGCCGTGTGTCAGAAAAGAGAAACCACACTTTATATATCTTGCCGGACTTGCAAGGTGAATTCTAAAGGGATGATTTGGAATTTCTGTGAAAGAAATAAGCAAGTTTTTTTATTTTCTTCAGTCAAACCACAGCAGATTGGGCCATAACAAGGAGTGTTAGATGCGATTGGTCATTACAGGTACTCAGATCTACAAATTAGCTCCACAACTCTTTCAGTAATTGTCCATTAAACCAGAATTATCTATGATTTCAAGAGTAGGATTCATTTTGCCTTAACTGAGCCATTAAAAATGAGGTCTCTAATCTCAGGAGGTTGTTTAGCCTCTATCATCACTGGAGCAAACCCAGTATGCATGCAAGGTGTTGTTTATATGATGGCTGAAGTGACTTGCTCTCTTGCAGAACCTATTTCTTCACGCCCATTACAGAGTGATCCCAGACAACTTGAATTAAACGTGTTGCATGTTAGCAATTTCAAGTTTGGGGAGATAAAATCTCCTTGATTCTCTTAAATTCCCACTCTATACAGGCTAGCAAATCAGTTCAAGACCTGTCCCTGGCCTAAATCTTGCCATAACCCACATGGATTCTCCTACAAGTATCAGTGTCTTCTAGAGCAAACATAGCAGCTGATCTGCTGCTAGGAATAATAAAACCAGGAAACAGGAATAGAGCAAGTGACTTTTTTCATCAATAAATAGGACATCAATCCATGACAGAAGCTCAGCTTCTCCGTAGGTCTGGTGGCTTTGAACCTTCATTTCCTGTCTCCTGGAATATGTCTTGAGTGGGAAGCTGAGTGGGAAGGTATGGTCACACTCATTCTCCCATCCCAAGGTCCTTCAGCTTTGTATGACCAACTCAAATATTCACTGAGAAGGAGAGAGAGCAAGTACCAAGTAACAGAAGCTGGGCTAGGGAACTCTCTGATTTATTATAATGTTTTACTATAACACATTCCTCTGAGCAAGTTAAACCCTGGGATTTAGAGTCATCTTGCTCTTTTCCATTTCGTTGTTTAAATGGGTCATATAAAAAAGACGAACTTTAGTATGAAGGAACAAGAACAACACTTCACAAGCCCTCTAAAGTTCTACTTAACGAATATGGTGCCTTAGGCAGTCAAGAAAACTCGATTTAAATTAATTAGACAGAGAAGGGAATTGAACTCAGAACCATACTCTAGATGATTGCTCCAGCCCCTGGAAGTCCTAGAAAATACAGGTGAAGAATAATAACAGTTCCTTCTTGTCAGTGTAGAGTCATGACGGCCAATAAAGATACAAGGAGTCAGTTATGTGCAGGAAAGATGTCTTCCTCTTCTTATTTTCTCATCTACCTTTTTATACCCCTTGCTAGCAGCAAGCAGTATCCTTATTTTAGGTAAGCAAGCAACAGCGTTTTCATTGGCTAGGATCTATGGGCGATACATTTGGCAAAGCTCAAGGCCTTGTTGCAGTTCCCACATCCTAGGCCTACCAACTTTACAACCTGCCTTTGTTTTCTCCATTAGGGCTGCGTACTGACTTCCTTATCATCAAGGATACACCCAAAACTTTTCCCAGTCGATATCTCCATCCTGGGAGCTAAATAGACCCGCTATTAACCCCATCACCTTCTCCAGATGCTTTTTTTAAAAGAACCCATTATAGAAACTAGTTTTTGGAGAGAAATCAGAACAACAATGAGAGCAATGTGTGCCCAGACCCTGGGGATCAAGGAGGAAGGATGCAGAACTCATGTTGTAATTTCTTACCACAAATTTAAAAACCTCCAGTTCAATGGACCATGTTCTTTTAGGTAGGCCTTCTTACAGGTTTATCCATCTCAATGCTTTGGATATATAGTAAACCTGGCTGCATAAATTAAAGACTAGATGCTACAGTGGTCTAAAGTGCAGTGCTCCTATTGACCTAATCTTAGGATTACTGAACACCAGAAAAACCAAGGTAGTAAATTTACATCAGTTGATTTTGAATTTGATCTTATGATCTAAGTTTTTGTGCCCTAGAGTCCACTACCGCTGGCTGTCCAGACCTATTCAGTGTGAACTTTGAGCGTTTTGACTGCATTTCATGTTATTACACTTCTGTCCACTGCAGCTCAGGTCTGCAATATTGATTGTAATGTCTGTTGCCTTCATGAAATTTTGGGAGTAAAGTGTTTTATAAGAAATGATGGGAATTTTCTGTATCTACTAGTATAGTATTAGCACTGGGACATATGCTTTGGATAAATCTAGGTGTTTTGGGTTTAATGCATCCCTTTATATACTGACCTATGTTATCATAATGTATTAATATATTTTTAAAATAAACACACTCACATAGCCTGTAGATCAATGAGCTTTCCTTGCATGAGAAAATTGATTTTCTGGAAACCTAAGGCTTAAATATGACTACCTGCTTAGTTTAATTTGTAGTGAAGTGTTGGCACTCTTATCCCATTCATTTCACTTGTGTAGCGCAACCTCTTTGCAGTGATGGTTGCATTATAGTATATGACAAAAGTCTGAGATAGGTTTAATATAAGTTAAAATCAATTTAATACAAAATGACCCACAGAATTTCCACAGGGAACAAAACCTAGTCTTTCAGCAGCTGACTGAATAATTCCTTATGAAATGATACCATTTGGGATACTGCAACTTCCAAAAGAGCATAATATATTAAATGTCAATCAACATGAGTTTATAAAAATAGTTCTTGTCAAACCAACCAGATGTCTTTCTCTGATGGGATTACAAGCTGGGTTAATAAAGGTAAATAACATTGATACAATATACATAGACTTATGTCTGGGATTCATCTGAGTGCCCAGCAAACATTTCTTTAAGAAACTCTAATGACTAAAAATCAACACAGCATACACTGAGTTTATTAGAACGGGTTAACTGTTAGGTCTCAAAATATAAACAGGGAATCTTAACTGAACGAATATGGTTTTATGATGCTTGGAATGGTGAGGAGAATTTGGGTTGTTATATCTTCTTTATATTTTGTATCTGTATGGTTATGACAACATTAATGTGCCCAGTTCTGAGGTTCACCATTTTATGAAGTTGCCTACAAACTTGTGAGGGAAAGGAGCAATCTGGGAGAGAAGTACAGGAATGGTTAGAGGACAAGAAAACAAGGATTGTAAATTCAATGAGTTCAATCTGTTTAGTTTATCAAAGGAAAGGTTAAGAGATGACATAATCACAGTTTATAAGTATCTCCATGGAGAAAATACATTTGATAATTAGGGGTTCTTCAGTTCAACAGACAAAGACATAACAAAATGTGGTAGATGGATGCTGAGGCTGGAAAAATTCCAATTTAAAGGCATTAGTTTTATAAAGAAGATGATTAACCTCTGGAACAATTTAACAGGGATTATGGCAGAACTTCTATCTCTGGAAGTCTGTAACTTCGAACAAGATGTCTTTTAGAAAGATGGGGGTAGATTAGCACAGTGCTTCCTCACAGTTTTATATCCTAAGAAATACTTTGGTGACTCAACTATTCAGTCTGCCTATGTTTAAATGGATATTTCCCATTTGTATCTTCACTATTTTGTGCTGGCTAAAAAGTGGTAGCATGGACCAAAACTCCTCTCTCAGATGAGAGTCTGTTTATATGCTGGTGTACTTTGTGGGCTACCATAAAACTTAAACTACTTCTTTAAGTAGTTCAAAATGAAATACAGTCTCTGGCAGCAGCAGAATGTACACAGCTGTAGTGTGTGTGCCTGTCATGTCATACCCCTAGCAAACATTCAGATCCTGGCATGTATTTTCTTAACATAGTTTACAGTACATGCTCACACTCTGAGAGAGAAAAAAATTGCTCAGTCTACTGCAACAGCTCTGACCAATGGGGATTTAATGCCCTTTTTAGAGAAGCTGTCTCAATAACACAACTCTACTGGCTTGGTGTAGCATTTAACATCTCTCAGAAGCAGCTCAGTGGCCTGGTCACAAGGACCACAAAGTACCCAAAGGTAATATCAAACTGTGTGCCATGTGATGAGAGTATACAGTCTTTGTCTCAGAGACGAATGGGACTTAAGGGTCTATTTAATCACAGAAACACAGAATTCTGTATATATTTAATGACTAAGGCGACAGGGTTTGAGAGTGTCCTTGTTGATGCTTCTCCTCTGTGGTGGCAGAGCTGTAAGCAGCTCTGACACAGGGAAGGAAAGGAATGGGCCCTCATCCAGCCAACTGGCAGTGCTCATTCCCACCTCCCCCCAGTCCCACAGCCTCACACCTGAATGTTCCAACCTGCTCTTTGTTAGCTATAGCTCTGCCATTCCTAATGATGTCATGTGGTTAAAAGAGGAAATGTATGTTGCACTTTTTTGAGATTATTCCTGGCCTCTTGGCCATGTTCTAGTTTACATCATTGCATTTTCCCTTTACATACTTCCTTAAGTTTCATCTGGTTGCAGTATTTCTTCATATTTGTTTCCTAATAATACACAACTACCACAACATGTAGAAAAAGAATGTAGATGTTTCAAAAGAAAGGATTAGCCATTATATGAATTATAAGCGTAACTGTGGTTTCTCCAGGACATAAATCAATCCACATTCTTCAAGATATAAATCATACACTAAATGGCTGAGACTTAAAGGAGAGACTTCCCTCACCAACATGTTGTTGCATAGTTGCCTGTTATGGAAGTTTTACATCTTCCTCTGAAGCATCTGGTACTGGTACCATTAGTTTGATCTGGAATGATAATTCCTGTGTGTCTTTGTGGAGCATTCCTGTGACACTTTAGCAGCTGCTTGATTCCGTCTCGTACAGGGCAGCCAGATGTCCCACAGCTTTAAGGTTATCCCACTTTTCAGCATCCTATTCTGCTTCCTTTGCTTCCTTAAGGAACATTAGTTAACCTTATATTTGGACACACTATCTAATGCTTTTCACATTTGGAAATAAAGATACCCACAATGTGATTGGGGTGGATGAGGAAACCGGTCACAGTTGGGGAATCTTTAGAAACCTGGCACTCAGGAAAACATACAGAGAAGTAGTATTGCTCTCCAACTAATTCCATATCCTGTTTTATGTCTTTCTTACTGCAAGCAGAGGTATGTGTTGTAAATCACAATCACAGCAACAGTGATCACTATAATTAATTTTGTATAATGTTTTCCATCTCAGTCCTTTGCGTTCAGTAGTTCATAAATTTTTTAACTTTCACTTGCTGATTTTGAAAAAGGCAAGGAAATGAAAAAAAAAAAAACAAACAACAAAACCCTATATTTTTTTTATTACTTAACACTACTAGTCACTGTTTTCAAGTGCTGCTCATATAGTCGTGGATAAACAGCTACCATTGAAATATATTTTTATTTTTTGAAGCTTGCACCTCATTCTAGAAATGCTGAGCAGATTTCTTCAGGAAATCTCTTTGAACAAGTGTGGTAAGTGAAGAAAAATTGCATGTATCATTCATGATATCTGTCTTGATGGACCTAGGATGGCTGAGATCATGTAGAAAGTCATCCAGAGAAATTGCCCAAAGATTTAACCAAGGTGTTTAAACTCTAGTACCCAATGCATGTGATATCAGTTTATAAATTATTTAACTTTTTCTATGCACAAAAAAAGGTAGACAGACATAAGGTGGAGTTCAAAACAGAGAAGATGCCTGCTTCTGAACTAATTTTCCCAAACTTCTTTACAGTCTGCTGTGGTGTAACCAGTCCTTGAAATTCATTCTAATGTAGGTATGCAAGTGATGTTGTATGAATTGTTTCCTAAAAATGCATATTTTTGCTGGCTAAAGGGAGATTGGAATGAAAAGCTGTGGTGTCTACATTAAGATGCCTAATGTATACAGACATATTCCATATTGAATTTGATCCACATTTCTTCTATCTTCTTCCTCATAAGATCCTTTGTTAACATTTCTGCTGAGTTTGGTTAGTTGCCTGCCCTTTTTTAATAAAAACTGGAATCTCTTATGATATACATGTGACAATGTTTAATCCAAGTAGGATACACATACCTGCTCTTCTCTTCCCTCTCCTTTGTCTCATTTATCATCTGAGCCACTACTCACAATGTCTGCGAAGATTTGAATGTATTGAGTGTGGCAGTTTAAGTTGATATTTGAAATAGGGGTAAACTTTAAGTAGGCTAAGCATGCTCATTCACCTCACCATTGGGGCAGTGGAAGAATAAGCTGCCATATTTCAGCTTATGCTCTTCCTGCCTTACTGTTTAAAAATGGCCCAGCAAAAAACAATTGCCGGTCACGTCCCTGATTCAGATCACTGTGTCACCTCAGTCCAGGTCATGGACAGCTATTCCAACTGTGCTGAGGGTTTGCAGTAGGTACAAGCTGGTTAAACCAGCAATGCCTCAGAGAAAAATGTCAAAAATTACCTGAAAAAGAAAACAGGCAGTAAGGTGAGAAAATATGCTGATGATACAAAGTTATTCAGACCTGTAGGACAAGGGCAGACTGTGAAGTATTTCAAAGACTGAGTGACTGGGCGATAAAATGATAGATGAAATGCAATGTAGATATATGTAAAGTGATGCACATAAGGAAAAGCAGTCCGAGTTCTACTTATAAAATAGTCTCTGGGGTGTATTAGGATTTTAAAAGGTCCACAGAAAGGCAACAAGGATGTTCCCTTTTTTTCTTTTAAATGGTTTCTGCACAAAGAGCAGCTGCATAGGCTGGACCTCCTCAGCCTGGAAAAGGAACTAGGGAGGATTTGGTGGAGCTCAGTATAATTACGGGTGACATGAAGATTGTCAGGTCACTTTCTTTGCCAAAAATGAGAACTGAGGCCATCACATTCAGGCATAAGGTCCAGGTTCAGAACAAACTAAAGATGATGGTTCTCCATGTGACGAGTGAGAGACCTGTGGGACAGCTTGCAAGAGGACATTGTGCATAAAATTGGCATGCTGGACAAATACTTGCAGGAATATCCCTCAGGAGATTACTAAATAGGAAAATCTCATCAAGATGAGAAAATCCTTGAGTTGAAAGTAGTATCAGTCTGAATATGCAAAGCATTATATATTCTTACTCTTCACTTGGATTTTTACCTGTGGATACTGATGGAGACAAGATACTCAGCTAGATGGACTGTTGAGCTAAACCAGAACAGCTGGTATTGCGTTCATCCAACTATGGCCTTGTGAGTGGAAATTTTCCCTTTTGCAGTGTTTCACAGCAGTCACTGTGCTGGCTGTCATACACATATGGAGTCAAGTGATAGCCCTTATCCCAAAAATCTTAACTTAATGGCAAGACACAACCTGTAGGGGCAGATAGGAAGAAGCCTAACCAAGGAACCAGTTCAGCAGGTTTTTCCACAGTCTGCCTTTACCATGTATGAATGTGTGAATAGGAGCCAGAAGATAAATAGGTGTTAAGAGTATATCTATAGCTGTGTTTGTTGAGGAATTTTAATGACTTTATCAATTCTAAGTTTTTTATTTCATTCTTAAACATCCTTATGAAGAATTTTGTGCTTCAAGAAATTTGTTGATAAGTTTGGGATGAGATGAAAAAGTACTCTAGCTAAAGGCAAATATGTGCACTCTTAGGAAATATGCCACCTCCAGTTACCCAGTAAGACTGTCCCTGTATTATCCTCAGAAACACCCTATTCTCTCAGAAAAAAACTTTGGAAATTATTAAAAAACATCAATGCTAGACTAAAAGATTTCTAGGTAGATCAATGTATATGATATGGTGTATGCCAGATTATGTTCAGCATAATTCTGTATGATGAACAAGAACTGCAAAAATGTATGTCTGTGCTAGTATCCCTGTATGACTATAGGAATGTCTGTGTGAGTTGATCTGTTTGCATATACTGAGGTATTATTTTTACACTGACAAAGAATGCACATGTGCAAGCAACTCATGTCTTCCTACATATGGCTAAGCTATACCACTTTTTATTTTCTTTCCTTTTTCTAAAATTTAATTTACCTTCTGCTTCCTTCATATACTTTTTTTTTTTAAAGCGAAAAACTTTCCTGTTTTACAAGTCATGTAGGATTTTCTTTCAAGGACACAATGGGAAGAATAATCAGCCAAATAGTTCCATGCAATTTAAAACCCCCAATATCAAAATAAACGTGAAAGAAACTGAATGGGGAAGGAAAAACAGTACTGGAACTTCTGTCCTCTGATCAGCATTTTTGCTGTTCAAGACTTCCTGAGTGGTAAAATAGCTCAGCCACCCATGCAGTCAAGTCAGAGGGCAGAAAATTTTTATATTACTCAGATTTCCTCAAGGGGATGACCACACTGTGACCTCTTTGCATTCTGTAAAGCTCTGTGACTCAGAGACGTTATGATGCTTCTATTTTAAAGAGTTTCTCCAGTGAACATTCAGGCTTTCCTCTGTGACACTTTTCAACTCAAGGTGGGTAAAAGCATCTTGCCAGATTTGGCAGCCTAAGGTCATTCCTGGACTTCCAGTATCAACATTGGATTAGCTGCAGTTGTCTGTTTTACTGTCCAAACTGTGCTTTACTTATGCAACTTGACGCACTTGAGTAGACCCACTCATTTCAAGCTCTGATGTAAATGAATGACTCTACTTACAGAGTCATCCCATCTGTCTTTTTTCTAGTACAAGCCTGGTAAGCCTTTTTTAATTAATCTGGAAAAAAAAAAATCCTTCAAGGCTTGTAAAACAGCAACATGTTCCTGTTAGGAAAGAAAAAAAAAAGAGTGAAAAAAAAGATAGCTGCTTAGCTAGATATAGACTCCAGATATATTAAAAAAAAAAAAAAGAAAAAGAAGAAAACAAGCAATAAAATAGGTGAGCAAATCATTGGAGTTAAATTTATCCCCTTTTCCAACACTGAAGATTAAAACCTCCTAGAATTAAAGTAATAAATAAACAAATGTAAACGTGAATTTCAAGATGAGATTTCATTGTGACAAGTGCTGTAAGTTAAAATGAACAATTTTTCAGCATTGTCCTGATATGCTTCATTCTGTTGCTTTGTATTTTCATGGGTTTGTTACTTAACAAACATAGTTATACACATCAAAGAGAGCTTTTCGAAATATACAGCAGATTTTTCTTATAATCATATATATCCAAACTGTGAGTAGCAGAAGAAACCATTCTCATAGTTTAGGAAACAGGACAATTAATACAGCTTTTGCAGCTTGATGCCATATATAAAAGTGATGATGAAGCAGTTTATGAGGAAATCGAAATAGGTGTTGTACACAGTTTATGAATAAATTGAGAAATATTTGATCAATCAGCTCATTGTGACTCTTTTCACCATTTTGCATGGCTGCTTTACTGCTGATGGCATTGTATCTTGGCACAAGGGGTTGGTGAGAAAAACGAGAAACACTTAATACAAGTAGAAAAACAAATGAGAGAGAAGGAGTAAGAAGTAACCTGAGAGTTTCACATAACTTGCATGCCCCAAAAACTGTGTTGAGGTGGGAGACAGGTAGTCTTGTATTGTTTTTCCTTCACTCTAAAGAGGATAGAGGGAGCAGGGAGCCAGGGCAGGTCCACGACTTTGATTCACAGATCTTGTAGAGGCTGCAAATGCATTTTCTGCCGATTTTCCTGCCAGCCTCTGTTCCTGGGCTTTGTGATGGAGCATACACATAAAGGGGCAACAGTGTAAATGTCATTAAAGGAATGGCACAGGACCTAGGAAAGACCCACAGCTTTGGAAGGGCCTTTGGAGGCCACATGGAATGCCAGGGGTTTGTAACATTACCCTATTCCCCATCATGTATCTGCCATAGGCTCATCATCCAGTCTCCTAGCACTGTCATTCATCTCTCTTGTTACAGCTGACTGAGTAGAGATAAATTTTCCCTCTTTCCATGGAAGGAATCTAGGTGATTGAGTAGTCCCTGACATAGCTAAAGGTCTTGTCAATCCTACTCCCTGTGCCAGAATATTATTCAGTGTTGCCAAATCTATACATTAGTTTGTATCTATGCCATCAGTCATCCCATCAGACCATGGTTATCCCACTAGTTCAACTGCCTGAACAGACAAGGGTAGTAACCAGTTTCTGGTCTTTTTGTGGCTCTCACAGGTAATCTACAAGCATTGAAAGAGGTGAGGATCTGTTTCTAACACCATCTTTCTGGGGATCTCCAAAAGTACGTAAGTCAGGTTAAGTTTCAAAATTGATCAATTATTTTGGTACTTAAACAGGCATGGGTTTTCAGGTTTAATAAGTACAGACATGCCTCAATTTATTGCCAATGAATGTGGCTAAAAATACCTGAAGACTCAAGAAAGGGAGGATAACAGTTTGCAAAATGCTGTTAAGATTGGCATCCCATATAAAATGAAATCTGCAAGAAAAGAGCATGTTTTCCACTCAGCTTTGATGGTGGAGCAGAGAAGGAAAATGCTACTCAACATTTACAGAGAGGAGAATCACAGATTCTGCTGAATTCTCTTTTATCTATGGCTGATTGAATTATCCATTGCAAATGGTGTTTGTTGCTAATTTGGCCGTTTTCAGTTCATGAATCATTCTGGAAACAATCCTGATTTCTGCAAACACATTTGCTATTTGTAAGTATTCACTGAACAGTTTTATGTGAACAGATTTCAGTCTATTTTATTGTCCTCAAATAGTTAGTGTCATCTATTCACTATTTGAAGTGTTTGACTGGTCAACCAAATCACATACTATTGTCTGCACTTCCTGATTAGGTAACTGAAACTTATAAATACAAGTATAATGAATAGCAAATGATGAATAGCAAATAGGGTATAACAAATATTGGATCGTCTGAAATTTCATACAAGAAATACATAATTCATGTAACTTTTAGGACTTAAACATTTCCCTGAATACCTGGCAGCTTCCAGAAGATCCTGAAACTATGAGTAATATCTGTCATATGTATCAGCAATTATACTCTCCATTTTATTAGCATAACATTCAAAAATCAGGACTTCCAAGGATAAAGAAATGTTGAACATAATGTCAAGAGTGCATTTATCTGCATTTATGAATGTGTAGATGTGATTCACTATTATTTTCCACCAATAATCTAAATATATTGTTGAAACCAGAATGCATGAACCTAGCATATGACAATTCTCAACCAGTAACAGGACATGACTTCTTGGTATATACCAAAATCGAGCAGGGTCAGGGAACATGTTTGAAATTATGATTTGATGAGACAGAAGAAAACAATTCCAGACTGAAGGAGCTTCATGAAAGAAGATTTTCCAACTAACAACCTGTTTTAACATTGTTTCTAAATCCTTGCTTTCTTTTTGCGTTCTTGTACTTTGTTTTTAATGTTTTGTTTGTTTTTAATTAAAATATTAAAAATGTCTGGATTACTGATCATTTCTTCTACATGTCTTTAGGCATGAAGTTGTCACATATATATGAACACACTTTGGCACAGTGAGATTTTATAACTGTGAGATTTTATTAATGTATTTGTTTTGAAGGAGAAAATGTAAAGAAAAACAAGTGATGATTAGTTAGTTATCTAAGAATTCTTCATGGTTTAGATACAGAATTTCAATGTGCTTAATGGCTTGACCCGGTAGCCAAGAGGATGTTTTGGCTGGAAAGGGAAACTGCAATGGAGAAGTTGAGCAAGTTGAGCCTTCTCCCTTGAGATCCCCAGGAGGTGAGTTAAAGGGTCTCTCTCTGCTAAATATAACTGAATGTTGTATATGCAATAGAGATATAAGGAAAACTGCAGTCTGCTATTTCAATCCCTCATTCAACGTTTGGGTTCTCATTTGCTTTTGGTCAGATCCAATCTTGTGTGAGAGTAAAAATATTTTCTCTAATTATGTGAAAGGGAGGCATGAAGCCTGACTAAATATATAAACATTTAAAAAAAGTCTTATACACAAGTGTGAAGTACAATACTGCTGTCATGATCTGTTGATTAGTTTAAGACTGTCAGTTAAAAGTATTTTATAAGATCAAAGTTACACAACTGTTAGCTCTTTCAGCACCAACCATTTAGCCAAATGCCCAGCAGCCTTGCATTCTGTTTTGAGGATGAAGAAAAGGAAAACTTCTTGGTTATGTTTCTTGATTTATCTTCGTTTTAAAAGACAGTGTGCCACAGGGTATTTCCTGGATCTCACTAGCTATAAATTGCCACTCTCCTGATAAGAAATCTCCAACCTTTCTTTCTACCAATTTCCATGACAAAACCCTGTTTCTTTCATTTTATTTGGCCATACCCATGACTGTTTCTCTCACTTTAATGGCTTCATATTCACATTTTCCGCTGTAATACATGTCCATAGCTTGCCATACCCACCTTATATCCCTGCAGTTATAACCAGTCAGCCTCTCTGGCCACAGGTAGCAGCTTTTAGTCAAAACTTGCTGTGTGACCCACTGTCTTGGGCAATGGCTTCTGTTCATAGGAATCTCACTAAATGTAGTTTAATTACTCCTTTCCTTGAGGCTGAAGGATGGGTGTTTAGCATGACCATTGCTTAAGCCACTTCAATAATTGTCTGGAGACCAAACAGTCACTCGAGAGCAGTCACTCATTTTTTCCAGTATAACAATATTAGTATTTCCTGGCCCTGCCATATGGGCTACATAGGAATGGGACACACAGCCAATTAACTGAGACAAAGGTTTAACTTAAAGCAATAACGATAGTGCATTTAGTGCACTTTGGAGCCACAGTTATCATTACTGAATTATAAATATTAATAACAGTTAAACACATTGTCAATGGTGCAGCCATTAAACATCTGCTACCTCTGCTACATGGTGCTTTTTACTGGAGTGAAATCTCTACTTTGGGGCATATGCAAGTGCACTGATATTTGCAACTTAATGTGACCCAAACTTCTGGTGTCTCCATAATGGCATTTTAAGTTCAATATGGCTGATACAACACATATACTTTTCAGCAGTATCTGTTTTTCCAGACTGCTGGTAAGAATTGTTATTCTCAATAAGTGTAGAAACAGAAGATAGGATCCATTGTTGCTTGCACTGCAGGCTCAGGGCTTCAGGCACAAGGGCTGTGCCAGCAGGTTTTGGGCACAGAACTCCCTCACAGGCGCTCCACAGGAAGGCAGAGATTATCTTCTCCTCATTGATACACTGTGGTACCATGCAGAAATTGTATCTGTGCCTCAATGTGGCCAAAAAATGAGTTCCTTTAATAAAAGCAATGATTATCTGGTATTTAATCTAATAATATGCTGGGGGATGTACCTGTCTTCTCCCAAGATCTGATTTTCTTGATATCCACCAAGATGTCCTGAGCAAAAACTGTCAAACACAGATTATTCTGAGAGGAATCATTTATTTATAATCTTTTTCTCAGGAGTGAAGACTATAATTTTTTTTATTTTTAATCTCTGAACACATAAAAGAACAAAATTGTGCATAATACTCAGGAAGCTGAACAGCAGATTTTATTTTTATAAGGGTTTCCTTTGTTTTTTTTTAGCACAGGTAAATGTACCTTGACAATATGCCAGAGAAATAAATAAAATAATTTCATCTGCCAGATCTTTTTCCCAGAATTACTTTGTTCCAAATCTAAGGCCCAGTGGGGAAGAAGCGATTAACTCCCAAGGTCATTTCAGTATCAAACTGTACTTCTGGTAAGAAAAAGCTCTCTTAGAAGGAACATTCTCAGAAGGACACCTCATTATCAAAACAGGTGTAATCAGAATTTTGTAAAAGCAAAAAGAAAATAAACAGGAAAAGAAAGGTATCTGCAGTCCTCCAAATTTCGTAGGAGGCAAAGAACAAACCAGGCTTCAGGTCATAAACAAGATATTATGTGAACATATATTGTGTTGAATTTGTTTCAAATCCAGAAAGAACAGTCTATTCTATTGGTCAAATAAAAAGTTAAGAGGTAGCTTTGTCTAATAGGAAGAGATTATCTTATGGTAAGTTTTTAAATTCACAAGATGAAGTCCCAATATGAAAAGACTAAAGGCAAGGAAATGTTAGTTAGAGATGAAACACGTTTTTAATATGCAATGGAAGCAGCTAGTGTAACAAATACCAACTACCAGTAACCAAAACCTTTATTTAAAAATAATCAAGTGACGATGCAAGATTTTTATACTAAGGATTTAAGGAAGTTTTATGGATTTGAATTTAAACTCTGGCTTGTTTTGGATTCAACTTTGAATCTTACTGTAACAATTCTGCTACAAGCACTACATCTTTAGTGAATCACCAAGGACTTTTGGAGATAAAGATATTTACACATCTCTAATATCTTAGTTCTTGATTTACATCAAAATCCCATGTGGTTAGTTCCCATGTGTATCAAACAAAAAAAAGAAGTCAGAATTCAATATGCAATATTCATTCAGAGTGTAATTGAATCAATGGTATTAAATGTACAGATGAATTTAGCCACTATAGGATTATGGATAAAAACATATTTAGCGGAAGCAATGAAATGGCAATTTAACATAATAAAGGGCAAGTAGCAATTTTTCATAAATAAAATAGGGACAAAAGCAGAATCCAGTAGAATCAGAAAGTGGAAATTGTTAAGTAAACTGTCTGGTTAAACTAGAACTAGACTACTTTTAAGCAACAACACTGTACTTTACTGACTTAGAACTCAGTTGAAGGTGTCACAGTGTGTTTTCATGGCTAAGCTTCATGAACGAAGATTTGGGAAGGCTCTATCCACATTTGTTACAGGCACCCTGGTGGCTTATGAGGCCACTACAAGACAGACATATCTGATTGCAAAAGGCACAGCAGAAAGACTCCTTAGTTGGTATATTCTGCAAGACACGGTTCTTTCTGCGTTACCTTTTCTCCTCGAGAGTGATCCTGTGTGTGTTCTCAAAGGAGACAGCTGCGTTATAGATGGTGTGTCTCCAGGCCTCCCGATTTGAGGCCAGAGTAGACCAGTTATGTTGATCAATATGGCCAAGGCTGGGATGTTGTTTCAGGGAGTCCTTGTATCTTTTCTTTGGGGCTCCTCTCATGCAGCAGCCGGTGGCAAGTTCACCATAAAGCAAGATCTTAGGGAGGCAGTGGTTGGTCCTTCATCCTGGAGACGTGCCCTGCCCAACACAGCTGTGTTCTCAGCAACATGGCCTCTATACTTGTAACTGCTGCGTGCTCTAGAACAGAGGTCTAAAAAGACTGTTGTATGATTTGGAAATCCATTTTAGTGGTACTAAGTAATTTTACAAAAAATTGGTGGAGAGTTGTGTATGACCCAGAGAAGGGTAAGTGTTCACCATACTTCAGCAGAGGTAGATGCCATGTGAATATTACCTTAGACCTGGATTGTTTCCTAAATATATTTGGTTGCTCCTTGCAGTGATTTCTGTTTAGAACTCAGGGGACTAAGACCACTTGCCCTGAATTAATCTTTCTTTTGTAGTGAATTTCTCATTAAAAAAATATAAAGAGAAAGATGAATGAAGGATTCTGTCTCCAATTTCCCAAACAGTTCTTAGTATCCAGGTAAATTGAACCACTGCTTACCAGCCACTATGATTTACAGTTCACATTAGACATTTCTTTGTACAGCATTTTGTAGGTGCCAAAACCGGCAATGTTTTTGGCGAGAAAATAAGAACATACCTTTGCATATATCAGGTTTGGTGAGCTTTTTGGCAGGATGGGATGGTGAACTGCTCCTGTGAGTATGCACCCAGGATGCTTGCCACATACTGCTTGCTGCCCTTGCTTTGTCTTGAACTAGAAATTCTTGCACTATGGGTATCAAGTGGAAAGTTAAAAAAAGGAACCCTACTTTCACTGTGTTGATAAGAAGCATTACTCTGTGATACTTGCTAAAGGATTTAGTGCCACTAAATTCGATCTAAAACTAGCTTGGGGATAATCTGATAAAGTTAAATTCACTCAATTTATAAACATTTGCATGTTATTTATTCATATCGTTTACATGTGTTTGCCCTGATAACACGAGCCTATGTGAAACAGCTGTCAGCAGCCACCAGAATCTGCTTGTTCACTGCTTTTTGCTGGAAGCGAAAAACAACTGCCCAGGCCCCATGAATACATGCAGTTCATTTATTCCAATTAGAAACTAATTTCAGGCAAGTGCCACTAACCAAGAACAATGTGAGACAGAACAAGACAAATTATCTGCAGCAGTGCAGTAAAAGAAAAAAGAAATAACAAAGGAATATTGAGACATCCCATAGAAAGTGGCTTTTTTTTGGCCAAGTTACAGATAATGTGTCTTTCTGAAGCTGAGGTTTATATTATCTTTGCAGACACACCAGGCTCAGTTTGAATTGAGATAGAGTGTTGTTTTTGTGTTTGCAAAACTCAGATGGGAATCTTGCATGAAAATGCTTTCTTCTCTACTTGCACTCATAAATACTATGGGAACAGCCCTCTTCACAGCCTGCTGGCATGCCTACCTTCTGCACTTGGCCAGAAAATCTAAGTGCTAAAACACTTAAAAGTTTCAGAATTACCTAATGTTTCATTCCAGTTCAGTTTGGACTAAGATTCTGGGAGGGCTCTTCCTCACTGGGTGGTTGCTGCTTATCTCTAAGCTAAACCTGAGTACCTAGACACACCTGATCAATAGTTCGACCAACTGCGATTTCCCTTTTATTGATTCTTTTTAATGCTGATCATAACTTGGTTAATACGCTGAAAAGAGCAAGGTCATCCAGCTTCTTATGCAGACATGTAAACAAAGTGAATGACAAAGCACAAATGTGATAGCTACCACCATTCTATCAACATGCAAACCTCCCTATTAGGTCAGTAGGAATTCTACATGAAATGAAAAACAATCTAGACCTCAAAAACCCACTAAAGGTAGATTTCCAAATCTTGATCATGTCCACTGAGAAGTGTACAAATCTTATTAGACAGTAATTAGCTTTGTGAAAAATAAACAAAATGTAACTAAATGTCTGTTAGCTTTTAAGTGTAAAAATTTGAGACAAATAATATTAAAGCAGGTAATACCTGTCTACCTACCACTAGACAATCAACAAAAGGAGATTAAACTGTACTCATGGGACCTTCAAATGAGTATCCTGCTTCACAAGCACAGTTTGACTTTCAAATAACAAGGACTAAGTAGATGCTACAGATCACTGCACTTGCCTGTCAGTGTTACCTGTGATGCTTAACAATTAGTTTGAGGACTTAAATTTGCAGGAATAGATAATTCTGTACAATAAAACTTAGGAATCCTAAGTTTTGACTTTGATGATAAGAATGAAATGAATGAGTGAAAATAAAGTTTTTCCACGTAGTCCGTCCTTCCTTCCTTCCTTCTTTCCTTCCCTCCCTCTCTCCTTTCTTCCCTCCTTCCTTCCCTCCTCCTTCCTTCCTCCCTTCCTCCCTTTTCTCTCCTTCTGTCCCTTTCTCTACCTTTTTCTAATGATTTTTCCAAGGCAGTATGCCTTACAAGCTTTTAGGGTGAGACAACTGGAAAGCAAAGTTAAACACTTCTGTGTCTTTAAGTATGCAACATTATATCAGTTTTATACAGCATTTAATAAAGTCACTTGGCTATTTTTAAATGTATTTTATATCTTGGAAATGGGTACCTCACACACTCATTAGGACCAAAACTGGATTGGTCCCTTTTGTTAAAATTATTTGTGTGATGTAATTTTTTTCTGTTATATAATTACTCATGCATAATGAACGATGTATATTTTCCAAACAATTATGTAGCTCACTACTGACACAGAAATTACAGATGGCCTATATTAAATATGCTTTTTTTTAATTATGCACAAGGCTTATCCAAAAATCTTCAGCAGTGTCAGAATTAGACTCAAACAAAACTTTGTAGTTTTAGAATAGCCTCTCATTGCTAATGACACATTCTGTTTACTAGTTTAGACTTAGGATACTAAGGTAAGGATAAAAGGATTTCGTTATTTGCTTGGCTGCTGTAAAAAAATTGGAAAAAAACAAGAATAGAAAAGGATGTTACAAACTGCAGAACCATATTACCATGTTATTCCTAGGGTCAGGAATTAGCCTTTCCTCTCTTCACTTATACTTCCTCCAGCATCTTCTGTCCATCAAATCTTGGCTTTGTAACTTTAGACTTTGTTTTTTAATGCTATGGGCATCAAAAAGAACAGAATATACTTTGATTTTCAGTGCAAAGATTTTGGAGGAGGAAGTTCATGTTCCATGAAATTGCACCGATGCCTTCGTTAATTACCTCTTGTTTATACATCAAGGTCACATTGGAGAACCATCTCCTTTACTTGAAAAAGTGTAACATAGGCAGGATTGTTCAGATATTATTGGCTTCTAAGTTCAATTTCAGATGCATTCTTACATGACTGAGCACAGTACTCCAAGCCTCTGTTCTTGTCACTGTATGTTTATGAACATTTTGCAGTGAGATTTCTGTTAACCCTGAGGCTGTCAAACATTATTTAAGATAAAACAGCACCTGATCATCACTGAACATTTGCCTACTTATAAAGAACAAAAGAGGAAAGAACAACAACAACAAAAATAAAATAATTAATGACTACTTCGTTCCCACACAAAAAAACCTAGATGTCAACTGATCAGTCCTTTATGCCTGCATATGCTTTTAAAGTGATCTTTTTTTCAACAGTTATCCCCATCAGAACATGTTCTACAGTTGTAAATCAGTGCCAGCGAATTAAATTTTGCTCAGGGCATTGTGTACAATTGCAATATGGCTATTAATGTGGGGAAAATAAACAAGGAAAAAATACTTAACATGACATAAGGTCTGACTTATTAACTGATTCAGTATAAATGAATGTCAAGTAAGTAACGACAGCCCCAGGATCCATCCAACATAAAGTTGCTTGAAAAAACATTTCACCAATGGCTTAGAATATGTTACTCTTTCATTCTGTTGTCTGTGCTTCCAAGTGAGGGAAACATAGCTTCAGTTACAAAAAACAAAAAAAAAGAAACACACCGTTTCAAGTAAAATATTGCATAAAAGAGAATTTCTTTTTCAGAGGGTCAGGCTAAAGACAGTGATTACCAGAAGAGAACGTCTTACCAAAGAAAAGCAAGAGTTCTTCCTAAAAAAGCAGTTGCTGAAGACAAGAAGTATGAAAAGCCCATTGCCATGGTGCTGGATGTGTTGTTGTTTCTTTTTGACCTCACCTTGTCCAGTCAAGATGACTAAAAGCCTTACTTTGTTATTTACTAGCTTTTAAGCATATAGTTTTTGACAGTCTTCATTATTCTTTAATAAGTTTCTTTTGTAGTGGAGCTCACATTTTAGAAACTCAGTTAAAGAATTGAATTGAATGTTTCATTTAGAGCAGGTTCATTTTAATTCATTTAAATATGTAAAGACATTCTGTTTTGTTTTGTGGGTTTTTTTAAATACCCGTGGGCTTGCAGGCAGAGAGGTATATAGCCTTATCTCTGAGTAAAAAGTCAGCTCTCAGTTCCCTGCAAACTTTTCCTTGTTAAAATTAGGGCATCTCAATGCAAGAGCTTGTTAAAGTTTCATATTATAAGGGATGGGTTTGCCTTGGCAGACATATTTAACAGCAGGAAAATCTACTTCTGTTTCTCTTAATGCCAAGTTTTAAAGCCTGCTTACTTTGTGGGTGGTGTGATTCAAGAGGAAGCAGGGTAGCCACAGGCATGGGATCAGAGCTTCGTCCTTATGCACATGAGCAGGTGTGTGGGTGTGAGAGAAAAGAAGGTGTGAGGGTTCTATCGCTCCTCCTTGCACCCAGATAACTGACCTCTGCATCCCGGGGCGCTGTGCATGTTTGTGACCAAACACACTGGGCCAGAGTGCTTCCACTCCATTTTGCCTGGGCTGGAAAGCTTGAAAAACTTGCAAACAGGTTCCTGGGTTTGAACTAGGAGGAGACAGAGGAAGCCACATGAGCAGGCAGAAGCCTTGTAGACCCGAGGAGGCTGTGCAAAGCTCAGAGCACATTCCACTGTGCCACACCATGACTGCACGAGGAGGCGGCGGGGCTCCCACACAGCAAGGCCAGCACTTGCAGAGGAACAGCTGCACAAAGGTCCAGAAGACACACAGTTTCCCAAAGGAGCAATATCACAGTCGACCCCACACAGTGCAGCAGGCCTTTTCCCATGCACACCTATTTGGAAAGAGCCGTCAAATTAAAATGAGCCCCTTTGTATGTGTTAAGGGTAATGGTTAGTGCAATAAAAGACAACAGCATTTACGACATGAGCTGTGTGGAACCACAGAGCAAGAGTTTGTGGGCTTTTCCCCAGTTGGTTTTCATAGAGGTGTAATGATCAAAAGAGGAGACAAGTTAATGTATGAGCATTTTCAGGTTTGGTCAGCCATTGGCTCAACCAAGCAAATTCCATGGACACTGAAAGGAACCACAGCACCTTAACCCAGCCACAGGCAAAATCAGCTTTCTTTTGGACCTGGATGTTGCAGTTTTAACTATGTAATACAGTGTGGGCTTGCTCCAGATATATACTCAGGAACACTTTAAGGTTGCTGAAGGTCCTGCAAACATACCTGGATGAAATTTTAAATGTTTTACTGGTTGGAATCCACTCAGGGGCAGCCCTGTGCTGCTGCTGCTGCTGGTGCTGTGCCAGTTGCCCTCAGCCTGGCCAGTCCAACAGCACCTGGCATGCCTCTAGGCATGTTGCAGCATGGAAACTCTCAGAGATATTCCTTTAAACCATAATACCTTACTTTTACCTTGCCCTAAGACTACCAGAGACAAACACTAGGTATCTTGTAGAGTGCCTGGTTTAACAGTTTAATGAATCCCATTTGGCAATTCTGACCACTATTGAATTTGAAATCATGAAACTGCACACTGATACTTTTACCCATGGCATTCAGGAAGAGGACAGAGATTTTTTCCCACCTTTGAAGACCCAGAGACAGGTCAAGTGATCTGTGATGTACAGTAGCCTATTTGCTGTAAGAAAAAGCTGTAAGATGCCCTTTACACCTTTGATAAGAGAAAAAGTCATTGTCAGAGTATAGCCTTCACTGTTAGGCTTAGATCACAATTTTCTGTTTTTTGCCAAAGCAGGATGAAACTGGAACATCTGAGAGTAAAAGCTATCTTCTAGTTGCCTTGTACACCTGTAACCACATAGCTATGCTTTTGTACTCAGTTTTCTCTAACTGGTTTTCTCAATAAACAGTCTCTTTCCAAAAATATTGACATAGGAACATGGAGAGGACAGCAGAGAACTTGTTCAGTGTGTCCTTCTCCCCTAGCCTGGACTGGGAGTCATTCTACTGCTCACAGGCTGATGTTTTTCTCACCTCTTACATCTTCTTCTACTCAGTCTAACTTCAACCCTTGCACCTGTTACTGCAGGATATTACCATCTATGGCTTTCCAGCACTTCATATTCTGATGAATAGTTGGTTTCTTGTGGCTTCAGTAGGAGTCCCTGACTGTTGCTGAATTTTCTCTCCAAGTCCAGAACAGAAAGGGTTTTTACTTACCTTAACGGGCTCTGAAGATTAATATTGCAGTCAGGTGCCCAGTCTCCTCATACTGATTTCTGCCTTTGGTTTCATGACTTCAGGTTGGTGAAAAATTGCTGCTCAAGGTGCTTGGATCTGTAAAGCATGATGTTCTTGGCTAACAGCAATATTAGGAAATTCCATAGGAAAACAAACTGTGCTGTCTCTTATATAGGTGTCATTTACAAACCCTCTCAATAGAATCCCATGTGACAGAGTAAAATGGACTTTAGAGCAACAGAGCCTTCCATAGCAAAATGCTTATAAATTGATCTGAAATAAATAAAAAAAATTAAAAATCCACAACAAAAACTCTCTATCTTTTTCAAATACTGTCCACAGCTTAATTACTGCTAAGTCCTTTATTTCCCTTATTTTGTGAATTTGCAGGTTGCTGTGCTAATACTACACAGGATTCCTTTAAGGCTTAAGCACATACATTTAAAAAGCTAATAACATTTTTTCTATTAGAAGAGCTTAAGTTCTTTTATGATATGTTCAGGGATCAAGTTTCACCAATTTAGTTTTCAAGCCAAGTAAAGTCAGATGTCCTAGTACCACAAAGCTTAATGAGTGAACTTTTGCCTCAGTAAGGTCTGGAAGATAAGAAGAAATGAATACTTTAAAATAAAGGCAAACATTTGCTTCAACTTGTAAATGTATTTGTTCAGACTGTAAATTAAATTCAATTAAGTTCAGAGAGTAGTATCTTAAGCATTTTGCTAATTATAGTTGTGAGTTTCAACTCATTAAATTCAGATTCAGTACATTTAAGAAAAGAGAATCTGCCAGGAAACTGCCCATTATATGGACTGGTTATCTTGTTTCCATTTAAGCATCACTAAAACCTTGAGATGTGCCTTTAAGATCCTCCACAGGAGAAGGAAAAAAAGAGAAGAGAGAATCAAGGGTCCTTTTGCCAACCTTAGCAAAAGAAGATGAGCTGCAGAAAGGAAATTGTATTTCCTGGGTGTGCAAAAGCTATAGCTGCACATCCAAGAATACATTTATTCAGCATCTGTGTTACTGCTGTGCTCAGGAATCAGTTACTTTGCTGTACTGTCCACCTTGACAGACCCCTGAGACAGGCTGATGTCTCGGGTTAGCAGCAAACCTCTGCTCAAAAGAGAAAGCTCCTTTGAAGAAGCTAAACCTCTCAGCAATGTAAGGCCAAATAAATGCTTATTTTTGTGATAGGTGCTAGCCTGGCCAGAACTTCAAGGCTTGATTTAGCTATAATTTGGCCTAAAACATGAACAAAACTGTGCCAGAGAGCAGGAAAACAAAAGGGGGGAATCAAGATCAAACTTAAATTCTGATGGGGAGAAAAAAGGGTATGAGAACTATAACTGAGGCAATTGTAGTCAAAGCAAATTGGCTGGGAGAATCCGCAAGAGTGAGTTGGGAGCCTCCATGTTCCCTAATCAAGGGAGAAAACAGCATAAAGAGGAAGGAAACTGGCTTTTCGACTCCCTGGCACGAAGGAGCAAGAAGTAGGCATTGAAGGGAACTGGAGAAGTAAAAATCAACAGGAGGTTGACATGTCAGGAGAGAGACAGGGAAGATTGCAGCCTCTGGAGACTAAGCCAAGAACATGGCTTACAGAAGCTGCAAAATGTGCAACCAAGTGTTTTTATAGAGGGACTAGATAGTGTTGGCACAAGACAGCAAGTGTTAGCACTGGAAGACAGAAGAAGTGCTCAGTGTGTGACAGTGATGAAGTCCCACGCAGCCCTGCTAAAGTATGTCTAAGCTGCATAAAACCAAGGAGCTCACTTTGAGCTAGTTAGCCAAGCCTCAGAAGCAGTCTGTGCATGTTAACACTGCTTTAATTAATTTAACTGGTCGAATACCCCTAATTTGTTGGAGGTATCTTTGCAGGGTTAAGTAGACTCAGTGTACCTTCGTTAAAAAGAGTCACTCCACAGACAGCAAAACAGGTCAGTCCTTTACAAACCCATTCAAACTCTTAATTTTCCTATTGCGTGTCCTTGGTCAGTGATTATGAACACCAGAGCAATAGGCACTGAGCAGAGACTGCCAACAAGCTGAGGCCGCTGAATAGCTGCCCCCTCCTAATTACTGCCAAAGCTAACAACCACTGCTATGTTCATACCAGGTGGTCTCCCTTTAAGAAAATGTTCTTTCACTTTCCTTCTTCTTTTCTTAAAAAACCCATTTTGTTGTATGATAGAGAAAATTTGCCCAAATGCATACTATTTGCAGCAGACAGAAAGTGCTGCTCACATGATTTCCGTGTGTTGTGTTTTCCTACTACTCTAAACTTTCTCCTGGGTTTGAACTCCTGCCAGAGTTTTAGCATAGCAACTTGCTTTCTTCATGACATTCTGCAAGTGGTTTTGCCTCCTCAAAGACTTGGGCTGCAACCCAGGGAGAATTTTACATTATGAAAGAACGAAAAGTTGGTTACAGCAGGAGCAGCAAAAGCCACATACCTCCTTTCCTCTGACCGCAGACTAACCCAGCACGCTGTGTCTCTGGTCTGGGTACGTGATATTATGACTGTGATCATGTGGGACCTAACTCTTCCAGCAGGGAGGGGAACATAATTTGTTCTGCGGAGCAGAGGCTATTCACAGGGCTCCTTGTGCACTTGCTGCTACATGCATGGTTTTAATGTGCTCATGCTTACGTGACTGACTTTGCACACATTGTAAAGTAGAATAACATAGGTAGGAACCAGATAACCCAAAAAAGTGGGAAGCCAGACAGGCACATCATCTGCTGTAACCACCCAGCCTGCCTGCTTCTGGCTGTCTTCTTTGCAAATCATGGGAATCACATGACAGAGAGGGAACATTTTCCCAGGGGAAGAGGGAGGTTTGGGCAGGCCCTGACCTAGATAAATTAGCCTAGCAGCCTGCCCGTGGCTTGCAGTGTGTAGGTTAAACAATTCTGGTTTGCACAAGCACTGTGAGAACCAAAACCCCCCCCAAAAACCAACAAAAAGCTTCCCATTTGCTGTAGTGAACATTGGATCAAGTATTATAGATAGGTAAAAATGAAAATAGGAGACTTCTGTGTTTTGTTGGCACAGAGAATGTGAATAACATTGGAATAGAAACAACCACAAGGTATCCTGAGGCTCCATCACTGTTACTGTCCAGCGACTGGCTTTTATCTGTTCCCCATCTTGGTGGAGCTACTAGATACCATTGGCCAAACCTGGCCCATGCTGCCTGCTCAGGAAGGTTTCAATCTAGTTGCTTTTATCATTGGCACAGGATGCTAACCATGCAGATTATACCAGGTGACAGGAAATTAATAAAACAAGCAATAAGAAATGGAATAATAATAATAATAATAATAATAATAGCAAAATGCTATCTTAAAAAAAGAGCAGTGCTGTACATCATCAATAATGATGAAGAGTGAAGAGAGACATGTTCTCCTTGTAGATTCTTCTGGGTCAGAAAACATCATCATAGCTGGGGAACTAGTCCTAGAAGCATCAGTCCTTGCACATGTGAACTCATTAGCTCAGCAAAATCCCTAGAACCAGTGTAACTCAGCAAATTTACCTTGAAGGGTTCGAGTCTACATTTGTAACAACACAAGACATTTTTCACAAGACACATTTCAGTGTTCTCCTCCTCTGCTTTCTTGTGCTTTCAAGTGATGCAGGCAGTTCACAGGCAGAGCATGACTTGT
This sequence comes from Manacus vitellinus, assembly GCF_001715985.3. Taxonomy (NCBI): domain Eukaryota; kingdom Metazoa; phylum Chordata; class Aves; order Passeriformes; family Pipridae; genus Manacus; species Manacus vitellinus. Next base: position 41,886,877 of record NW_021940535.1, read on the forward strand.
TTCAAGTTTATGCCTTGAGTCTTATTTTTCCAACCAGGCATTTGCAGCTGTGGGCAGGCCCATGAAAGTCTGAAGTTTCAGCCTTGAAAGACTCGAAGGACTAGTTTCAAGTCCTGCTGTACACTGGGTATAGCAACATAGAGAATCTAGGCTTTTGCTTTCTTTGGTGTATCTATTCTCACCTAATTCCCAGGATTTTATTGCCCACAGTTCTCTGTCTACATAAAAAGCTAATATTAACCTGGTTTAAATAAATAAAATAAAAAAGCCATCCATCTTAATAGTCTATTCCTTCCCTTATATTCACTGTGTAAGAACAAAATTGCTAGCTTCACCCAAGGACTATGGTGATAAATCTCAAGAAGGGCAGGACCTTCCATTATGAATAGAAAGATGGCTTTAATTTAAAAAAAATCAATACATTATTTCCAATCATTAGAATCTTGTGCCCGTTGCAAAATCAATCCTTTTCTTATTAAAGTGCTTACACTTTCAGTAAAATACTTGTGACACAGAACCCCCATTAAGATAGAGGTGGACCATGCTCCCAGGAAGTTAGCAACTTGTATTTATAATCACAGATTTTGCATAGTAAATAAGAGCCTGAGTTTTAACTCCTGGAATTCCTTTTAAATGACTAGTGGACTTGTAACTTGGATAACCTTAAGGAAGACTGTAAGTGTGGGCAGTGTTATACAAAGAAAATTGGACCTAGGACATGTAGTTAAGATCTTTCTAGTCCATAACAGAAAGCCATTTAATGCCTCTTGGCAAAGTCTGACATAACAAAGAAACAAGATTCTGCAGAGGGAAAGGGACAGCCTGACCAAATTTACTCTGATTAGGCATGCATAGTGATGAAAAAGAAAGGTAGGGAGTGAAATACAATGTCAGGAATTTGGTTTCCACCAGAGCTTTAGTTTGTTCTTATCTCTGTGAAAGTGACTGCTCTATTTAGTTTTGAATAACTGCTCTACAAGTTGGATTAAATTTTCTTCTCTCCCTTGGTTTAATGTTGCAGAAGAGACAGTGTATATTTTACACTGGCATAACACATGCCTTTTGGAAAAAACCCTGACAACAAGAAATTCCCATAGGTGCTATGCTCACAATGCATTAGCATAATGATGTTAGGGAGAAGATCTTTGCTCTTATAGAAACTGTTTATATCTGTCAGGGCTTTACATGTAGGCTGTTGCAAACGCTATAGAAATGAGAAACAACTAAGACACAATAACATTCTTTTAGTGAATGAGCAAAAGAGTGTGAAATTGAGAAAGGAAATCTCTTTCACTAATATAACTATATTTTTACTTTGGTAAAGCACAACTAAAGAAAAAAATCAGAAAATAGAAAAGGAAATTATAGGATGGTGCCATTTACTATGGAACATTTTAAGGACTAATTCAAATCCTTATGAAGCCAGTGTTATGTGTAACAGGTCTAATAGCAATAATAATAGTAATAATGGTTGTTCTTCATAATTAAGGATGATTATGAAGCACTTAGTGTAATGCAGCTATTTACTTTCACCACCCATGTATTTGCTTGTGTGGGAATAGATTCAACTGTGATGAACAGCTATGGTTATGCATGTTCAGGTTTGATGACTGGAAAGTGCTAATTGATTCTTCTTGAGCTTTCTTCCTCGAGGCTCTTTTGCCCTCCATATTGTTAAGGATTTTGGCTCATACACTGAGTTGTATAATCTTGGTATCTTGGTCTAAAGGACTTTTTCCCCTCCTGTTGAAAAAAGATCCTGCAACCATTAAGGGATGATTTCAGCAAGTGTTCAAAATGGATTTTAGCTGTCCTTTTGCAGCAAGAAAGGAAGGCCCCCTCCACGGATCAAGAGCATCTGTGCTGCCTGCCCACCTCTGCACTGACTGAGATCTTACCAAGAAAGCTACAGTGTGGGTGGTTGTCTAGAGGATGAAGTCCTGAGTCTATTTGGCCACACCTAGATCCCAGTGGAGGCAGAGCCATCCTCTTCTCAAGTACAGCATCTTTGCACACCTAAATCCCATCAAGAATTTCAGGCATTATGACAAGCTGATAAATGGCAGTCACTGTGCTAGGGAGAAGTCACAAGGCAAACACAAGACCATATCTAGATCTTGTCACCTGCCAAGAGCGAAGGACCAGGATGAAGACATGTTGGAAAGGACTGATTATTTTTTTTTTCTCTTTGGAAAAATGATGTTGCCATGTCAGACGACTTACAAGAAAGGTTTTCTCTGGCTCCAAGTTTCATGGAAAATTTTTGTCCCATGGTATATTCACTGGGGATTTCCCACAGTGTCCAGGGAAACCAAGAAGCAAGGCTCTAAGGGAGCAGGTCCTTTTGCTTTCATCTCTCCCACAGATCAGCCAGTTCTACTTCTTCCTATTAGTTGCTGCTCACAGAGAGATGTGAGCTTGAGTGACTGTGAAATAATTCTTTGCTTTGTAGTTGAGGCTTTGTTTTAATTAACTCGTGATTTGAAAAATGAAATTAAAGGTGACAGTATTTAAAGCACTTAGTATTTAAATCATGTAAACTTCTAAAATGAGAATAAATTAAACAAGAAGTAATGGAAACAAATTATTAGAAAGAAAAAAACTCCTCTGAGCTGAGATTTTCTTGATTAGCTTCATGAGGGCATAGCTTTTGCTATTGAGAAGGAAGACCCTGAGAAAAGGAGCCTGGAAGCATAGAAGCCCTGGTCCAGGCACAAGCACTGCAGTGCCATGAGCCTCCATTCAAATTCCTCTTAACCCTAGCAGATCCCTTTAACAAAGCTCAATAAACTAGCTTTATACCTTAAGCCAAAGTATATTTCATTCATAAACAATTTCCATCATTACCTCTTCTTCTCCCTTTTGAGACAGAATAATGTACTACTAAAATAGAATTTTTGCTTTCCAGTCAAGAACATTAGTAACAAGAAAATAAATAGTTCCCTTCATTACCGAAGTCTCAGAGGAATGCAAACAGAGAAGAAGGAGCAAACATAAAACCTTTTTCCAAGGTGTTCTGGAGGAATGCATCAGCCTCTGATCTTCAGATATACATCAGTAAATCCAGACTTTGATCTACAAAGCACTTAAGTACTTGCATAACTTGAAGCATGAGTAGCCTCTTCACTTGAGATTAGCATGTGGTTAGGTGCTTTTCTGGACTATGGCTTTTCAAAGCAGTGTACAGATTAGTTATGTATTTTGTGATGTGGGAAGGAGTAGAAGGAAGGAAGGAAGGAAGGAAGGAAGGAAGGAAGGAAGGAAGGAAGAAAGGAAGGAAACTTGGCTTAGGTTAGAAAACAACAAATCGAAACAGAATTCTCCAGCAGATTATAAGAATGCTGATTGTGACCAATGAAAAACTAGTATGTATAACACATTGTAAAACAATTCAGCACCTGTTGGCCTTATATTTTAATCGCTACACTGAAAAATATAGGAAAATTACACTTTTACGAAAAAAAAGGGTGACCACTGAGAACTTGAAGCTTCAGGACTATGTGGAATCAGTTTTATTCACACGACTTCTTTGGTTTACCCTGATTCCTCAACCATTCAGCAGAAATCCTGTCCCTTATATCCTTCAGATGAGATGATTATATGAGATGCAGTTTCTCTGCTTCGGTCAAAACAATTTGAACTCATTTAAATGATAGGTCAGACCTTACTCTTTTTTTTTAAATTGGACAGGTTAGGGAGGTTCAGCTCATATACTCAGTTTATAGATTGTGCCCAACTCATATGAGCAGTTGAATTGGCACACTGGAAGCAGAGATGACCATGCACAAACTGCCTGTAGATAAGGATGAAGGAGTTTCATGTTATGCAGTTAATTAGACAGGGTTAGGGGACATTCCCAGGCACTGGAGCTTGATTATTTATACTATGAAATTGTTAGGATGATGGCTGGCATGTTTTTGGCGAAGATACAAACACCCCATCTAACAGAATGCCAAGCAATTCCCAGGAACAGCACAGAGGAGGAATCCTTCTCCACAGGCAGTTTGCAAATGCCCTGTTCTGGAGGGTGAACTAATTCAATAGCATGGATGCAGGCTGTTCTGCATCAGTTTGCCTCAGTGCCAGCAAACGTTCCTGGGCATGCTTAATTTACTAATACAGATGTAGCCATAGGTCCTATTCATGAGTACAGTGCTGATTCAGTTGACTTACCAGTCTATTAAAATCGAGATAGAGTTTGATTCATTGCAAGCAAGATAAATATTTGGAAATGCAGTAGAGGTGAAACCAGCAGGAGCCTGGGAAAAATGTCCAGCTGCAGTAGGATCTGCTTTGAGAATAAACAGAATAAAAATACACTGTCTACAGATGTAAGTTCATCTAAGGAAACAAGATGAGAATGTGTTGAGCTGGCACAAGAAAACAATTATATTGGTGAGCCATAGAATTAATGAAGTCTGATTTGCTATGATTTATGTTTCTCAGTTGGTTGACATTGTGCAGCAGGAAAACTATGACATAGTTGCCATCACAGAAACATGGTGGGATGACTCACACAACTGAAATGCTGCAATGGATGGCTACAAACTCTTCAGAAGGCACAGACGAGGAAGGCGATGTGGTGGGGTAGACCTGCATACATTAGGGGCAGTTAGATGGTGACACTAGAATTGAGTGTTTATGAGTGAGAACCAAAGGGGAGGCCAACAGGGCAGATACCCTGTGGGAACCTGTTACAGAACACCCAACCAGGATGAAGATGCAGATAAAATATTCTATGATCAACTGACAGAAGACTCAGAATTGCTGTCCCTGTGCCTCATGGAGGATTTCAACTCACCAGATGTCTGCTAGAAATGCAACACAACAGAGAGGAATCAGTCTAGGAAGTTCCTGGAGTGTGTGGAAGATAAATTCCTAACACAGCTAGTGAGTGAGCCTAGGGAAGGTGCCTGCTGGGCCTGCTGTTTGTGAACAGAGAAGGGTTGGTGGGTGATGTGGTGGAGACTGTCTTGGGCATAGGAGAAGTAAGGAAGGTAAGCAAGCAGAACTGCTACCTTGGGCTTCCCAAGGAGCCTGGTTTACAGAATCTCTTGGGAAACAGTCCTGAAGGACAAAGACAAGCCAGCAGGGAAGAAAATCAGCCTGATTGAACAGAGAGCTTTCACTGGAATTCAGGAAAATAAAGGAGAGTTTATGACCTTTGGAAGAAGAGGCAGGCTGCTCAGGAGGACTGCAAGGATGTCATGAGGTTATGCAGGGAGAAAATTAAAAGTACCAAAGTCCAAACATAACTTAAATCTGGCTACTGCCATAAAAGACAATAAAAAATATTTCTATAAATACATCAGTCAGTTTGCAGACAACACCACACTGGGCAGGAGTGTTGATCTGCTGGAGGGTAGGAAGGCTCTGCAGAGTGGTCTGGAAAGGCTGGATTGATGGGCTGAGGCCCTGCAATAAGGCGAAGTGCCGGGTCCTGCGCTTGGGTCACAACAACTCCAGGCAGTGCTACAGGCTGGGGGAAGAGTGGCTGGAAAGCTGCCTGGCAGAAAAGGACCTGGGGGTGCTGGTTGGCAGCTGCTGAACGTGAGCCAGTAGAGTGACCAGGTGGCCAAGAAAGCCAATGGCACCCGAGCCTGCATCAGCAATAGTGTGACCAGTAGGACTAGGACAGTGATTGTCCCTCTGTACTCAGCATTGGTGAAGCCACACTTTGAACACTGTGTCCAGTTTTTGGCATTTCACTTCAAGAAAGACATTGAGGTGTTGGAGTGTGTCCAAAAAACAGCCATGATGCAGGTGAAAGGTCTGGAGCACACGTCTGATGAGAAGTAGTTTAGGGAACTGGAGTTGTTTAGCCTGGAGAAACGGAGATCTTATCACTCTCACAACTACCTGAAAGGAGGTTGTAGTGAGGTGGAGGTCAGTCTCTTCTCCCAAGTAACAAGTGATAGGTCAAGAGGAAATGGCCTCAGTTGTCCCAGGGGAAGTTTAGATTAATCTTAGGAAAAAATTCTTCACTGAAAGGGTGGTCGGGCATTGAAACAGGCTGCCCAGAGAAGTGGTGGAGTCACCATCCCTGGACATATTTAAAAAATGTGTAGATATGGCACTTTGGGACAAGGTTTAGTGGTGGACTTGGCAGTTCTGGGTTAACAGTTGGACTCAATGACCTAAGAAGTCTTTTCTAACCTAAACAATTTTATGTTTCTATGACTTTGGTTTTTAAGAAGATTTGACTAAAGCACTTTTCTGTCTTAACTGTATCTTTATATGGTCTCTCTTCTACTTGGATTCTCTGAACTCTGATCATATGTGCATATGTTCCTTTCCTTCAATCAAGTTACTTAGAAGACCTTCCTGTATGTGGCAACTTGTTTTATTGAAGCTTGTAAGAACTTGGTTATCTTTGAGACATCTACCTCCCTGTAAAAATCAGTCAACAGCTTCAGAATTCAGAGGAGTACAAGCCCAAGAGCTGACTGCAGAATCCTTTTTTACGTGGGAAATGGGGCTGCAGAACCATGGTGCACTAGGACACTGCTCATGCACTTAGCATAGAAAGAAAGAGACAGCATGAAAACTCAAGTGGGGAATATGTCAAAACCAATACATGGCAATTTAGTTAACAGCAGTCATGACTACATGTATTTTTTAAGGTAAGACAATTAACTAATTTCAAACCACTGTTTCATTAATAACTCCTGGAAGAAGCACTCATACTGTAAAAAACATCCTTCCAAATATGCTGCCAAGCTCTCGAAAAGATTTATTTTCAGCAACACCAGAAAAAATAAAAATATCTGGAAGAATAATAAAAAATGGATTAAAGTGAACAGAAATAATTTATCAACTGCACATATACAGGAATGGAAAAAGATGACTACAGAAGATTCCTCAGAAAAATCAAGGAAAGAAAGGGAATCAAGCACAACTATTTTACACTAACAATATATCTGTGTATGTTTGCCATTGTTGCTGACAAGTTGTCTTCGTGGCTGTTGGTACAACAAAGTATTACACGAAATAAGGAGTATAAGGCAGAGTGTTGCATTGGAAACACACATAGTTTGTTTTTTTTTAGGTCAGATATTTAACAGGACTGGATTCTTCTCATTTACACTGCATGAACCGGGAATAGCTCAGTCTAATTTCAGTATTTCAAAACTCAAAGAAGTAGCAAAAAAAGATGTTACCTGTTTATAGGTCACATACAAGCTTGTGCTTCTGTGCAGGAAATGTATAAGAGAACAACAGGCATGAAAAGTGTCCCTTGGGACAGATGTACATTTGTTTTCCCTAAACTCCCCTCACACTACTCTGTACATGCTTTTCTAAAATTAGTCCCCTATTTCAATTTTTTAATTTTTATTTCCCCTGCTTATTATTTCCAAACACTAGGTTTCCAATTTGTGTTGGAATAAGAACGATGTGCCTGTCAGAGTACTGGTGTCCATTATTATTTTACATTAGGGAAATAAAATGCTTATCTGAGGCTACTCAGAGAGAGTTATTGTACGAGCTTGAAGTCAAACTTCAGCTCTATGCTTCTGCCATTACACCCTGCTGACTTTAATAGCATTTCTCCCAACTAAGGAGTTAAAATTCTTGTTCTTGAAACATAGGGAAGAGATGGGCTGACCTCAGACTCTTCCCTTTGTAGACACGTGTCATTTAACCTCTGCAGTCTCAGTTTCTTCTGCTTTAAGGCTGAATTATAATGTAATTAACATGTTATGTTTATGTGTCTTTTTGATGAGACAAAGCACAAAATTACTCTCAAGAACTATCAGATGAAAGTGAGGGAACCCAAGTTCTCTCATCATTCCTCCAGACAGAGGGCCTGAGTTGCTAAAATGCTCTTGGGCTTGTGTTCAGCCTGGTCTAACATACCTGTGGGAATGAGCAGGAACTGCACTCTGCCATGGGAAGGCCTGCTTGGAGGCAGCAATGTATAAAAGATTACAGTATTTCTCAGCCTATGGAATATATCCCACATGGTGGAACAAATTTGATCAAGCCTAAGGTGATGTAGTGGTTCCCCCAAATCCGTTTACTTCCCTTCCTTTATCTCCCCTCTCCTCTGTACACCCAGTTGTTTTTCTACAATATGATCCTGCCGCTATGGACTTATAGGTACAGAGGGCAAGAAAACCAAGCTTCCTGCTCCTATAGCAGTATCCTACTTCAGCCAGCCTGCTTAACTCACTGAACTGCAGAGAACCATTCACTGTTTTCTGCTGGGCTGGTTTCATGCACAAGCTTGTGCATCCAGATTATTTTAGGTCAAAAGAACACAATAAGAACCAAAGGGAAAGCACATGGATGCTGGGAGCCTGGAGGAGAAGAGTAACACTGACCCTTGGGTGATAGCATGTTAGCAGACAGATGCAGGTGCCTCAGGGGAGTGGGGAGTCACTCTCTCAGATCTCCTCACCAGAGAGAGTCAGTCTGGTGTCACCCACAAAGTGAAGAGATGAAAATGGTGATAGCAGCAGGAAGACAGAGAGAAGAAGGCAGGAAGTCTCACCAAGACAAAAATAAGGAAGATTAACTGGAAGGAAGGAGGAAGCCAAAGGGAAACAGATTGAGAGTTGCAGGAGTTCAGTGCCAACAGATGTTCAAAATCAGATGGGCTGAGGTAGCTCCGTAGGGAAATGAGGGTTGGAAGGGAAATGCATAGGAGAACGGCAGGAACCCAGAGGGAATTGCTGCCAGGTTAGAAAAGGGAGCTTGTTGTGCTGACAGACTTCTCTTAGACTGCTTTTCTCCCATTCTGTCAATCTGATTTGTTTATTTTGACCTGGAATTTTCCGAGTCATTCTACAGTAAGGTTTAAAGCAGAAAGAAGGGATAAGCTTGTAGCAGACCCTCAGTTCAGGATATATGAATCTAAAAGCTGCTGCGCTTGAGCATCTATCATTTTACAGGTATTCATTATCTGTGACTAGAGAGACTGCACATAGTTTGGAAAATACCAGTGAGCCCTTAACACTGGTAAAACACTGACAGACCGTTTCGTAAAACCCCTGAGTGTGTAAGGCAGTGTAAATGGTAGTGGTATGGTAGCCTGCAGCCACTCCATACAACAGTAAGACCAGAAGGAAAGAAATTTAATTTGTTTTTGAAACCTCAAGGCTGGTGCAATGCATATTTATGGAGGGTAAATGTACTTCCTTGCCTTTGTTTCACTGAAAAACATGCAAGGTGGATGCTCACTGATCATCCTTTCTCACACATTGGAAGGACTGGAAACCACCTCTGCTTGAAAGTTTTCCTTCTATCAAACTCCAACTGCTTTTGCACAATAATAATTTTGAATAGCCTATTTCCCATGCTTGAACCAGGGAGATCTAAGTGAAGAGAGCTGTGGAATCCAAAGATCATACAGCAATTTTTTTCCTCTTTTCAAATACAAATTTATACTTTTTATTATAAACTAAAATTCACCAACTATCTAGAACTATTTATTCCTCCTTCTAGGAGTCATTCGTTACGTAGCTCAGTTGTTACAACAATATTGTGGTAACTTCAACTTCACCTTTAAACACTCTTCACACTAAAAGGGAGGAGGCAGAAGTCTTCTTTTCATTCTTTCATCTGGACTCACCTTTAATACTTGGGTCTTAAAATAGAAAACATTTTCCCATTCTGAATACCTGATACAACTCCAATCATGTCATGTTATGAAAGGGTTTTAGGTGCAGAACTTCCCAGATTAGTTGTTAACTATGTTTTACAAGCTGAAAAAGTGAGAGAAGAGAGATCATTTAAAATTATATAAGAACCAGCGGGAAAAAAATTCTCCCAATCAAGAATTATTCAAAATTATATTCAGATTCTGCATGAAAATCAGAAACACTGAGAAAAATCTAGGACCAAAGCAAGCTATGCTATTCAGATCCCCTAAATGTACACATTCTTAAAAGCAAGGCCAAAGCTGATATTTCTCTTGAGCTCTTTTCATTTACAGGATAGATATAACCCAGGCAGTATTAATTTTCACAGCACTACAGGGAAATCATGATCAACCATATCTTCCATGAGGAGTTTCTCTAAAGAATTAGCCACAAATATATTTTTATTTCTCAGCACTCTGTACCTCTTGTGCCCAGTACATGAATCTCAGATTCCATCACTTTTGTATTTTTAAAGAAGTGCTCAAATGGTTTTTCACATTCTGGAAGTAATATAAGTAACAAGTGAGCCAACTTTACTCCATCCCAGAGTTGGAAATCAAACTCTGATGAATTCTGGAAGTCTAAAGATAAGGTACCTTTTTTACGATTTTCTTTCTGAAACAAAATTTTTTTTAAAAAGTACCATTCAGTCAAAGGAAAATTACTGGTCAAGAATAAGGTTGTTCTTGTGGATAAGACAATGAAGAAATCTGTAACGTATTCTTTAAATGCTCTTAAAAAAGGCCCCAAAGGTGCCCAAGTCTTGGTTTTCCATTGCTAAAGTGAGAATTATGTTACTTCGTTTCTTCCGTTCTTAACCTTTCTGGCCTACTTGGAATATAAATCATCAAGAAGTAGGAACTGCCTTATGGGATCAAAGACATCAAATACAATGCCTCCCCTCTGGCAGTGACTAAGATCTTCATAAGACAGTAGAAGATACTCCAGGGAAAGTGGTAGCATAATCTATTCTTATGAAGGTTAACTTTAATCCCTAGAAATTGGAGATTGACCTAAACCAGGAAACATGAAGTTTTCTATCTGGACAAATTTATTTTAGGTACTATAAGATGCTCTTGTTATATATATCCATATCAAATCCTCTTCTAAATGCTGCTAAATAATGAGGGAATGCATTCTGCTTGAGGATTTACAATGTTTGTCTGAATCATTTCTGAGCTATGGTGTGCAGTTACGGCTGGGACATTTAGTTATTCACTAAAAGAAAAATAGTAGTAGGGAAGCAAATGGGCAGAGGAGGGAAGAAAGGGTTCTTTCATATAGTTTTAAACTTCCTTTTCTTTGTATTCTGGCAAGTATTTAGTCATTAAAGAAAATGTTGACCTGTGCATTTTGAAGTGGAATTCTTTGCTAAACTATATCAAACAAATGAGTTGGCTCTTTTGTATCCTCTTTCTAATTTGAGATGACTCTGAGACAGCTTTACTTCAGGAAAAACAGGAAGTTTGGGGATTCCTTTCCTCTGAATTTGATATTTTTCAGTTTCTAAAACAATCTGGATGAAGGATAGAACACCACTCTCACTCTGTGTGACTTTGTTCTGCCTTCATTTTGTCTCTTCAAGCACCTAGGGTCAGTGCCAGGACCCCTAATTATTCTCCCCATGTTTGGGACTGCAGTTTAGGCATCTTTCTGGATACAAACCCCAAGTGAGAAGAGCAGGTCTAACCTCTTCTCTCCTTCAGACGGTGTTAGCAAATTGAAGCCTTGTTTTTTTTCAAGAATTGAGCCTCTTCAAAAACCTGCTTATGTGTGTAAAGTCTGCTTAGTTTTGTTGCTTCCTGCCCTCTGGAAGGAACCAGGAGCTGGTTTATGTGCTGGCAGAGCCTGTGTCATCAGTGGCTCAGTACTGATGGCTGCTGCAGCCCCAGGCACAGCACAGGGAGGGGACTGCACTCCCTGCAGCCAGGCACCGAGATGAGGAAAAGTAATTTCAATCCATAGCATAAGGCTTACAAAATAAATTGCTCTGCACCACCCCAGATAATTTTCAGGGTATTAAATGGAATCCTTTTAACAGGAAATGCATCCAAGAAAAGGGCAGCAAAGTGAGGTTGTAGGACTGGGGGAATTGTCAGTCTTGCTTACTGGTACCGCAGGACAAAGATAAACTTTAAATGATTTCAGCAATTGAAATGAGGGCCAGGTGAAAGCACCACTGGGAGAAGGAGGGCATCTTACAACTATCTCCTATTGAGCATTCATCCAGGTGTCAATTTATTCCTCATTACATTGTCTGGAAAAGGACTGTCTGAAGGAGCAGCAGCAGCTTGAATGTCAGTGCCACTCAGTCAGGCCAAGCTGTTCCCCATTTGCCCCAGCCCTGAGTTTCACATGGGCAGCATGGCAGATGGGGAAACGGCTCTTGCTCTGCCCATCAGGGCAAGGTGAAGGGGTGCCACCCTCAAGAGAGGCAGGGGGAGAAGATGGATCTGTCAGGGCTCCTTACTGCAAGCCAAGGGCAGTGAAGAATGGAGAGGAGGGGGAATTGCCCTGGGAAGGGTCGGTGGAAGTATTACATGATTGTATTGCATTAATATGCATTGTGAAATGAAGTAATTAAATATTCAAATAGCCAGGGAAAACAGAGGAGGAATAATGACATAATGCAGAATCACAGACTTGGCTAAAGTGGCAAGGCACCTTTGCAGATCAAGAGCAGGTTACTCAGGAACACTTCCAGTCGGATGCTTACCTAGCCCGATGACACCGCAATCTCTGCTGCAGTGTCCAAGGAGTCTTTAAACTGGATATTTTGGGTAATATTGCAGTGTGCAGAGTAAATATCCTGGATATGAATCTTCCAGAAGCTGCTTCATCCATGTTTATATACATCTCAGTGACTGCTGCATGGAAACATCCTGGAATATCTCTGACCTTTTACGGACAGGCCAGGGTCATCACCTCCATCGGGAGCCTGACAAGGTTACAACCAAAAATGAAAGACCTTTTCAAAATAATATTTTAAAAGTAGCCTTTTGATTTGGCTTGGCGTATTGCAAAGCATTAACAGTTGTTATGGTTTGTTCAAAACCCTAGACATAATCACTATTACAGAGACTTATTTTTATTTTGTTTCTATAAATGTTATAATCCACAATCCAAACATATAAAAGGAAGAGCAATATTGGAAATAAGTTATTGAAATATTTTACTTTTCCTCAATGTAATTTTTAATGAAACTGGCATACTTCTTTAACAGGTGAAGATTTGACTAGAGATGCTTCTATTTAAAAGTGCTCAGCAAATTGTAACTCCATTTCTGCCCTGAGTGGGAAAAGTCTCTGTCAAAGGACAGGGTTGCATTTCCATTAAAATCTTAAAATCCAATTTATATTCTTTGGTCAGTCTAAATTCACCCATATTTCATTTGGATTTCTTCCTGAATGAAAGGTGCAAAATCTAAGTTCAGTTTGGACTTTTGAAAAGAGTTAACAAAAACATAAGTACAGTTGAGTACAGCAGCTCTCCCATGAGAAAAAAAGAAATAAAATGTTTAGTGAATATCTTTCCCATGTGAATTAAAATGAAGATATATGTAAAACTGCTTTTAGTATGCAAAGTCATAAATTCAAAAGGAAATTGTTAAGGATCTGAGCAGCTTTCACACATACTGATTTCAATAAAAATTTAAAAGACGCGGGGGAAAACACTATCATGCCCTTAAATACACTGTTTCAAAACTTCTTGGGCTTGTATTCTGAGCACAGTTCAGAGCATTTTATATGGGATGCAAAACAGATTGTGTCTGCTGCTGGCAGGGACTTGCTAGTGGAGCTAAACCGCATCATGCACAGAGACCCTGGGATAGCTCCAGTGTTTGTTTTTTAGGGGAAAAAACTATGAAGTCTCCACCATAATATCTTTCCAGTCTTTTTTTGCAGCATTTCACAGAGTAGTCCATTCACAGTGGTAGAATTCAGCAATATTAGACTAATGCCTATATAAAGGGTAAGAGAAACCATATTTTTAATATGCTTTATTGCAAGTTTTCTGTACAGTTTACATGCAATACAAGAGGTTAAAGATCCTTAGAGAAAATATCTTTGTCATCTAGCCAGTTTCTAAGAGATAAGGTTACTAGGACAAATAGGACAATACCAACCACACATTAAGGATATGATTCTCAATGGCCTTAGCAAACTTAAGCAAATCTTTTTCAGCAGTCTGACACCATAAATGAAGTGTTTGAGATGGTATCTCCAGCATTTGAAAGAGCAACTCTGACACATACTTTGATTAGGGAATCTGACATTTCTGTTAAAGTTCAGCAAGTCACAGAATCCTCTCAACATATGGCCAAATATTGCAATGTTCTCTTCTGAGAAAGGTGAGTGTGATTGCAGATCTCATAACTTTTGAAGGCAAAACCAAAACTTATTGCATCTGATTCACTTTTTCATTCTCAGCAAAACAAAGAAAGATGGAGAGACAGATAAAATACCAAAGAAGAATAATGATAATAATAAATCCCACATATGCTTTGAAGATGTAGAGAAGACAAGAAAGTAATGTAAATTTTGCTATTATACAAATATTATGGTACTGAAATTGCTGAGATAGAAGTTGAAGTATATTTTGGGTGATATTATCACTGTTTTGGTTTAATGACAAACAAGCCTCAAACCTAGAGATGGGACTTGAGCCATAGTGTGAGATTTAGCAGCTAGTTTTTCCCATAGCTCAGATTACCTCTGTTCATATCTCAAGATTTGGATGTCCAAAAAATTTCTGTAAATTTAGAACATATGGAGTAGAAACTAGGCTAGAAATCCTACCACCATAGAGCCTCCTGAAAGGTTGCAGTGTTGCTGTGTTGTGACCAGATTGGTATACTGATGGATTAATCATCACAGGTCTGGATTAAACCAGAAAGTAGAATGCAAACTCTTGTGTAAACACGTAGAAGGATTTAAATTTTATTCAGTTCCAGATCTGGGTAAAGGATCTGGTCAATTTATATTTATTTATTTAAAGTGATTTACCCAGTTCTTTTTTTTTGTTCTTCATCTATCCAACAGCATAAAAAAAGATCTCTGTAGGAAATAAAAAGCAGCATTGAAGTGTACCATAAGCAGTAAGTATTTACACAAGGCTTGCAAACTGTGTAGCTTGAAAAGGAGGATGCTCCATTTATACTATCCGCCAGCAGTTTATGTAAGCTGTCTATATAACTGCACATCCTAAATCATGAAAATAAGGACCAACCTTCCAAATTGTTTAAAAGCTTTTCAGATGCTCTTATGGAAATAAATATATTGGAAACAACAGATTAAAGAAACAGTGCAAAATCTATAAAGTTTACACATAAAACTATTGTGGATGTGTGGCAATAGAACAATTGTTTCATGTTATATTACAAATACTTATTTTTTTCATGTTATATTACCTTATTCTTGTTATTTTTGTTGCTGTTTTTTGTTATTTTAAGATTCCACTTATCCAGTGGCTTCTCCATTTAAAGAATAAAAGGCAGGAATTATTTCCTGAGATGCAAAGAGGAAACTTTCAAAGAAATACTAAAAATCTAATCAAGATTAGGTGTCAGTTTGAGATGTGGCTGTTTTTTTTATTGGGATTTGACTTCAGTCTTTGCTATCTCATCTGTACTACCAAACTTGCCCCTCACATTTTCATTTTAGATACCATATGGAACCTGGAAGTAGAGACAACATAAGAACCAGAACAAAGGACCCTGAAAATTGAAAATTTCTCATGATTTCAGATTAAGAGAAAAGGTTTGCCCTCTTTTTTGATGATTCTTAAGCCAAAGTGTCTGTCAGGATGTAGGTCTTGTAGGAGGACTTCCCTCGTAATCCAGTAATGGAGCCGAGAACTCCATTGCACAAACACTTTACAGAATATTTTGCTACTTTCTGGAAAACTCAGAGCTATGTCATCCTAATCCCTTGGGATATTCTATCAACATTTTTTGAGTGGATGCTGTAAATACTAACCAGAAAGGGACCTGTCATTTTTGCCTCTGTTCTTTATGTTTCCCAGTATTGCTCTCGGTGTCAGTATTCCCATTGGAAAATCAGAGGATGAATCCTGGAAAAGGCAGAAAGGGGAGCCAGAAAGGTGAAGAGCTTTTTCTTTTTTCTCTTGTGCACTCACCCACAGACCATTCCTTAATAAGAAGATAAAGTCTCAGCATTCAGGGGAAACAAAAGCTGCCTGTAACTTACTGAGAGTAACAACTGTCTGCAAACATGTGAAACACAATGATAACATCTTTTGATCATCACACCACAAAACATAAAATAGCTTGTACTCTCTGTAATTTATTACCTTCAGATTTTTTTTGGAAACAAGTGTTATCTGAAAGATTCTAGACTGGCAGATCTTCAAAGAAAGTTCTCAACACAGGAGTCATGGCTCACCCCCTTGTTTCCCCTCTTAGGCCCTGACACTAGTCATCCCACTGGCCTTGCTGATGAAACCATTCACAGGGAAGAGGCTGGGCAGGGAATTAACACTCAGCCTCAGCGTGGGCCTGATGATGCTCCTGGTGAGGACTGTGACTTGTTCCTTGGATAAAAAAAGTATGCCATCCAAAACTCATGGGCTTACCTTTCTAAAGCTCTCCACAGAACAGGACACCTCTGAAGGGCATTATAAGAAATCTTTAACTGTCCCTGAAGATCAAGGCTAATCACAAGACTTAAATTTCTTTCCCAGAATGTTAGGTGTCATATTGATTTTGACTCTTCAAACTATTTTTGTAAATTCAAATGTTGGTCAGTGTCTCCAAGTTCAGAACCACATTTAGGAAGGCTCTGGAGAGCCAGCAGCGAAGGTTGGAATCTCAGCTCTCCTCAGTTGTGCTCTGTGGAACTCTGGGAAGCAAGTGACACTACCAACTGCTCCTGATTTTTCTGCATAGGGGACAAACATTTTGAATGGAATAATGATGCAGCCGAAGAGGATTGCTAGAGTACAGAGGGAATGCAAATGCAGGATATGTTTGTGGGAGGGATCACTTCATGAAGCATTCAGCTTCCTTTAGTCAGCATTTGGCTTTAGTTCCAAATGGTGTTTTGCTTCCATAGTAATCTCCTGATGGAGGTTCCTAAGCCTATTTCATATGAAATGCCACGCAGGTGCTCTGATGGCTTTGACTTTAACCTCTTTCTTGTACCAAAGATCTGTGGGACATTCTTGGCACGATCCATCTGGCTAGTGTACTATGAACAGGACGGATGTCCTTCTCAAGTTCTCTATTGCAAATGAACTGCAATCCTGCAATTTCTAGAGCTTGGGAGTAAATCCATAATACAACCACTTCTTCCAGTCCTCAGATGCTATTTTAGACTAATGCACAAAGGAAGCTTAACTTCCTCCATTTGCTTTGTACATGCAGAGGAATGCAAGCAAGAAAATTGAGTAGAAATGGAAATATTATTTCCAAGAACCAGGAAAAAGGGCCTGGGACCATGTCCTCTTCTCACAGAAGTGTGGTCAGTATGGACTGACTCCAGCACTGAATTTTATGGTGCCTTAAGCTGAAGGGAATTTTCAAGGGCAATGGAAAGGCGGCCAAAGTAACAGGCCAAAGTCTTATTCAGAGGAAACTCCCCCTAAGCTCATTGGGAGTTTCCCTTGAGAAAGGGCAGCAAGGTTTAGCTCATAAACCCTGCACAAGGATTTAGCAAAAAAGGGATTTTTCTATTCAGATTGAAGGAAAAAAGTTTATTCTCTTATGAACAAACTATACATATGGACCTTGTTAATTACTGGGGGTTCCATAGCATTTATCTGTCCACCAGCATATTTATTTCTCCTAACATCTAATGTACCTTTGACCTTTAATATAGTATCAATATTAAACAAACAAACCAATAAAATAGCATGGTTACCAGAAGTTATGAGTTTCTCTTGTATTGTCAGAATACTCTCTTAGCAGTCTCACTCATTTCCTGTCAGGAGAGTTTGGCACTCAGTCTGCAGTACATAAACAAGCCCAGGAGCTGGCTCAAGCCAGACATTTTGCACAGCTAACTACAGAAGATGCTTTAGAATAAAGAAAATATAATTGTCCCCAAAGGGGTCTCTTTTTGGGTGTCCTACATCTCTTTGCCTGGCTTTTTAAACATCTCTGCCTTTCTGGATAAACAGCCAAACAAAAGCAATGAGAGGGCTTATTATTTTGTTCTGCATTTTTAATGAATTGTTCAATTGACACCAAAGAAAATTTCCTGATATGCATGTGATTGTTCCTGCTGCATATCAGGCACTGAAATTGTCACTCTTTTGCAGGAAGTGAGAGGAGGTTGGGGTGCAGCTCCTTGGGGAGACATATGCATTAGTTCAGGAGTGAGGAAGGTCATCTCCAAATTAATATTTGCCATTAGCAGAGCATTGTGTCTATATTGCTTGGGGATTTGAGGTAGGTCTTGCAGGGAGAACTTGTGAATCTCTGCTCCACAGCACACCATTTTGCCCTGTGGATATATCCATGCCAATATCTGAGCCTGAGTCAGAAAAACAGAAAAGAATTTTGCTCCAATAGCTTTTTCTCTTGAGCCTTAACTACAGAATAATCCTTTCTTCCCTATAAACTTTTGTCTTTAATTCATTTTTTGAGGCTCTTATCCATCTACTTTTTATTCGTGTGAAATACTTCTGCCTTTTTCTTATATGTTGTACTTCAGACCTACAGTTTTAAAATATCCCTCTTTGCCTTGTTTTCTGTGTTGACCATTAAGTAATGTGAGTTTAATGCTGATACTGCATTAGTGATCAATCAAACCTTTGCCAAGAGCACATACAAAATAAATAAATAAATACCCCCTCCGGTATATTTTGATGTGCCTTTGAAAGGAGGAAAATTCCTTTCACATGGCCTCTTGTCCCTAGAAATCTACAAGTTTCTTTGTCTTGGCAAATGGCCAAGCAGCACCGTGATGTACCATTTTTCTTGGCCAGTGTTTTTAGGTCTTTTGAAACCAGACCAAGTGTTCACATGGTATTTCTTCATTTAACAGCTGCAAGACAGTGACCACAGCTGCATGTGCAGTAAAACACAGCTTCCATCTATAGTAAGGGACGTTGTATTTTTTTTTCTGAGCTAGCTGACTAAACAAATTCAAAATCAGGACTGATACAAGCAGTGTTGTGGCTTCCTACAGAGCCATTTTACTCTACCTTTAAACCTTCGGAAAGCAGAGCCAGAGAGGGGCCCCTGCAGGGTGATTGTGTATACACATGCTAATCTTCTACAAGCATAGGACCAAATTAGCATCTCCCTAGGTGAATGCCATGCAAGTGGACTGAATCCGAACATCTGTAGCCCACCTGGCAGCAATCTTTGGGAGCCCACACTGCTTGGTGCCTCCCCTCAGATCAATTCAAGTCCCTTGAGGTTACAGACATGGCTGTCACCTTAAATTGACCCTTTTTGGAGTGGCTCCTTACATCATTTTATTTCATAAGCTGTTAACTAAACTATTTGTGAGATTTGCCTAAGTGGCTTGCTGACAAAATGCAATGATGCTCATAAAAATGGGAAAAAAAGTGAAGGGGAAAAAACACGTCAAAACGCAGTTCATGTGTAAGGCAAAGTCAGCCAGGAAACATTTATGATGGGTCTTGAATGATCAGACGTTCTGGAAGTGGAAAGGAGGAACAAATGTTTCCCTGACTGCTTGTTAGGGGTTTTTGTGGTGTTCCAGTGAAGACTGGTGAGGTTTATGTGGGGTTAAGATATCTGGAACTAAGCCTGGCAGGATGGAAAGATTCTGCCCATGCTTAAAGAGAGACCATGCATCTGTACACTAAAACATGCTGGTTTAAGGCCATAATAATATTATTAACCTATCGTTTGTGGTTTGAACATGAACTGAGAATGGAACAAACCCATTTTAGAGGCCACAATAGGAATAGTACCCCAAAATGTCTTAGGAAAAAATCCCAAGGAGTTTAAGGTTTTTTCCAAGACCAGAGGTTTAGGATATTGGTCTGTTAGGTGGATGTGGCTCCTGGATAGATTTATTTAGGTACGAGGATGTAGGAATTGCAATTGTGAAAACAGAATTCCTACCCAAGAGGTCGTTTAATCTACACACAGTAAGAAACAGACAGACAGGACAAACTGACAAAGACTGCATGAGATAACAGCTAAGGTCAGCAAAGCAATTGCACTTTTCCCTTTCTCCAATTTATTTTCCCTTTTTGTTCTCGTAGAATAGCAGTGGCTCGAGGCAAGCAAGCATTGGGAATGTGTCTCCCCTACTGAGGTCAAACCTGGGAAAAGAAGGGCAACAGTACAGGCAAGTCTATGAGGGATTTCCACTCTGCTGTGTGAGGAAAAGCCCTGGCAATGACAGGCAAGGCAGCTGAAATTGCCAGTGGGGTGGGGGGTGGGTTGGCTCACTGGGGAAGTGAGCAGAGCAGTCACTGCAGACCACCCTGGCCTCAGTGTGACAACGGGGCTCTGGGGAGCAGTTAGTGTTTCCTGCCTCTGAAACTCTCCTGGAGGTCCCTTTCCTTTAGGGTCTCTGAGGTATGTGTCTCATGGCTCTCAGCCACGGAAAGATTTGGGCACATGGCTTGTAGGGTCAAAAGGAATGGCCACCCTTGTAGCAAAAATGTAGCTCATCTGTGTTTATTGAATTCTTTTGGCACTTTTTTTACTGAGGAGAAGCCTTCACACGCTGTCTGCTGTCCCAGAGCAGGCCATGGAACACTTGCTTGGGTCCTCCTGCAAACACTCCGTATTCCCCTCTGTTGGTTGTTTTTGCACTTACGGTTTTGCAACATTGTCTTATGCTGTGTTACCATTTTAATGCTTAAGAGCAATGAATGGACAAAAATTAAAGGAAAAAGGATTACATTTTCCACTAAGGACTTAGTTTACAAAACACATTCAAATGTTTGCTAACAATTCATAGATGTTAAAGGTTGTAAGCAGTCCAATGGGTCAACAGGTTGTTTTAATCCATCCCTAAAAAGAACACCTCATATTGGCATGTTTACATCCAGTTGTGGCATAGCCCCTTGTGCCTATTAAGTATTCAGACATTATTAATAATTAATTAACCCTTTACAAACCACTTAGGTGGGGAGTCTCTGTCTAAAGTGGAAACAGAAGCTGACCAGACAGGTGCTTGTCAAAGAGGCTATTAAGCAACATCCTTCCTGTCTGAAAAAAACTCACATTAATAAGCTAACATATGCATTCAGGTAAATTCTGTTCCATTTTTATCTGGAGTTTCCTTTTGTGAATTCAATTTCTTCTTTGGCTCTTTCTCTGTTTACATAAAAGAGATTTCAATTATTCTAGGGGATTAGGGCTGTATTTTCTATGAAAGTGTTTTCTACCTATGTCATTTATTAATTAACCAATCCTATATGGCCTGCTCTTCTCATGACATACCAGGAATTATGCACATGCACTCAGGGGTAAGTGGGCTGTAATGATTTCCCCATGTAAGGCTACCAATATGTTTGTTATTGAAATGTGTTTCTATAAATAAACCCTGGGGGAAAAACGTGTATGTAAGTTGGATGAGTGGCTTTGTTGGAAGTTCTGTAGCCATGAACAGATTGAATATGTTTTATAGGTTTATAGAATCATAGAATCACAGGATAGTTTGGGCTGGAAGAAAACTTTAAAGATCATTTAGTTCCAAGACCATCATCTTCCACAATATCAGGTTGTTCAAAGCTCCATCTATGCTGCCCTTGAACACTTTCAGGCATGGGGCATCCACAGCTTCTCTGGGCAGCCTGTTCCAGTGTGTCACCACCCTCATAGAATATTTTCCTTATAGCTAAACTAAATCTATCCCTTTTTTGCCTTAAAATTGTTACCCCTTGTCCTACCCCCCTACCAATACCGGCCCCATAAAAAGCCTATATCCATTTTTTTATGAGCTCCTATAAGTACTAAAAGGCAGTGATAAGGTGTCCCCGGAGCCTTCTCTTCACCAGGCTGAACTACTCCAACTATCTCAGCCTGTCTTGATAGAAGAGGTGTTCTACCCCTCTGATCATTTTTGTGTCCCTCCTCTGAACCTGGTCTAACAGGCCTATATCTCTCTAGAGATCACAGAAGTCACAGGTGTGCCTGCCAGTGGCCAGGACTTTAGTTTCATCATCCACATCAAACCTAGGGAGGTTATAATTCTTCATACCTGTCCTCATAAGCTCCAATGGAAGGACCTCTCTCCTCCTCTCCCTGGCAGGCTGCCACAGGCTGCAGTTACAATTTGCCTCTGAAGGAGGGTAACTGAGGTTCCTGTTAATAGATCCCTTGGGGTGAATTAGGGTGAAATGATACTGAATGACGAGTGTATATATGAGGGAAATTTATTTTAAAACTATTTGATTGCAGTGGAAAAGAGGTATGTGGCCATTTTGCTTCTTTTCTATGAAAGTATAAAAGCACCACAAAGACAATACTTAAGGAAAAAAAGAAGGAAAGAATAGGAGTAGATAGTGGAGAGGAAAGAAAGATATTACCATTGTGGATTCAGCAATGAGACCTGATTGTTGCTATTTTGCTGTAGTAATGGTTGCAGTCTTGATCCATTGGGGGTGGGGCCCATGAAACAAAGATTTTGTCAGGTTATAGGCATTCAAGTTATTTTGTTTCTGATGTAACACTACACGACATGCATAGTCTTCTGATGGAGAGTTCCTGAAAAGAGTCAGTGGGTGCTTTGGGATCATTGGTGGTCCATAGATCCCTCTAGGAATAGGA
Source organism: Manacus vitellinus (assembly GCF_001715985.3). NCBI lineage: Eukaryota > Metazoa > Chordata > Aves > Passeriformes > Pipridae > Manacus > Manacus vitellinus. The sequence goes on from NW_021940535.1 coordinate 41,909,248, forward strand.
CCACTGTTCGACCCTGCTTCCTGCAACAGTGCAGCCGTGTCTTACGATGAAAAAGAGGGAAGTTTTCATCATAAAAGCTCACCTCTGTAGGATCTACTTCTTACCAGCCATTGCCCCTGGTTGGTTTGAAACAGCTTGTTTAAGACATCATGTTCCCAGTTGTCCTGGATGCAATCAACCCAGGAGCAACTGAGACAGTGGTTAAGTTGCCACACCTGCCAATGGCAGAAAGGGGATAAGCATACATGATTTACAATAACTTCTAATGGAATTCACTTGATGGCTTAAAATCTTTCTATGTAATAATGTTAGTTCCTACTGAGTCCCAAATAACCTTTTTTTCTAGTTAAAAAACACCAGCATATGAACTAGGAGGCACTGAAGTGACTTGCTGAGTTGCACAACTGAAAGGTATTACTGACAGCATGCTCAAGGGTTTCACTATGGAGGCTTCATAAATTTAAAATAAAACACCTGCTTCTGTGTTGAGTCCTTCTCTATATCTGTGCTACTGAATGCTTTTTTGAAACCAAAGATATTGATATATTCTCTGCTTCAGGGGAATCAATAAAAACTTTAATTGCAAAATTAAATAAACCCAAATCTACTGACGTTAACATACTAATGCTTTCAGAAGGAGCAACATGACAGTTTATGGTTCTTCTGCAACTGGGGTTATTGTTTAAAAAGAAAAAAATTCCAGTAGCTTCTTCAGAGCTATTGTGACAGAGAACGAGGACCTTCCCATCATTTTAAGTTGACATCTCAGTGGGCTTTAGTGTAGTTACAGAGGAATAGCAAGGCATATGTTCTTCAGTGATGCAAGTGTTTTTGACAGAAGGAATTTGTTAGCTCTTAGATCCATCTTCATCACTGTCTCTGAACTTCCTTAAAAAGTTTGTGCCACCATCCTATCATGTTCATCATTTATACATTTCCCAGGCCTACCTATGAAAAGCAGGAATGTGAAGATAGGGACATGTCTGTGAAGTAGCAAGATAATCTCTATGAACTCTGTAAAGGGGCCCACCTGAATCACACCTACATGGATATACAACTGAAGTTCCTACGTTGTATGAAGCAAAATTAATCTAGAAATTAGTTTTTTCAATTCTCAGGTAGAATTGTGCGGAATGACACTAAGTAAACATAAAACTTGAAAATCTTTATTTGTAAAAAGCTTAAAAATTCTCGTATGTATAAAAAGCTTAAAGCTAAAAGTTTCTTCAGAAAAGGTACCTGTTTTGAAATTAATCCATTCCCCTGAAAACGTGTTGCAAAAGTGAAGAATGAAGTCCTTTCACATTAACATTAGCCCTTTTCTGAAAAGAACAGGAATGACATATAGAGGAAGATTCCCAAATGGAAAACCATGAAACCTCTTCATTTTACGTCAGAAATAAAGGTTTGTTTTGAGGCCACGAGGGGAGAAGGGGCAGGAGTCCCGCTGGGGGCCACGGCCCCTCCAGCCCCCAGCTGTGGTCGTGGAAGCCCAGAACAGTGTTAAAACTGGATCGGGTGCCGTGGTCAAAGGCTGGAGGAGTTTCTCCACTGTGAGAAGCAGCAGGAGACACTGAAAGCAACAGTGAATGGAGAGACTATGGCAGAAAGCCAAGGAGATAAGAAACAAGCATGCAGCTAAGCAGAGAGACAGAGAGATGTCTGAAGGAGAGAAAGAGCTGGCAACAGAGCAGGACTAAACTCTACAGAGAGAGTTTTGGGGTAAGAACTGAATCAACCCCCCCAAACCTTTATGGGACCCTTCCTAGGAGGAGGTGGTGGACCCCTACTTGAGGGGAGTCTGGGAATACAGTAGTACCAGAGAGAGGAGCTGAGAAGCTCAAGACGTCCTGGAAGCTGGACCAGGACAGCCACACAGAATGCGGAGGGGGTGACCTTGCTCCCCCGCTGCTGCTGCCAGGCTGGCAGCCTGAGACAGAGCACAGGAGCTCTGGTAGAACTCTTGAGGCAAAGACTTTCAACTGAAAGCTGCCCGAGACGTTCTGACTCAGAGGTAAACCCCCTGAGGAAAGGGACTGTCACGAAGACCCCTGTACTTCGTGATATGACGGGGTGAAGCGAATCTTTGTCCCGGTTATCACAGTCCACGGGAAAGAGAGAACTTCACTTGGAGTCGAGGGGCTGAGAAGGGGTGAGAGGAGACCCCCTTGTGTGTAACAGAAGGAGATCCAGCTACAACTTCAGCTATGACTGCTGCATGGAAGAAGAGAGACACTGCTGTTCAGAGAATGGAAAGGATCTTTTCCTTCTTCCCTTCTGGATTTTTATTGGAGGGAGAAGAGATTTGATCCACTGTAAATGGATCAAACTGCTTTATCATAGGAAAGATAATTAGGATTGTATATATAATGTATTATGATATTTATTTGTGTAGTGATTGTAATATGATTCCCTTCCCCCCATATTGAGTCTTGTCTTGTGTCTGGAAAACCCATCTCACACTGGGGTGAGTTTTGGGAGGGGGGCTTGGACTCGGAAATTGGATTTTGGGGGTCTCAAACTACAACAAGATTCTACATCCAGGTTCTTCCTGGAAATTCACAGAAAAATTCCACTTTGGCCTCTCCTCTTTCCAGGGGAAATGATTTGAAATACGAAATATTTCATTACAGAATTAAAAATAAATAAATAAAAGATGCATTTGTACACAATTCTACTAAAGCCATCACAGATTTTTATTTCAGATTTTGCAAGAAGCCAAGGACTTTATTTAGAAAGATTTTTCATTTATAATCTTCATATTTCTTGCTATTATGATTGCTGTTTGCAATAGAAGAAAAGAAAAACATTGATTCATCTGAAAACTGTTAGGAGTTTTACATAACAAATAAATACATAATCTACAATAACAGAAGTATATAACCAGTATTCTATGAATCTATAGTAGTTCATCCAATTTCTGAACTAATAGAAACTTGTGGAAAAGGGATAAAAGAAAGAGAAATTTTAATACAATAACCCAGGCAGAAGCAGATCTTTTTTCCCCCTTAAGTGAGCTGACATATTCAGTTTTTGTGGTGTGTTGACCTTGGCTGGCTGCCAGGTGCCCACCAAGCTGCTCTACCACCCCCTTCTCACAGGACAGGGGGGAAATTATGAGGAAAAGCTCATGAATCGATACTGGATCAAGATAAGGACATGCAGATCAGTTACCAATCACCATCACAGGCAAGACAGACTCAACTTAAGCAAATTAATTTAATTTATAGAGAATTAAACTGAGTAGGATAATAAGAAATAAGAACAAATCATAAACAACCTTCTCCAACCCCTCCCATCTTCCCAGGCTGAACTTCACTCCCAGCTCTTCCACTTCCTCCCACCCAAGCAGAGCAGGATGATGGGAAATAGAGGAGTGGTCAGCTACTTGTGTTTTATCTCTGCTCTTCTTTACTCCTCATGGTCTTCCCTGTTCCAGTGCAGGGCCCTCCCACGGGGTACAATCCTTCACAAATTGCTCCAATGGGTATCCTTCCATGGGCTGCAGTTCCTCAAAAACTGCTCCAGCATGGGTCCTTTCCATAGGGAGCAGTTCTTCAGAAACCAACCACTCCAGTGTGGGTTCACTGTGGGGTCACAGGTCCTGCCATAAAACCTGCTCTGAGTGGGATCCTTTCCATGTGCCACAGTTCCTGCCAGGGGCCTGCTCCTTCATGGGCTCTCTGTAGGCTTCCTCCAGGGCATGTCCACCTGCTCTCATGTGGGGTCCTCTACAGGTTGCAGGGGGATCTCTGCTCCACCATGGACTTCCATGGACTGCAAAGGGATAGGCTATGTCATCACAATCTTCTCCTTGGGGCTGCAGGGGGATCTCTGCTCCAGTGCCTGGAGCACCTTCTCCCTCTTGTTCTTCGCTGTCCTTAATGTCTGCAGAGTTGTTTTTCTCACATGCTTTTACTCCTTTCTCCCAGCTGTTGTGCAAGCGTTTTTTAACACTTCTTAAATGTTATTGCAGAGGTCACTGGTGAGCTCAGTTTTGGCCATCAGTGGGTCCATCTTGGAGCTGGCTGGAGCTGGGTCTGTCTGACAAGGGCACAGCTTCTGATACCTTCTCACAGAAGCCACCCCTGCAGCTCCCTCCCACTTTGAAAAGCTTGCTACAGAAAGCCAGTACGGATATGCACACAAACCTACAGGTCTATGCTGCTAGAAGAATGAAAGAAGAGACTTTTCTATTTAAGACTATTTGATATTTTTTTTAAATACAAGCAAATGTAAGTGTTCATTCTAAATCTAAGCAGGTTTTTTATGGCTTTGATAATTGCTTCATAAATATGAACAGACGAATTCATCAACAACGACAGCAACTCTTTCTCAGTGTGTGCCTTTACCAGTTTCACAATAGGAGAGGAACAAATACTTCAGGATACACAACTTTGTTTTTAATACATTTTGGATTTATTCTGGTATGATGGCGAGTTCCTTCCCTAGCTTTTGGCAAGGATGGGATCTTTAACACCAAGTCCTGCTTATAATCAAAGTCAGAAGGAGAGTTATGCAACACTTCTAGATAAGCTTACTTATGCCTCATTCACATCCATTTATTTTGAATATATTCAGAGATTCTATTTCTTTTCCAAATCACCACGGTATTCTGCAAAACATTTCTTTGTAGGGTTTACTTTGAATTCAGGATCAAAGAAGAGAGAAACTACCTGTTGAAAGATGTGTCCATCCAGCCATTTCCAGGCTAGAGACTAGCTTCTTGAATGTTGCCTTTTGTAACCTTAAGGGCAAAATTTATATAAGAATCCATTAGGGACAAACACAATTGGATCTATCATAGCATATAATGACTTTCTGAGCCACATGTCACTTTGCTTTGCATCTTGCAGGCAATTTGTGAATGGCAGTTGGTGAGACAAGATCTGCTATATATATTTTCCAGTAGAATATTGAACATGACACAATAAAGTCTGATTTTAATCTCAAGATAAATAATAAAAATAACATAGAAAAGCTGTTAGTAAATACTGTTAAAGGAAGTGCTTGAGGGTGTTTTCTGATAGTGTAGTTATTTATAAACGTCTCTGTCCCACATGCTCAAAGACTCATTAATTATGGGGATTCTGGATAAGAGCAATAGAGGGCAATGTGCAGTGGATAGCATGAAGTAAATATTCAAAAGGCACTGGAGAGTCCTTGTTCAGGGACCAAGATCGGGAAATGATGCAAACTGTTCACAGAGCACTTAATTTGATTCTATCAGAGATTTATTTCAGCATGTGATTGATGGAAACTGACTAAGTGGTAGTGTGGCAAAAGTACAAAAGCTACTGAACTATTAATGTTATTTATAAGGACAGGACTAACTGTGATAAGCAAGGACCAATATGAAATGTCTGTTTACTTATTTGGCGTGACAACCCTTCCTTTGTGAGGAGCCAGCATGATTGAACAGGTTGAATGGAAAGTAAAGACAAGTGCATGCCCACCAGAGTTGTCATAGGCTCAGGTCCACACCATATAGTGTTGTGGGAAGCAGATTAGGGCTAAGAGTTTTTACAACAGATTTTAGAAGCATTTTGAGCAAAAAAAAAAACCAAACACCATAAACACAAAGGCTCTGAACTTCCTTGGATTCAGAAAATGTTGTTCTTAATCTCTGACCTGTAAGCTGCACTGGGCTTTGCCATTTCATCTCTCTTGTTAAGAACACCAGAAACGGGTAAGCAAAGTGGAGCAGCAATCAGTATTCTTTGTATTTGACAACCATTTCATCTCCCAAAGAAATCACCCCTTCCTCGGGTCCACATTTCCTGAGTGCCTGGAAATCACCACAACATAAATATATGCCAATCAAGTGGTTAACATAATAGCATATTGTGAAATTATATGTAAACATCAAACTACATTGATTGGGCAATTTCCTATCCAGTTATTCTTGAATTACCACTTCCCTGAATGTGTCTTTTAGGAATGTCTTGACTAAAAAGCTGTCTGCAATGTTTTATTCTCTTTAGACCTAGTTTATTCAAAATATTCTAACTCCCATGCACTGTCAATATATTGCAGGGCCCTGGGCCAGTAATAGCAACCCAAATGGGTGATTGGCCATCTCCAGAATGCAAGGAGAAATATGGGTAATTGATCAGTAAATATTTGAGATAATCAGTAAATATATGAAATAATCCAATAACCTCTTGCTTGTAATTTAGTGTATGAACTCAATCTCTAACCTATTTAATACTATTGCCCTGAACTCAAGCAGAGGGATCAGACACATCAGCATTCCAGTACAGGAATCCCTGTAGTACCATTTAACTTGATGGAGGAAGGGAAGGTTGAATTTGCAGGTGGCCTTGCAATTCTTGGGAAAGGTCCCACTTCACATGAAGGTCTGCTCAGAAACTATGCAAAGCCAACCAATGTGTCAATCAAATTGTAGTCAGTCCAGACATCTGCCTTTCTTCTCTGGTTTCCCTGGGTGTTCTACTTGGATTTTGTTGCATAGAAATATTTCACATGAAAGCATTTTCTCACTTCACAGAGAAAGGCACAGCAGCTTCTTGGACTCCTGTCTTATTTGCTTTAGCCAGCTGGTCATCTGCATGACAGAGAACTTCTTTTAATTTGATGCTGGTGCACTGATCAACAGTGCAGGTCCCTTAGACTTACCAGTCAGAAAGATTAAACACTGAGCTTGCAGAAATTTCATTATAAAAAGTGAGAAGGTGACATCCTCATATCAGCTAACTTTGACATGCTATCTACTAAAAGAAAAATGAAACCAAATATTTTGTCTCCTAAGAATCAAATTAGGAAATAACAGGAGGAATGTGTGGCATTTTTCCCCAGTACATGAGGTGGTCATTTCCCAGATAATAATTAGGTCTCTTTCCTTTATTGATACTGTAGGCAGGATTTATGCAAAAAAAAAAATAATGTTTTGAAGTAATACAGTATTCAAGATCTGCTTTCAAGTTTATTCAAAGTTCATAGAGGCCAAGTAGAGTTTTGTCTTAACAAAGCTTTAAATCTGGAGTTGTTTCTCTCTAAGAAGTCCCCACTCTTCAGTTATCTACAATAGATGTGATTTTTTTTCTTGTGAAAACAAGCCTTCTAACAGATCTTGTGGCTTACCAGGTCAAAATAACATCTAAATATCTACCAAACATCTAGGTTCTACTTCTGATCAGAATCAGTATGTATAGAGATAATTTTCATTTTCACAGAATTTTTACCCATATATTTTGCAGAAGCATACACCAAAAAAATGCTGAGTTTTCAGTTTAGACTGAACATTATCTCGTCTGTCATTGCAACCACATAACCTCAAGGAGCTCTAGAAGTTGGGGAAAATGCTTATGATAGAAGAAATTGTAAAGAGAAGTTCAGGTGAACACAGATCTAGTACTGCCCCTCTATTAGGTCCATATGTCTAGATCCCAGGTGCCAGCTGGGACGCTGAAACCTCTGGCCATATATGCTCCATCAGAAGAATGAAACAGTAGCTGACAGGACAGTATGATTATGCTCTTTCCTTCCTGGGTCTTGGGTTTAACTGGGTTATTCACTGGCCTTGGGGGGGGGCGTTGAGCAGTGCCTGAGTTGAGTTCAGATTCCCTGCTCTTAGGCCGCACTGGACATGCCCAGCCCTGCCCACATCCAATGCACCCGGCATGTGAACATGAGTGTGAACCCTGCTAGTCCCCAAACCTGCCTGGGCTGAGCCAGACCAGCCCCAGCAGCTCAGCAGGACAGTGACAGACAGGCTTGGTGGGGGCTGGGACCGTGACATCCACGTGACGGTGGGGACATTTGGCTGTGTCTGTACTAAACAATTAACAGCCACTGAGCACAGGACCAAGACATGGACCATGACTGTCCCCTCTGCTCACTGCTACAGGCTCCCTGGTGATGCTTAGACTTGCACAACAGAGAGAACTGTCCAGGCACTGGTACTGTCCGAGAAGTCCTACACACAGGTGGGTGGGGGAGGTCATGTGGTTTCGTGGAAGAAGCACTCTCTTCCTTGTTTTGTATCCTGCTCAAGACACCCCCTCTTACTGTTTATGTACATACATATAGCAAAACTTTATTGCATAATATCTCAAATATTGCTTTGATGCTGGTCCATACATTAATTTGACCAGGCATATTTACCCTTTACAATCACACCATCTTGAGTGTCTGTTATAGTGGTAAAATGTCTCATGTGCTATGCCACAAACTGTCACGCTCCCATTGTTTACTGATTCCAGGCAAGCTGAGTCATAGTGGCACTCAAAAAAAAAAAAGAAAAAAAAATATCGTGTCTTTAACACTTCCAGCAAAACAGGAATGTAATTTACAAAGGTAAATGATAATAATACAGGAGGTAAAAATTAGATCTCTCACCAAGCTTCTTGAGATCCGCAGTCAGAGCAAGTTTCTGTCTAGGGTGTTCAAACTCAGGAGTGCCAGGATAACTTGAAAAATAAGTGGGAATATGAGATAAAGATGATGAGACTGTCTTAGGCCTTTAAGATTGCTATCCTTTATCCTTTTATGAAAAATATGCATGATTTTTTTCGGGTCTTGGATTTTGTGTTGTTTGTTGAATGTTGCAGCTACTGCCTCTCTCTTGGCTTTTTAATTTTTCTAATTGGTGAGGCAATACCATAGGGAAGATGGAATGTGCTATGCAAGTGCAAAGCACAAACCAGGCTCATTGATTTTGGTGGAAATTAAGGCCCACATCTATATTTTATGCTTATGTAGCACATTCCATCTTCCGCTCTTTTCCATTTATGGGATAATATTGTCACTGGAGAGAACATTTCACATTCACTTCTGTATTATTTATCCATGTAATGTGATAGTGATAAGATCAAGATGTTTGGCACTAAAATCCCAACAGTTTCAGCAAGTGCTTCATGGTTAGTTGGGGTGTCATATCTGTTATCAAGCTTGTTCATCATCTTTGCTTTTTCCTTATGGAACAGGTAATGAGTGGCAACTTGTGTATCTCTGTCTGTAGTCATCCACTGCTCTGTTACGCAAACAGTTGTCCTTTGTTGCATAACAATAAATCTTTCCTTATGTCTGGCATTTTGCTTATTGGATTTGGGTTTGGTTTGGTTTGGTTGGGGTTTTTTTGTTGTGGGTTTTTTTTCTTCATGTTAAAATCTATCGGCCAATTCATGTAAGAGATTTTTTGCAGAACTCCAAAACCTGAGATGAAGAACTGTCTGATGCTTAAATACAGGACAGCTGGGAATGGGAACACCCAGCCTGACCCAGACTTATAGTCATGGACCACTCACTTTACCAGTCTCTTTTTCCACCTCTAAAAATGGGGCAATCTAGCATTTATCCTCCTTGTGGTAATGTTTCATGACTTAGAAAATGTTTATAGCACAACACTGTTATTAGCATAGCACTGTTTACTTCGGCAAATGTTGATTAAGGACAGCAAAATTATCTGGATGATAACAGTAAGGTACAAAAGGAAATGAAAATGAGGCTTTAATCACTCTCTCAGTGTATAAAGAAACACAGATAAGACCATTCCCAACCACAGCCTATAAATAGGACATTACCCAGAGAGTACAATTTTGTCACATATATTCTCTCTAGGGATTGCATGTTGGCAAAACTGCATCTTTGCTGCCTGCTGCCACAGGCTGCTGTCTTGGAACCAAGATCTCAAATGTGAAGAAAAGATAAAGACAAAGAATATTAAGGGTCACAACAGCTCATATGGGTCTCACTTCCACAGATTTGGTAACCCTGTAAAGACTCACTTTCAATGGCATTCTGTGGCTTCCATTCCACATGTTACTTTGTTACTCCTTTGCCTACTGACATTAAGATATTGCCTGGATAAATATTGCTTCCTGAAGGTTTGCACTGTGTCAACTGCATGTACTAAGCTAAGAGTGATGAAAATTTATTCTGGATTAGACAAGTTAACATTGTTTTTCCTGATTCAAGCTATGGGAGAATCCTTTGTGATTCACTTACTAGAAATGCTGCTTTTGTCTAAAAGTCTGCAACTGTTCCCCCTGCTCAGGAGGCACATCTCCAACTCTTTGCTTCTCCTAATTTGGTTGGTCTCTATCTCAGCTTGCTGTGATCATAGCAGATCCACCCATGTGCATCTTTTCCTTGCTAAGAATCTCTGTTGCGCACTACATGACTTGCCAAATTACAGCCACTGTCCCTACTTTCATCCTTTTCTTGACAAATTCAAAAATTCTAAGAGAAGTCAAGAAATCATAGTGAAATCAATGTGGAAAGCTGTGACACAATATCTATGATGCCTGTAGGAGTCTGGAAAAATGATATATTTACTTCACTGAGTATTTCAAAACTTCTCAGTTCATCACTGTTTCTTTCACCAGTTGTGTTTTTCCTCACATCTCCTTCTTGTTAGGTTTTTCACTTTGGGTGCCTTGCACGTGCATACCAGCTGTGTGCACATAACATACACTTTATGCAGAGCAGATGAGAAAGCGGCTTTATGTGAGTACCGAGTGTCTCATTCAGAGGCTGTCTTCAGCTTTTCCCCTGTTGGGGCTCAGGAAGAGCAGAGGAGAGAAAGAGGTTTGCCATGGGGTCTCCATTACTCTCCTACTCAAATTTCCGGTTACTACTCTAGATCTCTGCCAAAATTATTGTTTGTTGTCCTTGGTGTTAAATTTAGGATGACCGTAATCTATCACAGGATTAACAGTCTCTAGGTCCATGAAATATAACCACTCGCCTATGTGGACTTCAGCGGCACATCTACTGGAGCTGGTAGCTCTATCTGGCTTTCCTGTCCATGTCCTCATGCTCCCGAACCCTTCCTGGGACTCTGCAGCTACACCTGTGCCAGTAAACTGAGTAAGGTTAGGGCACGTCCCAAGCACTGGCACACCACTATCCATGCTATAAAACCATTGACAAGGTACATGACACACCTTTGGACCAGACAAAACCATAATTTTCCAGACAAGTAGTGGACATGACTCAGGACCAGCATGGACTAGAGACTGTCCTCAATTCACAGTTTAGGTACAATTGCCCTGCCTTGGAATTAGATAAAGGTTAGGTAGACATGAACTGGGCTGTATCAACCAGCTACAGATTCATCCACATCAGTGTTTTAGTTTAGATCAGACATATATATTAAAAGTTAATTTCCTGATTGGCTCCCAATTCCCCACATCCCTATCTGGAATAAAATAAAGGGTTCAAATATCCTCTGCCACCCAGGGCAATACTTGATCATGAAATAAAATTATTGCAAGCATGCCACCGTATCATAATTCCCAAGCTACTCTGTAAGATATATAAACCAAAATGTTACTGTTAAAAAAGGCATTTCAGAGTCTTGATGTAGCTTTGAACATTGGAGGTAAATTTCACAATCAAATTGGACCTTAAGGCTTTAATATGACACCGGATGTTCCTTTTTCCTCATGTTCCTGTAACACCACTATCCTATGTAAGACAGTCTATCTTATAGAGGGGCCATCTAAAGACTCAAAGCTCAAAGTACTAAATCTTTGTGCCCAAAACACATTGAGATTTATCCACAAGCAAAAGCTGTCCTAGGTTAGTTCTGCAAAAGGTGCAGCAAGATCAGCATAAAACATCATGTAACAGCTGGACCATAATTCTTACTTGACCACAAAAATCAGGGAATATTTAAGCACAAGTTTGGAATGATTTAATGGTCCTAGCTGGTATTGCTGCCTTTCCTCTCGTCAGGTATTTTCAGGATATTCTGCTTAAAGGAAAATATTGAAGGAGAATTGGAAAATGGGATGTCTTTTCCAGATGATATTTCCAATTTGCCATATTATCTGAAGTCCCATGCAATGCCTGTGAGCTTGTCAGATTTTTTCATTGAAATGTTGCTGCTGTACTTTGGAAAATAGACAACATCAGGCCTAAATTCAGAGACCTGCTAATTGAAAAAGAAAGCCTTTTCAGACGAGGACTTGAATAAATATCTACTAAAAGCTTTGGTTAATTTTAAGGACATATACCATGATTTTCCTATGCACATCATAGACAAAAGATCAATCCAAAGGCACATCTTGGGAAAGTCATTGCAGAACTTTCCAGGGTGATCTGGATTGGCATTAAGATAAAGGAGATTGTGTCAAATGCTTTGCAACAAATGATACCCATCTACCACATGTCTACAGTTCTTCTTTTGCCACTCCTTGTATGCCATCGCAAAGGCAATCAAACATGCAAATGGGACTATGGAAACAAATACTAGAAGATAAGAGATATTTAATCCAATAGCTATAGAAAAAGATTGCCTTCAACATATTTACAAAATAGTTTTTGTTTTGTATTGTGCAAGGATTAGATATGTTGGTATAATCTGTACCCTGAGGAATCACCACTTAGCTCCAGCCCTGGATCATACATACATGAGACTATGAGAAATCCTTCTCTGGCTGTTCGTCTGCCCAGCAGATGGACATGATAGATGTGGCTTTTTTTTTTTCTTTCTTCTTTTTCCCCTTTTTTGTCTCTTTTCCTAAGTCCAGTTGGCAGATCTTGTAATGTGCTGGGTTGACCCTTACAAAGGCTTGATACTGAACCTGCCATCTGGCTAATAACAAGGCCAGCTGGACACTAACACCAAGACTCAGTCCCAGACTCACATCTTCTTCATCTGGCTCCTTTTTTATCTGTTTGTGCTCGCTCTGTCTGGACCCGATGGACATCATGTTGTGCAAACTGACACAAAGTTCTTAGCCAACCTTTTAGTTTCTGGGTGCACTTCATGATGGCATGGGTGTTGTTCTTCTGTCCCCTCAGGCAACATATTATTGTTGGATGTGGACCATACAGGATGCCAAAAAGAGAAAAATGTGATGAAACTGCTCTCACTGTTAATAATCAGCAATATCTTCTGGTTGCAGTAATAGGTTCAGATAAATCACTGGATCATTTCCCTCAGAGTTTAATTGAACCACTGCTCCAACTCCTGGGTTTGATTGATGTGACAGTGTACACAGATTCTTGATTTATGAGAAGTAAACATTTTTCTTTTCTTAAATTAGAGATCATCCTCTAGGACATTCAGAACAATTGAATCTGACAATAACTCTTGGTACATTGGATGTTATTGGATTCACCTTAGTGGGACTGACTATCAAAGACATATTTGTATACCACATAAGGTTGCTACAGGACCCCACTGTGTCTGCCTCTCTCATGTCACCACTATCTGTGAAAATGAAAGTTAGAGGATCTAGGTGTCTTTGCTGGACACAAACCACTGATAGCACAGACGAAAGGAGGGGAGTGCTGTGTAAGGAAGGTGAGTCAGGAGCTGAGCACAGCAGCAAAGCAGGCAGGGCACAGCTCTTACCAGCACAGCTGCTTAGTGTCCCAGCAATGTGAGCAGAGTAGGTCCAGGGACAGGAGCTGGCTTCAGCCTAGAGTCAAGACTGGCAAACAAGTCTGTAGTAATGAGGGAGGTCTGAAGTCAAGCCAGGAGGCCAAATCTGCCTGACAGGGTTGGAACTCACATCAGTGGTCAGGCATAGACATAGCTGAAAAATGGCTGTGACAAAGACCAAGGCTTTTGTGCAACGTGCTTAGCAGTTCCTGTCAAAACACATAGATTGAGAAGAATCAGATCTATTACCTTTTGTAAGTTTAATTTTGGTAAAGTGACATAACAGGTGTCTCACTTTCAAATATTAAAGTATGAAGTAGTTATTCTTTTTTCATGAATATACTGAAAGGGATCATCTTTATTGCTCCACAGACAAATGTTTATCTTTACTTACATGAATTTGTAGACACTTTATCCATGAGAGACTGAAAAGTCAATGTCCATTCTGTGACATCCTTGCCCCTATTCAATAATGTAGCAGTGCTATATTTTCAAGTAAGAAAGAGATCTTTCTTCCCCAAGGGAAGAATCTTGTTCAACATCTGCTCTATGTCTTCTGCAGCTCCTGCTGTTGCCTCTAACACAGATAGGGCCACTCTCAAGTGTAAAGACACATTTTAAAAATGATCAGTTTCTTGCCAGCTGTTAAATGAAGTACAGTGCAAGGACAATCCTTCACATGTCCATGGAGATAAGTTAATGATACTATGCTAATCAGGTGTGTGTTGTCCCTGTTTAGCAAGCCTTACAAGGTATATAGCAAGGTCTGTTCTCCCTGAGTCCTTTGAAGCTGGTTGTGGCAGACCATTGATTTATGCTGTTGTTGCCTTAGAAAATACAGAAGGGTTCATATTGCCAGGGATGTGGGATCAATCCTGTAATTACAGTCCATTAGCAGGGAAGCCACTGTTAGGGCTCTCTTGCATTAGAAATAGACCATCATTTCTAAAACTGCCTAAAACAATGAGGTCTATGAAAATAGCTCCCAGTTGTGAGGAAGAGGCTCGTACAATCAGCTGGAGATGTAATTGCTTTGGAGCACAGGTCAGCACAGAGGGGAGATGGTCCTTGTCTCAGTGCATTAGGGGCAGTCCACTACGGTTTCAAACTGATTTTCAAGGCCACATTTGAAAGCAATCTGACTCCAGGTGGTTTTCTCTAGAAAGATTTCCCACTGGATTTCTACTTAGGGTTTGGCACCCTGTCTTCTGCTTCATCTGGGAAAACTCTAAGGAATCCCTTTCAGATTCACCATCCAGTTTCTTGTAGAACTCTTACAGAGGCACTTCCTGGCCTCTGCCTTACCCATATACATCTGTGATTTGGGTTTTGATCCAACGCACAGCCACTCATCTCTCCTCCTATCCAAATCTCTGTTGATGAATCCACTCTTGGTATTTCCCACTATTTATCTGCAAAAGCTGAAGTACGGCTGTGGTTGAATGTGGTGCTATTCATGGTCATATTGTCAAGAGCCAACTGCTGTTCCAAAGTGTAATATACTACTTATATTACTTTTGTGAGAACAGGTGCCAGCCAGCTGACACAGGGTGCTGGATATTTGCAAGGTCAAACAGACAGGTTATTGAAATATTTTTCAAAGAAAACGCTGGCTGTCAGTTATAAACTTGGCTGACATAGGCTGCCCAGCATCTCCAGACATTCAGAATGCTAAGGTGGAGATACTGCTGTTAGTAAACTCTACAGTTCTAATTATATCAGTTCTAAATCTCTGCTGTTGACAACAGCCAAACATCTGCATTTTCTTTATCCTTCTCCTGCCCCACCCAGAGAGATAGCAGATTGAGGAACTTCTCTGTTGCTGTTTTCCAAGGCTCCAAACCATGTTAATAGGCCTACAGTTAGATCAGGCCTCACATTTGCTAGATTTGATCCTTTTCATACAGCCTCCTGTCCCTTGCATTGATTGAAATGCAACACCATTTCTGTGAACGTATGTTCAACGTTGCCTTCACCACCTTGCCTTTTCTCTCTTCTCTGGAGAGCAAACGAAAGTCTCACAGAGAGAATTCTAAAGATTATTAATAATGCCTTCTTTCCTAGATCCCCTTTTACCCTACGTAATCACTTAGCCATGACTCTACTTATCCGATCAGACCAATCCATCTTTCCTTCTGTCAGTTCCCTGTCCAAGTGTCAGCAGTCTGCAGTACAGTGATGCTCAAGCCCCCAGGCTAGGTGGGCTCTAGTAATGTATCCTCTGTTGCTGGAATAGTTTATGCCAATACAGCTCCTGGATTTCAGCCCAAAGGCTGCACATAAAAGAACTGAAATCAGCACTCACTGGTCTCTAATTCCTAGCTTAGTCTCTACACACTTATTGTAATCTTCCTGGGCAGTTCTAAAGGAAGGGCAATCTCACTCACTGACCTGTAGCTTTTTTTTCTTCCAGCTAGGTCAGCAAGCAGCCATAGCTAAGAAAGTGTTTAACCCATTGTTAGCACGGATTGCACTGGGTGACATTTCCCTGGCTCTTCTACAAGAACAATGTCAATGATCATTAAGATCATCATTAATGATCATTTGTTTAAAAACTCAATAATGTGAATTTCTTGGCAAGGAAATATGGCTCAGACTTTTGGGAAATTCAGATCCACTTGCATAACTTCATCCTTGTAATGAAGCCACAAATAGATTTAGCGAAGCTTAGAATTCTTTGCAGGTTTTAATCCAAATTTCACAGCCTGAGCCTATTTCAGTCCATGCATTGAATGGTACCTCAGCAGTACCTTGGGGAGCACCAGCTTCTTAAAGCACTGTATGGTACCCACAGCAGCTACCCTCTTTTCTCCATATATTGCACTTAGTAGTTCAGGAGTTTCTTTTCTCTGGTTATGGTACAAAAGAGTATTAAAATAAAAACCTAACCAAGAACCAAGGAGCTGATCTTCTGTCAAGTTAACACCTATTCCTCATTTTGCTAGTTTATTACCCTCTGTGTAAAAACTGCTCAGTTACACTGTAAATAATTGTATTTTATTCGTGTCCCATATTTCCCTTCTTGTCCCAAGAGACCTGTCAATTCTTGCTGTAGTTCCTTTCTGAAAAAGAAAAATTGACACAAAGTATCAGCAACAGTCAGTATTTAAGGAGCATCTTCAAATATCCCATACTGCTGCACATAGAATCGGGAGCTCTCTCTTACCACCTGTCTGAGTAGCAGGTAGCATAGGTAGTGCTGTATTTCTCTGCCATTTTGCAGAAGACAACTGAGTAACAGGTAGGTTCTTAAAGCTGGGAAAGGATGTGTTGAGTTGTCACTGAGACTGGAGCTCAGAGGACATTCCTCCAGAGACTCATTCTCCAGCTGGACCAACAGCCACCTTTCCCATCAGATGATGCACAGTACAGATGCATTGCTTCCCATGGTCATGGTGCATCTGCTGTCCCAGGCACCAGGGAAGGAGGTGACTGATAGATAGTCATGGGTCTAGAACCTGAGCCAGCAACAAAATGGTTGTCAGGGCAGAGCAGGGTGATGTTGGGTAACAGCTGGCAGCCACCTGGGTCTCAAGAGGACATCAGGGTGTTGAATCCACCCTCCTGCAGACAAAGTTGGCCTGTATCCAGGGGAGCTTTCCTGCACTCTGCACCTCTGTTCACAGAAGTATGGGCACAAAAGGAGCAGGATTTACTACTTCTCCAGGCACAGATGCTCTCTTGGCTCTTGCTATAATCTGTGGGTGACTGGGACAACACAAACTTACCTTGAGGAACTGTACGTGCTCACCTGCCACAATGGGTTACGAGTGGGAAGCCTGAAACACTGGCATGACAAGCCTGTGCCACAGAGCCTTGGCCACCCCTGCTGCACAGGCACAGTGGGAGCTACAACCATCAATCTGTGTAGGTGCTGCTATAACCTCCCTTCTGGAGGCTTTTCAGTGGGCTCTGGTGTAATATGTGTAAGCAGTAATGCAGTGTTGCAGCCAAATACCTCCTTTCAATCAAGAAAAGAACAATTTTGAATCCCTCAGATACAGGCAGAAATTTTCAAAAGGAACCTATCACAATCTTGGGAGAATCTTTGCTAATAATCCCCTTCTCTGGCTGCTGCACAAGCATAGGGACAGCCCCATCCTAAAATGTTTCCTTTCCAAGGGAAAAGACAATAAGCAGGTACAGAGATCTATCTAGAAATTACAAGGAAACAGCTAGAAAACTGGTCAGCACGACAAACACTAGTTTCAGCACAGCAGCAGCTTGCCAATTGTCTCATCTTTCGCAGCCATCACAGCAAGAGAGAATTTTTTAAATGGATTTGAAGGAGGGGCAGCAACCACAGAGGTACTTGTTTGAAAATTGAGAAAGAGAAGGTAGAAAAAAACTCCACAAATAGTAATTGAAGTCCAGAATGACATTGAGTGGTCTTAGCTTTCGTTTTTGAGACAGAGATGTTTTGGTTTGCTGGCTGGCAGAAGGGGTTGTGGGGGGGAGGCAGTATTTCTTCCAGCATGTGAAAACACACATGAACACACACACAAAAACCATTTCCTCTTAACATGCTTTCATTGCCTACGTCTCAGAGCCTTTGTTACGGTTACATTTGGTTCTCATTTAATCTGTGCTGCCCCCCTGGTGCTTCTGCCTCACATCCCTCTATTGTTTAGCTGAGGATTTTTTCCAGCCTCTCTCTTCACAATGCCATCGAGGGCTCATGCCAGTCTTTCTCCTCTTTCCCTCTTAGCATTGTTTCTCTCCACCTCTTCAGCCCTCCCAGCATTCACTCTTATTTTAAGCCTTCATTTGTCTATTACTGTTTTTTTTCCACAAATACTTCTCCCTGTCATTCTCCCTCTGTCTCTTTTTCTGACATTTTCTTCTCCCCGATTTAATCATGCCCTTTACCTTTATTTATCCTCTAGATCAATTCCACTCTGTGTCTTTTTTTTTCCTCCCTTCTGGTTGTTTCATTCCCCTTCTCTCTTTTTGATCATCTTTTTCATGCTCTCTGTTCCTCCGAGAGCTGGTTGGTATTTAAGGAGCACTTCAGTGTGTAATTTTTGTTTATTGTAAGACCAATATTTAAAGTCCACCTTGACAAAGAAGATATCTCCACTGACTTTGGTAGGTCTGACTGAGTGCTGTAACTTGTAGGATTTGTTTTCTTCCAGAAATCCAGTTTCTGAAGGCTTTGATTACAAACTATCTACATATTAAACGTGTTTGTGGCCAGCATTTGAACTCAGTGTATTACACAGAGGTTACTTAAGTCACAACAAATATCTTTTTCTGCTGCCTATTTATTTCTTATTTAAAACATGTGAAATTATGTTGGAAAAACATGGTCCAAGGTGAAAGACCTTTTCTTTTTTAAAGGAAAAGACTTTCCTGATGTGAGTGATACTACAACAACTTTGTGCTTGTAAATCAGTAGTTGCTCTCAATGTGAAAAAAAAACCCAACATTTTGATGTTAGCTTTTGGGATACTCTAGATTCTGTCTGCCATGATGCTCTGTCTCTACCTTCACTGAGTGAAAAGACTGGGACATCTGAGTTTTATTTCATCAAACAGAAAAATGTAAATCACATCAAAAGACCTTACTTAAGTGCTTTCATGTCTTCTGCAGTTTAAATAGTTTCAGTTTTTGTTATTTATTTCTGTTAGAGTTTTTTTCACCATTGAAGAGAAGTACAGATCCAGAAGAAGACAGATGAGCTGAATATGGGGGAAGCAGTCAGATTGATCTTAATGTGAAAGGTCAGAAATCCTCTTATTATCCATATGAGTTTTATGGGTTGTAAAAGAAACCATCAAATTCAAGTCAGGTTCCTTGAATTGCAGGAACTATGCAGTTTCCCCATTCTATATGGTTAAACAAAATGAAAAACATGAAAAAAATACACATGTAGTACAGTTAGAGAAGTTATTCAGTTTAGTATGTTTTTAATTAAATCTCTGCAATTGATGTGAATATCCACCCTGTATGGAGAGATATTTCAGGAAATTTTTCAGTACTATCACACCCTGGTTAAGTTCCTGCCTATTTCTGGTCAGTGGTCTATTTCCCTATTAAAAAATGTTCATCATCATTTCCCCCTTGTTACTTTCACAACGTTATTTCTTTCCAGCATCTTTTCTTTCTCAGTCACAACCAGACAAATTCCTCTCACAGCTACATAAGTGTTTCCCTCTTCCACTTTCATCTCTCATGTTGCAGGAACCATTTCCTCTTCCGCTGCCATTATCTCGAATGGGTTTCTCCGTATCAGTGACTCTTTCATCTCATTTCAAACATCCAGAACATCACTCAGTCTCTCCCTTGGATAGCCTGCTTAGGCCTCCTGTCACTTTTACATTTAAATTATAGTTTAAAATATAGCCTCATTGTGTAAGCATTTAGAGGCTATCATTTGCACAGATGACTACAATAAGGCAGACTAGTTCTGTCTTACAAAGCAGCCAAAGTGCACAACTTACAGACTTGTTTAGCTCATATCTCAGCCTGATTTAAATAAATAAATAAATAAAATAAAAGAGTGACTTGGAAGAGGGCTCACAAATGTGAGTCTGTGACCTGCTACCTGCGGGAAGGGTGCTGCTAGTGCAGAACTACCCCCCCTGACTTTTGATATCTCACTAAATCATCTCACCATTTGAAGCTCAGGCTTCTTAGCCTCCCTCTATAGCTAAATCAGAAATCAAGGCACCAGATTTGAGTTTGACAGATAACCTCTGAAGTTCCCTTCACCAATGATATAGCTTAGGACAGCCCACTTAAAAGCCTCAGGTGGCTAAAATTCAGTAAGATGAATTTTAATTTAAGCCCAGCCCCTTGCTAATTGTGTTAATTGTTTAGAAAAGGTCTCTAAAATATCTACTGGGTTTCCTTCTCCACACAGACCAGTTCAAAAAACACAGGGTAGCTTCAATATGAGAGCATGAGCTGCAGATGGTCTACATGAACACTGAGTAAGCTGCATCCACACAGGGCAGGGTCTTTGCACTACTGGAGTTCAGCAAACATCTAACGATGGCCACAGCCTGAAGCATTTTCTGCAGAACTATCTGTGGTTGTTGTGCCCGTTTCTGAGTTCTACAGCAGCAATGGTACAAGTCACAACATTCCTATGTCCTGGAAACCTCTGGCACAGCACTCTGCTGTGCCTTTCTTGCCTTAGTCTTCCTCCGAGCTCTGTTATGGCTCTTACAGGCAGAACTGAGTCCAAAGCATAATTGTGTGAAATTGCAAGAACAGGTAAGAACACATCTTATATACCCATAAGACAGACTTGAAATTAAAATCTGGTATAACAGACAACTATTCTCAGATCTAGCTGCAAACGGTAAATAAATCCAGCTTGTAACTTAATGATCCTTGTGTTTGCAACCAGCAGTGAAAACTGCCTGGGGAACAAAAGCTGGAACTGTACGTGGAAGACAGAATGAAGTAATTGGCAATCATATACAGAAAGCACCTGGATTTTATCATTCCGACCTGGAGATGCAGTCATGTTAGTTCTGGCCAGAAATTCCCCCTGTTAGTGAGGGCTGAGCTTCGGGATCAGTCCCCTGGATATTAGATCTGTGCTGCTGCTCATTTCACGTTCATACCCCACATTAGACACCCTGCACTGCACAGAGGCTTCGTTACATTATGCTGCTGGTCCCTCCGGCTCCCTCCTCCCACGGCTTGGACCACAATCATCTGCCTTTCTTGGAATTCATTTTAAAACAGATTCATGTGGCACCTGCTATTCCCCAACAAACAAATAAATTAGCTGCTGTGATATGGAAATTTGCATGATTCACTGTACTTAAAAACTGTTAGCTGTGAACTTATTAATTGAAAACCGCAGGACAATAATAAGTGTGTCCTTCAGTCTGAACATGAGTCCCTTGTTATAATGAATTTGTAAAGCAATAAAGATGTGTTTTTCAAGGAAAATATCACTGCCTCAGGACAGCTGAGTCTTGGTTATGCCTCTCAGGAGACAGAGATGCTTTCATGGAGAGGAGCACAGAGCTCCCTACCAAACCCATGGCACCCCAACTCCAGGGCACAGGCAAGGCACAAGGGTCTCCAGGGGCAGCCATGCCAGCTTTGCCTCTCCCGTCCCTCTATAGCAATCCTGCTTTCACCTTTGGGATGCTTTCCTTCACAGATGGGGTGCAGGGAGATGGCTTTCATCTCCCTCCTGCACAGCTGCCCCGGGGGCTATCCCTGCTCATCCCTCCTCTGGCATCCCCATACACTGTTGGGGAGAAATGATTTAGCCCTGGTGTTGACATCACCTTTCAGCTGACTCTGCTTTCCTTGCAGAATACTTTGCCTATTGTTTTTTTTGCTCTGCCTCGGTCATAGGTAGTCACATGGGCTTCCTTATGCCTTACACTTATCACAGACAAACACTTTCTCCAATCTTTTGTTAGAAAATTCTTGACCAAACTGCATTTATTTTGCAAATGTGTTGCACATGCTAAAAACTAGCAAGCCTATGTTTTCCTTAGTGTGTATCTGTAAGGTAATTCCCATATATAACAAGTTCCCCATATGCATTTGCATGTCTAATCCATGGCATCTTTGCCCACTTCTGCCCTGACTCACAATCTGCAATCTCAGTGAAACTAATAGTAATTCTTGGTCTGACTAGAATATTGTACCATATATTTTTATACACGCTATGATTTTCAAACAGGAAACCATTTGTTAAACCTGCATTGACAAAGCACGGCAGTATTTGGTATGAATCCAAGCAAAAATCACTCATTGTTTTGTTTTCTGTATTTTTCCATCTTCTCTGTTTTCTTTCATCTATTCAGGAGGAAAGAAAGAGGCTGCCTCTAGTGCTTGAATTTAAATTCTTTGATGCACTGTCCTTGGACAGAACTGAGTGTTTCTAAGAGGTATAACACATAGTACAGCAAAACCATGAATGTACTACCAGTGGTTCTAACGACAGGATTTGTTGCTGCTTTCCTTATCAACAAGCTGTTATATATTATTTTTTAAATACATTGAAAATACCAATATTTAATCTAACTTGAAAATTACAACCCTCAGAAAAATACAGAAACAGCTGTCAAAGAACCACAGTATTTGCGGGATCTAATTCAGACTTTTATATTTCTGTTGTTCTTGATGACATTAATAAACTACTACTTGCATTGCAAAGCTAGGGATTTATGTTTTCAGAAACACAGAGCAACGATGTGAACCTAATGTCAATAGCGGCTCAAAAGGTAACCCATATGCATTATGGAAGATGCAGTCTTGTGAAAGATCCAGTTTATGGGGTAGGACAAGGGCACAAAGCAAAGAATTAAAATTTTATTGGCAGAAATAGCAGAAAAAAATATAACTCGATTTAGAAATAAATATTTCCCTTATCTGCCCTATAAAACCAACCTATTCCTGATCTACTTTCAGCCTTTTCTCATTTACCTAGTGCATCTCAATCCAAAACTTTCTGCTACTCTGATTTTTAATCTAGTGTTAAGATAGACATATGACTGCAATGGTCCAGGCATCAAAGCCAGGTCTGTGGGGGGTTCAGCAGGCATTTGTCATCCAAGGATCCTTCTTCAAAGAGGATTTCAGTAGACTCTTGCTACTGTCTATATCATCACAGCCATCACTATTACTTACTTTCAGCAAAGTAAAAGGAAATCAGAATAACATCTCAGGCTAATTAAAACATTCTTTTCCAGCTTACTCTTAATTTTTTATCCCTTAACCATTTTGTCAAAACCATGAACTTGGTACTTGAAAGTTCACTCACTTTCACTAATCCTTCACAGAGGGGGACGATGATTTTTTTTGCTCTGAAATACAGAACAGAGCATCTGCAACAGATCTAGCTAGTGGGTAAAAACACTAGAGCTCAAAACCTACTGTAGGAACAATTGATTTCAACTTGTAGTCCATCAGCTGATCATAAGAACAAAAAAACAAGCTCAATATCCTATCAATCAGTAATCTCACTTTCTCTTTAAAAATTATAAAATTCCAACTCAAAAGACATCAGGAGTATGGCAATCAAATTTCTGAGGAAAAGAAAACATAGTAGTATTTCTGTAAAATTTTGGTTCTTGTTAGCAGAGACTATTTGTTTAAAGGACACCTTTTAAAACAGCATAATTTAACCAGAAAGGCAGGAAAATTATTTGAGCTCACTAAATGAAAGCACATGACTAAAACATGAAAAAATCAAGCTTGACATTCAAGATACATTTGAAGTTAAAGGGCAAGAAAATGTAATGAATCAGAACATTTTATATCATAAAAGCACAAAAATCTCTTCCGTGTCTTTCATTCATAGAAGCATGGCTCATGTTATGATTTTCTATTTATTTTAAACTAAGTAATATTTCACAGTTAGAGATTTCAGAACAAATTGGCAATGTTAGACTTACAGGCAAGAACAGGAACTGCCCAACTCTTATGATACCTTTATTAGATGATCCTTAATGCCTTATTCTGATTACTTAATGTAAATTAAAGAATGTCTAAATGAAGTGGGAAGGCAAATCATTCAATGAATAGATAAAAGACGAATCTGGAGAAACAGTATCCTAGATCCAGGTCAAAACAACAAATATTAAAATAATGTCTGTCTTTGAAACAATTTATCTCATCAATATTATCCTATTTTATCTTTCCAATTGGCCTATCTACTAATGCATTAATATATCACTAATATGTATTAAAATTTTTAAAAATTTTAGAAAAAAAATCACCAGAGAAAAAAAAAAGAATCAAAAGAAAGGGTCAAAATGTAGCCCTTCCATATCTAGCTCTTAGGCAAGCTGCAAGGGATTATTATTTTTTTTTACTAGAAAAAAATAGAAATATTAGCTTTTGCATCTATCAAAACCATTTCTCACACTACCTCCCCTTACCAACTCCAGCACTGTTAGAAAGTGTATTTTAATGACAGTCTTAAGACTTAAGTGATATAAGGAAAACAGCTAACTAAATAGAAAGAAACCAAACGCAATTTAAAAAAATCCTTCTTAGACATTTATCGTATCACACATAAAGGCTGCAACATGACCAGGGTCCTCTTGGATTATATAGGCAGGACTGTAATGCTCAGTTTATGAATCTAATTTGGAAGCTGCAATTAAACCCTTGATAAGAAAGAACTGATAACTTTTTGCTCTCAGAAAAATTAAGGACCTGCCCTTTAGTCCTGGCAAGCCAAAGATTGTCACCAGACAAGTCATAGAGGAGATAGACGTGACCATCATGTGTTCTTCATTGCTGGACAGAAAGCAAAAAAAGACCATATTATCCTACTTAGACAGACTGTCACTGGCAACTCCTTAAGTTAAATATAGTCATCTCAGATTGAACAACTGCTGTGGTGCTGCTGCAGCTAAACACCATTTCCTCGGCTTGGGCATGCAAGCCATGGGCCACACTCAGAGCGAGGCCACAGGCAGCTGCAGGGACAGAGCTCTCTGGTAACAACTACGTGCAACTCCTTACAGTGGGGCTAAGGCACTAAGGCTCATTTGCCACTTCACAGCTATTTGCTTACCCGAAGTCAGCAGATGAAAACTGAGCAAATCTGTGTGTGTATGTGTGTGCCACCAGCAAAGGAGCATCTGACATTTCAGAGAAGACTTGTGCCACTGCCCTCTCATTGCAGCTGTCTTTAAATCACCATGCTACTAATGTGCTCCATTAGTAGCAAGACATCTCCTTGGAAGTATGAGTCATGTATTTTTTAGACTTGTGGGCTTCCTTTCTTCTGAATCACAACAAGTTTATCCTGGGATAGGGCATACCCCTCCCTAAAGGGACCAAAAAGTGGTGATAGAAACAATAAAATGGCTCAGATTAAGAGAACAAATCTCCGAAAATAGATGATGAAGTCAATGACCTTTGTTCCCTTTTATTTTTCTCCCAAAATTTAAGAATCCAAGTGAAGAAATCTCAGTGCGCACACTAAAGAGAGTTTATAAATTGCACCCCATGTCCTATAGAGAGGGCACTGGGTTTTTGGAAAAGGAAACCATCCTCTGGCTCTCTCTCAGACCAGGTTGGCACATCCTCATCACCTGCATATTTAAGATCTGACAATAAGTAGCAATAGGAGAACAACAAGTGGCAAGGAGCTTTGCTTTGTTTAACCTGAGAATTGATATATGCTTATCCAAACCTTATCTACATCCTCCTACAAATATGTGAACCTCTGGGTATAAGAAATATTTAGACACCTGCTACTGAAATTAATGGGAGCTGCAAGCATGGAGTTCCCAGGACAATCAGATATCTTAAGTCTATGAAATTAGGTTGAAAATCTCCCAGGAACAATTTTTCTCTCTCATCATATTTACTACTTCCCATCAGGAAGAAAATATTTGAAGCAGACGCTCGCTTGTGACATGCTGGTAATCCTGATTTTTTTTTTTTTTTAATGGGAAGGAACCAGGAGACAGGGCATTATAACAAAAAAAAACCCCAAACCAAACACATACACACACACCCCAAAAAACCACCAAAACCCAAAAAAAAACAACCCCCCAAACTTTTAAAGTAACTGAAAAGATTCAGTGTCAGAAAATGGAATTGTCTCAAGATTCTGAATGGCTTTTCAGTCGGTTGTAATTTTCATCCCAGCAGATTAAGCTTTCTTTAATAAAAGGGAGGTTTCTCTGTAAAGTGCAAGGAAAATGGCTTCTTAGGCCCCTTCTTACGATGCAAAACACATGGGCATGCTGCTAATCTCATGCACTGCCTTTTTGCATTCAATGGGTCTTTTTGCAGATGTGAGAGTTTTGGGAAAGAATGAGGACTGCAGCTTTCAGCCTAGTAGGATCAGGATAGCATTTTACACACTCTAAATCAAGAGAAGAGGGTTTTTTCCATTTAAGCAGTCCCTTCAGGAAAAATGGCTTTAGGATGGCTTCTGCAGTTTCTAAAGCTTAAAATGATCCCCTGGAGAAAAAGGATATGGTTATGAGGAAGAATACGTACTGTAAAACAGTTTGCTGCTAAGGTCCATAGCAGATGAGACAAACTGGCTGGTTTACTTGTAACTCTGCCTTGTTTGGCTTTATGACTTTGGTTGCAATTTAAAAGTAAAGCCAAATTTGTGGTTTGATTGGCTGCTTCCAACACTGAACAAATACAGCAAGATAAAAAAAGTCACAGACATTTTATTGGAAAGAAAATAATCTAACCCCATTGAATACCTTCTTTGTAGTCCTCCTCCACAAGATTCACGGAAAGTATTATTTTCTTTTCCCCTCAAAAGAAAAAAGAAAACAAAAAGAAAAAAAAAAAGAAAAAAAAGAAAAAAAGTGTAACACATTCATAGCAGTTGTACCTCAGACAACTGATGATAGAGCTGAGTGCACATGGACCACACAACTCGTAATTACAATGACGGACCTGTGCTTCCCCAGAGTAAGGTGAAGGTGTGTGGAACTCCAGGGCGCCAAACGTGGTGCAAAATGGAACATCTTGTGCACACATATATGGGCAGTTCCAGAAGCGGTCCACCATATTCAGCCTGGAGAAGAGGAGGCTCAGGGGAGACCTCATCACTCTCTACAACTACCTGAAAGGAGGTTGTAGCCAGGTGGGGGTTGGTCTCTTTTCCCAGGCAACTATCAGCAAGACAAGAGGGCATGGTCTCAAGTTGTGCCAGGGGAGGTTTAGGTTAGATATTAGAAAGAATTTCTTTACAGAGAGGGTGGTCAGACATTGGAATGGGCTGCCCAGGGAAGTGGTGGATTCTCCGTCCCTGGAGATTTTTAAAAAGAGACTGGATGTGGCACTTAGTGCCATGGTCTAGCAACCGCAGCGGTAGTGGATCAAGGGTTGGACTTGATGATCCCTGAGGTCCCTTCCAACCCAGCTGGTTCTGTGATTCTATGATTATAAGCCTGTATGGGGCATCTTAAACATCATCTATTGAAACCAGAAGTTGCAATGAGCTTGGGTTCGTCCTGTAGGAAAACCTGGGCAATGACTCAGCAGCTGAAATTCAAACATTGGAAGCTGTGGCTGTGGAAATTAACCACAATCTTTCCAAATGCCACTGCTGCATATCCTTGGGGATAATGCAGTATTTCCAGTCCCAGCCTCTGCAGAGGCTGTGTGGGCTAGAAGTGACTTTGGGGAAATGAGTTAGTTGCCTCTGTAGTTACAACACTCTCCCCAGGCACGTTTCTGTGGTGCTGACTAACATTTGAAGACTGTGCAGGAGCAGCTGTCTCCCCCTTATTGCCCTTCACATGCCTCCACCAGCACCCCTTGAACTAAAACAGGTCTGATTAGGGGCCTCAAAGCTTTCATGTGCCCTTACTCTGTGAAACTTATGAAGTCATGCCCAGGCAGAACTAGGAAAGAGAGATGCCCAAAGGAACCTCTCTGCTTTTGCATCATGTGAAGTTGTAGTACAATTTTCCATCTGCCATTGTAACCTGGCTGGTAACTAGCTGAGTATCCCTGTAAGATTCCCTTCTTTTAAATGTTGGCGGTTTCTTTTCTCAAAAACCTTTCTGCTTCACCAATCCAGTCCCCTATCCAGGGTACCTTAAGAACTCTTTGCATTCCTCACATCTGCAGGAGATCAAGAGTCTGGCTTTAAGCGTATGTGCAAAACAACTTGTCAATGCACAAGCACAGTGAGATCAGATCCTTCTTGTGACACGCAGTTAAGATATGGAATGCAGAGTCATAGACTGTTGTGGGTGAGATATTCCTGGGCTTAGAAAGTTTTTAAAGTCCTTAGTAGGTAACATGAACACTCATCAAAAAGGAAGAAATCTCAGAGAATCACAGAATAAACTACATTGAAAAAGACCTCTGAGATCATCAAGTCCAACCTATGACCTAACACCACATTGTCAACTAGACCATGGCACTAAGTGTCACATCCAGTCTTTTCTTAAACACCTCCAGGGATGATGACTCCACCACCTCCCTGGGCAGCCCAAGCACTCTTTCTGTGAAGAATTTCTTCCTAATGTCTAATCTAAACCTCCTCTGGCACAGCTAAAGACCATGTCCTCTTGTCCTATCTTTAGTTGCCTGGGAGACTGTTGGTGACATGCTAACTGGGCAAGGCAGATATTTAACCTGTCTTTTTGTAGCCATTCTGACATTCTTTTTCTTTTGACTAGCTTTACTTTGTGCATGTCTGTGTGTGTGTGTGTCTGTGTGTGTGTGTTTTGCTGGGGGGTGGGGGCAGTGGGCAAAGCATCTCTTTCAAATACGCGGGGTTATGGGACCAAATAATAAGACAGGACTATGTTTGAATCCGTTATGAAAAGCTGCCATTCCTGAAGTATAAGGAATCCCTGCTACAGGCTAAACTCTTCTTAGATTTTCAGGTTTTATATAGAGGTAGGCATGAGTCAAAATCCCAGCTCTGAACGGCCCAAAGCTGAGATTTGAGATTTCATGGCCTTATTATGCATGTAATCATTTTCTCATACAGCCTTCAGGAAGGCTTGTTAGAGAGTAGGATTTTCATTTTCTTCCAGCACAGCTCCAAAAATGCATTTGGCAGTGTGTAAATTAGCTGATATAGCTATCCCTTCAGCTCCACTGACCACTACACTCACCACACAGGCTAGAAAATTCCTGCTGAAGCATCACCACATCTCATTGAGCCAGAGGTGCTATGCTAATGCATAGATACACTGGCTATAGCAAGCTCTAGTTTCCATGTCCTAATCATTCTGAAAGTGCTTGTAAGGTGCCTAATAGTGTATTTAAGTATAAAAGAATTGGAAGAAAAATTAAAGAAGCATAAAAGAAGCAAATGGACGTGGGATAGATAGACATGAGAAAGAAGCTGCTTTTACCTATCTGACACTATTAAGTGTAAGATATATGGGAAATCTGGACAAATTATTCTGGTTTTCTGTCACATAAAGGTAGGCTCCAGTTTCTCATTTTAAAGATGAGTTTAATAAAGCGAACGATGGAGCCAGATTAATTTTGTTTTCATCCGTAGGTATCATACCAGTGGGGTATGCCATCTGATAAAGGGTCTGATTCAGCTACCAACCTTTCTTGAAAAGGCGTAATAGAATAAAAGTTATCTTCAAAGGACATTGATGTATTTATATACTGAAATTAAAAAGTAGGTATTTCTGTCTTTGCTAAAGTTGACTAAGTTTACACCACATTTCTTCAGCAATCCAGCAGTTTGGCTTGGTGTGAACACTGTATTTTTGTGTCTCAGAGTCAGTGACCCTGCCTGTTATTCTTGCAGCCTTTTTTTTTGGTGTGTAATAAGCTAACTATGTGAGTTACCAGACCTCGGTTCTGCATAAGGAGATGAGCATTGTTTACAGGGAGAGAAGAGACTGTTTTGAAGCTGAGGAAATAAAAGGTAGTGAAGTGTCTTTATTTCCATTTCAGTCTAGCAAAGCTCAGTGCTAGCAAGCTCAAATCTAGGTGGAATATCTACCTTTGACAGTCTTGGGACATCAGCAAAATTAAAACTGAGCACAGAGGGTTTTTCTTTTAATTGGGCTTACTGCCTCCACTAACAAATTGCAAACATAGACTGAGTGTAGATGTAAACAAAAACCTGCATGTAGAACTCCTTGCACTGTTCAAATAGACATCAAACAACCTTCTCAGCACAAATGCTCTTTCTACACTACCCCCCACACTCTTTTCACATACATACAAGCAGAACCACATATTTCCATTTGCTTTCTTTTAACAGTAGAAAGCATGGGCATTTATCCCCACCAGACTGTTTATAATGATGCTCTAGGTTTAGCTGCAGGTCCCCTTTGGCTTTTCTCCTGAAACAGAGAAGCATTTGCACAGAGCGCACCAGGTGTTACTTTCATATCCTCAGACATACTGGAATATATTAACACAAACTCTAAATCAAAACACAGCAAAATTAATGATCACTGCTAGGCTAGAGAAACCAAACTCCTTATTACCAAACAGGACTTGTGTGCATTGTTTCTGTTATCTTAGTTCCTAGATTATTATAAAATCAGATACCAATAGCTAATTAGCTGTTCTAATTATTGGTTTGAGTTTGCATAAATTATGCTGAAATGCCCAACTTTCTCTTGCTTTAATCAATATAATATGTCAAAAAGTTGCTTGGGGTTGTAAGATAATGAGATAACTAAAGCACTATCCTGTACACTTCATTATTATAGGCTTCAGCCCAAAGAAAAACCAGTATTTCCAAATTATTCCCACTTAAAGTATGCAGTCTGAAGCCTATTGCTCATCAAGCAAAGGCTCATCAGCCCTGTTTCTCTTGTAACTACTGCCTGACAATCTGACTATCAAATAAAACGTAGATTGAATAATGTAAATGGTTGTATCTTTTCTGGAACCCTCAATGTCCTGAACAAGACAAGCTCCACCATTGTTTCAATGTGCGGATTTAATCGTTGTCTGGATTGGCCTCTTGAGAGGAACATGTAATCATCTGAGGGCACAATTTTGGCAAAAACTAATTCTCATTCAGACATGACCCTACTGCAATCCAGGTTCACTTCCAGGACACTTTAGCCTGCTCATGCTTGTAATTCTAATACTTTAATGCAGAGGTCACTTCTATAAGCACCATGGTCATTTGCAAATGAAGTAAATTCTTTAATGTCCTAAAAAGCTGGTATCTCTCCCACTTTCACCTGCTGCTTTGAAGCTCCTAATTATTAATAGATTCAAATGATTTTAGTATAAAACTCAATTTTATTTATTAATGACATAAGTGAAGGATTAGAAGAAAAATATCACTGCAGTGAAAGAGGTGGAAATAAGTACAGTGAAAGTGAGCTTTATAGCTCATATATGTTTACATTGTAATATTTACATACAATAGTGTTAGGCAACACTATTCTTCAGCTGTACAAATAAAGCAACTATTCAGCCCAGTTCCTGCCAAATTACTTAAATATCTGAAAGGTTATTTTAGTGGAACTTGGGCATCTAAGTCCAAAAATGTGATTACCAAAATGTGTTATTTGTTTGCATTTGTGCCAATAAAGTTCTCTAAGAGACAAAGGTTTTGCAGGTGTTCCCAATTCCTTGCACTTTGGCCATCATAAGCATGCTTGAACTCATTCAAAGTCTACCAGTAAGTATTCCCCAACAAGATTACAAAAGGAAGTGATCCCATTGTCATTTACTGATCATGCACGGGAAGGACAATGTTCTCCACATAACACAGAGGCACTGGCCATTGGTATCATCTGTTAAGGTAAAGACAGGATGAAATTAAGACCCAGCTAGACCAGAGAGTGGAAAAAATTCTCTCTTTTGCTACGAGGAAGGTTCATTTAGTTGTGAAATGCGAGACTTGGCTACTACACAACAGAGTCCTGCTGCATTTCCTTTGCCCTTTCCATCAACTCTTAGGTAAGCCTTCGCTCAGCAGCTGTCTGTTTTGAAATCCACTGAAGGGCTCCCATCCCTTCCACAGAATCAACAGAAGTTCAGCTTGATCTTTGGACTCCACACAAAGAACCAAGTACTTAGGATGGTTGTGGTCAGAGAACACAACACAAAACTAGTTAAAAACTGGATTCTGAATGATCCTTGTCATCACAAGGGACCAAAAATTAACTTACCAGTCCAGATCAAAAGTTCACACCTGCTGTACATTTACTTAGGGCAAGAATTTTCTCATATGTTTCTCATGCTATTAAGCCTTTAAAATGAGAAGAATGTGGGAAGGAAGGTGGAAATAAGGATCCAGATTTAAAATTTGCGATTAGATTCTTCTAGTAACATGAGAGCATTTACTTTTCAAAAAAATCGATCATGCCTTTGTTTTTAGAATGAATGGAAATTAAAGAATTCCTCCATATAGGAAGATCAAGGGATGGGATATGGTCCTGGTTGACATGGAACTGAAAATAAGCTTATCTATTAAAGGAGTATAATGGAAATAGTTGCAGCATAACACCTTCAGCTGTGACCTTGAAGAGCAATTCTCAATTCAAAGGACATTCTTTCACAGTTAAAAACCTGGAGACAGTTATGGTAAACTATGGAAGAGCACAAATATAAGAACTATGATTGGTGTGGGTGCTCTGGGACAAAGCCTGGGTCTCTTCTTGAAAGGAGGTGAGGACACTTGAAATAAACACATTAATTAGTTCTTTGTCATGGGGCTCATGGAGAGGGTTGGGTGGCAGATGTCAGAAACACATGGACATTTCCCAAGGGAGCAGGAAGAAATATTAAAAAAGAAAAACAATTGAGGGTCATAACCTGACAGGTAATCAAGAAATTGAAATGTCTGAAGAATGACAGAACTTTGAGGCCAGATGGGATCCAGCATGCTGGAAAAATATGGCATTCAGAGACATGGGGGAAAGAGTAATCACTTTAGTGCCCTGCAGATTTATATAGTATATCCATAATGGCAGCACCTGTGTGTGCAAGTGTACTCTATGCATTCATTTCATCATTTATGACTTCTGAGTGCATAGAAAATCTACTTTGCTTTTATTTTTGTTTCTAGACAAAAAAACTTTCATTATTGGATTTTTTAAAAGTTGCCTTTCTTCCTCTGGCTCCTCATCATTTCAATCTGAACTTTGTTGCCCTCGCCTTTTGTTCTGACTGCCACTTCATAATTGAACAACAAATTAATTCACTTACAGCCTCTTTATTTCTTCATTCGTACAGAAAGTGAACAAAACTAACACCGTTATCCCCCTCCTGAAGCCACAGCCCCCCATGGTAAATTGTTCCCATTCAGAATGTCTGTGATGACAGCCAGAGTAATTCTTTTTTCTTAAGCACCTAAATAATTTCTCAACCCATCTGTTTGATGAACACCTTCATGTGTTTCAGTAAAAACCTAGTCTCTCTGTAGCAGGTTTTCAGGATGTAAAAGTTACAATGCAGCATTAAAATAAAAAATGAATAAAACAAAGGACATTTCTCATGTACCATGCAATGAATGCATCTGAGATATGGGATGAGGATACAAAGTTTGCAACTGCATTATAAGACCAAAAATACACACTGTGCCAGCCGATGCTGATAAGGAATTTATGGTATCCTTTGCCCATGCCTGACAAATTCAGTCCTGGTTGTACATGTTGAAATTTTGAGTCTGAGAAGCAAGACAGAATCCAGGATTCTCATAATTGAGCACTTTCAGGTATTCTCTGAAATAGTAAAAATTTTACCTTAATTCAGCTAGCCCATCTGTAAAATAGACATAATAGTGTTATGCATTGCTAGTTAAGGAATATTTTTTTTCTGATTTTTTCTCTGAGTTTTTTTTCCCCTTAAGGAGCTGGAGACAGGATGTCCTGCCAGAGGAATGCTAGCTGGGGGTGAGTGCATGAGTGAATATGATACAACAGCAAACACAAGGTTTTTTTGATTGTTTTTTTTCTTTTCTTCTTCTACAGCCAGAATATTTTTGTTACCACAGTACTGTGCAACTTTCTGAAAACCATCCAGGAAGGTAGTGTGGGTCTCCAGCTTGAAAGGAAAAGGCATTTGCTTCATTGTAGTCCAGAGGCCAGTGGGGAGGGAGCAGGAGCCAGCACCAAGGGATGTAGAAATGTACCCCAGGAGAGTGTGGTGTCCACCAGCAGCACCCTGCTCAGCTCAGAGGCACGTCTCTGCCACCACAGGCACATCTCTGCAAAGACATCTTCAGTCATAATGGAGCTACAGCAGTGCCTGTTACTCAGCCAGCTCTGTCTAAAAAGGCTAAACCTACTGCTAAAGCCAGTCTGGTGATGTAAACTTGGGCCTGATGCCACAAAAGCGTTTGTTTAGTTGTCTAGTTCCTGCTGTAGTTAGATGCCCACCATTTTTGACGAGTTATATCTTCAACCAAGGTCATTCGATAAAGAAATGCTATAATGTCACGAAAATAATTTATTAGTTATTTTTTACATGCATCTCAGTGTCTCTCACTTATTTGTTCAGGGCTCCTGAATGACAGGAAATTATTATTTCTACTCAGAATCTGTAGTACTAGGACATAGAGTAGGTTAGGTTGATTGCCTAAATGCACAGAGGGAACCTGCATCTTAGCTAGGGTTTAAATCCAGGTCTCCCAAGTCCCATCCCAGTGCACTAGACAGGCTATCTTCCTCCTCTAGAAGGGTGACTGGAAAGGCTCTGAAGCAAGAGACCTGCAGTGCATGTCTAACTGAAGCAGTAGGGAAAAAATTTAAATACTGTTCAGAGCCAGGCTTGGGCAAATTCTGATTTAATTATGTACAGTCAGCATGAATTCATGAAAACAAGCTTGTGCTTATGACTCCACTGATGGGATTTTTTCAGAGTGGATAATAAAAATGTCTGATAGCAGGAATCCATACATTCTGTTTAACTAGATTTTTATGTAGAAAAGTCAGGTTCTTTGTGTTATATGTCTGACTTAGGAAGTGAAGGGATGTAAAAGAAACCCCTTTTGACTTTGCTTATGACAGCTTTCCATTAGAAACACAAAGACTTCTCTCTCATATCACAGAGATGGGTGTGAGGAAACAGCTTTAAACCTCCAGGAGCTTCAAAACAAGAGGAAGAACATTCGAAAGAGGGAATTGCTCATGGGGCCATTCATGCTGGGACTCACCAAGTTGATGCAAGCCTGTCAGCAGCTGCTGGCAGCCCCAGAACACATCCTGCATCAATTCCTTTGCCTCACAGGCAGTTTGCCCTTGGGTGAAGAGGTGCCTGCAGCCACAGGAAGTCTGGAGACCCCTGTTCAACTCCTGCCCCATGGGGAAAGACCAATGGCTTTCAGATACTCCCTCTTTCTTACTATTCTGTTTCTCTGTATTTGCAGTCTCAGCCTTCTTGGGTATCTAATTTCAATAAGCCATGAAGTAGCTCAAGTATTTTTTTTAAGAGGTAACCATGTATGTTAACAGTATAACATGTAAGGATGTGACTGAAAGAGAGTCATAAGGATTAGTGTGAGGATCAATTTTCTTCACTTTATATATCAATGACCTGGAAGAAAGAAGATGCAGTAAGTGGATTACATTTGCTGATGATATAAAGTGAAGGGGCAGTCAAAACAAGGAAGGAGGGCAACAAAATTCAGAATATATAGCCTAGGATCTGGAGACAGATAAGTAGCTTATGAGTATGTAAGGTAATGAGTCTGGGAATGAAAAACAAAAAGAGATAATATCCACTCAATTGTCACACGTTACAAACATTACAGAAATGCAGTATAAGGGTTTAGTGGCAGATAAGGCTCTAACAGTATAAGCAAAAGTGCTGAACAGCGGAAACTGGAAAAATATCTCAAAACTGTAAAATAGAGAAAGGTAACTGTAAAGGAAAAACATATTCAAACTCTGTAAATGAGACTAGTTTTATGACAAAATATTGCATATTTCTAACCAGCTATGAAAAATATGCTGTGGGAAAAAAATGGTAGAATAGGCCTCTGCCAGAAACTGACAGCTGTTGAAATATCTTGATTATCCAGGGACTGGAGATGAAATCCAGGTTTGTGTGGCTGAGGATAGAAGATTAAAAGGAGTCCTTGCTGTGGTACTCACAATTCTAAGGGAGTGGAGAAAGGAGAGGAGGCTCTGGGAGCTGTGGCACTGCCAAGAGCAGGGAGGCATGGATGCCAGTGGAGGGTGGGCACCAGGCAGGACTTCTCTGCACAGGGAATGAATCACCTAAAAAAACAAGGGCAACTAGAATCATAGACAATTTTAAAAAGTGGTTTGACAGGTATTGCTAGGGCAGGCCCAGGTGCGGGTACACCTCCACCTGTGTGTGTGTTCACCCGAGGGGTCAGTCCCAGGCTGGCGCGGCCACTGTCCCCGTGGGTATCCTCCCACTCTCCAGGCCTTCCCTGGAGGCCACAGAGATGGATAAGGATCTCTGTGCTGACCGCAGCAAGGGCTGGATCGGATCTCACGTGGAGAGTGGCCTTTGTGTCGCTCTGATTCTCCTTCTAGCAGCCACTAATTAGGTCTCTGGCTTGTGCCCCTTTGCCGGCGGCCCTGCGGTGCCGCGGCTGGGGTGGCCGCTGCGGCTGCTTCGGAAGCTGCCCCGGCCGCCCCCGGGCCTCCTCTCTGTGTGATCTGCACTTGCTGCTCATTTGTCACAGCCATTATGTAGTCTCCCTCTTTCCTCTCTCAGCTGCCGACAATGTTCCTCTCCCCAGATGTCCCCGTGCTGCAGGAGCAGCCGTGTCCCTGTCCCCCCATCTCTGCAGGTTCCTGAGCGCAGCCCAGACCAAGCCTACCCCGTATTGCTCCACTGCCCGTTCACTGGCATCTCTCTGGTCTCACAGTCCCCTCTGGGTAATCACTGTCTCTGAAAGGGACCTTCTGGGCCCCCTCTGACACACATTGCACTTGGGCCACTCTTGACATCTGTTGCCTGCTGCCTCCAGGGCTGCTGCTCCCTCACTTGCTTTGCTGGCCCAGGGCAAGGCAGGCAAGAAGGGTACACGCATACCCACTCCCTCACCTCTGTTTCTAAAGCGAAAGACCCTGCTACAAAGATCTCATGATTTTTTGGTCCTAGCAGAATTTCCTGAGCCCACAGTGTCTGAGTGAGTCGGAAATTTTAATAGTGTTTTCCTCTCAGCCTTGAAATAAATGTTAACTGAACTGTGAAAAGCAAACT
This sequence comes from Manacus vitellinus, assembly GCF_001715985.3. Lineage (NCBI taxonomy): Eukaryota > Metazoa > Chordata > Aves > Passeriformes > Pipridae > Manacus > Manacus vitellinus. The sequence goes on from NW_021940535.1 coordinate 41,946,170, forward strand.
ATTGACCACGTTTGTCAGAACAGATCTGTACTAACAATATTCAACCTTGCACTGTCCCCTGTGTTTCTTCTTTGCTTTAGAACCATTTGGATTCAAATCCTTTAGCTGATAGTCTATGATCAATTTTGCTTTCCAAAGTCTTGATAGTAATTCCAGGCCAACAGATCTGTCCTGTACAAATCTGCAGTAAAAATACCAATCCATGGTCCTCACCATGACCAGTTCAGTGAAATCAAGCCATCCCACAGTTTGCAGAAAGATCTTGGAATTGAACAGTGTCCTATGCAATGCAAAAGGAAGCAGATGGGGAGTCCAGGTCCTTAGCCAAGCTCAGGTACAGACCCAGCTTGTTTCCTTCCAGCATCTTCTGAGTCAGTCTGAATGCATCACGAACCATGGAGTCACAAGCTGCATTTGATTAGTTATAATACTAAAACAAATAGAATCATTTTGGTTGTGTGACTTTCCCTATGACGGATAAAGCGAGAAACAGCAAATTCCCTAGTGAGTATATATGATTCATATATGATGAATTTATAATACTTTTGCTTTTGACAGACTTTCAGAAGTAGTCGAGACCTGGTCTGCTACCACTCTTCCTAAATAAAATTTCACTTTTACTTTTTCTGTCAGCAAACTTGCTGATAAGCCAGAAAAGATCAGAGAAATAGATGCATTTGGGAGAAAATTTTGTATTATTATTGGGTCTTTGTTCCAAGCAATTTCTACATCTTAGGGATCAAGGTGAGCCTCCCATAATGCACTTGCTAGTAAGCAGGTATTAAAAGAAAGTCTTTCTAGGCATTTATCTCTGAGACATCAGACTGTAAGATGAAAAGGTGGCCTAGGGATTTGCTGACCATCACAGACAATGGCTTGCTATGATTAAAGCTATGTATGATACCTGGACAAAACTACATCAAAGTGCTAATTAGGGTACATGTACTCCCAACTGGTAGCCTCTGAGGGTAATATGCTTTCATTTGTGTTAAAACCCCTAACCAATTCAGAGAATCAGTGTGAGCTAGAAAGATATATCTTTATAATGGACAGTATTACTGCACTCTGTCATCCTTTCTGTGATATATGTTCTCTTTATGCAGAGAAACAAAATTTGTGTTTATCTCACAGTGCTGAGACATCCAATTAAAGAAATTTGTCCTACAAAATCATCTGCTTGAAAGTAAAAATGAAAGAAAATTGGTCTGATTCAGTTATTCCTGATGATAAGTACTTAACGATCAGTTTTCAGGAGCTTCTAATCCTATAATATTCCCAAAAGGCTTGCTGTAATGGGGATAGACCATACTTATACAAAGAAGAAGAGAAAAACATCACCCACACATTGTGCATGAATATAGATGCTTTTAAAAAAAAATTGTCTAATTTACCAAGGCAAGCAATTGATAGGTAGCAGATCAACCATTTCATAGAATGAAAATCTACTGGTAATGAAGCAGCCAGGATGCAGAGTGTGGTGTGTGTTAGAGATTCTGCCTGGTTTGCAGCGCCATGTGCTTTGAATGCCCCTCTGGTTGTGGCAGGTCTGTCGGGAAGACAGTGGTGCCTCTTCCCGGGGGAATACTGCCTTCCTCTCCAGAACTGACACATAAGAGATGGGGCTACAACAAATCAAGTCATACCATAGTAGGGAGGGACATTATTCACCCTGGAGAAAAAAGCATCCAGCTATTCTCCTGCTGAGTCATAAAACTGAATACACTTAAATGTAAAAGAAACCAGACCTATCTCTACGACTCAGACTGGTTTTGATACCCTTTTATCTAAAAAACAACAGAACCCAATTGTTTCTTGGTTGAGCAGAGACCATTTGGAGGCCATATGGACATCCAGGTTTTATTGCACATGCAGAAGATATTTTACAGTAACAAGTCTACACTCTCAGTGCTTCTTCACAGGGTGAGGCTGCAGGGAGATCAAGTAAGCTTTTCTTTAAAGAAGGAAACAAAACAGTAGGACTAATGCTACTAAGTGCATTACATTTACTGTTCCACTTCATCTGACATAGAAGCAGGTAAGAGTCACAAAGGTCTATTGAAAATGACTGCAAAGGCGACAACCCTCCGGAAACTCAGCTGCTTTCATTTATTGCTTACTTGAAGAAGTAATTAGGGTTCTCACTTCTTGGCTAATGCCTCCTAATGGTCACTTTATTCTTGAAATTTGTACAGTACCTTGACAGTTGGAAGGTAAGGTAATTGTATAAAAATATTTACCAGGAATTGCACAGTAAAAATATTTTCTTTCAGGATATGAAGGAAGGCTTATGACTTTCTTTTTCTGCAGAGAGGTAGAATAGAATAATTTGTTTCATAGTGTCCAGACAATAGAGACAGGTAATGGGAATACATAATGATAATTCAGCCCAAGCACCGTAAGTGTGAAAGGCCGATCTTCTGGCCAAACAATGCTCTACCGATAGGAGCTCCTACTTTTCATTTAGTTGTTTCAGTTGGAGAGTAGAGTTTCTTTCATTCTTTACGTAATTTCAACTTGTATTTGAGAAAACTAGAGGCAGCACTCTCTGCTAGTCAGTTGTTTTATTCCCCTTGCCCACACACGGCTTCCACTGCAGAAGTGTGAGTTAAAGACCTGGGCAAGTGAACAGCCCTGGAGTGCACAGCCATGGCAGGGATGCATACAGATCTCTCAGAGGTGCCAGGACTAAGAGGAGTGTGAGGCAGTAAACAAAAGTGCCTCTTTTGTCACTAAAGCTGGAATGGATTGATGCAGTACTGGCCTGGCTATGCAAGGAATTATAGCTAAGGAAGGGTTTCAGTACTTGGCCTGTAACGTGTCTAACAGAAATGTCATTCTAATCAGAAATGCATCATTTCCAGTGCAATTTTATCAGAAATCTTTGGTTTGTCTATTATAGCTGATTCCCTACTTCCAGTGACAAAGCAAATGGAGACTTTACATCCACAGACTCCTGACTCAGCATCATCAATAACTGAGCTGTTAAAGTACTTCCTTCTTGTTGAATGGCACCTTGTTCACAATGAGAGCCTGTTGCATGAAGACCATTTTGCTTTTAAAAACTAGAGTGTTCTGTACTAAAATTGTCCCAATACATACTTTTCAAAACTCTTACTGTCTTTGTCAATGTGTAAAATCCCATTTTTTCCACAGATTCATGATAATTCAAACTTAGGTGTCAATCACTTTTTCATTCCCAGGAAACAATTTTGTACCATGGAATATACTCCATAGCTGTCATGGCATAAAGTCAACTATTTGAAAAGGATAAATAATATTTAAGGAAATATGTTTTGCCCTGCTTCTCTGGTACTGCTTTTAAAATTCTGTTTCTCATTGTATTTTTTCCTACAACCTGGCTTTGTGACACTGCTGTTTGCATGCAGAAGCTATTTAAGTGGAACATTGCACTTCACTTGTTCAGAGCTTATAACGAAGAAAAATGTGCAAAAGCATTACTTTGCAAAAACAGATAAGTAAGCACACTGCCTGTCAAATTTTGTCAGCCATGCTTGGCAGACAAAAAAATAAATGACTGCATAATCCCGGTACAAGAGTCTGCAATCTACAGGGCATGAAATGTCTTGGGGACTAGGAGTTTGTATCCTGCATTTCTTCATACATCTCACTAATTTTCTGCTTCTTTTCCTAGGCTGCAGAATCTACAGTGTATTGCAAAACACTAACTGTGAGGCCCCTCAAATGTATGTGGGATCAATCCCTTATGAGATATTATCTCATTAAGACTGGTCCAAACCCCAACCTGCTCAGTGATATTTATATTTCTACATTAAGTTGACAGAATGCAAAGAATTGTTACAACAGGGTATTCAGCACAGACTATGCATTGCTCCACAATAAAAAAAAAGAGAGGGGAAGGCTTATTTAGCTTAACTGCTCTCATAAACAGCCAGAGGTAAAAAAAAAGCTATTAAAACTAATAAGCTACTCTTCCCCAGTATCTGTCTGACACTACTTCTCTGTGTTACTCATGGTATCTGGCAGTGTTTTCACTTAAAACAGGGTTGCTGTTTGTTTTTCTTGCCAGCCCTGCAATCCAGATCTGCTTTTATTTGGGAAAAGTGAGACTATTTGGTGATGCTCCCGACAGAAAGAAAATAAGCAGTTTGTATGCATCCCGTGTATGTGGGCTCACTTCTCCACTGTGCCTAGGTAATGGCACTGTGCTGCAGAAGGGAAACACAGAACTGTGGCTGCGCCTTGCAGGCACTCCTGAAAAGCTGAAGCCAGGACACAAGCTGCCCTGTTCTCTAGGCTGAACCTCCAAAAAGATTACATACTAAGATTTTCTACCAGCCAAAAGTCACTGAGGGTACTGGCTCCTCTGCCTTTGCCCTTTCCTGATCTCACATATCCCCTGTGTCCAAAGATGGAGAAAAGGTGTCTTAAAGCACAAAAGGGGAAACCTCAACCTAAAATCTTATTTAAAGGAGAAGCTAACTTGCAGTGTTGTAGGGAACAGCAACACTATTCTCTCTTGGAGGATTTGGAGCAAGAGCAGAGATGTGTGAGATGCATCACTTACAAAAAGAAGCAATTTATGCTTCTCTGTTAGCTGCCAATTATTCTGAATAACTGGGCAAATCATAGGTACAGTTCTAGAGCTCCCTCCTTACCTGGCCATGGAGGACTAGCAATGCAGAGCTCATGAATCATGAAGATAAATGTGATGAAGAGCAATAGTTTTGACCAAATATTTCTTCAAATTCCATCTAAATGCAATGATAAGTTCTCCTTTCCCATGCCTGTCTCAGCAAGAGATGTGACAGCCGCAGAGTGAGAAGACATAACAGAAACTGTAGAAAATAAATTAATCCAGTTCTAACCATCTGAACGTACACAAAGCACAGAAGAGAGCTTGAAGAGAAGAGCATCTTACTTTGTAAATTCAAATCAGAGGAGTGGATTTTTTCTGCTTTCAAGAACACTGCAATGCCATTCATCTCCACAGTAGGCTGAAAACCAGCATGAGAGGAGGAAATGAGGACCAAAACTAAAACAAAAGCTTGTAGCATTCAGGTGCTTAAGGGAAAGAAATTTGCCTTTGGTTATGAAATTGCTAGTATAACTTTTGTAATAAAAATGTTGGGCCATTAAAAAGAGGCTAGTTATCCATGCCAGTATTTTCTAGATTTGTCCTTCCAACATTAACTTCATTCCCTGAAGGAACTGGAAGATCCAGGTTTTTCATAAACTATTTTTCATATGTTCTGAAACTAGGATGTCAGTGATCAGATTTTAGACTAGATAATAGTTATCTGCTTTAAAGTATGTTTCTACTTGTAGTAACTTTCCATAACTATATGTAATAAACAAACACATAAATCTGTGAAAATGGGAGTGTTCTTTTACTAGTTGAATTTTAGTTAACTAGTATCAGGAAAAAATAATCAAGTGTAGTATAATAATTGGAGGTGCTCCTTTCCTGATGATCTTCAGAAAGATTACTTGCAGGTGGAGAATGGAGATTATATCCTAACACTCCTGCACTATAGCATGCTGTACCTTGTATACCTGAACTGCTTGTGGGGATATCAAATATTGCAAGGAAAAAAGAATGGGGTTCTGCCATTATGAATTTCTGTGATACACCTATGGGATAGAACAGGGAATATTACCCATCCTGAGTGGAACAGTTCAGTTATCAGCAACTCGTTGAAAAAAAAGGTTATATTTTTCCAATCATATGAAGTTCTTGAAAGATTTTTCTTATGGCTTAACATTACCTACTACGTAATGTGTGCCAGTATTCCTTTACTGTCTATTTATGAGCAGTATGTTGCTAATATTCAATAGTCAACATTTTTTCCCTAGAAATAATATGCGCTATCTGTTTAAAAGCAAAGTTTAAAGGCTTGTCTTGATGAAATTGCCTTCCAGGAAACTCATTTGTACATGCCTTCTGAAAAATGGCTGACATGGTCTGACACAGATGATGTTAATGCACTCGTAAAGGTGGATATGGCCATGAATATCTGCACATACAAATAATAGTAAAACATTAGATATTTAAAATCCCATACTACTGAAAAATGTCTATACTTCTGCCTGTATCAGCAAACAGGGCATTCTGTATGTAAGGCTGTTTTTCACCAGTAGAAGAGTTTTCCAACGCAATAGGCTGAATCCTGGGGAAATTTCCTTTCAATTCATACAATTTTCCCCACAAGTGTATGAGTGAGATACCTTGACTTAATGATGTCATTTCAGTTCCAGGCTCTTCAGTGGCAATTACCAAAAGGGGAAAAAAAATAAAAGAATGAATTCCCTGGGTGCTTTTGTTAGTTCTTCATTATATTTTCTTTGAAAATTTTTCTTCCATACTTCATCTTGAGCTGCCTTTTTTCAAGCTGAATACCCCTATTGCTTCTGCTGAATACACGGACATGACCACCCACACTTAGAAAAACCTTACCTCTTGCTGAGTTCCTCTGAAATGGTAGGCAGCAGGGCTCATGCAGCAATAAAACTTCATGATCACAGGGGAAGGAAATAGCGCAGGCTAGGAATCCTCCTGCTGTTTCCATATGATTTCCTAATTTCAAAATAGGCTGAGAAATAATAGGGGGGAAATACATTGTGAGAGTTTCCTCTGTGCTCCTGTGCGATTTCCCACCTATCCTGTCGTGAGTGCGAGGAACTCCATTAAACTGCTACCCCAAAACCAGCAGTTTGGCAACCAGTCTAACAAGTAGGAAAACTTTATTCTACAGTATTGTAAAAGGAAGTTTTCCTCTTGGACTAAGGAAGTGGAATTATAGGGGGTTACACCTTCTGGCTTTTATTTTTTTTCCTGCCTCCCAGGAGGACTGAGATCTTGATTTGGAGCATGTGAAAGGTTACACTCATTTACACTTAGCCCTCAGTTTGGTCCAATATTAAGGTGAGATCCAGCTGTGATGATTTTGAAATGTGTCCACACAGACAGTCAGAACATCCCTGGCAATTTGGGGACTGGGATGCAGACGGTGCTGGTTTATCTCTAAGGACAGCTACCGGGTATCACCTTTCAAAGGTCCCCCGAATAAAGCATTTTTTGGCTGAAGCTGTTCATTTTAGTCTTTTACTACTTTCCTTCCCTATAAACCTTTTTCTGTAAATGGTCAACTTGTCCATTGATAACTCAGACTAAAAGACTATATTTTCAACTAGAGGTTCATGTAGAATAATAATTTTAAGGATACAGAATGAAAGGTAGGTAGAGTTTGTTTCATACTACAAATACCAAGTTGGTGGCAAAGTTACTTCAAAATATAATGACTTTACATGTCAGGTTTTTTAAAAAATAGCAAAAATAGTGTTATAAAACATATTGATTATGAAAACCAGGGCAAACCTAGATTTACTCCTCCACCCAGAGGACTGCCAGCTTTACACTGCATTATGAACAACACAGCAAAATCAACCAAGGACTAAATTATCAGGTCTGTCATATACACATTTGAAATATCTCTATTCCAATGTACCATTTCCCGTACACCCCGGTACAGTAAGCTGTGTGAAGTCATCCCACCAGTGACAAATCACTTTTTGGATTGCTTGGGGTTGTTTTGGTTGTTCAGTTAGGTTTTTTGATTATTTATTTTTTTTTGTTTCTTTTGTTTTGTTTGGGGGGGGTGGTTTTTTTTTTACTTCAGAACAACCTATTAACATTATTTGAACATGCATTTTTTTGTGGTTTCCTTTTCCTCTAAACTGATTGTTTAAAGACTAACCCACTAAAGGAAGTGAATGAAAACTGACATCATATTGTGTCAGATGATTAAGAATTCCAGAATTTTTATTTCAAAATATAGTTGATTTTCTGTACCTTTAAACAGTGGATTTTTACTGTTTTGCCACCTAATGAGAGTACATGTGGTCTTCAGAGCTGAAGTCACAGAGGAGCACTGCTTTTAAATCTCATGAATTTTCTTTTAGACTTGTTATTTGCTCTTCTCTCTCCCTCCCCAGAGTTTCAGCACTTTTGAACACCTCAGAAGAAGTGCTAATGTTTTACTTCAAAGAAAATGTCCTAGGTACAAACTGACCTGCTACAACAACAGGCAGGGTACCATCACTCTCCGGTACTGGTCTTGTTTCGCTTTTTGTCTGAAGTCTGTTATGGGGGCCGGTTAGCAGCAAAAGGTCAGGAGAGTGGAGAAAATGTGTACTTAGGGGAGTCACAACTGGTGGGAAGTGGAGCTCAGCCATGCCAGGCCCCTCTGTTGCCTTCCCTGGTACTTTGATCTCTCACTCTCTGGGTAGGTTGGGCTCTCCCACTGTACATTAGCACAGGCTGAATCCCATAGTGGGACTGTTGCTCAGCAACAGCAGCAAGAACAATTTGGTTTTGGACCATTCAGAAGATGATTATGTTTGCGGCATGTTCCCCCTTCCCCCCCCTTTCCGATACCTATTCCTGGATATTGTAAATATTCATCTGAGTTTTGCATATACAGTAGTTTCCCCTCTAGGTAAAAAACATACCATCCAAATGAGCTTTTAAGAGTACTTTACTCTGATGCATGCCTACATTTCCTCTCATTCAGTGGGTATAATGTTGCACATGAAATGGCATTGTTGGGCTTCTGGGGGGTTTATTTGTTTTATCTGTGTCAGACAAATTTCAGCTGGAGCAGGGCCGGGCTCTTTATGACAGTGCTGCTTCATTGCTTTGTTTGAGGCAAATAAAACAAGTGAAGTATTTAAATAGTTGTGAACACCTGAATGACTTTAAAGCATTTGAGCAAATGACAGGTTCAGATCTCCAGATTTCCAATTTCCTTCCTAATTGTTTCTTTATCTACACATCTCTCAGCATCCCATTAGAAAACCAATCCCACGCTCTCAACTTAAAAGAATTTGTCTAGGGACTATAATGCAATATGTAAATCTTTGTCATACATTTCCCCGTGCTTTCACTCGCAGTAGTAATTTATTCTGAATCTTCCAGTCTTCTTCCTATTAACATATACAGAACAGTTGCAAGGGTAACTCTCCAGGTCAGCCATCCTGATCCACCCACCCTTTTGGCAAGGCCTTCCATTGTTGGCGGATAGCAAATAAACCATTCCTGGCTCCTTTGTCTTTAGTGCCTCCTTCATGCCCTGCAGAGCAGTGTACAGACACCCACCCATCTGCGTCATGCTCATGGAAGCTAACTTGGATATCCTATTCACAGATATCACGTGCAACTTTCCCCTTCTTTCTTTCCCCTAAACACAATGGAAAACAAGAACGGATGGAGAAAAAAAGGAATTCAGAAGTTGTTTTACCTGCTAAAACCAATATGGATGTGTGTGTGTGTTTGTGTTCAGTAGCACTGGGTCCCAGCCCACTGAATCACATCGACAAGTTACTAATAAAATATATATGATCAGCAACTACATTACTCTGCTTTTAGTGGGATTTGTGTTTGTGTACCTTACCAACTCAGTCAAGCGTAGGTTGTTTTCTTCTGGTGTAGATATATGGTGGGAATCTGGTATTTTAGCACCACCCCTGCTATACCTTTCCTCTCTCACATCTTATTTCTGCCCTTGACAGCCCTCTGAGGCTGTGAAGTGACCTGCTGTGAACTGCAAGCTTACAGGGAAGACAAAAGGAAGAAGGTGGAAAATCTGGCATTTCTCTCAGCTTTTTAAGGGCACCTTGTTCTGTCTTGGAGGTGTCCTCGCGCTCTGGGCTCCCTGTGGAGTGGCAGAGCAGGCAGTCGGGTGCGGGGGCTGGCAGGCACTTAGACACCCACCCACCTGCAGCTGCCCTGGGCCGCCACGACATCGGAGATTCAAGCTTGTCCCTCTCCACAGCACAGCATGGATCCTCGCCCCTGCAGTCTTGTTCTGAAACCTCTGATGGGGATCCACACCACACAGAAGAAACCTTTTATAGATTGCAGCCTGCAAGACGTGTCTTGCAGACAGTACACACACGCACACAAAGTCAAATGGCACTAGAATAAGTTCTGCTTCAGACTCCCCTTAATGCATGCCCAATAACAAAAGAAATTTTTCCTTCCTAATTATCTGTTGACCTAAATACAAAATCGTTTTTTTTCCTCACTTTCCTCAGTGCAAGCTGTATTTAGCATATAAGTGTACATTTTTTGTATCTTAAACACTTTTCTTTTTATAATGCAGGTTAAATGTTAATCAATGAGGTAATCTTCATAAAAATTACTAGGTATCGATGTTCAGTTCCAACCAGATATTTCCTCATTATATTGAAGGAACAAATTACCAACTCCTGCTGCAATGAACTCCTTGATACAACATGCATTTATCCAGGCCCCATAGGGGTCATTACAACGAGATTCACCTCTGTGTGTGCATGTATATATTTAAAAATAACCCCCTCAAATCTCTCCTTTGGTCTTTCAGCAGGGAACATATCAAACAGCAACAACAAATCTCACACACACATCAATATCTTGCTAACATTGTTGAGTTTCACTGAACCCAATGCCAAATTAACTTTTACAGGGCAATTACAAAATCTTATAATCATGCAAATTAGTAGTAAGCAGCTTACATCTTCCAATTAAATTGCCACCTGCTATTCCAAGATCCAAGTTAGCCACGATAAACTTTTCCTTTTTTCTTTTTAAAGAGAGACTCTTTGTGTGTAGACTCATCGATGTATGGATTAGCCTTCCCAGGGGCAGGGGTCCAACTCAAAGCAAGAACAGACAGGTTATTTTGGCTAAAGAAAAAAACCCAAAACCATAGTATGAAGAGAAAAGGGCATTAAACCCAGACTTATTATCGAATTTGCGTGTCCACATGCACTCCTGATCTCAGGGTCACATCCTGGCTGCAGCATAATCCTGTACCCAGACAAGATCCTGGCATCACCTATTCTCTCCCTCCCACCTTCTACCTCCCTCTCCCTCCCTGTGTGAAGCAGAAAAGCCATTACTACCCAGGCCACCATTGGCCTCTGACTCCTGGAGATCAGTGTCCCCCAGCACAGTAACCCTCTCTCTGCTTGGTCCACAAACATCCATATGTCCTGTACCTTCTTCCTTACAGAATGAACACATGGCACATTTCAAAGCTTTCTCCCAGCTCCCTGCAAGGTAGAGAGTGGGATGAAGTCATCAGTGGATGTAATTTACTTTAACATGAGGCAAGAAGGTGAGGATATTTAATAGATTTGTATTGAAAAAAATAGGGATTTAAGAGTCAAAATCCTGAGTTTACAACAGCAAAAAAAAATATAATTTTTATTACTTATGAAGCACAGATAAGAAATAAGAAATTAAGAAAATAAGAAATATTTTTTTGCTGAGAGCAGACAGAACCCAGCACTGCTTGGGTTCCTAAAACAGCAAGGATGCCAAAACATACTGTGGCCTACAGAATTAACTATGATGATGCAAATGAAACATCTCGGAAGAAAGGTCAGGCATGAAACATAGCAGATAATGAGAACCAGTGTCAACTCTGGAATATGCTACAGAATTAAATTCTTCTTTCTTTACCATCTTCTTCTCTCCCTTACCTTACTGCCTCTCAGAGGACATCCACAAGACTTGACTTGCACACTGGGATAGGATCTGTGCACGTGTAAGGCAGTGCTGCCTTCAGTTTCCAAGAGGTCAGTTATCAATGATTTGTAGCCAATAGTGTTGTTCTTCAAAATCAGTTTTGCTGACATCTCTCCTGATGATATTCGTATGGTCTGGACAGAAAGCTGTCCTTTTACAGAGGGCTGCAAATTCTCAGTTTTGAGGAATCATTAATAATTTGCAGCCAGCAGCCCAGGTTCTTCTGAGGGGCAGCTTTTCAGGCCAACTTGGCGGATCTCCCCAGATATCAAGCATTCCCATGGCCAGACTCCAGTCCCGGGTGTGTTGCCGTCACGGCAGTGCAAGTTTGATGGCTTTTTTGGAGTGACTCCTTGCTTACTCAGTCCAGTTATTATGGTTCTTTCCTGACTCATAAAATTGCTTATAGCTAAAAGGAATTGGGGTTTGCTTTTGTTATTTTAAGTGAAAACTAAACATCTGAAGAGAAAAAATAAACAGCTACTGAGCTGTAAAAATGGACTCATTACTTCTGCCACCGGCCTCACTGCAGCTGTTCATAACCACAGCCATACAGCCTAAGTCCAGCACAAAACACAACTATATCCCTGGAAAAGGTAACAGGAACCATTGATGTCTTCATTAAGAGTAGGGTCTCCACTATCTTCTCCCTTCTTAGACATTACAAATGCAGCATCATCATAGGATATGTGGATTAGACTTTTTGTCTTTGAATACACCAATGTTTAAAAACTCTGTTTGAATATTTTAAAGCATCTTATACTCAAGGATTTGTCAATGGAGTTCCAGCATGACTGAGATTTTGATTCATGTCTGAAAACAACATTATTTCTTTGTTGTTACGCAGCTAGTTTAGGTTGAAGATCAGAATACCAAATGCCTATAGAAATTCCTATCTTGCCTTACAGCCCAGAATTTCTATAGATAAGCAAACATATTTACAATCAGTAGCAGTTGTAGTTTGTTTACTGGCAGTATATTGGAGCACCTTTTTCATACATGGAAAGAGTGAGAGAAAAAAAACCATGGTTCTTGTGCCAGATAGATGTGAAAGATTACACAGCTGCAGTGTCTTGAGGTTACAAAGCTGCCAGTTTAACAAGCAAGATAAGCAGCAATACTGATGTATTTATAGCAGTTTAGACACTTATATTGCATTTTAAAAGATATGCATTGAACCAATCCATAAATAGTATGGGGTTCATAGGTTTATTGCTGCCTTAGTATAATGGAACCTTACAATATAAAAACATGTCAATAAGAAACTTCTGTGGTAATGGCATCAGTAATAAGCTCTTTGGGGCAGGGGCTGCTGCCCTTTTGGTGTGTACGTGGGCAGAGGCTTGCACAAAACAGCAGTCATCTGGCTGGGACCTTGAGCTGCCATTGTAATGTAAATATTAGAAAATAACAACACGAGATCTGAAAGACACAACAGCCTCTGACAGGAAACAGATCATTATCTTGAACAATATGTTCAATTAATATTTGTTTAATAGTTGCGACCTAATTTGGATATCTTGTATGCATTTCAATAGATTTTACAGCGTGTCCTTGGACATGGCAGATTGCAAATGTGCTGGATGAAGCAGCTCAAGTCTATAAGCTGCCTCACAGGAAAAGCAAGAAAGCACAAAGATCTACCAGCTCACTAGAACTTAAGGCAGTGAGATATTTTCTTATTTAAGAAAAGGTACATCAAGCAATAAATTAAATTCCTGCTTTTCAATACGCACATCCAAAAAGCAATTTGTGTGGTCTGCTTTATTGGCTGACAAAACAAAAAAGATGTACAATTTACTATTGTAAAATCCTTTTACTGTCCCCAGTTATATGTAAATGGCAAACATTTTGTAGTGCTGTCATATGTTACCAAGTGGGGCAAATTTTCCAACAGGTCAAAATGGCTTTGCACCATTTCTGTGATAAGGAGAGTGCTGGGACAACTCTGAGCTGTCATCACTGAATTCTCACCTGTCTCCATGTCACACAGTGCTGTTTAAGGATAAAGCTCTTGGCTTGTCCTCTTGACCAGCCTAGGCCTTTATTGCTTAAGTGTACAATGTATTAGGGGTTAAAAGCAATTTCCCTGCCAAGAACACTTTTCTGACTGGGGACTTCCTGTGAAAATTCTGGCTTCAAGAGGAAAGTAAGAGACGGTATGTTAAATACTTTACTACTTAGTTTTGAAAGTGATGACGCTTTCCAAAATAAATACTGAAGAGGTTCTTAAGCAATATATGCTTTGGACTGTAACTGTAGGCTGGCACTCAGCCACAGTTAGGTGGTGTTTGGTTCTGGTTTCCCAGCCAACCTCTCATGAGTAAGTGTTAAAATGTGCAGTGAAAGAGTGATGAGGAAGAAGTGATGAGGGAGAAGCTGAGATTACCTCTCTGTCACAAATTGCCCTGCTAAGGTCAAAGTAAATGTTATTAGAAGTGAAAGCTGATCAGAATTCCATATGAAATGTAACCCAGTGACATAAAGTTTCCTCTTTCAAACCTTCAAGTCTGCATTGAGATGAGTGACATCCCTCCTCAAATGCTCTCGTTCATATTCTTTGTCTAAATCTACTGCTCCTCAGACAACCCCTACTCATGATGGAAGCTCATATTTTTCACTTTTGAGTCCTTTGATTTCCTACAAAGTTGAAGACACTTTCCCCACAGGTACTGCCTGATGCCACTGGCACAGCTATGTGAGGCTCTTGCTTGGCATTGCTGCCTCTCTGTCACATCCATCTCTGAACACAAGCCCAGGATCCCTGAGATGTTACATCTGCATGGGACTTTCAGATTGCTGTACACCAATGCACATGTGTTTGTTTCAAAGTCAACAACAAATGTAACATTAAACACCCTTGACTGCTCCAGTGAACAGCCTTGTCTGCTTCATGTTGCAAAACAGACCTAATTCTTATTGTAGCTGGTTTGTGATTGAACTAATGGTGCATGCAGAATCATAATTCAGCAAAGTGAATTAAATTATCAAAGAGTCTTTTACACTCAACACTTATCACTGTCTATCCAAAAACCAAAACAACGTACTTGTGGGAGGGCAAATTTTTTCAGACAGCTTAGAGGGAGTTGGATGGCCAGCTGTTGGTAAAGAGGAGGCAGAGACAGCAATTCACAGAAGCATTGAGGGGCTGGAAATATGCAAATAAAAAATCTAAGCAAATCAGTAACCATCCAAAGGAGAGGCACCAGTGGATTGTAGGAATAATTTCCTCTTGCAGATCTCATTTGTAAGGCACTGACTGTCATTCATTACCCCTACAGTTTAACAAGGGTCATGAATTATTTGTTTGGGATTATTTTCCTCTTTTGGCAGGAGGGTCCTCAGGTGCTTCCTGGCTCTTTCAGGGCAAGGTAAAATTTGTCACTTAGTTCTTTTCCAAATAAGAACCTGACTAAGGCTCTCTGCACGGCAACAGAAACTTTTCTTTCAACTCTGAAGGAGGCAGATCTAGTGTCCCCGGTGCTCTTTTAACAGCCAGTGTACCCGGCTTACCAGATCACACACCTTCACCTGACCAAGGAGAACTGTTGACTTTCAGGACCATGCAGAAAGGCATGTTTGTTGAGCCTTTTCTTTCTCCCCTGAGGAAGCTATTTGAAGATTGCTGTGAAGTACTTATTTGTTTGACTCTGTTATTTTGTTTCACTTGGTAGGGAAGTTATTTTCCTTACAGGGTGCACTGTAAGGAAATAATCCTTAGGGCCAGAACAAATCCTAGAAGATGCTCAGCTGACCCATCTCAAATAAGACTGAGACCAAGATAAGCACTAACTACTGTGGTGTTTATATTGCAAAGGAGAGTTTTGGCTTAGCAGACAATATCTCTTACAGGAAGTCATCTCTGAAAAGTGTTTAGCCAATCCCTCTATTTTTATATCCTCAAAAAGTCATAGAAGTCATAGAATTTTCTCAGCAAAAGAGGTAGATCTGGATCTTGGTTAAGTGGGGGAACAGAAGGCAAGATGCCACTTTTCCCTTCTACTTCTGCGGTGCCAGAGACCATCTCATAGTTCTTAAATGAATAACAATGGCAGCTTCCATCTATCACAGTTTCTTTCTTCTTGAAAGATCATCCTCCTTGTGAAATCTTAATTAATTTCAGTTATTCCGTTTCTTTTCAACTGTTTTCAGACTGGACCTGAAGAGCACTGGTGGATTGCAGTTTCACTGAAGGAAAAATGCTGTTTGGGAATGTTGTTGAGACCATGGCCATCTTACCCCAGTTTGGAAGGATCAGAAAGTTGGAGACTCCAAAAGCAGGATCATTTCTAACTGCGTCTTATCTGAAAGATGTTTAAGAACCCTAGTTTTTAAAGATCCATACAGTTAGAAGCTTCACTGGTTCTGCAGACTACCTATTTCTTTCCTGTCTGTACAATTTGAGAGTTTTTCCAAATGTCCTGTCCCATTTTTCCATGTAATAATTCAACCTATTACTTCATGTCCAAAGCACAAGACTATATTAACTTCTCCCAGCACTGGAATTTCACATACCTAGGTGACTATTACTGTGTTTTCCTCCCCATTATCTCTTATTCACGCTAGACATCATCTGTTCTTTCAGTCAGTCCAAACAGCTGCATTTTCTAGATCTATGATCATTCTCAGTTCCTTTATTCTGGACTCACCACCCTTCTCAAAATGTCTCAGACTGGCAAGTCTGCTGCTGATTCCAAATAGGGCTGTGTGCAGCAGAAAATCAGTCTCACCTGTCTTTCCAGCTGTGCTTGCAAAGAAGAACATGGGACAACAGATTGAAATTATTGACTTACCAGGCTGATTCACTGTAATGTCCTGCTCTACTGAGTTGCCTGCTCTAGGTTATGTGTTTGTGCAGATGATTAACTCTGCCTAGGTGTGCTACCCAGTACTTCCCCCAGACTGACTCCAGCTTGTCGAGATTGTTTTGTATTCAAGGGCTACCCTGCAGTAAATATTCTTGCAGTCCCTTCTGGGATTCTGTCATCTGTATAATCTCTAGTCCTTCATCTGTTAATGAAAAAAAACAAGACAAAAACAGCCTCAGTAGAACCCCATTTGAAGTATCCTTCCATTTCTAGCCAGCTCCTGGGATTCAGATCTGATCCCTATTTTGTTGACCCAGTGCTGATCCCTGAGCAGGAGAGAACAATTTTACATAAAATTCTGACACAACCCTTATTCTTTTCTACTTCTATTGTGTCCCATAATACAACTAATAATAGGGCAATGAAATCATTGCCTCCAGATGTTTCCCAACAGAATTCACCAAAAGTGTAGTGAAATGATCTCATTTAAATCCCATTCCTCACAAAGCATTGAACCATACCAGCCAACACCAACACTGGTTCCAGTGTGGTCATCATGCAATTTCCTTGACAGTCCTGGACAGTTTCAGGGAGATTACAGATGGATGGGGCCCATTTGGTTCCAGCTGGACTGAAGTGCAGATGGATCCCAAATGTCAGAAAATGGATCCTTACAGTTGAAATACTTGTGGATACTCAAAATTCCCTTGGAAAGTGACAGTTCTGGAAATAACATTTTCAGTACCAGTAAATTAGTCCCAGAATGGCATTTCCTGGCATGTCCACAGTCTGGATGTGGTTAACTTGAAAGAGACGCAGAAAAAATATTGAAGTGAAGATATTATTGTGCACAGAGGTGCCCCATGGGAAAATATCTAGTCTTGTTCTCTCACATCTGAAAGTTCTTCTTTTTATTTCAATAGTGCTAAGATTGATACAGGTAATGAAACTCAGGGAAGCTGCTGGCTTGTTTGAAAAATAGGACAGTTATTTGGGTGTGTTAAAGCAGCTCAGACAGACAGCTATTATAACGTACTGTGAATATTTTATTTCCTTGCTGTGGAAGGATAAGTCTACCTGGACAAAGCTGTTCAGCCTCCAGCTCCAGTGGTGGGACATGGCAGGAGCACTACAGAGATGTAATCGTCCAGCTAAAGCCCTGTGACCGCTGACAGTGCTCAGCACTTTGCAGGATCAACAGCTGGCAGGAAAAATGTTTGAAAGTGAAGTGTTAAGATCTTGAGAACATAATCAACTATGTTTTCCTAAAAACCAAACAGAGCCCAAATTCTCTGAAGGACCTGAAGCTGGTGTTGCTGCCAGGACAGCCAAAAACCACAGGCTGAGAAACCTGATTTGTCTGGGATGCTCCTGAGCGCCTAAAAGACGCCCGGCAGATTCCAGCACTGACGAAAGCAGCCACAAGCACAGCAGGTTCAAGCATGCCAGGATTTTATCCATGCAGGCAGAGAAGAAAGAAAACTCTGCTGAAATTCCTGCTGATTTCAAAGGAGGATCCTTAGAGATGTCTGCCAGTTAGCTCATTCTGTACTGTCCCTTTCTATAATGGAACCAGGAACAGAGATATACATCAAATATAGACCAGCCACTCAGAAGTGCATGCAGATACCAACACTTTAATTACTTTTATAGGTAATACTTTATATCAGTTCCAGTAGGGACTGTAGCCTGGACTATAATTTTGAATGAAAGATCTCAAATTCAAGATTAGTTTTGAATGTGTGTGGGAGAGAAAATAAAAAAAATCTCCTTTATGTGCAGTCCAAATTTTTTATATTTGGACTGAGTGATCTGCAGAGCAGATGGCTAAATAATTTCTAGGCTTCTCATAAGGAAGCTGAATTCTCTGTATTTGCAGATATGCACATATAGGTACAGTTTATCTTGCTGGAAACTTGCACTTACTCTGAGATGTTTCACTAGGTCTATGGGCTGCACACAGGGCATCTTAACATCCTGGATCTCTGGCTCCAGAAGATTTGCCTGTGTCTTCTGCATAATAAACAGACCAGTGAAATTGTTTACCACACAGAAAATCAAAATATTTCAGTCTAAAAATCGATATATGTTAGCTGATATGATATGTGAACTGTACTAGTCCAAGATGTGATGTATGCTTTGCTTTAAGTTCATACAAATGTCAGTGGATATTTAACAGATTTTACTTTTTTTTTTTTTTAAACTGCATGAACGGAATGCTTTTCTTCCTTCTCATTTTAAATATGAACATTGAGTGACATTTCCTCTAATTTGGAAATAAAATATGGCAGTAACATTATTCAATCTGTGCATGAGAAAATGGATGCCTTGCTCCTGTTACAGAGATAAAGCATGGCTTTTGGGCCATCCTAGTAATAAACTATAAAGAGAACACAGCTGTCCTGAAGTAATCTGCTTACATCTTTCTGGGTTTTCTCCAATGATTATTACTACAACACTGAAAAGGAATGAAACTGGTAAAAATCACTGTTCTCTGTACTTGTCTGTCTTTTTTTTTTTTATTAGACTGGGAAAAACCTGGGAATTTTTTATGGCATCAGAACCATCCTGTTTATAAAGGGGCCTATCGCATGTGAAATGACTATGCTTTGGATTTCAGTATTTTGGAAATTCTGTACTAGATCCTATAATCTTTTTACAGTAGTAGTTTGCCATCAAGTACCCCATCCCAGTATTTACCAAAAGTTAGACATTTTTTACAAGAGGCATTTCAATATTTTATAGTCAAAATGCCTTATTGAGAATGCATGTTGACTCAACTTTTTTTATTATTAACCTATGTATTTTTCTTGCTCCTAGAAGGGATTATTTGCAGATGTTAACATATTTATTTTTCTTGAAATCTTCAAAGAGTTGGCTTTAGGTTTAGTATTCTTTTTTTTGAACCTGAAGTTCCGTGGTTAATTCCATGAAAATGATAGCCACAACATGTACTCCAGTTTTAGCTGCTTGTTTTCTTTTAACATTTTCATTAATAGAGCATCTCCATCTTACAGACGTGAAGTATCCTCCTTAGACCTTTTGAAACCTGAAATGTATCCCATCAGAGAGTACTTCTCCACCCTTTAATGTCTCTAGAAACACACTGTCCATGTTATAAATATCAATAAATCTGGAAGAAAATAACATCAAAATCTCCAAGACAACACACAAAGATACAACAAATCAAAGGCAAAATAGTGATGGTTCAATTAGACTTTTAAATAGGATATTAAAATGAGGTTTCTAGTTAAATACAATTGTCTCTCTGAATTTGGCAGGGAACTCATTAACCAAATGATGTTAAATTTGCACAGATTGTTGAATAAATGAGTAAGATTTGCTTTACATGGTAGCAAACCAGCCAAGAAGCAAGCATACAAAGAACTGCTAGCAGTCCACATGAACAAATACCTTACACAAGGATGAGAGTGTTTTTAAGGATCAGTAGTTGAATAACTACTGTTATCATTAGCTAGTCCTTCATATGGATTAACCCTTATGGTCTGTGCAAGTGGGGGAGTTAATGGCATATGGACACATGTTCCTGTGTGATAATATAAGGCTTCTTGATTGTTTAAAGAATGGGTGTTGTTAGCTGTAATGGTATTAATCAAAGTTTGTAGCTATATATTCAAGACACGTAAAAGCTACATAATTTTAGATACCCATTTACTTTGTTATTTGTTATTTTTTTGTGTTTTCTCTGTGTGCTTCCTAGGAAACATCTAGAGAAATCCAAGTAACTGGATACACAGATATGAACAATGCAGAGGTTTTTCTGAAAAACTGAATCATCTAGACAGAACTTTTACAGCTCACTTGATGATTGGTTTTAGGTACTGCTAGCAATAAATTTTCAGAATATTTTTATAAACCGCAGTGTGATTTCTTTCTCTTAATGAAAAATTTATTTTCTAAAATCCACCAACTTCTGCATATTCATCACCTGGAGTGATAGTTTCATGCACAGTAAGTGTGTGTGAGAAAGCCAGAATAAACAACATTAAGGTATAACCTTTCTTCCAAAGGTGACATGTAATTTTAATTAAGACTTAAAAATAAGATTATTTGTTATCATGTTTATATTCATACTCATTTGATTAACATTGTACTAAAAGCTGGAGAAAAGGCAGTTCTTCATCAGCATGTTCAGCCTACGACTGAAATGAGATCCCAGTTCTTATCTCAGCACATTTGGTAGTTACTTATGGGGTAGTCCCAGTCCAGATCATCATTTCTCAGTCAGAACAGGAAAATTGTAATCACACCCCCTAGAATTTAGAAATCAGCTACACCTCTGATAATATGTGAAACAGCTGGGGAGATCAAGGGACATGTGACAGTTTGTGTGGACGCAATAGAATTCCATCCTCCTTGAAGCTGTTGTTTGACCCTTGCTGCCCACTGGGAACCATCAGTGTCCAGTGCTGTTACCTAAATCCCCACTTGCAAGAGTGGTGGCTGGTGTGGCAAAAGCAACCTAATAATTAAACAATATCAGTAACTCTGGATGCCCCATTTCCTGGCATAGACATGGTTAAAATAGACAGAAGTGAGAGATGGTGATCACAACTAAGCATCAGTTCAAGTTCAGACCTGAAATGAGAGGCCTTGGTAGGAGACTGATGAACATATGTATGTATGGTGATCCATGGGGAAACAGTTTTCATTTGGGAAATAGAAAATCAAAAAGAAGTTTCAGCTAAAGCAAACGTTGGCTTAGTGGAGGGGAAGGACAGTCCAAGTAGCTGAAGGCCAGATTTGGAGGTGGGTGGGATATGCAGCACAGAATCACATTTAAAATAACAAAATAATTCTCAGAAGTGATTTCCCCCAGGTATTTTGAGAAATGAAATAATCACACTGGTCAATACCTATGATGTGATCTCATACCCAGAAGTACAGTTACAGTTTCAAATACCCTCATAAAGTGGTTACGTCATAGAGATGCTTCCAATTTTACAATTGAAAACGGTTCAAAAATACAGCCTTTCTACCAGCATAGGCTATTGAAGCATATTGGAGAAAAGACCCTTCCCACTCATTAATAAAACTAACATAATGCCCCTAAAGGAATCAGAGCAGTTTGGAGTTATACTTAAATTTGTGCACTATTGAAAGGCATTGATATTTCCACTCCGAGAACTGCAGCACATCCACTTACAATATATAGGTTCACAAGGCAATACAATAAAGCAGTATCTAATTCAGCTCCAGTGAGTTCAGCGGAGTTGTGCCAGCCATGGATTCGGCCTCCTGATTGTAAAATACAGCCTGTTACAGTGTGAATTATATGATGTTTTAGATCCAAGTAAATATCAGAAAACAGCAACTATATTCCATTTGCTTCAGAGTTCACTTGGGGACTTTGCAAGAAGAGAAGTCCTGTTTCCATTTGAACAATACCAGGATGATTGCAATATCTTAAAATTAAAAAGAAAGAAAAGAGGCAGACAAATTGCTAAATGGTAAAAGAGAGAAAAGACAAACCATGTTAGGAAAATGACACACAATGGGCCAAATTTATTAAACAATAGTATGAGAATCTGATATTTATTTTCAGTGTTGAATATGCAGGATACACTTAATATTCTCAAGATGCATTTTTCAATCTGCAGTAGTTGTCTTTGTACAGAACATTGTAAAAGAATCAAAAGGAGGAACACACAGTGAAACAACCACACCAGGCACCTTGCTATGTCCCCTGCTAGCTGTCACATTCTTTACTTCTATTCAAACGCAGCATATAGCTGAGATTTTTCCAAAGAACAGTGTTAAGTGTTTCACAGGAAAGGAAAAACAAACAAAGGAGAGTAACTCCTTTGTGTGAAATGATCTGTACCCCCCAACATTTCCACAAGAAGAAATAACTATTTGTTGTTAAACTATAAACTCAAAACAATGAAACATCAATGATTCAAACCTAAGTGAATTGTTAGGGATGTTCTCCAAAAAGCTGGATTCATTTCAGAACTAGATCTACACTGACACCCTACTTCTGGAAAGCTTCATTATTCATTTATGTCTTGCCTTCCTGGAATAGGAAAGGATTTAAGGTTGAGTTGCTGTGACTTAGAAGAATAAACTATTGTCACACAGGCGACAAAATGTAGAAAAAAAGGAAAAAATGTTGTTGCTTCTGGTCATTTAGTCACTAAATCTGATCTTGGTTGCAACCACTTTCCACCTGAGGAGGAACAGCATCCTTTTAAGTCATTTATATCTCTTGGTGCCCTCACACTGCCCTACCCATGTGACATCTTCGTCATTTGTTCCATTTCTGCCTTTATCTTATTAGTTTGACTACGCTTCCTCTAGTCCCTTTGGATACATATACTCCTGCCTGTCCCATTTTAAAGTCAGAAAACATGAACCAGTGCTCAAACTATGTCTCAGATTTTCCAGGTAGTTTTCTTCTGCCTCTGCCACCCTGCTGTTGTGTCTCCCCCTGCTATGTATTATGCTCATCATTGCTAAGGCTGTTGTTAAACTGAAATACAATGCTTGTTTACAGGGAGGCGTACAGGAAAATTATATACAGATTAATCAAAGCAAGGCTTGTTTGCAGGAAGACATGAGGGAAAATTAGACACAGATTGGTCAAAGCAACAAAGATCTGCATCTGGAGGCAGCAGTGCAGATGCTGAAGGCATTCCAATGGCTCCCAGTTAGTGGTCACAAATAACCATCCGGCTCAAGGAAAGTGTGATCTGAAGACTTTAACCCCTCTAAATGCAGATCAGATGGATGGTCTCACCTTCAGAAAAATTTCATCCTTTGCAGAGCATCTGATTGAGGGCACACAAACGTAAGATTTTCCAAGCCTGACCCTAAACTGGAAGGGAAATGTTGAAGGGACACATGTGGAGAAGAACAGGAGCCTCCCCAAAGACTTGGGTGTGCAGATAGGAGTTGGGCTCCTGAAAGGCAACAAGTATTAAAAATTAGTTGTAATTGGTGCTAATAACTGAATCCGATTACCACTGGATCATAGGTGGTGGGATGAGCTTATTAACCCCTCCCTTGGTGACATGAGTTTATTGTAAAGACTTCCATTATTTATGGGAACCATATGTTAATGCATGCCAGTTTGGGGCTTTTTTTTTTTCAGAGGGGAGTACAACAGAAGACTCCTTGCTTCTTTTGCTCTGGGTCAGAAGGAACCTTGAAGAAAAGTAAGGCCCTGCACTCTGAGGAAACAACAGAACATTATCAGGAGCAGAAAAAGGGACCTTTCTGGATGTAAGATGAGTATGATGGACTCAGCAAAGGAGCACAGAGCCTGAAGAACTGAAAGACACTTTTGAGCACTGCGGGGAACACAGGTTCAACAGAGATTACAGAAAGAAAAATTTTTGGTGTAATAATCAAAACAGACTGTAAATTTTTTCACAAGCCCAAACATCACTGAGTTGCTGACATTCCAAGCAGTCCTGTCAGAATGTCCCTGTCTTGCCAAGATACAGTGCAGGAGGAAGTTAATTTACAAACTCTTAGTTTACTGTATTTCCTTCTAGACTTCCTCCATAATAAGTTTATTGCTTTAGCTTTTACTCAAATGAAACCTAGTTTCCAAATTTAAAAAGTGCTTTTGGTCTTTTGGTCTGCTTACTGCAAGGTCGTGCAGGCTGCAAAGCTCTGGTGAGCCTGCGATGGTTTCAACCCTGAGAGACTTTGGATTGAATTTAGAAGTGCACTCAAACATTTTGTCTGGCAGATGCAGAGAAGCAAAGAGCTGAGGGACTGTTCATCTTTTGCTGTCAGACCTGCCTGCAATGTCTCTGTGACCTAAATTGCTTTCAACTCCTGTGTGGACTTCCTCATTCAGCTTGCTAGCTTCCCACTATCCACATGGTTCAAGTAAATTAAATGAGTAATGTCACATCTGTTCTAATGTTGAACTAGTGTACCCATGCAGTAATTTAGTGTTTGTAGTGCTAGCTAATCCTTGGGGTTTTTTTGGTTGTTGGGGTTCCTTTGTATTGGTTAATTGCTTTGTAGTTTCAGTTATAGTGGGCAAAAGCAAAACAAACAGAAGTTTGATTTTTTATGTATCTATATACATATTTTAGAAAAGGTAATTTTTCAGAACCAACATGAATAAAATCACAATTCTGCAGCGTGAATTTCATCTGGTGCATTTTTATACAGCGAAACAGAGCTGTAGAAAATGCAACATTTCATCCTTCTACAAATCAGGAGGAAAAAATTGCCAGGCTAATTTAGATTTGCTGAAGCTCTAGCTTTTAGAATATAAATGACTGACACAGTAAAAGGAGACAGTAAAAAGTTTCACTGAGTTTTGACAGAAGGACAGATTTATCCATGGGCATAACTCAAGCAAAGTTAAGGGAAGAGTCTGGCTTGGAGACTCCCGAGTGGATTTCTACAATTTATGGTTTACAAATCCACCCTAATCCTTGTCCTTCCTATC
The DNA here is from genome assembly GCF_001715985.3 of Manacus vitellinus. NCBI lineage: Eukaryota > Metazoa > Chordata > Aves > Passeriformes > Pipridae > Manacus > Manacus vitellinus. Next base: position 41,970,966 of record NW_021940535.1, read on the forward strand.
TGTTATGGGCTACTCGCAGGCAATAAGTATCTGTCACATTGCCAAAGAACAGTTGTTTATCTAGTTTTAAGTGAATATGGGAGTCCATTTGTTTGTTTTTACAGGAGGTATGATGGATGCAATTACAGGGGCAATAATATGCATGGTTACAGTGTAACTGCTCTGCGGATCAGACATCACCAAAACCATCCATCTTCCATGTATGCAACCATCACAACCGTTACCTTCAACTGAATGAGACCTCTCAAAAAATGCAGAATTTTATCTTTACGAAAGTTTAGGGTCAAGACAAATTAAATCAAACCCCCAAGTGCCTGTGGTGCTAGCGTGGCAGGAAGGGAGATTCAATTTCTGCATAACTATGGGATGATTTATGTCTGGAGAACTCTTTCAACTCCCCCATTTTCTCTGGTTTTGGGCACGAACATTTGGTGTCATTATCAATACTGGGTCTCTGACTAGGTGGAGGATGCTGCTCTCCTCCATCATGAGGAGATTCAATATTTTAGTGATCAGAGCTGGTCCCTCTGAATCAAGCAACAAACTGATTTTGATCTTATTTCTGCACACTCATTGTACACCCGGGAGACGAATTTCCCCCACGCATTTTCCTCCCCTGTAAGATGTGCTCTACCAGGCACTCTTTCACTACAAGTGTGCAAATCCTAATTTATCTTGTCTTCATTGATATATTCTCTCTCCCAGAACTTTTAGGGACTGAAACCTTTTCTTCTGTCTAGACTCTATAGTTTGATTTATTTCCTAATTTGATTTCATCTCTGATTTAATAGCTCTCTCACTTGCACCTGCCCTTTTATTTTGGGGTTTTTTTTCTCACTGCTATATGACCTTTCCTAGACCTTATTTGAAAGACGTATATCGCCCTTTCTATTGCTATATTGTTCTTTCTGGCCTTTTCTCCAACTCCTCTTTGACCTCACAGTTCACTCATGGGCAGGGGGAGGGGCTATGGAAAATGAGGGTAAGACAAACCTTGCACTGGTTTGGTCCACTAGAGTTTTGAAAAATAACTGGATGTTGTTTGGGCAAAGTCTGGGAAGCTGTAAGAGGTCACAAAATCCTGGGATCCTAGTCCGGGAGTAATGCAGCATAGTTATTTATAATCACCTTTACATTCTTTTAATATTTTCTGATCAATTTCTAAGGCTTTTCTGAGTCACATGATACTACATAATACCATGTATTCGAGAGACTGAAGACTGAAAACATAAAACTTCTTGTAGAAAGTAAGAATGGATGTTGGGATTTGGCCCACTGTTGAAAAGGAAAGGATTTTTGCAATCAAAAATAACCTTCACCCCGAAAAGTTCCACCACATTTAGGAAATTCCTGTTCTCAGTGTTAGCCCCGCTAATGCAGCAGGGCAGCATGAATGGAGCAGCCTGTCATAGACAAGAACAGCATTGTACACAGACAGAACTGGAAAAAGTTCTGTTACTGTGATAGATTTGTGTAGTAACAACCAAGGATGATAAATTTTGCAAGTTGGTCAGGGTTAAACTGGTAAATCATGCAATCAGTTATGGGTTAAATATTAACAGAAGATACTCTCCAAAAAAAAAAAAAAAAGGACAAAGTTGATTACATTCTTTCAAATGATTCCCAGATGTTAGAATGTGCTTTCCAATGAAAATAATTATATAATCTACGAACCTGAACACTATGTTAAAGCAATGGTAGTGGAAATTGCTGAGTTAAAAATGTAGGCCCATGGCCATTTTGTCTCTCTAAAGACACATGAGAAAACTTCACATGTCCTGAGAGCCTGTTGAAATGAAAAATTCTGAATTTAACAGATTTCATGCTTGGTACGTTAACTATAATCTTTTCGCTGTAGGCTAAAATGCAGTCATTTTTGCAACTTTTGTGACACTCTGATTTATAAGAAGTGTTTCCTTTTTCTATGGTTTGCAGTGTATGCCTTGGAACTGAGGAGCAGGGTCTCAAAGCCATTTAACCCTGTAACTGTAAATGCCAGTGAAAGTGAGGAAATACACCTTACTCGCATAATGCTGTAGAGCAGCTTTTCCCTGTTTAATAAACCCTTCTCATTCACTACTTTTTACTTTTGTTTGAAGAATTGACAGCCCCAGGCACCCAAAAACATTCAGTTTACCAGTTCATCCTTCATAGTCTAGGTACTGCTTACAAACTTTTAGATTAAAAATTACATTTGCGCTTTTTTTAATTTAACTTCTATAATTTAGAATTCTTGAGATGTAACTCCTGGTTTCAGTACTTGCTTCTTTCTTCTTCATGTTGTTTTCCAAATTAGAGATTAAATTTTCATCTAATTCCAAACTTGGATTTTCAGAAAAATATCAAATGAATGGAGTTTCTGGGAACTGGCAACAACATAACCGCTAAAAAATGGAATTAAAATAGACACATCCCACTCAATAGCTTCTATATTAAAGCTGTGAGAATTACTTTGCTGGTTAACTAATTAATAGACACATAGGTAAATGTTTGTCCAACAGTTGAGTCCTTGATTACTTTTTGGTTTTTTTGCTTGTAACAGTCATATGAATCTCTGAGTTACTTCTCAATAATGAATCTTGCTGGCAAATGTACTTTTTAATTAATTGTCTGAGATACACATAATGATCATATCTTGGATGAGGATCCCACTCTGTGGCTGTGGTGCAAAGCTGTGATGTATGCTCAAAACTGTTATGGGAAGAATGAGGGAATTTGACTTCCGAAAACAATTATAAATTATTTGCAGTAATTAATGATTCTATCAGTAGTGCAGACCAGATTTCAACCACAAGACAACCACGAAGCAAGAACACCACCAATTGTTTTTCATCTTAAAAACCCATTCCTCTTGTGTTTTTTGGGTTTGTAGACCATCCTTGATGGCATAGTTGTTTGCAACAGTTTTTAATGTCAAGAATGAGCCAAGAAAAGACAGAGAAGTATAAACTGTGATTTGAAAAGATTACGTTGCTCTTCTCAGAAATGTAGTTTTCTAAGGGTGCACGCGTCTTTGAAGACTTTGTACTGACCATAAAGTAGATCATCTAACTTCAAATATTGAAAATTAACCTGTCAAGATCAGTGTCCTTGACTTTGTGACATTTTCATAGCACTGGAGAAAAATAGCCACCAATAGACAGCAACACAGTGGACTTGTCTTTGATGTCTAGGATGCCCCAGATCTTGTGGATGCAGGAATTATATCTTGAGGTGGTTCTGAAAGGTACTTATGATTAATGTAGGCTTTTTTTATGCCTACATTATGGAAAATAACCCAAAATCCTAGCTGGAGTTACAGAGAAGAGCTCCATGCCTGTCTAGAGCTTCAAAGGCCATGGAGATGCCCCCAAGGCGAGGGGTCTCTTACACCACTGGAAGGTTACTGGAGAGCTGGTTTCGAAGCAGGGTCCAAGAGCTGTGTGGAGAAATTCATGCTAGCTATAAATCCCAGCAGCTTCATCCTGCAGTGAGGAACAACTTGTGTTCAAACTGATGCATTTAAATGAACAGATAAATTAGTGGCAGTGCTTTTGAAGTAGTATCATCTTCACCAATCTTAAAAATTCTGTTAGCTACCTGACAGAACAGCTTATATTTTTCTTTAAGTGCTGACAAATATATTTTCGAACTGAGATCAAAATGGCATTATTTTCCCTTGAGTGCACTAATGTTTTATTTATATATATTTATTTTTTTAAATTCTCTCTGATATTTACGGAGTTTATGAGTTTTGCTTTGGGTTTGTTTTTTTCTTAGGAAAGGTTTCTTTTAATCAAATGTGAGTATTAACTATTTATTAGCTATGGTCAAAAATAAACTTTCAGATCTGGAGGGCAAACACATTGTAAAGCTCTCACAGTTTAATCCTGGATTATGCAAACACTCAAATACTGGAAAGCTCATTTAAGCAAGAGGAGCAGCCGGCCTGGGAGGGCTTGGGGCAGTGTTCTCTCAGCTCCATTCCCAGGCACCTACAAAGCTGGATCTGTGCTCAGGCAATGAGTGCCCAACCTTTTGCAGACCATAAGCCAAGAAATAAAACACAAAAAGAGCCTTGGTACCATCACTGGCATAAGTGTTGCATGCCAGAATGAGGGAGCTCTGCTCCAAGTGTTTCCAGTGTTGTCCATCTTTGTCTTCCATGAGATGCATTCTCTCCCCCAACTCAGACCCCTTCTCCCCTTCCCCTGGTACCCTACTGCCTCCTGTCTCACTCCATGCTGTGTATTTTTCCAGCTAGAATGGCAGCTTTTGACACTGTGTTCTTACCAAGTAGCCACAAAGATATCTGGGGACCCAAATTACTGCACTTCCAGATATAAGTGGTAAATACCTGTGTTGAAAAACTTGCTGTGCTTCAGAAAAGGAAGCTTACTAACCAGTCACACCATAAGTCTTCACATCTTTGAAAATATCTGAAAAAAGGTATGATTATTCATGGTTGCAGGGACCTTCTGTGAAATCAGTTGTTTCCCCAGTTTATTTTTAAAACAAGTTAGATTTTTTTTGTTGTCATAACTTTTAAAGGAGCTTAGAGGAACTGGTGATAGAATGCTTATTTTTAAATGCACACAACCATTGAAGAGTATATTGTTCACAGCTGCCAAAAGCACAGAAAAGGAAAGCAGAGTGACATTCTCCTTAAATGCATAATGAAGTGAAAAATAAACTTTCAGTGATCCAGACCATAGAAATGTAAGACAAGACACTGCCATTGAAAAAAGTGGTCTATTAAATTAAGATGCTACTAGGTGTCATTGTGACTCTGTGGGTAGCATGTCTGTCTCACAGCCAACTACTTGTGGGTTCAAGTCCCATACTGGGACTTTGGCTCCCATCCAGTGTACTGCAGTAATAAGCAGCGTGTGGCACTTTTAGAGGTGTCATCCTTCAGAGAAAATGTTAAACCCACTGTCCTTCTGCCAGCTCTCCAGTTGGAAATTAAAGATCCCCAAGTACCCTTTGAATACAGTGAGTAATAACCTTGGGGCCCTGGCCAGGATTCCCTCTCTCAATAAAAGAATTTGTAATTCAATGGGCATATTTCACAAAATAGCAGAAGTCATAGAAACCAATGGAAAAACCTCACTAAAATTGTCACGGTTCCTTTATGTATTTTTTAACATAGCAAGTCACCTAATTGATTGAGCTTCAATGGCATTTTTAAGCAGCTGCCATAAATTGCCCATACAGGGACATTCAAAAGAACAAAGAAAATTTCTACTACGCATCTTTGAGAAGCAGCTAACTTCCATAGTCACCTTTGAAAAACCCAGTCCAGGTTCAGGAAAGGTCCTTGAAAAATGTTTAACAAGACTACATTTCAGAACAAACCTTCAATGCAAAGCACCACAGCAACAGTCACAGCCTGTTAACTGGGAAGATGCAGAGGAGCTTCATGTGCTGTTCCACTCTCTGAGTACCAAAAGCTGATACACTCACGTTTCCAAATGTATTCTTGCACTAGAGACTGTTAACCTGGCCAGCTGGTATTTGCATGCCATTAAATATGCTTTTGAGACTTTTTCCACATGGCAGGAATCATAGTAAAGTTATTTAATGACAATCTGCAAATATCCTTCCAGTGATGTATATAATTGTGGAATTTTTAGCATCCCTCATGTGGGTTGAGTGAAGAAGGTAAGCAGAGCAGCAAAGGGATGTAGGGTCCCAATGACATGATTTCATGTCACAAATCCTTACAGTAGTCATGCAGTGATCACATGAAAAGGTTGGAGCTTTCACCTGCTCCTGTTTCCTAATTGCAATAGGCTCTGGCTCTGCATAACAGCTTGGTGATGTCACTTCTTGTGAATCACATGCCCTAATCTGGGAAACCAAATTTTAGCAGTCTGTTTTTCAGTCATCCTAAACTCACTAACAGGGCACAGGGAGAAAGTACATCTAAATAGCATTTCATCTCCTGAAGGGTACACCTAAGAGAGATGAGAGGAATTTTATCTTTTGACAGCTGACAAAACAGGAGTACCTTGTGTAGATGTGAACCTCAGACAAAGGAATCCAACCCTTCCATACCTATTTCAGGCAAGGGTATCCCAGCTATGCAGTGAGAGAAAGGTAGAGGCTGCCAGAACACAACAGTCTGCAATGTGGCATAGAATCTCCTTTGTGGACTTCATTATTAAAGTTATTTTACCGCTTTCTAAACACAGAATGTATCACAGGGCCCCAAGAACTTATGTATGTTATAGAGAAACTTCTGGAGTATCAGAATCCTCTGATTTTTTTTCATTTTTGTGCCAGGTATCCTTTATGCAGACCACAAAATGAGCTCCCCTGATGGTGTCCCTGTGCAATAGCATTCCCATGAGTATCGCTTAGATGTGTGCCAAAGATTTCCCATCACTGCCCACCCACTTCCATGACTACATCTTACTGCAATTTTATAGGATGGGCTGTTGTGGTTTCTTGCTCCTGAACAAGTTTCCCCTCTGTCTGCTCACTAGCCTCTGAAGAAAATAAATGGTAGGAATGGAAAATGGTTTCTTTCTCTCTTATACCTTTCTCATTTCAGTCCTGTTGTTCATTTCTCATACTTCCATTCTCAAGTGCTCTTCTGAACTCCTCACTTCAGTGACCTCCTTTCTTAATTTAATCTGGACAAAGCACCAAGTTCATTTCAAGTCATAAAGCTTGATTTGCTGTGTGCTCTTGGCAAATGTGAATAAGCTCCCTGGCTCCTTTTAATCAGCTATCATAATAATTTCTTTTTTTTTTTTTTTAAGCTGCAGCAATTAGGTCACCAAAGCAAGTAGTCTCTTGTGTTCTATTGAGAACAAATCTGTCCTTCTCTGACTTGCTGCATAATTTAATTATTAAATCTTGATATCATTTTGGTTTCCATGTAAGGCAACCCCATAAGAGCAATTATATCCTTTCGGAGGCAAGGTTACCACTGCTAGAACCAGTACTCAGAGGGCCTGGTACTGTGCTGTATATGGTAATACTACTACTTCCTACCACTCACATTGCAACATTTGTGTACCTTCTCAGCCAACAACAGCACTCTGCTGGCGTCCTCCCCATGACTCTGCACCGAGCTAGCATGTGCAGGATCTGGTATCAATTAGTTAATAATTTAGCAATAGTTTGAAGATGTAAAACAGCTGCTAAAAGCTAAGCCTTATTGTTATTATTATGTTAACTAAATTCTTTGTCTTTTAATTTTTTTTCCTTCAGAAAACATTATTGTATTACTAACTGTGTTTATCACCTCCTAGTCCTGACATTTAAATATCTAAAATGTTTTGGTGTAATTACACTGTTTTGTATCACAACACCTAAGATGTTCATTTCGGTATGAAAATTTGCATAGCTAAATTTTTTTTAAGAACCCTAACTGTTTCTGTTAGCTGCTTTCAAAAAGACAAGAAAATAGCGTGTTATAGCATCTTATTCATCTGACTGGAACAGCTTTCCAGATTAAATTATTTAAGTTTGTAAAAAAGTTTTGGTCATTGGGTTGATTTTAATTTCCAAACTCTGTTTTTCCTGGTGGCCTCTCAGTTTCCTTCACCACCCCAGGGATATCTTATACTTTCGGCGCATTTGGGAAAAATCTCTCCTGAGTCATGTGTTTTTAGGATCTGATTGGCAGTGCAAAGGGGTGGCAAGGCACATTTAGAAATCCCGTATTTCAAGAAAGACTTGTAGTACACACATGTAGCTGGAAATCTAAGACACAACAGAGCTAAGTGTGATGGTGCCAAATGTTATTGGTCAGAAGAACAAAGTATCTTCACATTCTCCTTAACACACTGTAGTAAATTGCTCAAATGCAAACACATTTTGTCTGACTCATGGAGACAAAAGGAGTTCCAACTATAGCATGCTGAGAATAATGGGGCCCTGCTCACTGAATAAGCTTGCTTAGGTGTTGCACTGAACACAGACAATCAATACTAATTATTCTAAAATAAAAATTAGAACAACTGTACCATCATATTCAAGATGTTGATTTCCACTTCTTTTGCAGGACTGAAAGATGCACCCAAAACAATTGGAACTTGGAGATATTGTCCTACTCCAACAACAGGAGGTTGTTTAAAGGCTAAGATGACCTGCAACATAGTGTTCTCTTGAATTTAAATTCCAATAAACCTCACTAAAGAGACTTAAAATTATCTGTCTTGTAGCCTTTCTAGACTGAATATATCAAAATTCTTCTAGTGTTACAAATCATTAGATACCTTCAAGCCTGTCAGAAACACACCATTTGTGTAACAACACTTCAGTTCCTTATGGAACAACTAATTAAATGTCCCTTTTACAAACTTGCCTTGTCCTGCCTGTAGCTATTAGGACACATCATGCATTTTCAGCCAGGGTGAGGGCATTGGAGTTAGCTTCCTGGAATTCCATCTGGATAAAAATAAAGTTTTTCTTAATACGTGACACATCATTCAGTATGGCTTGTTCCAGGCATTCTGGGAGAGGAAAATAATTCATGCTTTGTCACCTGGGGCTATGTTGTGCCATGTGGAACTATTTTAGTGCTCAGTACTTTTGATGGGGACTGCAGCTAATCCCATTCTCAGGTACCAATACAGAAGGACCATGACTAATATGCAAATCATACACAAAAATACATAAAACCTGTGAGCCAACTTGTGCAGAAAATGAGGATCTTTGCAAGCCTCCCTGCCACAGATGAAGCTGTTCTGCTCTGCCATACCTGGGGGCAGCTGAGCAGGCAGCACAAAGTGGAACTGTCTGCCTTGGTTCATAGCCCAGGAGGTCCGAACAGTTCCATCAGGAAGCATAGACTCAGCCTTGAGCTCAAATCCTGGCAAAGGCAGCACTTTCTGCCATGCCTACCAGTGTGGCAGAGCTGAGTATGCTCTCCAGAAACACCTGGGGAATTTTCTGGGGAAAAAAGTGTCTCCTGAGCAATCAGGTAGCAATGTCTGGTGATGTGGTCTAGCTGGTGCCTAGTAAGAAGTCAGTGGTGGACCTTATGTCTGAAACAGGTCTTTAGCACAACAACCAACAAGACAGCATGGGACAGCAATGTGCTCTTGCAGCACAGAAGGCTAATGGTAGCCTGGGCTGCACTGAACAAAGTATGGCCAGCAGCATACTGGGGAAGGTGATCCTTTCTCTTTTTTCAATACTAGTGAGGTCATAGCTGGAGTATAGTGTCCAGTTCTGGGCTCCCCAGTACAAGAGAGACATGGACATAGTGGAGAGAAAGAAGAATGACTCGGGAAGCAAAAAGAAGTGGAGTTGCCCAGGTTCCTTAAATTGCTAATATGAAACTGAGTAAAATGAGCTAAATTTGTGCAGGCCAGGGATGTTAATGAATAGACTGGTAAAGCTGAATCACAGTGAGACTTATCTAGCAGTATATAATATCCTGCATCCTTTATTATGTTGTTTGTGCCTGTCTTGGCATTCCCTTTAGGATTTCTTCCTTTTCCCCAGGGCTTCTTGAAGCTGCTAAGGGCTCTGCACAGTTTCCTCGGGCCCTTTGCAGTCAGTGCCACCACATCTTTCCATGAACCTGCCACTCTCCTTCAGTGTCAGCAGCAAGAGCTGCAGACAGCAGGACTCAAGGATGTTTGACCCCTCATAAAGTCTGTGTATCAATTCTGCTTCAAGCTCATTCTCCAGCCTCTGCTGGGACTTCAAAGCCACAGTCTGATGCACTGCATTTATTTTGCCTCCAGAGACTATGAGAATATTTGCTTTCTCTGGGAATACTTTTTTTTACTGTGGCAGAAAATCAGACATGGACATATATAAACAAAGAGCTTTGAAAAAATATCTGGGACAGCAAGTGTCCAATGGAGACGTATCCTGTCCTGTTTCCACTCTTTTGCCACTTGAAACCCATCCCTAGAGCCATAAACAAAGTAAAGAACAAGAGCATCAACGTTTTTCAAGGAACTCTCATCCTGCATCTCAAAGTAATTGCTATGTGCCTTTGCCTGCAACCGTATTTTGTACAGAACCTTCATTTGCCCTTAAACATCAAACACTCCCCAACTTTGAAGAAGTTTGAATACAGATATGGTCTTTGCAGCTGAAGCACATCTCTAGCATAATGATGAAAAAAGAAGGAATGTATTGAAGCAGAACACAGACAAACTTCTTCCAGAAATCACTCTGATCAAGCAGCTGCTTCCAGCATGAGGTCATGTCAAAATGTTAATCAACATGGTGAATACACTTATGACATAATTTTTTTAAAAGTATAACTATATTAAGCTCATAAAACTACTAGATCCCTACACTGGCCTCTTAAGGCAAGCGTGAGTGTGTTAAGACACCGGTTTATTTCATAGACACTGGTAGAGGACAATACTTTTACTTGGTTTACTTCTGCCTCACCAAATCATGAATGGGAAAGTGAATTGTAATGAGTTATGTATAGAAGACACAGATACACAGTGCATTTTTTTTTCCTAGTACAGTAAATCAGTAAATCACACTTCACACTCTAGCATTCGCCCAAACCAGTTTTAATATACTGCTTGGTAGATTTTAAAGGAATATGTCTGGCACTTAAACCTCAAATACACTGTAAGAACGTTATTCTGGTGTTCTAGTTATCCAGACTTAAACACGGGTTAGAAATCCAGTGGTTTAGTCAAGGCATAAATATGTAGCAAGGAAGATGGCATGGCATAAGCATCAATAGCATTTTACCTGAAGATACATGACACACCAATATTCTTCTCCATCGTGATCTATCAGTTTTAACCTTAGTTGCTAAGGCTGTAACATCTGGCCATAAAAGATTGGGGTGTCCTTGAAATATGGATCTCAAATATATATGGGAGTAAAAGCTGGGTGAAAGGAGAAAGGAGACCCTTCTGAGGTCCCCTTTTGATTTGCACAAGTTCTCTTCTTACAACAGGAATTCTTAAAGAGCATCTGATTTTTATCATGTCTGAGGCACAAGAGCAGAAGCAATGGGACTAATTATAGTGGCAATAACCATGATAACAATAAAATGAGAACGACATAAAAAAAAAAAAGATAACGAAGCAATTTTTGTTCAGCAAATGGGTTCACTTCAGTAGAAGCTTGTTTAAACTCTTGGGCAATGAGAGAAGGTGATTATTAGTGTACTTCAAATCTTTCCTGTCATAGTATTTTTTTCAATAATGCAAAGTTTCTAGTATTATAGGTGAAGAACTATTTAATGAAAAGATAACTTTTCTATTACTAATCCATACCTTTACACTTGTTAGGTCTTCTCACAAGTTCCTGTGCTCCTTCAGCTGGAGAACTAAGTACAGGTATGCATCAAAGTTTATAGTATTTTCTCCATGTGCCTGGTGTTTATCAGATGTAATTTAACTTGTGGTCCCTCAGAACTATTCATATATCTCTATGAATAGAGTATACATTTTTGTCCTTCTAACAGTCCCAAAGATATCCTTGTCTATAGCCAGGCAAGACAGGTAGGTGCTGTAATTATGCTTTCAGAAGACAACACTGTCGTGTTTACTATCATCTTTTACTCATCCTTTGATAGCCTTTTATGATTGCTCTCTGGCTTTTGGCCTGCAGCCTTTTCCCATCCTAAAGGGAATGACAATCACAAATACAAAGGAAAAGGAAAAGATGACAGGAAGAAAACAGTCAAGTAAAACAGGAAGAAATTCTGGAAGGTAAGAGTGAAGGTTTAAAAGAAAAATTTAACACACAGCCTAGCAAAGAATGCCTTAGACACGTTGGTTTGAAGGTAAATGCAAAACCTTCCCTTTAAAGACACTTAACAAGCACAGTAAGACAGTAGCAGAGAAAGAAGAAAGGGGAAGGACAGCAATGGAGAAATTCTGTCGCATTGTCACAGGCTTTTCTCACAGCACATTTTGAATCCACACTTTAAGGGAGGCTGGTTGTGATTCATAAAATAAATATCAAAAAAAAAATGCCCATTTCTGAGTGGAGAGAGTAAGAAAATCTCTCAGCCTAAAGTCTCTTAGGAGACATATCTCAGCCACAGCATGTTTGTTGAAAATATAAAGGGGTGTTTAAAAGAAATTTTGAAATGCATTTTTTTAATCAAGGAAAACAAGTTAATTTAAACCATTATTTTCCCCCTTAATATGTTTATACCAGTTGTAAAGTACGGAATTTCTGATGAAAATCAAAAAGTACCACCTACTCTAAGCTGAGCATCCCATATCCTGAAGGAGGAGGCCTTTCACTTATGCCATGATGTGATGGGTGAGGAGCTTCTTTCACACTGCATTTTTAGTAGCCTCTAGGTTCACCTGATTTTAAGCAGGAACAGCTTTGAAATCATGAAAGCTTTTACAAGACATGAAAAATATTTCCTGTCCAGCTCTAGCATGAAGACTCTTATATCACCAAATAAAATGACCTCTAATGGTTAAAATAGCTTCGTTAGTTGGGTTTATTATTGTGTAAATTGCAGAAAAGGCACGGAATTCAAACATGCAAAGGTGGTAATTCCATTACCTACTTTCCAGCACAACATGTGTTTTTAATTTAAGCAAATTTTACCGTTTCCCAACTGCAAATTGGATGACATACAACAAAAACTGTGTTTTAACAGCTTTAGCATTTTATAGACATTACAGCCAAGCACCAATCCTTTACCTCAGGAAAAAGTAAGAATTACAAAGAACTTGCTATAAAAACACCTAATCACCAGCACCCAGCCGGAATTTGTATGGCCTACTGCATAGCAGGCTCAACTAAAACACAGAACACACAAATTCCTGTCCTTGAAGAAAGATGCTTTTCCCTTTTTGTTTCCATGTCTATAAAATTGGGCAATAATACTTATCTGCTGTGTAATTGAGTGCTGTGGAAATAAGACCTGGGTTTTTTCTACAAAGTACAGGTCACTTGATGCAACACAGCAAATGCAGTAGAAAATATTTAAACAAGTTGTAGTGATTCAATTCAAAACTTCTTGTTTTGGATATCTATTTCCATTTTTAGTTCAAATAAAGTAAAAAGATAGGCTTGTTCATAGCAAAAATGTTCCAGAGAGACTTCTTTAGTTATAAAATCAGTGACATCTTCCTTAGCCAGAGTATGTTTTCCAAGTTCTGTTAGCCTGACATTTTTATGTAATTTTTGGAGCTCATCTCTGAGCTCTGGCAGAGTACTAAATAGAATCACAGAATGGATAAGATTGGAAGGGGCCACAATCTTGTCCAACCTCCCTGCTCAAGCAGGGTCATCCCAGAGCACATGGTACTGGACGGCATCCAGACAGGTCTTGAATGTCTCCAGTGAGGGATACTCCACAACCTCCCTGGGCAACCTGTTCCAGTGTGTGGTCATCACCTGCACAGGAAAGCAGTTCTTCCTCATGTTCAGGTGGAACCTCCTGTGCATCAGTTTCTGCCCGTTGCCTCTTGTCCTGTTGTTTGGCAGTACTGAGAAGAGCCTGGTTCCATCCTCTGGACACCTTCCCTTCAGATACTTACAGACATTGATGAGGTTCCCTCTTAGTCATCTCTTCTTGAGGTTGAACAGACCCAACTCTCTCAGGCTATCCTTGTAAGAGAGATGCTTCAGTCTCTTAATTGTTTTTATTACCCTCCACTGGACATTAGCAAAATGCTACCAATAAAAGAACACCAAGATTTCTAACTTTTTTTTCCTTTTTTTTTTAATTACATAAATAAGCTGCATATTAAAACACTTATTGTGAAAGATTGAAAAATCATTCCTTTATTCCAGATCATCGATAAAATCCAGGCTCCACTTCAGTCAGTTGGAGATTTGCCATTGATTCGACAGGGTACAGATTTCAGAATGGACTTTGAACCAACTGGATTAGAAACAGCTATTTTTCTGATTTCCTATATTTCACAGTGGAAGCTGAGAAAGAACATTTTGAATATTGAAGCAATTTAAGCTAGCCAAGAATGATGCAGTCAGTAAACTTGTTACTTTACTAAAAGATTGACTGTCTGGAAAATGCTACAAAGCTGGACACATATTATTTTTCCATTAGTTCTCAAAGATCTGAGGCACAATCTGACATATGAGTCGAAGGTGCGTATGTGCACACTATACTCAGTGTGGTACCAGTTTTCTGTTTATCACATGCTCACAAACTCTTATAGCCGTATGCTTACGTGCCCTTTGATACAACAGAGTTTCATATAGCTTAAACTGATTGTAAGCTGACAATTACACAGAAAGAAAGGAAACTCTTAAAATATATGGGAGCAATTTCTCTAATTACTGTCTGGACAACATCCTTTAACACTTTCATTCATGCATCTATCATATATTTCTCTTAGTACTTAAGACCTCAGTAGTACTTTTGTTGTGATAGCACTGATGACGCGAACAAATGGTTTTCCCTTTTGTATATTCTATTTTTGTATTTTCATTTTTCCCAGGACCGATATAAATACTCTCTTGCCCAGAAGTTCAGACCTAGATACTGACAGTTATGTGTCCAAAGGACTTGTTTTCTCTTTTTGCTTTCTCTCGAGACCACATGGTCAGTGATCTTTCTGGTTTTGTTAGGCTGCTTTCTGTTCATCTTCTCCTTCTGCACTCACATAATTGAAGCAATGTTTATTTCCAATTCAGGAAATTTCCTCTTCTTTTCCTTTAGTCAGGGCCTGCCCCAAGGACAATGGTTTGGACAGTAGCATCTATTGTTTCGTCTGTCTTCTTCCAGGGAGGAGCTTAATTACTTCTCCCACTGCATGACAGAGTTTATGTGCTCATCACTATGGCCCATGTCTGCCCAGGGATCAAAAGCACTTCTGCTGCACTTAACCACATTTTGCTGCCCTCTACCATATTACTATTTAACCCTGTTAACTGAAGTCAGTCTCTGTGCACACATTCTTATTCTGACAATAATTAGGATCTATACAGTCCTATCAAAAGACTATTTTTTTGAGGCCAGTAACTGATATATAGAATTACTACTACTTGTACAAGCTCTAGCCACTAATTTGGAAAGACCTCAAAAGATCTATGAAATTTTATTTCACACACAGGCACATGTATGCACTCTTGTATTCAAGAAAAAGAAAAAGAAAAATCTTGTAATGAATTTTTCAATCAAGTACTCTTACACAAATTTGTCTCTCTACAATTGCACCCACTGTTGTGTAAGTACTGTGTTGCAATAAACTTTTTTCCAAGTGCCCAAAACTATTTAGAATAATGGTCCACCTGTTCACCCAGTTGTCTTCTTCTGAAGGGCTGATTGGGATAATTGATTGTGGGGGCTGATGAAGGGGGCGGGAAGATGAGGTCAGTTAATTGCTGCCTGGGGAAGAGGATGTAGGAGGTCTCTTTTGTTCCAGGCTGAGGGCCCACTTGTAATAAATGACATACAACAGAGATGCTCAGAAGACACTCTTTTAAGATCCTTCCCACAAGGGAATAACAGATGTTCTTTGTGATTTATGGGTCTGGGTTTTGGGGTCTAATGCTGTAAAATGTCTGTGCAATCTGGACTAGGCATCACAAACAAGTGCAATCAAATATATCATGACTGAATGTATTGTATCTCACAGTGCATTAACAGAATAAAACGGCAAGAACCAAAACGGGGTAAAATACCTTTCAGTTCTCCTTTTACATAACTGAACTGTGTGTGGACCTCACACACAGAGAATTTCTACAGCCAATGTTTTCTGGAAGGAAACAGCCCTCATCCTGAACACTGCTATCCCATGGGTTCCCTGCCTTTAGATTATGGGAGATCTCACATCTGTTCTCAGACTTGCCAACTCTAATAAAATGTATTTATTTCAAGCTTCGCTGATGGTTAGAAAAAAACGCTAATAACTATTGAAATGGAAATCAACAACTGTTCCAGGTCACAGTAAATGGATTTGAGGACTTAGTAACCTGGCACCCCTGAAAACGTCTTCTATATAATGCCAGATAAAATGAGCATATTTGGGAGCATTTGGTCAGCTCTCCATTGCTGAAAAAACACAATGTATCTTCCTCATTTCTTCTTTTTTCTCTCTAGAGTAATAAAAATACAGGAGACCTAACACAGTCTTTTCTGTCTTCCCTCTTCCTCTCCCTCTATCAAGTGTCTTTGATGCAGCTGTGATTTACAGTGTTAAGGACAGCAAATCCATACTCCACACGCTGGTTTTTTGAGTGAGGACAAGGGGTTTTAGAACAGCACAGTCCTAAAGCAAACAGTCCTGCTTGACAAAGCCATGAACAAAATAACCTGCTGCACCTTTGGTATTGAAATATATGCATTTTCTTCTCCAGCCCTCAATGACTGTTTGAAGAAAAAAAACCCTCAAGATTAATTGACTTTGAAATTTGGCTTGGAGAATATTTAACGTGTTTTCACTTATGTTCAGATGCCATGGCTAGAAAATGGCATTTATACTGGTATTCATATGCCATATCTCTCACTTTCCTGCCAAAAGTCTTTTATTGCAAAGGCTTTTATATGGGAAATATATGAGTCTATCTAAAACACCAAGAAAAAATATTTTTAGATCTATTTTCTCCCTCCCCCATCTCCATTCTTACATGCATAATTAGCCAGCAATCAGGTATAATAGCTAGACATGTAAATGCCTTTAGTTTCATGCAGGTGCAAAAAACCAAGGTTACACACAAAATCAAGCCCTAAGGATTAGTCTTTCAATATAGGACACAAAGGCTGTCTTCCCCCTCTCCTCTCAGCTGATTCCTCAAATACAGATACTTCTTTCATGTATAAAATCTAATAATGTAATCACAACCTGACCTCTATCATGTATAATGCAAAAACAATGTTGAGTGAGCATCTATTATAAATCAGTTTTGGCATCAGTTTCGGTAATCTGAAAATAGCAATACAGTGAAGAGAAAATTAACTCTGGAAGATGAAGCAATTACCAGGAGATCAGCCAAACAATGGAGATTTACTTCAAGAAAAACTTGGGGAACAGATTCTTTTCTGACTTAGAGACACTAAGCTGTTTTTTTCAGTTACAGGAAAAGAAAAAATTATGGCTTTGGGAATAACATCTGCGTATGTGAGAACATACATAAAATGAGAAATGGGGAACAATCTATAGGGATTTCTTGTTTTCCCATAGTTAGTGTGCAGGTTGCTTACCTTTATCTTCCACTAAAGCTGAATTAGCATTTTGAACTTACAAGTAAGAGATAAAAATCTTCTTCTCCTGTGAATATACTGTTATCTAAAGGTGACGAATAATGATTCAGAAACATCTTCCCTCCTAGATAGTTTGTCACTATTCAAAGCTAAAATCTTGAGTGGAACAAATGATTCAAGGTGCACAGTCAGATCTTCCCCAAGGGAAGGAGTTGTGAGGACAGGGGTAGTAATCTGACATTTGTTAAAACCAACCTAACCCTGCAGCTGGAAGTGTGTAGGGCTGCTGGTTTATGAGGAATAGTACTTAAGAAAAGAGATTATTGAAGTGGCTGAATAGGTGGGTTAAAAGGTTTGCCAGCATGAAAAGAAAACAACGCCAAATTTTCCTTATCATAAGATAAATACAAAATGCAGGCACTGTGAGTGGGTCCAGGTTTATGGTGAGAAAGATCACTGTATTTTTCTTCATGGTCAGAGATCACTAATTTGAAGCAACTTTTCTGGTGGGCTGTGGAGCGTCCTCACAATCAAGGTAAGTCAGTCAGTTTTCCAGAGACAAACAACAAATTAGTATCACACAACGGATTCTTTTCTATCAGTTTTCAGACTTAAGCAGCTGAAATTCTCACCTCTGTGCAGATGCATTTTTGTGGAGTGGAAGCAAGTTCTAACTTGTTCAGCAGTAAGTTAAACAAGTGCAGGGAGGCCAGATCCCTGTAAGATCTGGCATGCCCGTATTTAATGTGTTTAGATAGCAGCGATTGCAGCCTGTCCTGTTACTCTCTACTCCAGCCCCAGAGCCAGAGCAGTTCCAGAAGCAAAAGGGAGTGCTGAATACTCGACAAGAAAGTAAACATTGAAAACATGCCTTTGCCTGCAGTATAATCTAACCTGGCTGGTACTGAGACAGATGAAGAGGGTTTACACAGTGCATTCATCTGGGGCTGCTGGGCTCCCCATCACAGCAGCAGGGCAGAGCCTGCTCCCAGCCCAGGGAGGGGCCCTCAGTTTTCTGGGCATTGGAGAGTTTGCATTATGATCTTTAGCCTCTCAGGCTGACTCTTGTTTGTCTGCAAGAAAAGTCAGACTGCCTCTATATATGAGATTTAGCACAGCATTGAGCCACAAATCCTAAGCCTAGAAGGGCTCTTCTTCGACAGCCTGAAGTTTCGGCCCTACCATCCCATATTATGTCAGCTTTTCATATTGCAGCCCTTTCCTCAACATTCTTTTAACTTAATTTTTATGCTGCTTCTGGAGCAAAGTGCCCCAATGTCATGTGCCAGAAATTATACTCCTCCCACAAAGACCCAGGCATAGCCTGTGATATCTTCTGAACTAAAAAACTGTGCAAGTAGGCCCAGAAATTACACCCTTGAAATGACAGCACACCCTGCCACAGACATTTGGTGCCTCTCAGAATCTATTCACTGCGCTAAATTGAAATATACTGTTTGTCCTCCTAAGACTGGCAGCTTGGAGGCAGTACCAGGCTCTTTGGAAGAGTACTCTGTAAATAACTCTGCAAGTCGCCTCTGCTTCCCCTGCGCTCCTTGCCCTGCCTTGTGTGCATAATCTATAGTTTCTTCCTTCTGTCACTGACAAGGATCTCCCTCTTTGAGAGCAAAAAAGACACCCACTGTGACTTTCTCCATTAGGCCATAAATGCTCTTGAGCTGCTGGAATCTGTTTTGTAAATAGACAATTAAAATTAAAAAGGGGAAAAAAATATCTCTGCTCAGCTTTGCATAGTCAGAGCCCAAAGACAGCTGTCTTGAGGGGCTCAATCCTGCGCATCACAAGAAGCTCTTGAAAAGTGCTGAGTACCTTCATCTCTAAAGATCTTAATTGGAGTCAGAGGTAGCAAAGCACCTTCAGCACCCCACTGGATGAAGCCACATGTTATTGGGACTCCCACTGATTTCTGTCATCGGAGCAATTGGTTTCGAGAATAAGCAAGAAAAAAATCTCCCACTGACACCAGAGGGAATCCTTGGCAAATACAGGGAACAAACCACTGTGGTTGAGATCTTCTCTGGATATGGGAGCAGTCTTTTATTCTTCTCATGCAAATTATTTATACAAATTATGCAAATAATTACCAAGTCATTCTGGTGACTGTATAATAATAACAATAATAATTATTGTAATTACTAATGTTGATGTTGTTTGTCACTGTTGTTGTTATTCACATTTGTTGTGACTGTGCTTTGGGGCTGGCCAAGAACAGTGTCCATTTGGGATACTCAAACAAGCAGTCGCTGCCCCAGAGAGTTTACAAACTGAAGAAATTCCATGGATGCAGAACAGGAGGGAGGAACAGTGGGTGGGCATGATGCAGTCAGTGGAGTTAGGATAGAGGACTGGGAGAGAGCGTGACCGGGAGTCACAGCAGGACCAGTATAGGCAAATTGCCAGGAAGGGAGTCAGGGCGAGCATTTGTGGATTTCCTCTGCATTTTTCTCCCAGGGCTATATAAGTGTTAGCACTAACCCAGTGTGTGTGACAGATATATCCACTCCTCCTCCGATCTGAGTGTATAAGAGGTCTGGGGGAAGTGTCTGTCCCTTAAAGTTACATTTTACTTACTCTTGATTGGTGCAGAAATCCTTCAACTGCCACCCTCCTCCTTGTATAGACTGGGATTTTAAGCTGCTATTTCTCTGCCCCAAGGTATGTCATGTCTGCTTTAGCCTTCCAGCCCATCCCCAAGGAAACTGCAGTGACAGTGAGTTTTCTCTTAGCCTGCTGCGTTCACACCTAAAGAGAAGTGGAGGAAAAAACCAAAGAAACAACTAATGAAAGTGAGAACTAGCCTGAACCTTCTTCATTCCCTCATCAGATATTTTCCAGATATTTACTGATATGGACAAAGACTTGTTGACATCCCTTCCCAAAGTGGCAGCACTTTGTTTCCCCTCCCATGACCCTGGAGTAACTTCACTGACCACTTCTATGATGGTAAATAAAACAAGCTGGGGCCGGTTCTCCAAGCTTCGTGCCAGGTAGCATGAAACAGCTAAACTCGCACATCTAAACCCTTGTGAAGTGGGTTGACTTCGACCCAGCTGTGTGTCAGGACCTGAACCCAGCCCATGACGCGCCTGGCAGAGCAGTGGGAAGGGGCTGCGCTGCCTCTGGTCGGTCCCTGTGCCCGTGCTCTGGCCTTGATCATTTTATTAATAGAAACACTCTATGAGTTGCTTTTGCCAGATCCCTGCTGCTGTTTCTCCTTCCTGCCATTTTCAGAGTGTTTGTTCATTGTTACTTGAAATAAATGAAAGAGAAACTCATACAAATTATTTTTTCCCTGAAAAATGCAAGAAGTGGTCTCATTACTTGGATTGTAGAGATAACCCATCAGCCCTCTGCATTTTGGAACAAGTATATGTAACATCTCATGGCTCCTCACCAACAAGGCTTTCAATTACAACAATATAAATCCAGTCAAACTCCACTGAAGTCAAATCTTTTATTCTTGATTTACTCCCTTATAATTTAAAGCACTGTAGCTGTATTGTGCTGGAAAAAATAGAGGAACTTTTCAAACCTCAGAAGTCTGAATTTCTCAAAATGACATATGTGGCTATGATTTCCTGTGTGAAGTACAAATTATCAGGAGTGTTTCTGCAGAGCTGAGAGATGCCAGAAACCTTTTTTTTTTTTTGGTCTACATTTCAACAGTTATTCTTATCCTGTTTTAACTTTTGTGTAAGTAATAAGGATGGATGAACCTTCTTCCCTTCATTTTTCAGTCTACATATTTTCACTCTTCATTAGGTTTTGTCTTGTCTATTCTGTCCCCCTTCCACAGAACCTCTTATTAGTGGAATAAGAAGTCATTTATTATCAACCTGTATCAAACTTCTAAAACTACAATGTTGAAGTGCGTCCTACATTAGGCATGAGCTAACCTATTCAAAATGTCTAATACGTCACCATTTTGTGCCTAAGAGTACCTAACATGAGAGAAATGTGCAACAACATTTTTCTGACAAGGTTTCGTATGATCAGAGAACATCTAATCTATTTATTTGTATTGGGTAAGATGTGGGGATTTCACAGTAACCTGTCACTCTCAAAAGTCTCAGACTTGTTTTGGAGGACTTGTCTGCCGTGGGAGGGATAAGACAGATGAATGTGAGGAAATAGTTGAAAGGTTCAGCTTCCACTAGAATAAATATGAATAGCCTTGAGCTGACAGATGTAAAAGGACAATTGTTTAACAACTTCCTTTCTGCAAAGAGACAATATTCCAAACCCCTGTAAAATACAATACACTATACAGTATAAACACAATGAAAGTGTGCTTAGCAAATTAAACAGTTGGGGTAAGAATATTTGGAAAGTTGGAATTATTTTCTTGATTTCTAATTTTCCAAAAATGTTGGCTAGATCTCGGCTCACAAATGTCTTAGTTAATTTAAATTTCCATTCCTATTTTCCCTTACTGAGCCTCCTGGTAAGCTGAGTAGCCTTCATTATTCCACAAAATAGTTTTGCTTAATGGAATGTTATTTATCTTGGCCATTAAAAAGTTCTTTGTGTCAAGGAGAACTTCTCAGATTAAAAATTAAAAATGTAAAAGAAAGGCTGTGGAAAAACACTCCCTTGAATAAAACCAGCAGAAGCATTTCCAGATTATCAGATCCCCACAAAACAGGGAAATACCCATGTTCTATAAATGGGTAATAGAAAATGTCCACATTCTGTACATTTCAGTGGGTAAGAGGTACCCTCTACCTATTGCCCCAGGTTTCTTCAATACCTGTTTGTACTCAGTGGTAAGGAAAGGAGGCAGAGAAGGTCCACAGTACTCAGTAGATGCATGATCAAGCTGATCCCCTCCAACTCTCACTGTGGTCAGGGAGTGTCTTGGCTACATGGCTTGGTGCCATTTTCATCTCCTTCTACTACTCCCGGTAGTACTGTTGCGTTGAAACAAAATTATTTTAGGGATGGGATAGGAAGGAGCACAAGGGCAGGAAATACATCATGATGGTACTTCTACTCTAGTCGTGCACAGAGAAGGCCAGAGGTAGAGGTAAAGCCTTTTCCTTTAGCACTGATCCATGTTGCCTGAGCTTCTGCAGACACCCCCCTGAAGCATTCACATCCAGTGCTGGTTGTTTCAGGTGCTGACTCTGCTCTCACCCCAAGGCCTATGGCAACAAATTTCTCTATCCTTGTCCCTTTCTGCACCTCACCAGAACCTGATGAGCTGCTGAAACAGAGTTATGTTTACTTCTGCCCCACTATGATCAGATGCTATGTACAGCAGGTGTGCATCAAAGAAATCTCATTTGCCCACTCAAACGGCTCTTTCTATAAACCATAAAAAGGAATTGTTTCTATTTATTAAGTCATTGTTATATTCTGAGCTGAGGAAAGTCACAATGTAATTATTAGCCTGGTATAGGGTTAATTCTGAAATAGCAAAGAAAAAAATTCTCAAAATACTGATGACTAAATTCTTTATTTGTGAAACTTTTTGTGATGAGAATCTTTGTTGTCAAACTGGCAGGAAAACTGAGAGTGGTAGTCACCATACAGGAACTGTGGCATGTAGATGGTAAGTTTTAAGGTCAGTTACAAATCACAGTGTATAGATTTGCATATTGTATTGTAGCTGAAAATGAATGTGCTATTGTGAGCATCTATTCAAGATCCCCATGCTCCAACTGGCTCTACCTGCTCCATTTCAGTACAGTATCTGGTAATAGAATTATACTGTGAACAATATACACACTAAAGAATAATAGGTTGAAATTAATTCCTCCAATGGTGTTTTCACTGCACCTTCACCTTCTTGGCAACTGTGAATATCTGTAGCTTATCTTACACACTACACTAGGATAGGACATTTAAATTAATTTTAAGCAGCTTGAATTAAAAATAAAGTTCTCTATTCTTTAAAGTTGTCTCTATTTTACTACTCTCATCTCTCCTACTTTCTTTAAAAAGTGCTCACATATATTTGAAACAATAATTCTTTTCCCTGAAACATTTTCTCAAGATTAATAGCATAACCAAAAATCATACCATTTTTCTTGGCAACAGTCAGGACCTCATTTCATCCCTGAAGTTTATCAGTTCAGTTCAATTCAGCAGAACTTTATTTTTAACAAAAAGAACCACACAAAGATTCTCAAATTACGAGAGAGACAGACACCCTCAGGTACCTGTCATAGGTAATCAGAAATCATACTCGGAATGTGTATTTGCTTTGTACGTCCATTTGTCAGGAAGTCCAGTCTTGGACACAGATCACTGCTTTGTAAATGGATCATCTGTTGTCTAAAATACTGAAATGGAAATAAATCTTATGACATATCCTGAGTCTTTCTTTTGTTGATTTTTTTTTTCCTAGACTGGAATAAATTGAGGGATTATAGCTTGTATTTCACAGCTAGAGAACTTAAACAAAAAGACTTAAATACGTAATGAATAAAGATGTCTCTTGCGAAAGGAAAAAAAGAAAATAAATAGTCAACAAATGAAATGTTTGCATACATAAACAGAAAGATCTGCCTGAACCTGCAAAGGGATGACAAAGAAATGTAACAAAGCTCACCAATAGAAATAATAGAAAAAAATTGCTGGATTTTGCTAGATCAAATGGATTTGTGGTCAAACTGGATCAGTTCTAAAATAACTAATGGTAAGGAATAACCATGTACCATTGATCTTCTGTTCCAAACGAGTATTCTGTCAGCAGGCAACATATTCTGTAAGACTCAGTAGCCACTCATTATCTTCATGAGTGTTTCATGGCAGATACACCTGAAATGCATGTCTGAGTTCAGGTTTGTGTACTGGCTTTAGCAACACTTTCAGTTTGAAGTGTCTTGTAGTCTTGTTTTTATCTAAGGGAAAAGGGAGAAGAAATACTTTGTGTCCCACTACCCAGCAAAAAGTAATACGTGACATCAAAACGAAACACTAGAAAAGCCTGAATTTTAAGCATAATGTAAACACAACCTTAGTTCCTATCTTTCAGGTCAGAGAACATCTTTCTAGACAGGTACATTTGACAGTTCTTAGTCACTACCCCCCCCCATACCCGTTACAAGAAGGTTCAGTTAATGGTCCTGATAACTGCACGGGTGCAATGCCAGCAGCTTTATCAATATGTGAGTGTCCGTGATGAGGATACAACTGACCTTAATTCCACTTTCAGACTTTTACAGTGACTTGCTATATGACCTTCAGCAAGGAAGTTCTCTGCACACTGTTATTCCCAACGGGATAAAGAGATAATGATGTCTATCCACCTGGTAATGAGATTTGAGGGCTGCTGATAAAGTGCAGACCAAATTCTTGGTATTATCAGCACTTATGTGACTTCAGCAGCGTCAGTCAGTTAATCTTTGCAGGGAGCAGGAGCTGGGTTGGGAAGCGGTAATTGGAAGTAAAAGCACTTGGTACAGAGGGCTGTTTAGTGTGGTATTCAATGGGCATTGACTAGTGTCACAGATGGGTTTATTTGCCTTCTGTAACTCATGTCTTAGACAAAGAGAAGGCAAGCAGCTTACTGCAGAAAAACGCCTTTTCTTCAAATTTTTGCTTTGCAAGTGAACTTCAGCGTCTGCTTTGAGTGGAAAGGGTTAGGGTTAGGGTTAGAGCTCCCTTCCAGCACAAAATCTATTGTCCTAACTGTGTGCTGTTGCCTTCATTCCCTCCACCCCTTTATTGTGGCTTTTCTTATAATACACTGTTTTCCTTTGGAATCCATAGTTCTTTCTTTGATCTACTTCCTCGATACTTTTTACATGGGCTAACTAAAGCTCAAGAGAAAGTTATAAGCATAGTTATTTTTAATACTAGATCATCACTGTTAGCAAAAGGTACCCCAGATATCACACCTAGGGAAAGGTGCTGGATATACCAATCAAAGGTCAAAACAGTTTTGAAAATCCAAATACCAAGGAAGGAAAGTGCTCTTCAAGTTTCATTTTCTATTCATCCATTGCATATTTTCAGTGGAAACTCAAGAATATCCCACCTGCTTCCTCATTATTGTCTATAATCACACCAACTGTTTTATCTTCAAGCGCAGACTCCTATCCAAGTTCATAAATTACTTTTTACAAGCTTTGTCTTGCTCAGTACAAAAATGCAGAAGCATTTTCATGCCAGAAAGTGGCAAGCTCCACTCCACTGCATCTGACCCCAGCATTCAGCTGTCTTTGTAAAGATTCTGAATGCTGGAACTAGATCTGAGAAGAAAAATTTAAAAAGGGTGCAAACAAGTGATTACAACAGGTGCAATCTTTCCTTTTACATAAGTAATGTGGTCATTCCAGTAGGAGAGGCCTTTCTCTAGAAGTTAGCCTATTGCTTTTTTATTGCACAAGTGCTTTGAACTGGTGTAATTTTTTTTTAAACAAAATATTATAGAGGGTTTGTTTCTATGGAAAATAATTCTAAGGAAAATTAATAGGATATTGCTACATCAGTCCACATGGCAGGACTTGTACAATTCCCAGTTCTAAGGAAGTCCGAAATTTTGCATTGCAATAATTTTTTGTCATTTGAAGGGTTCTCATGTATACAGATGTTCTCCTTTTGGGTGAGAAAGTGCATATGCTGACATGGATACAAACTCAAATTATTCTGATATGCTTCTATTTTTCATTTTTATTGCATGTGATACTATTGCTGAAATGTGAAGCAGAAGTAAAAAGGAAGGTGTTTTACACTAAAGAAATTAGCCGTGGACCCAAGGAACAGACTGAGGTTTTTTCCCCACCCCTTATTTTTTTTTTTAGCACATTTTTAATCCTGCCTAGCCAGAGACAGGGAAGAGAAAAGTGGCAGCACAAGCTTATGTGAAGACAAATTTGCCAAGCAGTATCACTTGTGTCCATGGGAGTATGAAGGATTTTGTGCACTGGTTTCTCATTGTCACCGTGACAGTGTGGAGGGACAGGCTGCAGCTCATCATGATGCAGGCAGAGCAGTTTCAGCCATACCCAACCCCCCAACAGGGATCCCATAAATGCAACTAGCATTTCAAAAACAAATACATCCAAGAACTGGAAAAGACGTTTTTCATCTTTTTAGAAGTTTAGTTAGACATGAGTCAAATAAAATCACTATACATTTAGAGATTTGGAAGCACAACCAAACACAGATCTTGATTACTTCCCTCACTAAGAGTGCAGTGGCCCATCAGGCAGTGGCCAGCACACATATTTTAGGAACTATAACTAGTAGCAATGTGCTCATTCCCAGGATATTTTGGCAAGAGATACAAAAGTTAACAGTTTTTACACTGT
The DNA here is from genome assembly GCF_001715985.3 of Manacus vitellinus. NCBI lineage: Eukaryota > Metazoa > Chordata > Aves > Passeriformes > Pipridae > Manacus > Manacus vitellinus. The sequence goes on from NW_021940535.1 coordinate 41,997,327, forward strand.
ACTCTGTCTCAGTTCTAGTATTAAGACATAACTCATTAGGTTTTTTATTAAATATTGTGCAGGTTGAATGCTAACATGGGAAAGTACCAATGTGAAACATTAAGCACATTCTTCCTGTCAGAATCAATGACAGCTTTGTGAGTATTTTATCTGAAGAAGGATTTAGTCAAGCTGGGAAGGAAAACTATGTCGAAGTGTTGCTAAATTTTGTTTTATTTTCTGTTTGAATTCTCAGAGAGCTCAACACACAGAGCAAGTTTTATTTTCTGCAAACTAGTTAGAGTGAATGAGGCCCCAGTCAAGATCCTCAAAGGAAAACCATGAAGCATAAAGATGATCAGTGTCAGAGCAGTGATGAGGGTAGCACTAGGGGCTAGTTATGCAGTGCAGAGTGCTGTGATACATGGAGAACAGAGACAGACTAGTGGAAATCAGCTGATGTTCTCATCTGTGCACTACGTTAGTTCCATTGACAGAAGCAGACATAATGATTTATCTGGGAGAAAATAGCCTGGTAGTAGATACAGAACTCAACTTCATTAAGATAGAGATCCATACGATATCCTTGAGGCAGCCACTGCAGAATATAAAATGTATCTGGAAGAAGGACCGTCAAGTCATGTTTAAAGGGAGTAAAAAAAAAAAAAAGATACAATTGAAAATACTTTGATAGAGCAGAGATTTGATAATGTGAACCTTCAGGCTTAAGGGTATTAAAATATGGTCTAAGATGTATTAGTTCTTTGTGTTAGCAAACCCAAAAGGCTTACACTTATTCATTAGACATTCCAGCAGATGCACTGAATGCAAACTCACTGGGTCCTTTGAAGAAGTGTCTGACATGATGGGTTTTCTTGCTTCCCAAGAAAACCACTTAGAGACAGAAAAATCAACACTGATGGCTTATCACCCATTGGATAACAGCGTCATTGGCCCCAGAGTGGTATTGCAAAGGTGAGGCCAGGTAAGGAAGAAGGAAAGAAGTATGCACTTAGATAAAAATTAACCCATTCTGGAGGGAATGGCAAGAGTCACGGGCCATTTTAGACCACTATCTCTGCACACAAAGGGTTAACTTCTTTCTGCATTTACTGGTTGAAATGAGGAGAATAAAGTTGCTTCCAAAAAGACTGTGACTGATGAGCATTGACCTTTGATGTTTGACTGATTTGATTGTTTGCTGATATTTATTATTTAGCATTTATTGACCAGAAGAGGAAAGAAAAAATGCCTGGTTGCTATCTCAAATTAGTGAACACTCTGGACTTCAAGAGATGCAAAATTCTGTGGAAAACAATCAGGTTTTGGGCAATATTAGTAGATTTTCATGTCAAGCGGGGTTTTTTTGAAAAGAAACAGATTATTATGGAGCAGGCATTATGCAGTTTAAAAATAAATTTCCTGTTATTAGACTAGGTCACTATTACAGGATGTTTGCTGTGTAGAATAAACCTTTGGGGATAGCAATCATATTGGACAGAGAGCAGATTGTGACAGCAATAATAAAGTGAACAGCACAACAGTGTGGGAAAGACAGAAGAAAGAAAAAACTACCACACTGTATATTCTTAACAGAGATTCACATTGACATATAGGTTTAAATAATTATAAAACTGAAAGTGTTTTCTCTTCTTTTTCATACATTTCCCTTGTCTGCTAGAATAAAAAACCTCACACTTTTATGGATTCATTTCATGTACTTTACTTATTTCCTGATCTGTATGAGACTCAGAATCCATGTGCAGTATTGACAAACACTACATGTCATGCTATTGATCAGTGCTAGCATATAAACCTACCAAGTCAACAAACTAAATTTCAAGCCCCTTATGACAAAGCCTGAAAGAAAAGCTGAATTGGATACCAGAACCTGAAAACATCTTGTTTGCTCTTGTTGAACACAGAAGATAAGACCATGAACACTCCACTCTGCCTGGCTGCCCCCAGCAACAAAATATGAACACAAGTATCTCAGCTGGCTTTTAATATCACTGCAAAATTGTTAGGCTGAGGCAGTCATGGCAGAGTAGACTCCATGCAGGACTTTAGAGAACTATCTCAGTAGCTTGACTTGAAACCAGATGCAAACAGGAAACCCATACAGCTGTTTGTGTCTGCTGGTGTAGTTATTTTCTTTATCTGGGGTTTTATTTTACATTCATCATCCCAGTATCAGGGCACTTGTATTCACAGCATCTAAAACAATCATGTGCACCAACTCAAGTTTCCAAAGGGCTCTCAGAGGTATCTTAGGAAAAGCACCACGCAGTAACCTGGTCTGGGATCTTGCAAAATCAAGACAAATATTGCCCAGTGTCACAGTTTTTATGTGACAGTTATAAATAAAAAGAAGCCAGCTGCAGTGTCAAAGCCATCTTCAACACACAACCTTTTGGATCTAATGTGGAACATCCGACACTTTTCTGTCGTTCAGCAACACACTCTGAAGCATAATCACCCACCACCTGCTGGTATGGTATTGACACCATAAACACTTTGAGAAAGTGAATTAGGCCTTTTTTCAGGAAGACACTAGTGCAGTGCAGGACACTACATCTGGATTAAAGTTTTGGGGTTCAGTAATAAAAATTAATCAGGAAGGACTGTGTTTGTCTTCTCTGCTGTGAGTTTCTGTCACCTCAGGCAATGCCTTAAGCAAATGGAAAAGGCAGGCATTGGTGATCACATAGGTTCAATTAAAACATTGTGCAGCTCTTTATTTCCTGATTGATGCCAAGACCACTTAATGGTTCTGTCCTCCCTAGGCATCTTCATTTCAAAGCTGCCCTGTTTGAGCAATTGGAACTTTATCTACCTAAAACTGGATGGTGACTAGTCAACGGGCAGGCGTTTAAAGTGAATGAAGATCTATTGGACAAAACCTCAGCTATTTGGTCAGCTATTTAGGTACATGATACTACTCAGTCCAAGGAGGAGATGAGTGAGCTGTGTTCTTCAGGTATTCCAGGGTCATTATTTCAGAGACCCTGAGCTGAGCAAGACAGACCTAATGACACCACGTATCCAACACATCTATTCCAAACCAAGAAAGAACCTCTGCACACTCGTACTCTGTCATTCTAAGGTTGTCTTCTGTTATTGCCAAACACTTCATTGCATTTTCTTGGCACAAAGTTTAGTGTTCACACTTTTGAAGCACAATTGCCACTTTTCCCAGAAACATTCTCATAGCACCAGGGTTAAACCAGTGTCAGTAATTTTATACTAGGCCAGAAATACATTTTAAGAGACAAATTCTTTGCTGACTGTGTCACATCAAAGTGCTGATGCAAGGACAGGAGACAGTGGGTTGGGTTATCCAGTCCATCCATGATACTCTCTGTTTTTCTGTTAATGCAAAAAAGCTTTAACTGGTTACTTGGCTTTAGTTTCCTTTGTCAGGTCCAGATGGCAAGTCCTTGGTTGTCCCAGGAGTAGGAGGAGTGGTCACGAATTTCATGCCTACCTCCTTCCCAGTTTCCTAAGCCAGCAGTGTGAGTAATTTCTCATCACTATAAAACAGTTTGAAGCCTGTTTTGCTTTATGCCAAGGACTGGTGTAGGCAGTGCCCAGCACAGACAGAATAAACCACTGACCTTTGCCATTCTGTTCTCATAACTTGCAAATGAGCACAGTTTAGCTGGTGGAGGAGCCTGGCCAGCATGTGACAAAAGAGAATGAGGAGTTAAGTGTTCCCTTCCTCTCCCAAATATCTGAAATTCATTTGACCACTCCATGGCTGGAAGCCACTGCACCTGTGAGTACATCCCAGGGGGTCACTGTGGCCTGTCTGCCTAAAATGTCAAAAAAACTCAGCAGATTCTGCAGTGGGAAAGTGAAGAATAACAGAGTCTGCACCACTGGATTTTCATTTTGGATAGTAAAACACTATTTATTTTCCTTTAATTATAGAGCAATCATGCTCCTCTGAAACAGGGTTTGCAGATTTCACTATAACTTCTCTCTTAATTGGATGTTTGTGAATGCAAAGGTTTCTACCATGACTTATGAAATGAAACAAAAACATCATTTCTACATTAATTTAATTCTTCTATTTCCAACCATTCTCTCACAATCAGGTTTTCTTGATATGCTTAATCTTTTGCAATGGTTTCCATGGCAACTCCTCTTCATTGTGGTGACACCAAGGACTCCAGTAATCATGAAGCTCAACTTTGCCAAGAGACTGGCTTTTGCCTTTTCCCCCCTGGCTCTGCCACGGCAGCCCCTGCCTGCTTCCTCCTGTCCACCCCACCTTCCCCACAGGCACACTGAAAGGCAAGGGCAGGAAGCACACAATGGGACGTTATTAAGGTTTTATGATTATTGCTGCAGCCAAAGTTCTCTTTTCAAGCCCTGTTATACATTGCTGGTTACTGCTGCATTCCCAGTAAATCTCCATCAGAAAGGTGATGTACTCATAGGTGTTCATCCTCAGAAATACAAAATGTTATCCTTGCTATAGTGTTCAATCCTACAAAATAGCACAGTTTCCCATGTATGGTGTTCAGTTACACAAAGCAGCCTCTCCTGTAGGGCACAATACCCCAGCTGTAGGGTACAGTATGTGAGTTATCCCGTACTGTACTGCACACCTCCCTACCAGAAATGTACAGATACATAAGTTAACTTCTGCTGTACAGCACAAAACCAGAGCTGTAGTATCCAGCTGTATGGAAATTGCTGACACCAGACTGAGGTGGTTCCAGCAGCGTTTGGTTATACATTGCAAGAACTGTACTTTGTTGCTCTAATTTCCTTCCTACAGTTTACCTCCCCCTCCTCCAGACCAACCAGCTCTGAGGTATGGACTATGTGACTGGCAAATCAAACATTATTATTAATCACTGTAATTACTTTTCTTGGCCCAATTGCAGAGCCTGGGAAGCTAACCACAGTCTCTAGAGTGCAACCTTGACTACAACATGTTTCTGAGCCACCATTACCTCATTGTTAGTCATGTTTAACCAGAAAGAATTGTGAAACTTTTTTTTGCCTGAAATCTCTCAAACCACGTATACTGCCCAGATCAGCGTGAGAATCTCTGCATATGTAACTCTGTGCTTCCAGCTAACCACTGAGTTTGCCAAAACCTCAGTGTTTAGTTCAGGCTGAGGAATAGACAAATATTCTCAAATATTCTTTCTTCCCCTAGTCACAAATAGTGGGAATGGTTTAACAACGTAATTTTCTATCTTTGAATATGGACATAAGAATATATGTCCTCTTCTGAAAAGCATCAGGGTACTAATAGGTGACTGCAAAGCCACTGAACACAGAAGGTATTGAAAAGCACTGCCTCTGAGCAGAGTGCCTGCTTCTCATGTCTCATCACCAGTTTCAGCTCAGCGTGAGAAGCCAGGGTATGGTCCCAGGACTTGTTACTTGTCCCAGGTACTCCTGCCCAACACACGCATCTGTTTGTACAAGCATGTAACCATCCCAAAACCTAATTTTTTTTAAGAGTTATTTGTCTCAACTCCGTAAGTTGATCTCACCTTGCCACCACACAGGTGCTAGTATCAACAAGAGGCAAAGAGATCTTTTGTTTCAGGACTTATGCACTGTTTTTCTTACGTATATAGTATACTGCGTATTACTTAATAATAGATAGTAAAAAGGAAAACTTTTTTGACAGCTCTTTCTACCCCTAAGATGTCAGAATCTTTTCTTAGATCAGTCTCATCTCCTTTCTGCAGGGACTCACAAGGCTTTTTTACAAGTAGGAATACATCTGTGTTTTTCAGCTGCACAGTGTGACCTGAGACAGACACAATGCTCGAACCTGTCTATGGCTTAAGCTAAAATTGTACCTGGGGTTGTCCACATTATAACAGAAAAATTACAGACATGTGGCAACATTGCAGTCCTTTACAGCTACCCAATGAATGTGGTTGCCATATGGTTATGAAAGTGACTGGCATTTTTCAGTCTCTGCTCTTCAGCTAAGTGCTTCTTTACAGGCTGAGTGGAAAGGGCTGATGATTATAGAGCCATCTGGGTGAGGGAGAGGGAGGGAACATCTCAGACACATTTTAGCCAGCCTTTCTTAGCAATCATCATCAAGCAGAAGCAGCACTAGTTCTCATTGTCTTTGTACAGGTAGGGGTAGGCAGGTTAGTGCTAACTGACAGCTTCTTGAGAACACTCAAATTAAAACTTGGCAGCCACTTTGGGTTTTTCCAGGACTAAAGTAGTTATTTGTGAACTTGAGAAGTGGCAGGTGAGTGCTGCAGAGGCGGAGGACTGCTAACTGTCCGTGGGTAAAACCAGCTGACAGAAGGGCAGAGAGACATCCTAGCCAAAGCAGCAAGGCAAGAGCAGTGTAGCCCTTCCTGCAGCACAACCTTGTGCCCATGGCCAGCTGCCTTGAGGGAGAGCAATTGTTTGAATAGCAGAAGAGCTACATCTGCATCTTTAGGGTTAACACATAGGAGAAATGCAACCACCATTACCAAAGAGTTATGAGGAGAGAAATGGCACAGTTCTGTGCTCAGTATAGTGAACTTATTCATATACTTTCTGAAGGTGCCAGAGATTGACAGGGACTCTGAACTCCAGCAAAACCTTGTTACTGTATTCCCAGTTACAGGGAGCTTTACGGAGCCATCAGAAGTTCAAAACAACTGTTACTGCCATGCCTGTGTGCTCATTATCGAGCACAAATGATGCCATGGGCAAGCACCCCTTGGTAAGAAAGATGTATACATAGAAGAGACAGAACAGTAGTTCCTTTTTGCATAAGGGGTACTGAAAGACTTGGATTCATCATTGTCAAAGACCAGGTGAGTTCCTGGAGATAAGTTTAAAAGAAAGAACACTGAAATAAAGTTAGTACAGATCTTTTGAGACAGGGTTGCAAGACAAAACCCCCAAACAACAACAACTTATTTGGAGAAGATATTTCTTCATCAAAATGTTCTCATTTTTGTCCAACTTAGATATTATATTCAAATAATCCCTAGTTTTAGTTCAAAAATAATGTTTGGGCTCTTTTGAGCCCCTGCTGCTGTGAAAATAGTGAGAATTTTCATCACTACTTAAATGGGACAAGAAAATGTGCTAGAGTTTGACTTTTTGCAAAAGCAATGTAGACTTGAAAGTCTAGTAAAGGTACTTCTGGCTTTCACCTTCATTTTACAATTGTAAATATTAGTATTTAGCTTCTAAAACTTGAATTAAAACACCATGACTGCTTATAGGAAAAATGTGTTTGTAATTATCTAGAGGCGGGAAATTTTCTCTGCGAGTAGAGAAATCAATACTGAAAATCTGGCCCTAGAAAAATTATAATGAATGTTCCAGTTAATATTTCCCAAACATTCCTCTGTTGCAGTGTTGGCCTAGCTTTTCTGTTTTAACACTCACATTTTGGATGAGGCACCTGTAGAAGTACATTTTGCTCTAAAATGAAACTTTTGCTGTAATGCAGCAGAAGAAATCAACTCAGACATTTTTATGATCCCAAATACAGACAGCCATTCAGACTGCAGATATAGGAGTCGCCATTTATATAGTCCTAGCTGCTGTTTTGGTCTGTTTTTCTGCCACGGCTGTAATGGGATCTTGACTTTAGCAAGTTCCCCAGATACCAAGGCTCCCAGCCAAGACCTTTACCATGGCTGGGAGAGCATTTTGTGTTCAGACATCTCTGATTTGGAGAATCCTGTTGTACACTCATAAAATCCAATTCTTGAGGTTTTATTTTTTTCTTTTTGGTGCTTCCCAAATCCTGACAGACCCTCAGTGAGAGGCTATGTGCACACCTTTCTCTCAGTTTCCCTTCCCATTTTCTTGAATTTTCTGCTAGGGTGAGTCAATGGGAGACTGACAGCAACAGCAGAGCACAACACCAGGTAAGTGTTCTTTGCTCGTTCTTCTCTCAGCCAACACTGCTCTATGTTGGCTGTCCTCTGTGTCTCCAGTGAAGGCACAAGGGAAGCTGCAGGCCCCTTATGCTGGGGCAACCTCTCCTTCCCTCCAAAAGCTTCCCCTTTCAGCAGCCCTATGCAGGGAAGAAATCTAGCCCATTAACTAATTTATCAACATTAATACTACAAATATTATCTAATTAAATAATAACACTTCTTCAGCATTTACTGCATATCTCTTGCAAAAGTTTGCTAGCTGGATAAAACATCCCAAGGGGGCTAAGGAGTTTAGCTTTGCAGTCACTCATTCCATTTGGTGTTATCTATGTTTATTTTTGCTTCTCCACCTACAGATACATGAAGCAATGAAAACAAGCTGCAAATCCACATACTTGCCTTTGGAGTCTTTGATCTTTAAGACAAATGTACAGTTATTAAAACAGTTATCAAACACTTACAATCTAAGTATTGCTAATGGATTTTTTTTTCTCCTTCTCCTTTTCCCTTTTCATAATTTATGCAACATTTGCTCACAGAAGTGCAGCTCTGGCTGATGCAGCAGTATAAAGAAACTAACTTACCTGAAGCAAAATAATAACGGATCTTTGGGGAGATCCCAGCATGAAAGGAGCCAAGAGTAAGGAAAGCAGAAGTTTAGAAAGCTGGACTGAAATGAATCCAAGCAAAACATGCATACACCAGCTACTTCGTTCCAAAGGAGGCAGGTGGCAGGCTTATGTCCTCCTGTTCTTGAGCTACCCATTTCCTTTTGTGGTCATTTTTCATACGAGTTTCTTCCTTTTCTTGCAAGGCAAAATCTGAATATATTCTTTCTGTACTGTGCTTGCAGTTTCCAACTCAGCTTACACATAAAATAATTCAACCGCAGCTTCCTACATTCCAAGTTTATCTTGCTTCTGCAATTGTTTTCCTCTCCTCTCTTTTGGATACTTCAGCATGAGGAGGATGTGGGCAAATCAAAGGGAACTGAGAGAAAACAGGCTGAAGGAATTGAGAGCCTTAATGAAAGCGCATTAAGATCTGGGTAATTTATGACATATGAAATGCAGTATCTGTCCAATATTCATTAAATTTAAAGATTCTATACTGGAATATTGAAATAATTGAAAGATTTAACCCACGTTCTCAGTGTCTTAGCATGCTATTAGCAGCACAACTGAATCACAGGTGTACTCAAACAACCAGTTCTGGAGAGCTCAGTCAGTCGAGCACATGTAAAACCTTCCTTCTGCTTCTCCAGTGCCTATGAGACACATGATTATCTCTCTTTCCTAAAATTCTATCAAACAGGTCTTCTTCTATGTGGCCAGAGGTGATCAAATTCCAGTTATTTCAGACCATGGAAAAATGAAGTGTATTGGCATTTAAATATTGTAAGCATTCAAAAGAGAGAACAAATACTGAAAGTGGTAAGTGGTATGTCTGGACTAAAGGAAAAGAATGTGACATAAGAATATCAGAAAATCAAACCTTAATAAAGAAATAATCATCAAATAAAGTTGTAATTTGTTATAAAAATATTTTACAACAGAAAATTTTGAACCAGAAAAACTGAAATTTTAAATACAAGGCAGGATTTGCCATTACTTTACAATTATTACTATTGTTTTTAATAACACAAAGAAAGGGCAAGGTGGACAATACTTGGATCAGAGTGGTCATGCAAATAATTACTCCATATGCAATTAAAAATAATAAGGTCCATTATTTACCAAAGAATAAATTCAATGCCTTAGAAGTTGTTCTTAGTTCTAGGTCACTGGCTTTACTATGACTGCATAATAGCAAGGCCAGAAACAGCTGAGGCTTATGTCTTCAGACAGAGCATATATATTTTGGATATATATATTCAGCTTCCTAGACAAGGAAGTTATGATGATATTGTAGTCATGGGTTGTGTAAAACTTGTTCAGCTTTGTGATACACTTATGTAGTTGGATAATAAAAAGCTGTGGTTTATTTGTGAAAAACACCTCTTACTTTAGCTTTTCAGGTGTTCTTGCAAGTATTCATGCTACATCTCAGTGATAGCTCCTGCTGCATATCATCTTAAGTCAGTGTCACTTCAGCACAGAAACATCAAGGAAGAAATGACTCAGATCTAAAAAAAACCCAACAAACCCAAGTCGCTCCATGTGTTGCACAGTTAGTGAAGGTTTGTTGCCTTTGAACTTGTATCCTGTGTTCTTCAGCATCACCACTAACTCTACATTTTTTCCTAATCTCACATCTTCACATCTCTAAATCTTCTCCACAAGTACAAGTCCAAATCACTAGTTTGTGGTATCTCCCAATAAATCCATACTGTGTTCCTGCATTAGCTGCAGCTACCTTCCATATCCCTCACCCAATGAGCTCCCAGTGCTTCCAGCTTTCCTCATCCTTTCTGCTCCCTATGATGCTGCTCTGTTTCTCCATCCTTGCCTCACAAAGTGGGAATTGCCCAGTAAAACAGCCTGAATTATTTTCTTTTATCTTTAGGAAGCCTTTGCCAGACCTGGCAACTAGGCAGGGGTGGAAGGATTGATAGTGCAGGGCTTCATTCTCATTCACCATCACCACTTCTGTGGCCAGCAGCCAGTCAGGCAGGATGGCTCTCACTGCCATGGCATAGCTGTGAGCAGTCTGATCAGGACTGAACTGTCTCTCTTGAACAGGATTTTTCTGGTAAAAATGAAATTTGTATATATCTGAGATATTTAATCCTTTGTCAAATTTGCTAAACTTCCACCACAGCTTCTAAAATTCCTGGGTGAAGACATGATTAGACAGACTGATGGACACAGAAAAAAAGCAGTCTGTGCACATCTCATTTCATTAGACAACCAGAGTAAGAAACTCAGGAGTTGAAAAAGCAGCGCTACCTCTATCGCACAAAAGCAGCTACTGAAACAATATAGGATTTGTCATCCCTGTTTCTCAGAAAAAAGGTTTACTTCCATAATTAGTTCTATGCTTGCTAGACCAAAGCATGAAATCCTATTTTTCTGATCCAGCTTATCTGGACAATTTTCTTTCTCTGCTGAAGGAACCATATAGATACACACACACACACACACACACACAAACACACACACACACACACACACACACACATATATAAAAAGGCCTATGTCCTACTCATTTGGTCAGTAATTTAGCATAGTTATTTAAGAACTAATTCAAAATTTATTTTCTTTCCCAGGAAAGCAAAACTATTTTCACCATCATAAAAATTTAAAATAATCCAGGTTGGCAATTTGAAGTTATTATTGGATTCATTAGAGCTTCAATATCCTACCTACTGCTGAGCCGCTGACAGGACGAGATTTAGCTGAAATCAGTGGATCCAATTAGAGCCAGGGGTTCACACATTGAGCGCTTCCAGAGTACAAATTATTGGTGACATTTCTAAACAGTGATTGACAGCTGGAGCCAGCACACGTTTCCTACACCGCAGTGACATTATGAGCAGGAGTGGACTTTGTAACGTTCCATGGTAGTAGCAAAAAAAATCAGCTTGCACTTTTTTGCTCTCCTTCATTTTTCAGCATAGACTTTTTGATTTTTTTTCCATACAACTGGACATCCCAACACAAGGATTTTAATTTACATTAAAATTTATGAAGGCTGTAGTTACAAAGAGCCACCTTCAGACCTAAGGATTGTTAGATTTACCTTCGTGCAGAAGAAGCAGCCTACTACTCAAGTACCATTAGTTGCTTAAGTCTCCATTATCGACTCAATATTGTAAAAAAGAACAGTTGAGATGGTGTGTGTGTTTATTCATTTTCATCTCTTATACAATTATTTCTTTGGAATGTTTTTGTAATCTAATTAAAATTTATTTTGTTATGTCATTTATTAGCTGAACTGATTCCCAATTATATCTCTCTACAAACCTTGCCTCTGCTAGAATATTATGAGAACATTCCAAATATAAATAATTAATAAGATAAGCATGCTTTTCTTATTATAGGTTGCATGTTATCAACAGATTCACAACTCATGTTTGGTGCTGCAGTCACTTTGCTTCCAGCATCCACTCAAGTATAAGTCCTTCATGTTGCTGCTGCAAGGGAACAGATTTAACCATTTTGGATGTTCTACATGGCAAGATAAAGAGGAGTGCATGTGTGAGAAATCAAGGTCAATTTTCTCAGTGTGGTTTTTCTGTTATTGGTATAACAAATTGGTAAAAATTTAGGCCCTGATCTTGTAATTAATTTTGTGCAAAAATCATATGGACATCAAAGTGAATTAGTTCAGCACAGAGAGGGAGTGCAAGATCAGGCATCCAGCAAAATGTTTAATATTTCAAGTGTATCATTCTCCACAATACTGCTCTGTCAAAGTAAATGAAGCAGAGTAATGTACATTGGGGGGACAAAATCAACCAATTCCATTTCCGTCTTCCCAATATAAATAAATACTGAGAATTTCAAGACATAAAAGAAATCTCCAAGGAATAAAACCTGATTGGTAAAATTTTGCCTAAGGTGTTGTAATAGACACCCCAAAATACATGTTCGGTCTATGAGTTTCTACTACATTCTTCATTATAGGTGAAACTGGCTGAATAATTCATTAGAGATAACACATCCAGTGAATTTATCATAATATTATTTATACAGTTATCATAATATTATTTATATAGTAGAAATTATCACCTAAGGTTGATGGCATTTATTTATCTTCTCCACTATATAGCCAAAATTTTATACAGCAGGAACACATTTCTCATTTGTACACTAGCTAATAATAATAATAATAATAATAATAATAATAATAATAATACTTTTTCCAATTAATTTATAAGGTAAGAATAAGGTGAAGATTTTCCAAATTGCTGTTGAAACACTATAATTGTCTACATTGTCACTGAGCTTTACAATACTTCCTGCTCAAATCTGCAAATAAAGTCTCATTCTGAGTCCATGAAAATATCCTTCTTCATGAGTTTAAGTAAAGCAAAAAGTCCTCAAAGTTGCATCAACTGCTAGTATATTGTAATAGAAACAGGCAAGATGCCACTACCAAAGGCCTAACTAAAAACCATACAGATAGGCTCAATAAACCTAAAAATGCAGTTCTGCTGTCAACTGTTTACCCCAAGGGAAGTTGTGTCCTTCACCAACAATGGAGCTGAGGAACCTCTGTCAGCCATACACAGGAGTCCTGATCTTCTCTGTCATTCCTGTGGTACTACAAAAAATTGAGTTAGTCTGCTCCTAAAACACATTACTGTAATAGTCCTAAAGTGTTCTTAGCATATCAGCACAGTCTTTCTAGATCAGCCAGACCAATGATAGTGTCAGTGGAACAGCAATGTTGATCAGGGCTCCGAGATGAGGCATTTGGGTTCATATTTAGCTGAAGCCCAGCTTCACCAACTTCTTCCCTGTTTTTCTAGCTCAGTGGCTTGGTCTCTCTGGCCTAGTGGGTCTCACAAAATTGTGTGTTCTTCAATGACCCCTCAATACTGCTTTCCATTACAGCCTTCAGATATAACAGAGAAAATACCCTTGTTTTTTTCTTCAAGCTTTTTGCAAAATTGTCTGATTCCCAGTTCTCTCCTTCAACATTGATGTATTTCCTTCCTTATTCCCTTAAAGACTCTCATGTCCACACATTCCTGGCTTACAGATCCTGGCTACGAGGATGTCTCACATGATAGTTGACCATAGTCTTCTGTATACAAATATCCTTTGAGAAAACAGAGGGGGGCCACCAGGATCCCCTTGCTCAATCCACCATTCCATCTGGGATGCATTAAATTCCTAAACAGTATGTTGTGTTGCCTAAAGATGCTTTCAATCTTCCTAGCTGTAGTTGCACTACTGAACAAACAAGTACTTTACTGCCAAAAATTCCAGCCAAAAGTAACTGTCCCGAATACTCTTGGTTGAACTTAGACCAAACAGTGGCTTGGGAACTCTAACACTGTGCTCTACAACATCTGACCAGTGCTGCAACTTTCAGAGGTTGTGTCTGTTGGATTACATATTTCCCTTCCCAAATCCCTCTAAGATATTCATGTTTAAAACATATCTTGTTGTTACAAAATTCAGTACTCTTAGGTTAAGTTATGGTACTCTACCACCTATTACTGCTAAACAATTACTAACTCCCAGAAGAAATACCTGTCAAAATGTCCATAAGAAAAGAATACTTCTCTTAAACAGCCCTTTTCTCATATTCTGTCACATTACAGTGGCTGCACAACACAAACTCACTGCAGAGCTGTGCTGGAGGCAGTTTGACTCCTGAATTGACCATCAAAATTGCCTCCACCAAACTCCTGAAGTGCCTGCCCTTTCTCCTCCCGGGAACCACCCATATTCATTTGGACAGGCAGAGATTTCTCTTGTTTGCTCAGGCTTGCACCCAGAAGACAATAATGAAAGGGAGAAAGTAACCTTTGCTGCCTCACTTCCTTCCCCTAACCCATCCCAGACTCCACCACTCTTATTTTAGCAACACATCTCTGCTTCTGATCCAGGAGATGGAAATAGCTACTAGACCTTTCACATTCCTCTGCAGCAAGGCTGCATATACAGAAAAGTAGTTATACTCTAGGATAGAAGTTCAGAGGGACAAAGTTCTCAAAACACTTGGCCAATCTTCATCTCCTAGATCCTCTTTCTCCTTCCAGCATGAGAGTTCATCTTTCCAGGTCACATACAGGAAAGCCCTGTTTACACTGTGAAGACACTGTTACTGCTCCCATAGCTATGTTCTGTAGTCTTTTGAGAGCAGATAGGAGCTCACAGTGTACTCTGAGACAGCAGCTGCTGCTACTATATTTTTTCATAGCAGAATGTGTTTGCTTGGCTTTGGCACTGGACTAGCCACATCCTCAAAGCTTACAATCACTTTGGAGCAAAAGCAGAGCTTGTTCCCACAGACCTGCAATAGATATTCTGGAAATATCTTTCTGATCTACTTATTCTCCCATGCTGTGTTTTCCTCAGTCTGTTTTTCTCCTGACAGTTTCATAACTCTTGTATGGGAAACTTCCCAAGTCCAGAAACCCTGATTCCAGCTCCAGTATTTTTCCCAGATACTGCACAAACTAATGTCACAATAAATAGATTTGTGAAAGTCCAAAGACTTTCCTGCACTTCCTTGTTCTAGGCAATATATAACAAATAAAATCCACTTCTCCCTGAAACTGCATCGGTATTTAATGTTTCAGAGCATTTCAGTGACCAGAGCTTTGGTGTTGCACTCCCTTCTCTCCCTTTAAAGGAAAGAAGGCAATTGACCTTAAGAAACTGTAGCCCTTATTTAGGACAGCATTTCCATGGCCCAGAGATTGAAAGGGCCTTGTGGGGTGCTTAGAGTCCTCTGGTTCAGGAAAGAGGAATTAAGAAATTAATTAGAAATTAAACCTTTCCTCTTTGTAGTCTGCTTACGAGTACAGCCACTTTTCCCCATGATATTATTTCTAATCATAGAATCCTGGGTTGGAAGTGACTCACAAGGATCATCAAAGTCCAACTCCCATACTTTCCTTCTCAAAAGGTACCACTTACATGGGCAATCAGCTACCTTCCTCATTAGGTGTGTGACAGAAAAGTCTCTCTAGTTATTGCATATACAACTAAGTTCCCTATTCAGACCAGTATGTTAAGTTGAACTTTCATATTCAGGAGCTCACTATGGCCTAAAAGGAGAGGTCATAATCTTCTCACTCTTCCACCAGCACTGGCACTCAACAGACTTTTGTAAGCACTGACACAACTCAGTAACTAAGCAAAATATTGAGTTGGCCAAAGGAAAACAACAGTTTTGTGGGGGCATTGTGAGTCAAATAATCTCAGTGAAGATTCCAGTGGGTGCCAAAGTTAGTGCAAATGGGGGAGGAGGGAGAGAAGGATTCATAAAGCGCGGAAGCCAGCAGCAGGGAGAACAGGGAACAAGGCAGGGAAATAACATCTCCCTCTTGCAGCACCAGCAAACAAGTAAGCCAGATCTGTTAACCCTTTATCTTCCCTTCTACATGCATTTTCAGCCTGTTCACTACCAGGCCTCGCTGGTTGAGGCTCTGTGAAGGTGTAGCTGGGGAAGACTGCATTAGTGAAGATGAGGTGGTCATTCAACTGCCAAGAAATACCACTTCAGATGTCGTGATTTCACTATTCATTAAAACACTTGAAGGAAAGGTCTAATTGTGAAGTTGTGACTGAAGTTTCCTTTTCTTGACAAGAGGTCTGACTTCACCTAATTTAGACACATTGAGGTAGGTGAATTGGGAATTGCATTTACACCCCTGTTCAGTGTGTTGTAGAGTAATTGGCAGTAATTGCACTGTGGAGGTGACTGGCTCTGCACCACAGACAGCCAGGAGACAGATTGCACAGCAGAATATTTCATTTTATTGGAAAAGACTTCTGAATAACAAATACGTTAATGGGAACCAAAATCAGATCTTAACTTGCAAACAAGGCAAAAAAAAAGCTACATTCGCTGGGTAGTTTATTTCCAATAAATAATTTAACCTCTTCCAATAAAAAGTTCTGCCTTCTGAAACAGAGAACTGGCTTTGCACAAATGATTCCCAGTGCAGTATTTGTTCAAAGTCATCCCACTGAATTCTGGATGGCAGCATAAGTTTCAGTAAAATAGTTTGGATGTCCTGCAAAATGTTAGCTGTGAAATCTCAGCTGCAAAATCTCCTCTGCTCTTTGAACACAAGCTGGTACATAAAATAATGAGAGCTTCAGGCATCTCCTTCTCTCAAGGTTGTAATTTGTGTCAACAGATAAGAGGGAATTAGTGCAAAGCATAAATTATCCTTTCACTACAATATTTCCCAAATATATATTCCCTACACGTTTCCCAAAATGTATATTTCATCCTAGTACAGACCTCAGCAATATGAAAGTCTTTAAAACTATATTGATCAACAAGTGATAAAAGAATTCTTAAAGATTAGCAACATACACCCAGTCTGTTAAAAATATTCACAGGAAAACACAAGATTTCTGAATATATGCTTACTCCTTTCAACATCTATTTTTCCTTTGTCCTCAGGAAATTCAAATTAATTAAATTCCTAATGGGATTTTTACTGAAATGTTATAAGGCTTAATTTGTGTGAAAGTACCAACAAGTTTATTCATTTTGTAGGAGTGTGGAATTTGCCTCACGTAACACTCAGGACCTAGCTACAGCTTTGATAGAAATGTTATTTGGTAATTATCTGCTCTTCCCTCGGGGACAAAGTAATTAATTCTGTTCTGCAGTTCACAGCATATTCTGGTTTTACACACATATGAAGGAGGAATTTTGGAAGATTATGATCAATAGTAACTTTATTGACAACCAATAACTCATCTTCCTGGCAGCTCTATGACTTTTAGAGAAAATTCAGGAACACAGAAGTCAAACTTCACTTCTTGACCTTTTCATTTGTATATTGAAGGGGGGGAGAATAAATCTAAAGAAAAATAAAAGCATAAAATTTAATTTCATGAAAGAATAAAATGACACTTTGTACATAAACAAAGAAAATAACCCCAAAAATTATATTTTGATATAACTCACAACTACAGTAAAGACAATATATTTTTCCCTACTTGTTGATTCTTTATTCCTTTCCTTTAGGTTAGAGAATAATTTAAAGTTCGGGTTAAATACAAGTTTGAACAATAAATTTTAGGCATAGGTGAGGAGCTGGACCTCCCCCTAAGGTATAGTCTAAGGCATGTGACTTTTTTGTCCATTACAGAGCAGATTTGTGTTTCTGGAATTAAGGTGCTCATCACAGTCTTCTCTTAATCAGTGTGGTTGTTTCATACTTTCAAAGAATATGCACAGAAGAAGCACGTATCAGCTCATAAAACCCCAAATCCTGGAGATTCTGTCTTTGAGGAGAGGAAGACAGAAATGTTCCTGTAAGTATTTTGGACCAAAATATTACTCAGTGGAAGACACTGTTTTCAAGAAAAAATGCTTTCAGTAATTGTTTCTGCAGAAGTTCAGCAGGGCTATAGGGAAAAGGGCTCACTGCAGGGATTCTCACATCAGAACTGCCTTGTTCTCCACCCCAGATACCCCCGATACCATGGCCAGAGCAAGCCATTTTGGTTAGAGAGTTAGAAGTATGATTTCTTCCAAGGATTTGTTATGAACAAAATCTTCTGGTACAGATGCAAAAATTAAGCGTGGACTTCCCGTTTTTCAGTCTATCTCTTGACAGATCCAATAAGAAGTTCATCACAAAAAGCACTCTTGTATAAACAACAGTCCCCTTCAGGAAAGGTTGCTTCTCCTTCTACAAGTGATATACTTTCTAATATAAACATGGCTATAGTTTCTTGGGGTTCTGTAATGGTAATGATAATGATGCAAACATTTCCTACCCAACAAGAAAGTTGTGTCAATAAATGTATTAAAATTGTCAAAGAATGGAACTATAGAAACACAAATACCAATACTGTAGCAAGGAACTAGGAACTTAATTTCTTAAGTTTTCACTGTCCAAAAACACAGTCAGCTCTGAAAAAACTGAAATTCTCATTTATTCCATCAGTAACTAAGGGACTTGGCACCAGGCACTTAATTGGTGTTGGCCTTAGTCAGTTTTAAAAAAGCTCTTGGATGTAATCTGCCAATAAGCCAACAATTCAATGCCTTACAGGAAACTATTTCATTGAAAAAAAATTAAATTTAGGAAGAAGGAGTTGGAGGACTGGAACTGGCTGCACTTCACAACAGTGCTGGTAATAAATCTTGACAATAAAAAGGAATGAAATACTTAAGCCAGAAAAGTGAAATCACTAAAAATAAAACTAGAGACAAATTACATTCATCTCCCAGATCTCATTCGAATATGTGACTGAAAAAATTTCCTACCACAATAGCTGCAACATCCCAAGAGATCCACATCTGCCTTCACCCATGCAACTCTGCCAGTCAAGAAGACAAATAATAAGTGATGTTCCTTTCCTCATTATGTGTGCTTCAGCTTGTGGCCAAGATAAAATACTCAGAGTGGATAGGAAAACAGTAGTTATGTCCAACAAAGATGCCCCTCGAGAATGCTGTCCAGATTCAGAGCAACATTTGTGAAAGAAAAGGGAAAAAAGAAATAAACAAACCAAACCCACCGGACTATCAAATATAAACCTTTCCAAGCCCAGACTACAGAACGCCTCCATTTTTCCGCACAAGGCACAGCCTGGCTCTGGCAGTGCAAACACCCACTCTTGCTTCAGGCAGCCAAGGACTCAGGATGTGAGTACTCCCTGTACTCATCACATGAGTATTTGCACCTCCTGGTAAAACAAGCCTGGTCCTTTCATCACAATTGGGAAATAAACATTGTGCCAATCAACAGGAGAAACAGTGGAGCAACAACCAGCCTCTATCTCTTTTCCCCTGTCCTCCACATTACATATCTCACCTAAGGCACATAACTTGCATTAAGCTTGTAGCATGAAGGTGCCCACAGTCTTCCTCTTCCTACTGTGTCACTGCCTTTTCCTAAACATGAGATAACCATGGAGTTTCTTCAAACACAACCTCTCCTGCAGCATCCTGGCATGTACATTACCCAGGATATGCAGGAGGCATCAGCCCTGCTGTGTGTTAGATCTCGCTGTGCTGAAGATACCCCAGATAATGCCATGGGATCTGGCAGTTCCCCAGGGGGCAGAGCAGCACAAAGGCAGTATCTTGCTTGGTTCACAGAGTAGTTTCCTCCGGACTAGTTAATACTCCACTCAGCCTCATTAACATGCCCTTCCTCACCACTGAAAAGCCCAGCTAATTGCTGTGGATGCAATACTGGCTGATAAAGTCATCGTGTCTTGCTGTTCTGGTGCTATTTTAGTTGATACCAGTCTGAGATTATCCACAGCACACTATATTGAGTATAGTGAATTAAATGAGAAATAATGAGGTGAAAAAAGCTTCCTTTCCCTTTTTTCATACTTAGCAAAGGTTTGGGTCATACTTGATTTCAATACAGGTTGAAGGTTGGGGTCAAGTTTCACCTGGGACAACTCAGCTCTTCCTGTCCTAATTGCTCAAGCCTACTTTTCATGATTAATTCTCTCATCAGTGCTTCAAGGTCTTCAGGGATTTTGGCAAAGATGACTGTGTTATCAGCTGATCTAATGTGGCTTAGGTGCTCTCATTTATCATGATGCCCTTTCCCTCCCTATTCAAGGTTTTTATAAACTTTTCTAAGCTCTAGGTGAATTGTTCCAGTGTGACAGTGTCTTCTTGTCTATTCTATTCTTTCACTTGATCTCTTCACTTTTCTTGTCAATACTTAAATGTCACTGCAACATGTTGCTCACGTGCTCTGGGATTCTGAGAAATCCTTCTTCTTATTCAGTGTTTCTCATGCTGACTGTGTCCAGGTTTTTTGTGTGTACACCGTTTCCATTACACACCTCATTAGGGGCGTGCACCTGCTCCTCTCAAAGCCAATGGCAAAATTCCCACTTCAGTAAAAGCAGGTTTGGACCCAGTGGTATGCCAACTGATAAATTAACCTTCAGACAAAACCCACAGAGGTAGGAAATTTTCCAGGATTATGATTTGCCATTTGAACAAAGGAATATTTTTGTAATTGAAGTTGTCAGAAACTTTTCTGTATATAATCAATAGTTCCTTTGTTTACCCACTGCTGAAGACCTGAATGAAAATAGAATCTATAACACTGTTAATAAATAAAATAAAACACAGTCCAATAGCTTTTTCATAAAGTGAACTATATTAATGTAGACATCATTAATGCTGTAGACTAAAATTGCTTATGATTCCAAGTAATGTCTCTGTAGTAAATTGAAATTAAATACAGTAAAAGAACATGAGGGAAAACATAAAACATTATTTTGCCCTCTGTGGCAATTTTCAAAGAAACCACACATTTTTTCTTTTAACAGTTTAAGGACATGAAATGAAAAACAGGGATTGATATGTCTTTAATATTGTTGTACCATGATTACTATTTTGACCATGTGGAGATGCTTCTTCTGTGAGAGTTAGGATGAGATCTTAGCGTGCAGTAACTTAAAATAGAAGATAAGCTTCATCTTCCTTTGCAGTCAACATCAGTCTCTTGTTTCTGTAACCTAGGGCATCTTTCCCAAAGCATTCAAATGAATCAGGACATATTTACAGTTGGTTTATAAAATAAAACACAAGACAAACCACATTCTTTCTAAGTTGGAGTTATTATATTAAGTAAAAATCTTCAGTAAATAAATATCTGGTCAAAATTTTCTGATAATTGAAAAAATTTTGTACTAGTTCTTGTTTGACCCATGACTGGCTATATTTTCAATTTCTGATCCCAAACAAAAATTTCTACTTTCACTGGCTGCAGAACTGTAATATAGATTAATGTCCACTGAGCTATAGTTTGAGACAAAATGAATCTCACTCATGACGTAAACCAAATTTAAGTCCTAGCCTCCAGAAATTGTTCCGTTAATGAATTTCTTCCCTATCCCTTCATCAGAAATAACGAACCCCAGTCTCAAAGTCTTTAATCAAATTCCCATGGAGCTCATTAAAGAAACTGGAAGTTTCTCTAAGTGATCTATAGGATCAAATATATTCTTTGTATCACTGCTACTCCAGTGAGTGTTATACATCAGCTTGTAGCTCCTCTGAGTTGATGATACCTGTGTGCGTGGCCATGTTGTTCAGAGCATACCATGCACAGGCAAAAATGGTAACAGAGGTAAAACTGAAAAAAACCCTGCTTGGTGTTCAGCAAGTATCAGATAAAGCAGAGTAATTTTATTGCTTGTCAGCATTGTACAACCCCCAGGCTTCCCTCCACCAAGTAGCCTTTCCCTCCAGACTGTCAGACATGATTGTACATCACAAACCTTTTCAACTTGGTATCACGCTTCATGCTGTTTATTATGGATGGATTCAAATAGGTAAAAAAGGTAAAAAAATTCTGAATCTTAGTCTTAATGATTTGAAAGGTAATAGCCATGGAGAGTGTGAACCAGGTCCTCACACCCCCTGCTAATCATACCTTTCATTAACGACTCTCTGGGAGAGCGAAAGCTTTCAGAAGACAACAGCCCAGCTTCCTTATTTTGATTTTCATAACAAAGGACGCTGAAGTCTCCTTCACTTTCCTAGCAAATACCTGTGGGACATTAAAAACATGAACATGAAAGTACCATGAATTCCCTCCGTAATGCTCTCCACCGTAAGGTTCCATATGAGGTTATTGCACTCTGACTATCAGCTGCACTGATCTTCCCAAGCAATGCAGTCAATTTTACTGTGCACTTGACACACGATACAGTGATTCCTTGGCTCCTGAGAACAGACTAATTGAGAGGGTGTGCTGTATTACAGAACACAATTTGCTTAAAAAGATTACCATCTAGCTCATTAATTTTACATTACCATACCATGCTTCTATTGACGTTATCACAATGCTTTCTACAACTACTTACTGTGATCACAAAAATGCCCAGAGATCACATAGCCATTAAGGTGATGAAAAGAGTTTTAGAGATGTTATTATTTATTTACGTTATAGCAATGCCTCCTCATGTTGGTCAATATTGGGACTTGCTGTGCCAACCCAGAAAAAGTGTTCCCTGTCCTGGAAAACTTGGAGTCTAATTACTCCTAGAAGCAACACAAATATGACACAAACAAATAGAAAGAAGGAAAGAGCAGTGTTTATGCCTTGCATTTAAATAAACCAAATATCTGCACCTTATGTGCATTTTATAAATGTATGTTATAAAAGTAACTGGAATGAGCAACAACAAGGTGGAAGTGGCTGGCAAGGGGACAACTAAGAAAAGACCAGACTGGTGAGAGATTTCATCCTGAAGGGACAGCCTGGGATGCTTTTGAAGGAAAAGAATTCAACTGGATCAGATAGAATCTGATTTCATCAGTGAAACCAATGCTGCAGTGTTAGAATAATTAGATATAGTATTCCTGACTAATAATGGCAATATTACAATAATTTGTGAAGTGTCTTAGACAAGGAACTAAATTAATTGAGTATGAAACAGTGTATGTGAGCATCAGTATTCTAAGGGTTTTTTATGGAAGAAGCCAAGAAGGAGATTCTACTAGCAGAGATTTGAAGGAGTCAGAAGAAATCCAGTTCCATTCTCTTTGAAAGCCAATGCTGATCTGGTCTAAATGAACTGTTTCCATTTTACAAAGAATTCTGAAATTTCAAGTAAAACAGCCTTTCATTTCAGATGAAACAATAAGTACAAAGAGAAATTTCAGCTGAAAATTAATTGTAATAAGATTCTGCTCTAAAAAATCAAAACATTCCATTGCAAAAAACTGATGTGGAAATATGCAGCATAACTATATGTGCCCAGTACCATCTGAGACCCACAACAACATTTGGTAAAAGCACAAGCTATGAGGTACCTGGCATGGCTCTTTTGACTGCAGGAAGTTAGGAGTGCTGCAATTTACAGATGAGTTTGGAAAACTGCTGCTTGCTCTTCCCCGGTAATAGGTCTGGAGCTGGATTGCTGGCTCAGAGGAGAACTACAAAGCTGCCAAAGAGTGTTGCAGGAGGGAATAACAGAGCTGAAGCCCCCAGGGCTCCCAGGCTGCGTGCTGCAGGGGCAGGAGCCTATAGCAGCAAAGTTTGCACTTCCCCAGCTCATCACAATAATCCTACACAGCGAGTTAGAACCTCCCCATTATTCCCAGTTTCATCTTTTCCCACTGGTTGTAACAATATCAAAAGGTCAGATGGGTAACACAACAGCTTGGTTATTGACTGTCAGTCTAGCATGGGAATGCAGCACTGATGAGGAGGTGAGGCCCCTGGAGCTCCTGGGATCCCCAATCCATGTTAGGAGCCACTGCATGCTGAAGAATCTCATCTGAAATGGAAGATGAGTCTGGACTTCAGATCTCGCCAGCAAAACTAATACAAAGCTCCTGTGGTTCATGCGTGTATGGCAGGGAGTCAGTCCCCAGGGACTTAGAGGAAACCCAGCC
Organism: Manacus vitellinus; assembly: GCF_001715985.3. Taxonomy (NCBI): domain Eukaryota; kingdom Metazoa; phylum Chordata; class Aves; order Passeriformes; family Pipridae; genus Manacus; species Manacus vitellinus. Next base: position 42,021,182 of record NW_021940535.1, read on the forward strand.
CCAGGGCACTGGCGTGACAGAGTTTGTCAAAATGGCAGATTCTGCACAACATGGTTACTTTGAAGCCTCTAGAAGCCCATAAAATGCGCTGGCAGGAACTCAAGCTTGTTGCTATCAGAAACCCACCTGTGTTTCTCTTGTAGTTCATCAAAAACTACGTATTTCCAGAACAAAATCTGGATTTCATAATAGAAACTCAGTTGGAAATACCCAATATGCTCAAACAGGAAGGTCAAGCAGTGAAGATAGGAGATAAGGAAAAATTAGACCATTTAATCATCTTCCCCCTGTGGCTAGACATAAGCAATAAAAATATAGTGAAATAACCTGTAAAGAACTAACAGAAAGGAAATACATATATTTAAAACTACTATTCATCCTTACAGCTTTTTATACTTACAAAAAACCCAGTAGCTTTAAAGCTGTACCATAAATTCTTCCTGCAGTACAATCTGGGGCATTACACAGCATTAGCTTACCCATAATATCTGATACTGGGTTTTATTTTCCCCTTGCTAGTGCTGATTCTACTCAGAAGAGATGCAGCTGTAGCCATGGTCCTAAAGACATTTGTCCCTGTGTCTCACAGACATGGTTTCAATTAAGTTTAATTACAACCCCTGTAGTTTCAGACCAAAGTCTGCTTCACACCATGTGTTGCTTCTATTGCAGGACAGCTCAAATCTGAAAGCTCTACAACAAGAACAGAAAAATTGCTGCCACCCCAAAAGTATTATTTGCAGTGACAATGGGTGAGATTCAAAGTCTTCTTTGAAGTAGTATTTGAGGCTTATTCAGGTTTCCACTGCTACAACCTGTAAGCAAGGAAAAAGACGGAATGAGTAAAAGATGAAAGTAGATCTCCTAAAGCAGATTTTTATCATGAATCTCACCATCTCTGACGTATTTTTGGAAACCCCAACTCCTGCTGCCAGTTGATTATAAAAATGAGATTCCTTTTTTCTTAAAAGAAGAAAAAAGTTATTATCACTGACAATTAAAGAGAAAAGTCATGAAAACATGACTGAAGTGTTCCTGTAGGGCTCCAAGGAGGAGGCAAAGGAAAAGAGTTGAGGAGTTATTTCTCTGACAGTCTTATTCTAGGCAAAACTCAAGGTTTGGAAGGACTTTGGACTGTAAACAGACATCTACAAGGACTAAAGCAAAGTGTAAATCTCATGCTTAAAGTTTAGGAGTAGGGAGAGTCAATACTTAAGTGCTGAAAACAGGGAATTTGGCACAGATGCTGGTACAATCACGGTTGATTCATGCATCTCGTAGTTTGCTCCACGCTAAACTTCAGCACAGCAACCAGCTTGAGGCAGGGCTTGGTACTCTGAGTACTACCAGGTTTTATTCTCAACTGAGATCTTTGTTGTTCAGAATCCAATACCTGCTGAGATTGATTATGGGGATGTTGTGCCCAAACACAGAAAATGGCATGCAAAAATCTGTGAGGTGAATGCAAATCTACCTTCTGAATAGGCCAGACACATGGCACCCTATTAGGAGCTCTATTTCTCAGGCATCAGACAAGTCATTTTTTTAAATTTGTTAATGTCATGCACAGGATCCATATAAAGCCAGGCACAGAATCCAAGAACAAACTGAAAAGGAAAAACAAGCAGCATTTGCTCCCAGCAGCGATTGCAGCCACATGGCAATCTTGGCTGCTATGCAGAAAACATTCATTAGCCTATTTAACCAAAATTAACTATGAAAATGTACTCTGAGTTTTCTTCCCTCATGTTGGTAAGGTGTCTTTTAGCATAAGTGTTTTCTAACCAATTTAAAGCAATTTTTCCTGTAAATGGTATCATTATTATCATTATGTTGGGAAAGGTTAGGTCATGATTTTACTCTGAGTTCTCAGAATCACATTTTACTTGCTAAAATGTCAGAAAAAAAGTCATATCTTAGATTCACTGAGGTGCAGTAAATTAACATCAAGAAATAAAGCAGAGACAATCTCATTGGGCAAAACAGAAACAATAAACTGTAGTTACATATAAACACTCCCACAAATGCCTTTCTCCTCAGAGAAACCAAATCAATATCCCAGCTTCAATAGCAAATATTTCCAGCAACCTGACCTGACCATGTCTCACAAGGTGGCCCTCGTTTCACTAAAAATAGAAACAAAGGTGGTGTAAGTTGCAATCCTGAGTTTAAGCCACTGAATTAAAGCACTTCTGTCAGTGCTTCCACACTTCCTCTCCATCTCTAAAATGTGATTGATCAATTCAGCTTTCCTTGGGAGAGTTAAAATCTATATGTAAATCTTATTTACCACTCTGTTTACACTTCAGTTGCAAATGTATATATACTTGAATGATGTCTTTTTGCAAAAAGAGCCTTTGAATGGCATTTTTTTCACCATCCTGCTGAAGACAGAGGAGATTTTTTGTTTCAATAGAATTGGGGCTTCATCCTTTCCACTTTGGTAACGCCTCTTGTGTCACAAGAGAACATAAAAACACTTGTGCTGGACCAGGCCAATGGTCCACCTAGCTCAGCATCTTTTCTCCAGAAGTGTAACAATAAGGCAAGCACAAAGTGACACTTGCCCAAAATACAGTCCAGCAATTTGCAACACAGAGCTTCCTTAGGTGATGACGTCTTTGAACTTACCAGCCCTCTCAGTATATATTTTTGTAGTTGCTTTTTGAACTCCATAAACTTTTATCATCTGCAATATCCTGTGGCAAGAAATTCCGCAGCTTCCATAAATGCCATGGAGACCTTCTCCTCTTTTATGTTGAACTTTTCAACTACCAACTTCTACGTATAGTTGGTCTCCTAGTTCTTGTGCTGCAAGAGATCCATGCTCACCGTCTCTATGCCTCTCATGATTTTATACACATTTGTCGTAGTGAATCTCAGGTGGCCTTATTGCCATCCAAAGTGTTACATGGACTGGATACTTAGTTAAAACTTAAATGGGGGAGCTGGTATTGTACATATTATTCAAGGTGCAGATAAATAATGAATTTATAAAGTAGTGTAATATTTTCTGGGTTTTTAAAATCTTTTTTCCTAATATTTTTTAAGACTTGATTTGTTTATTGAATACTAATGAACACTGAGTTGATACCCCACAATTTCATTCCTAAATTCCTCATAAGCTCAGAGCTCATAATTTATAAGTGAGGTTAGAATTTTTTTCCTTTGTACATAACTTTATATTAACTATACTGAATTCCTGTGCCATTTTATTGTCTAATCATTCAGCATCACTTTATCCATGTGGGCTGTCATTTCTGCTACCCTGAATAACAGTCCCATCAGCAAGCTTTATCACCCCGCTCTACTTCCTCAGTAACTGCTTATTGTTTAATCTCTACTGCTTGCAGTTTCAAATGGTAAGTGCCATGAATTGTGTATGATTACAACACAGTACACAAGGAAGAAAAGATTTAGAGGAATTATTGTACAATATTTCTATCCTTTTACCACCTTTCCCTCTTCCCCATCTGTCCCATGTTCTCCCTGTTTGCAATACTCTGAAGAGAAAAAATATATGATGTTCAAGGGAATTGCATTGGTAGCTGTTCTCTGAAAAGAACATTTGGATAATTAAAAGGTGAATCTTTTTTTTCTTGAGCCTTTTCTAACTGAGCTAGAACAAGGGGTAATTCTGAAAAAGAAGTTTGAATGTACATGTAGGAATAATCATCACTTTGTTCATTTTGTGTGATGTTCTGACAGAATCAACTGCAGTTTTCTTCTTACTGTCTGGTGGCTGACAAGAAATCTCTCCAAGGCCAGAACAAAGAATGCTCCAGGGATCTGACAGCACACAGGATTTATGTAGCAGCAGACCATCATCCTATTCAGAAGCATTTAGCCAGAGTAGTTTGCCTTGCCTCTACATCCAATTTCCATCAGTCAGAAATGTCTAGGGACCAGAAGGATTTAAGAGCAGAGGGTAACCTTTGTTTAGGGGTTGGTTTATTCATTCATAACATGCAGGAAGTACGAGTATGTACTTAAGAAGGCAGAAAAAAATATAAAAAGTTGTTTTCAAATCTGACTGGCAGCAAATTGTTGAAAGAAGTCTCTTACAATCCTAAGAAACAGACTCTTCAGGACCCCTTTTTTCCCTTTGATCAATGGAAATTAAAATGTTCCTTTTACATTTTGTCCCCCAAAGTCCTCTCTCTGAATATGGAACTTTGACTAAACTTTATCCAGGCAGAAAAACTGCTAATACCACAACTAAGACAGTTCATAATTTGGAACTCATTTTAACACTCATCACAGTTTGAAGAAAACATGCAAAAATTACTTAACATGCAAAGATTTAATTATTTTTTTTTTTAGAAAAGTCTTTGCTATCTCTTTAGACTATTTTTCTTCCAGTAAATCATATGTATCTAATGACTCCACAGTTTTCTAAAGAAGAAACAATCATCCATGTTTACTCCACAGGAATCGAGCCAGGATAAGGTCATTCCCTTCTTGTATAAGAGTTGTGTAAGTTTCATGTAAATTAGGCTATATATGTACATATTATAAAGTCAGTTTATATTTGGAATAGTTTAATATTTAGGTGATCAACATCTTAGTATAGTTTATGATCTACTTACTCAATCACTCACATTTTCTAAGAACAAGTACTTTCACCTCAGTCACACTCACCTATTCACCTAACTGGATAATGAATATTTATATTATCAAAATTGAGAGAGACATCACAGGAATTTCACTTGTCTGTGCAGTTTTGTCAAGAGTTATCCACAGATATTGTGAACCTTGTGCTTTCCATGAGCATTCTTATGAGCACTTATTGTAGCCTACACATTTTCATTGGAAACAAAGGTTGTGGGTATCAGAGTTGAAAGCCTGAATTTTTTATTCATAAGAAGTTTTTGCAGTCAACATTGAGCCTGAAAAAGATGCTATGCCTTGAGAGTAGAAAATAACAATTTAAGCAAAATCACTGACTGTCATGCACAAAAAAAACAAGTTAGAAATATATTTGCATGAATAGTCAATGAACTGAAGATTCCTTTTTTTGTGCATTAGACTTCTCAAAGATTGTCTAATGAAGATTATAGTGATTCCTTTTTTTAAATTATGAATAGATAAATTTTAAAAAATAATTGCTGTGTTTCTTTGCAAATATTATTTGTTGACCATAGGATACAGCAGTTACTTCTTTAACATTTCAGCAGTCATCATATTTTAAATTTGTTTTGCATCCAAGAAATGTCACTGAAGGAATACCTTTGTCAAAAATATTAAATGCACAAAAGCATGTCTTGAAGCATACATATGGGACTATGTAGAATAAACCCTTAAATTCACCTTTATGTTATGAAATCTCATTGTTTGTTGCAGGTGGACAGACTAGACTTTTCCTTCTCTCCTTTGAGGACAAAAAAAAAAATAAAAAATGGCAGCTGTACCTAGCACAAGGCATTGCCATCTGTATGCATTAGAGTAAGCCAATTTAATTCTTAGGATAATAGGACTTTCAAGCTTCCAAAGCTACAGGCAAAAGAGGATATATTCCACTTTGTTTTCTCAGATCCTAAACATGATTTTCTTCCCAACTGAAACGTTTGTGAAATGCCTTAATGATAAGTATTGATATCTGCATGTTTACTTTTTGAACACTAGTTTTGAAAAAATTTTTGAATAAAAAATTCTGTAAAGGAAATAATGAAAGCCAAGTAAGGTCGTGTGTCACTTTTGAGCTCTAGAAAAATGTATACACCTCAGAAAATCAGCTTCTGTATTAAAAATGTGCACAAGAGAATGAATGACAGAGGGAGAGAAAAATCAGGGAAAGAGTTACTTTGTGTTTCATTTTGATTGGAAAAAAACTGTATCAACCAAATAAGGTTTTTGCTGTAACATAATTTAGATGAGTCATAATGTTGATTCTTATACCAAATGCATCAGAGTCTCTGCGAGATAGGAAGCTCAGACCCATAGCTGAGAGAATTATTTATCAGTCTGAGTTGAATAAGACATCATTCATTTAACAGAAATTAGAAGTAGCTGCCTTGGCAGAGTTTGCCTGTGGAATTACAAGAGGATGGGCAAGAATTCTTTTAAAGCTGAAGAAGTCTGTTTACTGACTTAAACAGACTTTGAAGGGAGTCTCTTTGCATTCTGCTTGTGGTGCTCTGTGCACAGTTATCCTTATCTTTAAATGAACAAATGCTGAAAATCTTCTACCCTACCAGTCTGTCTCAGCAGAGCAGGATAAACGTGCTCAGCTGAATGCACAGTTAACTCTCTGCACCAGGGCTTTACATGTGGACCATTATTTTCATCTTTATTTTTAATGATTTGTTTCAGTTTAAAATTCTGGATGCCTTTATAGAGGACTTAATTTTTGTCCTCTCCCTTTGGCTTTTTTTTAATCCAAATCTAACAACACGTACTCATTAAAAAGCTAAATATGCTTCATTCTGCCCAGTGTAAAATTCCCATTTTAAATGGCTGCAGTCATAAGTTACTTTTTTAAAATCTAAACCTGAATTTGCACAGTGACTGTGTCTACTTTAATTCCCCATGAAAATGTTATTCAGCAAAGGTCTATATATTCTAGGCAGATAAGCACATAGTTTCATTTTATGGTGTTCATGGCAGCAGAAATTATTCTTAACATTTCAATCAGGCCTCTAATATAATTCACTGTTTTCCCTCATTCATTGGATTTTTGGGAAAAAGACCCTGTGGACTTGATAATCTCAACGCCTCCATTAAAACTTTTCCTGAGAAATAACCTTTCTTCCACTTTAAATTATGCATTTGCTGTTTTAGCATAGCTTAAACTACTATTGGATAAGCAATAAAATGATAACAACTGTGCAAACACTTCTAAATCTGACATATTGCCAATTAGTAACTCTGTAAGTCCAAATTGCAGAAAAACATTTGAAAATAACATGATGAATTTAAAAAATCAGATATTGTATGAATAGTGTTAGATAAGGATCAGCACATCAATCTTATCTATAATATTAGTTCTAGCATTTATTGTCTATTTTAACACCTATTTTGCTCTACAAACATGCTTTGAGCTCAGGTCAGGAGACTATATGAGACCTTAATGAGGGTGCTACACAATCGTTAGGGATTGGAATTCATCTTTTTTTGCTCTTTCCTGTTAACCAGTATCTTTATCAAATTTTGCTGCGACAACAATGGCAAACCCAGTCCTGTAGCCCATAACTTTATTGTCAATATTTCTTTTCTTCCTCACTTGCCTTCTCCTCTAGTGGTTCACTGTGCAAGTGAGAGAGATGTAGTTTACCCATAGAGAGACACAACCCCTGCTGCAGCTCCAGGTCAAACATCCATCCTCTCCCTCTTGGCCCCTCAGGACAGCTGGCAGTGATGCCAGCAATGCCCATAACCATGGGACAGGGAAAGGACACCAGGGGCAGAAAATGACTAAGAGGAGGGAGTCAGGAAAGAAAGAAGTGACAAGAAGGAATGGAGTAGAAAAGTGAGAGAGTGAGAACAAAACAGACTGTGGTAATTACTCAGGACATAGAAACAGCTCTCCTTCTAATATAGAAGAAGAAAGAAACAACTCTCCATCTAAAATGGAAGGACAAAAAAGGAGATGCTAGATTAACAAGAATGGGCATGAGAGTTTCTTCCTAATCCATACTGAGAGTAGTAGCTTTGTCAGAGCTCTTTACGCACTGCAGAGAAAGAATGTATCATTTCTTTAAGGATGCTGAAACTCTGCTCAAGGCTCTCATTTTGAGTTTTAAAAAATAATGTAATGGGAGAGAAGTGCAAGAGGACTAAAGCAGAAGGAAATACACATATTGTGTCAGTCCCAGCCATAATATTCCGCTATGCTCTTTTAATATAGCTTGAGCTCAGCCTGCAATCTGCTACCACTTATTCAAGCGAGGCAGCTATTTCATCAATGAAGTCAGTAAAGAAGCAGCAAGCCAAAACCCAAAATGTCAGACTAAAAATCCTCTTCTCTCTCTGTCACTCAGTATTCACTTCCCTAGTCCTGACAAGGTCGTAATTTTCCCTAAGGTAGCTCCTGGGTAGGCAAGCCAACACAAAGATCAGAATTCAGGTGTTAAATATAATTGTGGAAAAAAATGTACTTCAGTGAAGGCAGAACCTGGTCCTTGGATTTCTTTTAACATCAGACATCATCTCTTTGTATCTACCAGCCACCTCTTTACTTGTTAGAGAGATCTGATTTTAACAGCTTATCCCACTTTTATATCATCTCTCTATAATTATCGTTCATTTATTTTGACCAAATTATGGATAACTACATATGATGTTTTACATGCAGTAACTTTCTCACCTGGTTAATTTTGGCTAGAATTATGGGAACTAGTGGAACACATGATTCTGAAATCATAAAATTACTTTTATATCTTTAAACCAATTGAATTCTTCTCTTCTTGCAAGGGATCATCATGTGTGATTCAACCTGAATATGACATTTCTTTTTCTATTTAATTTTTGCTGTGCCCAGCACAAAAGAAAAATATTACTTGAATTTAAGCGTCTTTCAGAACAGCCTAAGAAAGAAGACAGCTTAGATCTTTGTTTCTCATGGTTGAATTTTGGTGCAAAATTACATCAATTACCAAATTTTTCCAGTTACGGATTGCTGTTATTCAGACTGTACAGTGTAATATGTAGAGACTTTAAATAAGTGACTGAACTTTCCTATCAAAAGCAACTTCATTTTCAGAGGTTAATCAAAAGGACACTTTCAAGGTTTTTAAGTATTGAAATTTCCATGAATTGGCAGTTGTTCCATTTGAAAGTATTTACCTTAAAGAGACACTGTCAACCCCAAAAGAAGTCACATTTAAACTTGATCTGAACACAATGTGCTTTTAATCAGTGAGTTTAAAGAGCTTAGGGATAATGTTTTATTTTCCTTTAATTTCTGGGAGGAAGTGGAAGACTTGTTTGCTTTCCTGGCTTTTATGATATATCATCCTGTAAAGTTTTCAAATGTCTAACTGGCAAGAGTGTAATCCTTTCTAAATCAACTTCAGACATATTTTCAAAGGTAATTCTTCACTTAAAGATGCAGATTTCAGTGGCAGTGGAATGGATGCTTTTTGAAATGGCAGGAGGTGCTTATCTAAAATTTAGATTTCTAAATACTTCTGCAAATTGGGTCATTGACAGAATGAAGAACCTGTGCCACTGACAGAGAGTGGGATTTGTATTCCTGAGTCCTTTCAGTTTTTTCAAAGTTTTGTTCTCCTGAAAAATCGTTTTCCCTGTCCCATTGTTGCATTAGTGACTAAGACTTGACTCCTGGAGCTGCTTCTCTGAGCAGTTTTGTGCCTTCACATTCTGAATGGAGTCAGTGTGTTCAAGTAACCCTCTAAACATTCAATTTACACCAGACTTTTTTTAAGACCTACCCCTCAGCTATTCAATTTTAACAAAGAATCCACACTAGCCACTGCTACAAACTAACACCATCATACACCAAAATATGCCAATATAAAAATTGCCAAAATAAAATATACCAAAAATATGCCAAAATAAAATATTAGTCATGTTCCCAAATCCATTTCCCATGAAAAGTTTATCAAATTGGATACCATTTTAAAGGTAAAGTTCATGCTACTCTAGGACAAATGGTGTCTTCAAATAATTACTTAAATCTTCAAATAATTACTTTTATCTCTGTTACACCCCATCGTGTAGGTTCACACAGAGGAATTTTAGTTTGTGTTGGCATTATTTCAAAGGAAGCTACTGCACACTGATGACCATTAATGCCAGGCTTCTTTTATGTGGTCAACAATATGGCTAAATCTATGAGAATTTTTGACATCTATTAAAAAACATGAGATTGAAGCGGGTAATTTAGGAGCTGAATGAATCCACCAGTTATTCTTTCCTGTAAAGAGTGGCTGAGAGTTGTCTGCATCTGCCCTTTACCAAGTGATATTGTAGTCCTGGGAGACATTCTGTGAAAGCCTTAAATTATTTAAATTCGGGTAAGAGGGAATTACTGCAGAGGACATAAAATTCATGCAATGAACTCTAGCTATATGTTCATTTTTGATGCCAGCTCTCTCAACAGCCAATTGCTGTTTCCCTTTTACTCACCTTTGGTGTATTCTGTTCTTCCATGCAGCTTTGCATTGTTATCAATGTCATTGCATTACCTTTAGTGCCTGTGAACTACTGTTCACCAAGGTCACCAAGCTCATCCAGAGAAGAGTGCCATGGAAGCAGCTGTATTTTGCAATAGAGCAGGTCTTCTGTTTGACATGAATACTAGACTCAGTTTGACTATCATCAATTTTCTGGATATCTCCAGCTTATTTTGGAAAGAATCTGTGACTTTGATGGCTACCTGCTCAAGACTTCCCATGCTATTCCTAGTACTACTGCTGAATTTAACCAGTGGGGTTGTTGTTTATTATCCCATACATGTCTTGCAAGGCTTACCGTGACAATAACCAACACTCAGGAAAATGAATTAAAAATCAGAGACTGTCACTTCTCATTCTGCAAGTTGCCTGGTTTTCTCTCATTGTGCTTCATAACATTGTTGCCATTTCTGACATTGGTTTTGCTGTTTTACTGAGCAGAATCATACACCCGGTGTTTATCTACCCACTGCAGGAGAAATTTGGGCATATTGTAAGAGTATCTCATTTTCAGTGTAAACCTTTCTCAAAGGACTCTCAGTCCAGTAACAGTACATCAGGTTTTTAAGCTAGGCAATTATTCTGTCTCACACTCATACTGCAGAATATGTTTTTCACATCAGAAGTGTTACCACACTGTCCTTATTCCTGGTGACATATTATCTCTACTTCTCTCAGACAGAGGGGCCTCATAAATGTTCAGCATCATCTCATGTCTTCTAATAATAATGTATGTTTCATTTGCCACATTGGAACAGAATTACCTCAACCCACTTCATCAAATTTCTTTGGAGAATCTGATTTTAACCTGACATGTTGGGTCCATTAGAGACTGTAATTATTTAGGGTTAATTGTTTAGGTGTGGAAGTAGGAAAGATGTGTTGAGTTGTGACAGATAGTATCAGGGTCAGACTTGAGGTTAAGAGAAGGAGGGTGTGCAGCATTTCTTTTCCCTTTAATAGAACAACTAACACTTAGCCCAATCAATCTTGCATTTTTGAATGTTCTGCTGATAGGTCATGCACCATTACATCAGCATGTGAGAGTTAGCCAATGCAAATAGGTCACTGAGTATCGTCTCAATGGCATCTTGCTGTAAATCTAATATGGTTTAAATGTAAAAGAAGAGCATCGAGATGAACAATAGAGGGAGAATCACAGATTCAGGAAACTTTAATACTAAAAGGAATATTTTCTTAAGCAGGATATGTAAGACAGCGCTGACCCCACCACTGATGCCTGGGTACCAGTATAGCTGGAGGTCTCTAAATCTAATAACTGTAGAAATATCTTTTGACACCAAATCTTATTTTGCAGTTTGCTGTCCATGGGTTAACAGAGGTTTTCCCCCTTTATTAAAGAGCAAAGAGGCAGCAAGTACAGCTTTATTTGTTCAAACATTACTGAGTAGTGAATTTAAATGATGCTGTTTTTTTGGCACAGACACAAGGCTCTTTGCTTCTGAGCTCTTTCTGCTGGAACAGTATGAGAAAAATTCACCCTCATGGTTAAGGTGTGACTACAAAGAAAAGTGATCTATTCCCAGTTGGGGTACAGGTATCCTGGCACATGGCTGCATCACTTGCAGTGTAAGGAAGGCTGTGGGTCTGCAATGTTCTCAGGACTTATGGGAAACCCCTTCAGTGGGCATTCTTATTTCACAGTGACCAGATGTGAACACAAAACAATTTCTCATGTCCCTGCCCCACTGTGAGTCACCCATGGATGTAGTCCCTGGAGAGTGTCCCTGACACTGGTTTTAGTGCTCCCTACAAAGTGCGTGACTCCAGCCCCCAGCACCTGCTAGATTTTTTATCATATATATTTGAAAATGTTTACCATGTGCGTATTTTATGGTTAAATGGCTAATTTATGCACGCAATGGTTAAATTTTGCTGCAAAGAGGGGTTTCTCGACTGTTTCCCTCTGCTTCAGGGTAGGTTGTCCCATGGTGGTCCCTCCTGCTTCCACTCACACAGCTGCCCACCACGGAACCTACTGCTTGTGTTCTACCTCATGTGTCTGAGCAACCTGAACTGAAAGGTAGCAAGATCACAGCTTACTCACCCTGTTGTTACTTTTTTATGTGCACAGCTCCTCAACTAATATCACAAAGTACACCCCTGTAATGGGTGTAGAAAAATAACAAGATTCCCAGTAGCTGATAAACAGCCTAATCAAATTAATTTGAACTGTGCATTTTTCACAGCTCTAAAGTTCGGCTTCAGAAAGAGAACATGCAGAACTGCATCTTGTGCTGTAATTTTAGTTTTCTTCATTGCCATCACATGGAGGAACACATTTGTAAGCTGCATGATTCATATGTGTATTGCAAAATCTTTTATAGCTGAAATGTTCAAAGCTTAAAATTCCCATTCCATATGATTTATTTTTTTTTTAGCTATATCCCAAATCCCTGTATTTCATCCTGAATGAAATAACAGTCTTTAAAATTTTCCAGGGAAAGGAAAACTTCACCTCACTTTCCTGAAATGGCTGCTCCTGACTCCTACATCTCATCAGCATGTTCCAGAAATCACGCAGGAGCATCAAACTCTCAAACTGCCTGGCTCTGAGGTTGCTTGGAGACTCCCAGCTCAGGCTGTCTGTTCAGACAGGTCTGTTAAGACTTGACACTTTCACCTCTCCTCTGCTACAGGAATATCAGTGTGCCTAACACAAGGAGCAGGTTGCAATGCAGGACCTCAACCTCTGGATTGGGTCTGGGAAGTCAAGGGTTCAAGCAATCTGCCAGGGGCCTGACAGAGACCTCCATGCCATTCTGTAGTCAGGACTCTTCACAAAACATTTTGGTGTTTCAGGTTATCACTGTTCTTAAGAGTTAGGAAGTTTTTAAGGAAGTACACTTTACCCATTTTTCTGTGGAAAAAAGGATGGATTGCAGGTACAGATTTCCTTCCTTCGATACGTCAATCTTCAACTCCACTCAGAGGTTGAATTGGTTCTTCTCTTTTCATTTATTATCATATTCTGAAGAACACTTTTAATAGCAACAGGCTATCAGCAGTGTCTCTGATTTAAGTAGCACCTATTGATTGACTAGTTAGAACTTCCGTGCTTTATGAATTGTTCTCTAGAGGTGATGAAATGGAGAAATCAATGCTTCAATTTGCTTTTATATTCTAATACCCAGTGCAAGTTAAACTTTTTCTAAGCAAGCTTCAGAAGGAAAAGGAGTATTTTAAAGTAGAAGCAGATTTTGTGAGCGCAAAAGGGACAAACATATCAGACATTCACTTTATCAAACATCGTAATTGCAATTAAAAATTAATAGCTTAAGCCAATGACATGAACTTCAACTAGAGTTCTTTATTGAAGAAGTATCTCAAATAATTCTAAAAGCATTTTGGAAAGGCTCAAAATCAAAATGAGTGGAGAAATACTCTTATTATTGTGACTGGCCTAAAGTACCAAGGCAAAACTTTCACCCCCTGATTGCTATTATTGCTATAGCAATAGTGGTTTACTCTATCAGCCTGAATTCACACAGGGGTAATAAAGTATAGATTTACACAGTTTTGCAGTAAAAATACAATGGAAAGCCATGATGTATAGGCATATAAGTTGCTATTATTTGACTCACATTTTCTGGAAGCCACAGTAGTACCACATGATAATTCACCTACCTTATCACAGCAGAAAACCTCTTTACACTGAGAATGAAGTACAGGACAGGTTAATCTTAATGGCTTATATTGATAGATTAAGTGCATATGTTTTGCCCATGCATCAGTTCTGAATTCAAATGAACAGCCATACACTATTAAATTTGTACATTTTGCTATAGAGTAAGTACTACATATGTTCAATACATTAAAAAAACATGTGTCATACATAGTTTTCTGTCAGAAATGAAAACAATGCACTTTGAGGTTTCTACATATTGCCAAGAATGTTTGGAATAAATGGACCTTCAGCCTTATGAAATACAACTTTTGCTAAAATAAGAGACATGCATGAATAATAGCCATACCAGGTAGAAGAAAATTATTATTCTGGATTTAGAATAGCCATAAAGTAATGATAATTTCCATATTTCTAAAGACAAAATGCTGGAGAGAAAGGTAATATGTACATGGACATTATTTCAGCAGATGGGGTATATTTTATTTGTGGGTCAGATCTTACACTAATGTAAAAACAGTGTCTCCATCAGCTTTAAATAACTATAGTTCCACAACTTTTTAAGGTACTGTTTGCCCTGAAAGATCAATAATTTAATCAACTGTTCATTATTATAATGATTACTATGAAAAAAATTGCCAGGTCTTGCTTAAATGAGCACACCTTCTATTTATATCTGTGCTTATTCTAAGGAGTGTAAATGTTGGATATGCTAATGAAGTAACAGGACTCTAGAAATCTTCATCATAAATCAAAAACTTAATAAGCTACCAAAACAAGAATTAATTATTTTTTTTAATTACCTCCGCAAAGAGGAAATTTTAAAAAGCAAAATGAAACAAATGCTCACCACAAATTACCTGGGAAGTAATCCTGGACAATAAATATTGTGGGTAATAAGAAAACAGTATTTCCTTCTCCCCTGCCCAATTCAGTTCAGAACTAATAATTACAATTACAGCTGCCATCATAAAAAAGCATCATAGCTGAAAAAAATAAAGGAATGTTTTGTCCATAGCCAAAGTTAAATAGTAAAGCTGTGGGTTGACACATCCATAGGCCAGGACCTGAGCTCACCAGATGTAGCCTCAGTTTGTGCCATGTACTTCTGATATGACCTAGAGAGACTTAAGTCCATATGCATACCTCCCACTTGAGGCACTGAATCTCAGAAGAGGTAGGGTAGTTAAATAGTCCTTTTTCACGAGGGATACAAAGATGGTGAGATTAATTCCACAAGTTAGAATAAGCCTAATTTTCTCATGTGACCTCTCCAGAAATCAGATGGATATTCAAAGAACTACCTATCCTTATAAGCAACCAAGGAGACTTGAACTGGGTGTAGGAGGGTATCATGCAGGAAACCTAAAGCCAGAAAAGGTTCCTGGCCACACCTTTATCCTTAAGAGATTAAAAACACTGTGCTTATATTGTATTTAGATATTCTTTTATGTTTCAAGAAAGTAGGGTGTCAACTTCTCTTCTACCATGTGTTAGAACAAGAATCCCTGGCCTATGGCTTATGGTTTGATTTTTTGAGGACCATGGAAACTGTGGAAACAAACTATCCTCATGCTCAGGAGAGCAAATCACTCAAATCAACAAGGGAAATTATGTAATTATTCAAGAGACTGCAATACAAGCCCAACATGACTAACTTTTAAGGTAATTTTTATCACGTTGCACAGTTGCTTGGGCATGGTGCTCTGCCTCTCTTGCTGGGGCTTCTGGTCAGGTGCAGAAGCCTCTGCTATGGTGCCTGAGGAAACTCTTCTGTCTCTAAAGCATGTAGATTTAGTAGCCTAGGCACTTCCAGGCTTTATGCAGGTTAGAGAGTAGTTAAAACTTTTCTTTGATATTTCAGTTAAACTGCTCTCCCAGAGTTGTCTAACATCTTTGGTGGGTGCCCAGTCTTGTCCCTAGATGCTGCTCCAAAAGGTGAACAGGTCTCTCACGGGTGCAGCATCCATAGCACTGTCTGATAACATACTGGATGCCTCTGTCAAGGCACTGTTAAGGCACTGAGCCAATGGAATGTGATAAATCTCCATTTAATTGTAGTTTAGGCATGTGGATAAGAATAATCATTCCCAAACTGCAATAATTGAGAATAAGCTCACTAAGGTTTACTCTGTGCTCCAAAATCAGAGTGGGACAGTCATAGAAAAGAGTTCTCCATTACTTTCCCACCTTACCTAATGAATCTTCACAGAATTCTGGTGAAACCAGAATTACGATTAATTTATTTTTATCTTCTTATGGTTACTGAGGCAGAAAAGATTAGTCCAACATATATAAATTGGTTGATAAAAATGTCACGCATTTATTTATCCTTACAAACATATCTTTGCATGCATCCAGAGCTAACATTTTAGATATCTTTGTTAGAAAAGGTTGAAGTAAGTAACCTGTTCACACTCACATGGTTGACTGAAATACTGGATTCTCATGGACTACACTAACAACCCATGCAGGCTGTGGTAATTAGCAACCTATGCACTGTTAGATTGGTAATCATGCTGGTATACAGAGCAAATGCAGAAGAATATCTTGCATCAGCTCCTGAAGTTAAGAGAGTAGAAAAGTGAAAAACTAGACAAAACAAAAATGAGGGGGACAAAAGGTGCTGAAATTACATAAACTTTTCACCTATGATGTAGGAATTTGCTCTTTTTACAATGGGCTTCCTACCTATATTTTGATCCAAGTGCTATGTTATTACTGAGCCTGCGGAAAAAGGAGATTTGAAAGACTCAGTAAACTATCTCCATTAGAGCTAACCATGTTTTAGGGTGCTTATTTTTGTCACAGAAACAAAAAGAAGGAATGTTTTGTCACATGGGAGGTGTTGAAAGGCAGGTCTGGTCGAACATGCCAAGTTGTATTTATGCCTACAACTGCCCTGATGCTCTGCAGAGGAACACACAGAGACCTGCAGCAGAGGCGGTGGAGTTGAGCTGTCTGTACAGCTGAGAAAGTCTCCTGAGCATATCTCTTGTTTTATGATGATTCGAGCACAGTTAATTTTTTTAATCTCTTATAGAGCTCCCATGTTACAATCATGTGGCTATCAAAGTGTGGTTGTTTCCAGTCAGAGGGGCAATTTTATTTTTTTCTTACAACCAAAGAAAAATATCAACGGAACAGAATTAATTTTCAGGCTGACATGGTGTAGAGGCACAAGTTCAGGTACCCCATGGGGCTGGTGGGTCCTACGGGGATGACACCCCCCATCAAGCCCAGACAAACCTCTCTCAGGGTAGGATTCAGGGCTGGGGGACCCACATGTTACTCTTGCTGAGGATCACAGGTGAGGAATCAAACATCTTGCAGAGTAAAATCTACTGTAGAGGGGTTTATGGCTCTGTTTTATTGCTCCCTTCTTTTCTATGACCACCATTACCATCAGTAGTTTAGTGGTTATGTTCAGTGCTGCTCTCTAACAGCAAGAGATTAATTGCCCATTCAGATACCTGAGCAAGGAGCCACAGCCTTCAGCACAAGAATAACACCAGCAGTGAAAAGCAGCTCCTCCCCTTCTCCCTCCTTCCCACACTCTTCACTCCTTCCCACTCTCTGTTACTGTAAGATGTTTCACAGCCAGGTAGTCTGCACAACTACTGCTGCTTTAAAGTGCTTAGGGTGGTATAGCAGAAGGAGGGCATGCTATCTTTTAGCACATGACCATAGTCCAGCAGTGATAATCATTTCAAACTACCTAGGAAAAAAAAAGCAGTATAATAATGTTAGTCAGGTAGCTTTTTCTACCTTATCAACACCTGCAGACACAAACCTGCACTGACAAATGCTACACCAGAGGGCAGGATAAGTGGAATTAGAAAATATTACCTTCAGGAGCTATTGGGCTCCCAAATGTGATATGCAACAGTAATGTAGATAGCATGGAAAAACAGACAATAAGTACAGCTTTGAATTCAAACATGACCTTCAAAGAGCTTTTTCTTAGAAACACAGAGTAAAAGCCCTAAACCTTTGAAAGACCATGACCAAACAATAAGCCCCCAACTTCATGTACACCTCTGAGAATTCGTTCTCAATAATGGACTCTCAGAAGTCTTTTATCACTGTTTTAAAGACTTTATTTATCAAATTTGAAAGATATCTTCTCTTTGCCCCATTTTTATCACAGTCTCAAGGTATCTTATCAATATTCACTCAGCAAGCACAAGCATATTTCTAAGTGACAGTACAGAACAGTATGTGATAAACTGGAACATTTTTTCAGCTCAGACCAATGTGCAAGATAAAAGCATATAGGCTTCTGCAAAAGCAGCAGGGCTTTGGCTGAAATGTCAGAAGCAACTATTTTGTGGGGAGTGATTCATTAAGCTGACACTTCAAAAAGTGGAGGAGCTGTTCTAGTGCTACAAGCTAAGTTTGAAAAACCTAGACTGCCTTGAACTATAGGTTCAAAACTGATGAGAGACTACTAACCCTACTCTAACTCTTCCAAGTCAGACAAATTGTGCTCTAGGAAGCTTAGTACACAATAAGCAAGATCTTCTATAAAGTGGAATTGTGTTTGCAATTCACAGACAACAAATAGCCATGATGCTTTTTATTAGGGAAAGGGATGTTTCCAGACGTATTTGGTCAAAGCTGAACAATGATTATTCTCCTTCAGCACTGAATTTTGAAACTGGGTGAAGAAAATTCCTTTCTTAATATAATTTGAGAATTCCCTAGTAAGAAATGAACTTACGAGGAAAAAAAATTAATTGTCATCATTAAGTGCATCCTTTATTAAGCAGATAATTCAAGTAAATATATGAAGCTTTTACAATGAAATAAACTACCAATAAGATTTTGCAAACATAACTTCAGCATAGAAATTGGATAGTTGATTCAGAAATTATTATATTTCTAGTGAATCTTCGTTGCCTTGGGCACATACTGTGTGAATGCATATGAGCCACATAAAGCATTTGTAGCCCTACATATAAGAAAAATTAAAAAGCTTGGAAGACAATCAAAGGAAAAAACCTGTGAATAAGCAATCAAAAAATCAGGTTGAAAGGATGAATTAAGTTATATAAGGCCTTGTTAGTGACCAAATATTAAAATCAACCTGATAATTAATCTTCTGTCAATAATGTATAGAGGGATAATGCTCTGCTCCCTCTAACTTACTTTACAATAATCCAGAAAAACTAGAAGAACAGCCAATCCAAGAAATGCAATACCAACACTAAATTCTTTAAAGTAGATAAGATTTTACCTTGTACTAGAGCAGCAGACACTACTTTCATTTAAATATTCCTTTTATTTATCTATTATCTAGCAAAGGCAGACTATTACAAAATTGTAAGGCACATCAGGATTAAGTAAAATTATTATTTTATGATATATTTTTTCTTTATAACTCTTGCTAAATTACTATGTGTTTTAAATTATAGAAATCATATGTGTATTGACCAAAGGAAAACAAGAATTATCCAAAGGCATTATAGAACAAAAGCTTGACACTGAAATACATCCTGTCCATTACAATCATGTTTTAGACTATGTGTTTAGGTCTTTTGTCTATAATTATTGTGGTGAAAATAGCAGTGGTGTAACTCCTCGTGCCCTCATCAAAGTTAAGGATTAGTCCTAGATTCAATTACATAGTGCTAAAAGCTCAAAGTCTCCTGCTGAGATGATATATAATATTTTTCCCTGGTAGTGTGTATTTTCTAAAGATAATACAAAACATACAGTATCGATGGATTACAGAACTTTCTTATTCCAAGAAAAAACTCCAGCAATTACCTATGAGCAGAAGAGCTTGTTTACAGTAAGCCTGCTAAATGCAGGGGTTAACTCCTGTTCTTGGGAAAACTGGGGGTGGGGAGGAGGTGACTCACTGGCAGTGGCAGGGCTGGTCAATCTCTAAAAATCAATTTGTGTCATCAGCTTTAGAAAGGTAATCAAGTGTTACATCTACATTCCCCTAACCAGTTCTAATCCACTGAAGGTTTAACTACAGTTGATTTAATGAGGCTGCTTTGAGAACTGTAAGGAAGTTTGGGGATTTTATTTAAGAAACAGTAGATGCAGGAGCAGACACTTGGGATTTGATAACTGAGGATGAGAAGCCCTTGTTAATCATGTCTTCCTATAAGTCAATAATTAAAATCTCATTTTTTCCTGAAGGAATTCTTACTTCACTATGTCTATAAACACAGTCCCTGACAAATGTCATATGACTTTCAAGTTAAATGTTTTAGTCTCTAGGACGATTATTTAATAGGTCTTTTATTCTTCTGAAGTCTGCCAAATTAATTATTAGAGCTACATGAAAAGGGGCATTTACTGCAGAATAAATCTACTACAAACAGCTAGGACCTGTTATGGCTTTCAAAATGGATTTAACTCTCTCAGTGAAAAAGTGGTTCTGTTCTCATACACCAACATTTTAGAAAGGGGCGAGGGGAGAAATTCAGCACAGTCCAGGAAATTTTAGTTTGTAGAATACATTGGCTCGTGGATTTTGGTGATTGTGTAAACTTTTTTTTTAAAAATGCTGCCTCTCCCAGAGGGCAAAACCCCAAACACACGAGAAACAGTGGTATCATATATAACTTTAGTGAGAACAGTTCCTGTAGAAATGTTTCCTATGTGAATTTCATCATTCTTCTTAACTTGTTAAATATGTAAACAACTTTGTTTGGGGTGAGAGAAAGGAATAAAGGTGACTGAACCATACAAGCACTGCATATTGATATATGTGACAATGGTTCACACTGCTTACAAGGACATAACAAATAGTTTAAAGACTTTTTTTTTTCCTTGTTCTTATCTTAAAGCATGTCAGTTGTAGGAAGAAACAATAGGGAATTGTTGAATTATCAGTTTACCCAGCAGTCTCTTGAAACTATCCTGCATTCTCACTGTAATACAGCTCACTCCTCAGCCCATGTCAAGGAACCAATATAATTATAACATGAAGAATAAAACAAATAAAAGAATAAAACAAATAACAAATCAGTTCTCCATGGAGAGCAATAAGCAAATGCCCTTGTGTTATTTGAGATTCTTGCATAATATCAGTCCATAATATTCATGGGTACTTTTAAAAATTTGCCGGTAAGAAAGACAAGTCAAACCAAGTTCCTTTTCTCATAAAGTTTGCTCTACTCTTCTTTTGGTTATCTGAGTAGGAAATAAAAGTGCAAGAAAAAAATAAAAGGAAGACTAGCAAAAGCAAACACAGCCATTTTATTTTCCATTTATCTTCTCTTAATTTGTTTGAATCTCATACTCACACTCCTCCAAGGGCATTAACCATTGAGGATTCCTCTGCTTCTGTTCTCATATTGAATATGATAATGCACATTTAGATTTCTGGTGCTGTGATTTCAGCCAACTTTGCTTTCAGACACACTCCTGAAAACTAATACATAAAGTGCACATCCATCAGCCCCATTAAGGAAAATGTACTGATCCAACTAAGTTTACTTCCTACCTGCAGAAACTTTGGAATGCACTGCATTAGATTCTTACACCTTCCACTTCCCAAATGTATTCTTTTTTTTTTTTCTTTTTGTTTTTGTAACTTTGACCTGATTTTAGCTGGACTAGAGTTAACTTTCTTTCTACCAGTTGGTATAGTGCTGCATTTTTTGGATTTAATATGAAAATAATATTGATAATCACTAATGGTTTATTTGTTGCTGAGCAGTGCTTGCACTAAGTCAAGACCTTTTCAGTGTCTCGTGCTCTGCCAGTGAGAAGGTGAAAAAGAAGCTGGAAGGGACTATAGCCAGGATAGCTGACCCAAACTATCCAAAGGGATATTCCATACCTCGAAGGTCACACCCATTATATAAACTGAGGGGAGCTGGCTGGGAGATGCCAATCACTGCTCAGGAACCACCTGGGCATTGATCAGCAGAGGTGAGCCATTGTGTATCACTTGTCTTCCTTGGGTTTTATATCTCTCTCTCTCTCTTTCTCTTTCTGTTGCTCTTTGTTGTCTCCCTTTTCATTGTATTATTATTATTTTATCATCATTGTTATTATATTTAAATTATTAAACTATTCTTGTCCCAACCCATGGGGTTTTTTTTCCAATTCTCCCCCAGATCTCATGAGGGCAGGGGAACAAGCTGGGATTAAACCACAACAACTTCCATCAAGAAAATAGATTCTATTGTAAGGATTAATGTCTCCCAATAATAAGAATAGTTAATTTCTCAACAGGATATTTAATGTATTCACAACAGCACATGCTAGTGGGAAGTGTGTGGCCAATAAATACATGGGGTTAATATACACTAGCTTTGATGATCTCAAAGCCAGATATTCAGCTGGTGTTCATTGGAATGCATCTCCATTTCATTCTATAAAGCAATGCCAATCTATACCCATTGAGAATTTGACCTTTAATATTCTTTCTTTTACAAAGCTAGAGCAGAAATATCTAGAATCAATTCTTGGTAAACTTTTTATCTCAATTATATTAAATTTGATCCCTTATAACCAGATCCCTTATGAATTCCAGATACTCAGTCTTTGCTAAATAGTTTTTCATCAGTAAATTCTAATGACTTTGTGAAGTGAGAAAGGGAAATGAAAAAAATATGTTCTTGCAAGGAAAAAGATGTGTTTGAAACACCAAATAAATGAATTCTATCTTTTACAAGGATTCCTAACTTTTGAATTTTAACAATCAAGAAAGATGCATGCTTTCTGCCTGGACTGGAGGGAGAAAACTACCTTCTACTATACCTCAGTGCTGTTCAAAGTGATAGCCAGAAAAGTGCTTTTTAAGTTAAAGGTATACTTGGCAAGTATAAAGAATGGCATTGGGCACAGTAGCAGACTTCAGCTTATTTCTGAAATATTTATTTAGAGATTTTCTTTCCTCTCACGTAGGGAATTTGATGTGTGTGAAGAAGAGTGAAAATTAGTCTTGACTATGAGGTCCTATGTGATTCTACAGAACCTTGAGAATGCTACTGGAGGCAGCTATTGCAGGCTCCAGTGTATCACAGTACTGAAATGCTTGCAGCCAGGACAAATGGAAACGGTGGCATACAGAAATGGAAAAGATAAAGTAAATGTCTTATTGTGCTATTTTGTCAAAACCTTCGTGGCTTTGAAGATGATCTCCTAATTGTTGCTACAACTCTGAAAAAAAACCTATGAAATGATGAAAGAAATTAATAGCAAACAGTAACTGCTGATCTGGTACCCCATAGGTACCAGTGACATGGCAAAAGCCATGGGAGCCAACGAGAAATTGGGAAACAAAAAAACTGTGTCATAAAGCTCAGGAATGACAAACTGAAAACAACGTCTCAGAGAAGAGCCTCAGGTCACCCTGAAATGTTGTTAAGAGAAAGGTGATTATGATCTTGGTCTGAATTCCCACAAAGAAAACTCATTATCTCATCAATTCTGTGTTAACCTGAATTTGTCGAAACAAAATAAATTCAGTCAAAGCATGACTTTGTGACCATTAGTTTGCTATAGGGTTGTGAGCTTGAAAGTAGAATATTTGCTTTTAGTATGTTGTACTTGTAGGCAGGCTACAAACATAATGAGGGAAAGTGAAGAGAGAAGATCAAGATTTTCAAGATGTCCTGTTCAGATTAAAAGGTTTAAGAAATACAAGCAGATGCTCTGACGCATAGACACTGCACAATGTTTGCAGTTTTCTAAGCATAGAAACTACACAATGTTTGCAGCTCCATCATAGAGGAGCTGGGTAATGTACACCAAATTGCAGTCTTCAGCCCCGAAAATTTCTTCATCTCTGAAGTGCTCAGTCGACTTATAGAGATTTACCCATGAACAAGAGTATGTCATTTACTCCTGTTGAAAAATTGACTCATCAGCTACAAAGCTGCCCTTTGGCTGCGTTTAGTTATCATTATGAAAGGTACAGAGATGGCAGGTGTCATGCATTTCAAGCAAGTACATTCAAGAAGAAAGTGAACTAGTGTTAAATATTGCTACTGAGTTATGCTATAGAAAAAACCCACAATGATTCAAAGGATAAAAGAAGTCAGCAAAGGTAGTTGGGTACATCAGTAATCCCATCATACTATAGTTAAATGAGAGGATCATCTAATAGAAGTTGTAGATAGAAAATCAATTTAATCTTTGACAGGACAAAGGCCTTGAAGACCTTACATTTAGCTCCTTCACAGTATAAACATGTTAATGTTCTTTAAAGATGTTATATGTTTAACATGTTCTATAAGTATGTTAAAAAGATAATGCTTCTTCCCTTTTTCTGAAATTTTAACTCTTGGGGTGAATGTATTCCTTCTTGATGCTTCCACTTGGAGAAAGGGAATGAGATATCAGATATTTTCCTTCTAAAGACAAAGATGGAAACAAATTTACATAAAGCGAGTTCTTGTTTGTGTGTGATCATTTTCTTCAGGTTTTATTTAGCTTTTGATTATCTGTTTAATGCAGGCAGTTTTTCTGTTTATTCACATGACTAATTTTGTTAGCATGACAGTCACAAACATCCAGAGATGGCAATATCCACACAGAGGTCCTCTTTTGGGCTGGATTACTTTTCAAAAGGTTATTTCCTTGGAAATAAAAATGTATTTGCTTTTATGAATTGCTCAAATTACTGATGAAATTCATTTAAAATAAAGTTACAAAGGTACAGGAGAATTTGCAAGATTAAACGTGCCTTTTGTTAAGCACTGAAAGCAGAGTAAAGCATGTAAAAATGGGAGACGCTTATCCAGATCAGCTTTAAGGTATCTCAATAAAGCTTGGACTGCTGCAAATGATTAAGCTAAAATCATACCAACATACTTATGATTCTGCATATTAGCAGTGTTAACTACTCACAAGATTGAGGAGGGATTATTACCTGACATTTTCATGTCCTTCCTGAACTCCGGAGTGTGACAGTTTGAATTAAAACAAAGTTATCTCTGTCAGGAGAGGATGAAATAGAAGCGACAAATACTTAATCAAACCAGAACTTAGGATGCTGAATGGGAGCTGAAGGTGATTGCAGTCACTTGCGATGGAACATTATCCACCTATGTGTTATATTGGTGAAAAATAATAAGTTATTAGTTTGAAATTTGTGAAGCGATTCATCCAAGAATCTTACATTATGATGAGAGATGAGATTTGCTGTATTTGTATTAGAAAAAGTCTGCTTGGACTCTGAAAAGCACCACAACAAGAGATAAGGAAAGATAATGGGTTGAGGGGACATTCAAAAGGAGATCCTGCGTTCGGGTTCAAGCTGAACTCAGACCAACACACAGAATGCAAAATTTTTACAATCTTTCAAATTGCCTTGGCAAAAATCCTATCAGATGAACTGATTGTATGCCTTGTAAATCTCTTATTAGTAGCAATGCTATGAAATCAAGAAGTTCTGTGAGGTTTCCCACATTTATTAAAAAAATCTTGATAGAATGGTTATTCCATTGTATGTGAACTAGAAAGTAGGTAGCTCCTGTTTCTGAATCCAATTCTGAATATAAGCAAAATCTGTGTTTTTACTGAAGTGCTGGATGTTTGAAATAATCAAATGAGTACCTGTGTGGATGCCTTCCCCTCTCCCCTTTATTAATAATTTCTGCAGTATAAGAAATATCTGATGCATCCTTGCCTTGTATTAAATTCCTATATCTCTATGCTTGGGTGATAAAGAACGAACATGTTCCTATGTTTGACTAGCTAATGGCCACTGAGGCTGGCACAAACACCACTTGTTTCATGTCCTTTTTTCCCCCCTCAAAGACGCTCATCAGGATTTTGTAACCTGATTTTTGTCTCTAACCCTGCCAAAATATGCAACTCCTGTGGCTCACAGGAAACCCTGAGTGGTATATTCTGTCACAAATTTCAGTCTTCAGCATAGAGGTGTAGGAAGTGAATGACCTCTCCCATGTAGCTGGAGTGCTGCTGACCAGATGACTCAGGGAGGAAACACAATGTTGACACAGACATGCAATGCTGTTGAAAAGATTTTGTTTAGCAATTGTTTATTTACTCAGGAACTTGGTACCACATTAGCACCTTTGTTCTGACTTGGGATTCACTGATTATTTCCAGAAACCCTGACTGCTATCAGAGTAACAGCCTTAGAAATGCTTGAAAACAAACATGCCTTACAGAGTCCCATATACAGCTGGGTTGGCTGCTGGATAACTCTGCCACGCTGCGCATTTAAAAAGAAAATGAAGTTGGGAAAAGGTCCAGGAGTTCAAAACATTTGAGCCATGAGTTTTTATTGGCTTATTCATCAGTAAACACCTTCATCTAAACTTGTCTACTGTGTCACTTTGTCGACTGCAATTTGGCACAACAGAGTAGATGCAATAAAGTCCCTATTCACCAAGTGATAATTTGTGAGTCAGTCATTGAAAGACTACATGTTTTAAACCACTCAGTTTGTCTTTCTAGTGAGGTGTAAGTGTTCTGTGTGTTCTTACAGCACTTGGTAATAAGCCATAAGACACAGATGAAGGAACCTACTAAGCTAAAGAGGGAGTCTAGTAGGATATTGTAAATACCCTTCCTCCCACTTGAGGATGATTGTATGTGTCACAAAGGGAAGAAATGTTTCATTGGTATTCTGCAGGCATTGCAGGAAAAATGCTACTATTACAAAAACCTGGACTGTAAACATGAAGGGGGAGAGAGAGAAGGGTTTAGTTCTCATCTGTAAGTCTAAAGGATACTTCAAAACAAAACTAGGAAATAAGCAGTACTGGTCAGATTAAAGCCTACTGAATTGAATAGAAAGATTTTCATTTATGTCAAATGATGTTGGCCCTGTTCCTTTGTGATTCTGTGCTGCTATTTGTAATTCTTTTTTTTTCTGGAACACAGCAACAATCATCTTTGCAGTTGAAAAGCACTCCTCTCTATCATATTTTTAAAACGTGGGGTTCAAGCCACAGGGCCACAGTATTTCACCTTACCTTACCTAAAGGTGCCCAAGGGAAAATGAATGCAGGCTGGTCAAGACAAGCAGCAGTAGCTGTCTGTCATTGAGTCTTGACTGTCTAGCAAAGCATGAAAACTCAATTTTATTTATTAATGTGAAGTCTTAACAAGGAAAAAAAACACCTGACTGAGCCTTTCTCAGGGGTATGAAATTAACCTATGGAATTATCACATGGCCATTTATGTGCTCGTACAACCAAAATTAATGTGGCTTAACATACTTTCCCCCCCTTCTGCTTGGTTGAACTTTATTTTCACAGCAAACATCAATTAAATATGAAAGATCAAGCTAATAAACTGTATCCAGTACAGTGTGATTATGTGTAGAATTCACTATTTTCCCTTTAGCAAACTATCACTTTCTAAAAGACACAACAGAACTCAAGCTTTCTCAAAATATGAAAGTTGCCTATAGAAAAATGTTCTGTAACATTATTGCTTCTGTTTATATTTGTAACTTATCTAAGGGAAAGACCTCATATTTCATGCTACATGGGCAAGACTTAAAGTGTGTTTTAAGACTTAAAGCTGAAGATTGACTTTCATTTTCACAGACAGTCTTTCTCTAAGTAAAGGTAACAGTTTTGCTTTCCTCCTACCATTTTTTCAATGGCTGCATTCTCTTGGGGCTGGGAAAACTATCCTCAACTGGGGCTCTTTTTTTTTTTCTGAAAAGTCGGCAAGAGCAAAACTGCCTTTTGTCAGTTGCATACTCGCTCAAGGTAAATGATAAAAAAAGACCAACTCCGAAGTGTCAGGTTGATAGCTTTTAAACATTATGCTAATTATACTACTGCAAAAGAAAAGCATCAGACAAAGTTAAAGAAGTCATGTGCACTAAACTCATTGCCATCAATGAATGCATGCAAATTAACGAATAAATCATCAGTAGAGTAGAATAGAAAGAGGATGCAACAGTTAGGAAATGTCTACAGATAAGCTGGTTTCCTTGAGCATTTCTGTTAAAATTGAATACCAGTTTCCAAAACATCTACGTGATGACAAACTCTGTTCTATTTGTATACTGAAATCTGGATCTTTAGGTTAAAAGCTACTAAATATCATAATTACCACCTAAAACTTAAGAGTTTATTACAAATATCTTCAAATGAGACTTGACACTAGCATATTGAATTGGATCTGTGTGTGCCAGAAGAAGTCAGCATGGGCCATCTACTTATGTCAGTTTAAGATGTGCTTGTAAAGCCACAAGCTCATGATAAATTGATTTGCTGAATGTTAAATATAAGCCTATCTAAAAGCTGCCCCCATCTAAGTGAAGTGAATTAAGACAAATTAGTCTGACTTGTGTCTAGTCACAGGCTCTGAGCACAAAGGCAACTGTGTATGCAGTGGAGCAACAGCCACCTGGTAGATTTCTTGGTCTGCTCTAAAGAGACAGCCGGGCTGCTGATTAACCTGGGTAGCCAAAGGTTCATTAGTGAGGACTCAGGAAAGTGTCTAATGACAATTAATGTCTTGATCTGCAGTTATTTATTGGAATTTTGGGCTGGGTCATCCTTGAATTATTTTAATTGTTGAATGTCTCATGTGAAAACTGGAAATGTCTGCAGGACATACTGTTAGTTTCCTTAATAGCCCATTGAATCTCCTTTAGTGGTGGGTTTTTTATGATGATACATGGCTAAAAATATACAGACGGTAAAAATAGATGGCTTTTTTGGTTTGTTTTTAAAGGCAAGAATGAGCCTGTACAATACAGAATCAGAATGTTTCCCTATCTTTAGTGATTGCCATGGTCAAATCTATAATTGCAAAGGCAATCAATACAGCCTCCCTCCAGTAGTACTCCTTAAGGAAGATATCCTTTGCCCAAGCATCTGGATCTAGGATATAGCTATAAAGAATTACACAACTTGCCAATAGAGACAAGATTCCTGTTGGTGTGCCTTGTTCTGTTAGATGCAAATAGGTTTTCCATCTACAAGGCACAATGGGATGAGTTAAGGGGAGATTTTCAGACACTAAATTTCCTTGCTTTTATGAGTTTAAAGCAGATAGTGGGCATTTCAATGTAATTTTTGGAACAAAAGCCTTCAATTAACTTTTTAAAACAAGCAAACAAACAAACAGCTCCCAGCTGTAATTGTGCAATTTCTGTGGCTGGAGCTGCATGGTTTGTCAGGCTGGTGATTTTTTATGTTGGTTTTCTTATCTCCTCCATAATACAGCAGTAGCGTATATGACTAGGAGTCAGCATTCAATGTTCATTTTTAATTGTTTGTTGTTAATCAACAGGGAGATTTCCCTATCTTTCATCTAGGAAGCATTTGACAAATACTTATTACATTTCCAAAGTACCAGAGTTGTGAGATAGATAAAGATCGGGAACAGATTTACCAAAAAGCAAGGTGAGCGTTTTTTTCTCCCACTTAGCACTAACCAGTGTAGCCCTTGTCGGTGTAACATGGGACATGGAAGAAGGTGTGTAGCTGGATCTGAGATTTCAGGGACTTCGGTGTACTTTCCTCTTGAAATATGAGAAAGAAATTCTCTCAAAGAGAGGTGTAAGGACACACCCTCATCCCACTGAAACATGAGGAATCTTGTTTTAAATTTAAGTGGGACAAAGTTTTGATATTAAAAAGGTGGAATTCATCACACCTATCTTCAGTACTCTAAAATCCAGCTGATAATCATATAGGCT
This sequence comes from Manacus vitellinus, assembly GCF_001715985.3. Lineage (NCBI taxonomy): Eukaryota > Metazoa > Chordata > Aves > Passeriformes > Pipridae > Manacus > Manacus vitellinus. The sequence continues at coordinate 42,050,583 of NW_021940535.1, forward strand.
TTCTTTAAGACTGGGTCAGGCTCAGCACCCAGCTTTGAACTCTTTTTTAGGGTAGGCAGGAGTTCTTTGTGTAGGAGGTTCTACCTCAGCTGACTCAGGAATATGCTTATTCTAACACTTTTGGCTAGCTAAAGTTAGATAATGTAAATACCATCCTGAGTGGAATGCACTTGACAAAGACACACATTCTAGCAAGCAGCATGGTTGGGATAGGAATTTATGATTTCCTATTTCTCAGCTTAAAATTCAGTAAAATGCACTATGAGACACTAAATTCATATATTAAATAGGGAAACTGCATTATTTTATTTCTTTCCATTCACTATGAAAAGAAATCATATTAAACCATAAAAAATGTGGGGGGAAAATATCAATATAACAACACAGGATTGAAGTTTCAATGTTATTTCAGTTGAGGGGCTATTGGCACCCAGAGCAGCCACAGCCCTGGGAGACCCTGTCCCACCCAGCCCTCATTTAAGACCAGCTGAGCTCAGAGCAGAGCCAGCGCTGAGAGCCAGCAGCCCGTGGGCAAGAGGTTGGAGGGAGGGAGGAGGGCAGGGAGGAACCAATTCCTTCAGCCTCTTGCTGCAAAGCTCCTGTGTCCTAAAGCTACACCGAAGTGCCGCTGGTATTTCCTCAGCCACCAGCTGCTTTTACCTCATAAAGGGGCTTGATTGCTTTGTTCGTCGAGCCTGACCGATTACTTGGCACACCCATTATTTTTAACGAGGATTGTTATTTTCTTTGGAGCCAGAACATCCCTGTTGGCAGCCACTAACACCTTTCAGCCTGGCTGTACCCTGCTAACGTGTAGCTTCAAGTGCGGTCTGTACATGTAACAGACGAGCACAGTCCCTTCCCCGAAATGTCTGCAACCTCACTATTAAACAGTACGAAATCTGTGTGTGGCTCACACCCCGACTCCTGACGGCAGCTCTGAGCACAGAGAGGTGTGAGCACACGCGTGGCTCCTTCAGTCTCACGGGTGTTACATAAAGGCCAAAATTCATGTGTGCTCTGGGTCTCTGGTATAATGAACATTCAAAGAGACTTGCAGGGGTCAAACTTCAGGGCAGGCGAGTTCACAAAGACCTCAGAGCTAACATGTGCTATGCAAGAGAGTGCTTTCTTAACATTTCAAACCTTTCTCGCCCCCGCATCAGTGCCAAAGCAAAACCAGCCAGAGAGGCAGAGGGACTAAATATGCAGCCCAGTAGTTAGGGTGATTATTGCAACACAGTTTAAATGGTGACAAGAGGAGAGAGCGCCTGGCCCAGTGTCAGCCAGTAGCTCAGGAGTTCGGGCATTGCCCCAGCTGAGGGCAGGGACTTGTGCTGCCACGCTCTTGTGAGTGATGTAACTCTTGGGCTATTGATTATTCTGCAGCCTTTGTCCTCACTATAAAGTTTTTCTTTTGACAGATTGCTTTTTTTTTTTCTCTAAAATGAAATCCTCTCTGTCAAAAAATTCCCAACCAGTTCTTTCACTAAGACAATCAGTGACTCAAATCAAAAGAACTGCGATAACCCCAAACCTTAGGACTGAATTGCCTTAATTATATATTACACTTGATAGAGCAATCAGAGTTGCTTTGATTTGGGTTATGAATAGATAAGATCTGTGTGAAAGATTTAAAAAGTCACTCTGTGCCTCTTATTCTCTCTTTTTTTTTTTTTTTAATTGACATTACCTTGACATGTTCATGTAAAGTATCATATTCCCTCTCTGGTGTGACTGAACTCTGCTGCTCACAGTTTTATCACTGCAATGGCAAATATCCCTCTGAGTTTATGGAAAGGAAAACTTGCCAGCAAAGAAAAGGAAAAAATGTATTTGGAGTACTGGTTTTGGTTTAGGTGTTTATCTTGACTTTTATCTTGAAGCTGAAGTTTCTGCTTTCCTTTTTGTCCTCAGTACAAAAAAAAAATTATTAGAATACAAAATATTTATATGAGGTTTTCAAACCAAATTTAAATTTCCAGTTACTGAATACATTCCTTTCTTTGAAAACAGCTTCAGTCAGATCCTATGATTTGACTACAAAAGGATATGAGAATGCCTCTACTCAACAGGGAAAATAAGATTAAAGCCCTTTATGAGAGGATGGTAGGTTCAAGGTGACAATGCATTATGATTTTATACCAAACAGAAATAGCATTAAAAATTATCTCTAGCTCACAGTCCTGACTAACAGTCTGCAAACCATCTCTTTGTAAAACAAGCCTGGTTTTAGTTACAGAAGCATCAAAAAACATTAAAAATAAGATATTGATGCATTAAGAGAACGCTAACCTGACAGCAGACAGTATCTTGAAAATGTATTTCTAAGTTGTGGTATTTACAGTCCAGGTTTTCAAAATTGGTCTTTATTTTTGACTCTGTCCACTTTGCAGATGGAAGTTCAGCATGTAATATCATCCTGGGCTTTCCCTTCCTCTCTCCCTCCCTCTTCTTGTATGATCTGTGTGGTCATGTTTTCCATGTTTTTCAATTTCTGAGACTCAAAGCCAATGCTTCTCATTTGGAACTTAGCTCTTACTCAGTCATGCTCAGTATGTAAAATTACAACTATGTAATACTGCTTTTAACTGAACAAACAAAAATGCACAGCAATATCAAAGATGAAGTTAGCTGACTTCAGATTGACTATAACATAAATTTTTATCAATGTAAGCAATAAAAAACCAAGGACATTAACAAAGGATGTGGTGAATTCTCCATCCCTATCGTATTAAATATAAAATGGATGCGTTTCTGAAAGATTTTCTTGATTTCAGCCACAAACTGGATTTGATACAGGAAGTATTGAATGAAATTCTACAGTCGGTGTTAAAAAGAAAGTTAGGTAATAAACTAGATTATTACAGCAGTCTCTTCTGACCTCAGAATCCCTCCAGAATCTATCTCTACCTTCAGGACTAATTTATTAAAAGCCTGGCTGGCTGTTGAGGGCAATGAAGTATTGCAATACTTCAAGGGTTCTATGAAAAAGGACTATTGCCAACATTGCTGACTGCAGTCAGCATTTTCTGAAGATCATAGGAAGTGAAAATAAAAAATAAGCATCCTTCTGATTCATGTACATTTCCACCAAAATGCTTGCTTCCAAGTATTTTTCATTATCCAGCAACTGCACACCTTAAAATTTGAAATAAAATATGAAAAATTAATAACTTTCCAGTAGCTTATGATGCTTCTTCTCTGTCACACAAAATAGATGTCTGAAAGAAATATTACTTCTGCACACTAAGTAGAGATGCTTCTCTGGCTGTGAAGATCTTGCCTACAGAAGTCTACTTGCCTAGAAACACAGCCTAGTCTGAAAATACTAAAAGAATCAGCCAATTAGAAAGCTATCAGTATTAAAAATTTAAATTTTCATTCCGTTCAAAGATAAAAAAATGATAACTAAAGTCTCCGGGGCCTGATGCCAGGACACAGTTTGTCAAGTGTTGCTAGACAGATCTAGGTCTAGTGCTAACACAAGGGACAGTGTGCTGCTTGCTGCTGAGTTTGGTATTGCACTCGTAGGCTGACTTCTGCAATTTTCACATTTTGCTAATAAATGGGACAAATGGCATTTCTAAATTTTGGAGCCTCAGAACCTGTGTTACAAAAGGAATAATTTTTTATCCTCTTCAGGCAAAATTATTGGGTAGGGAACCAACTTAACCACTTTGTGAAAGGAGAGAAAAGGAAAAAAATATTAAAGGAATCCAGATTTTTTTCTTGAGCTGTTCTGTCTAAAAGTGCAGAAAATCTATTGTTAAATAAGTCAGCTCATTAATTAATACTTATGATAAAAAATGAGAAATCTAGAATGACTATGGAGGAGCTCTATCTTGTAACCTTCTGAGAAGACTTTGAGAGGACTCCTCATAAAAATTTTCCTGCTTGCTAAGCCCAGAGACAAATAGACCATAGAGACATGTGGGGCTTGCCAGGGCACCTGCTCTGGGACCCCTTTTGGTAGCACAATTATCCTGAAGGTGTGAAACCAGCCCTTCTGTTTTCCCTCACCAATCCACAATAAGAGTATTACATTTGTATTGAGCTGTGCTGCTTTTTTGACTCAGCTGAGAGGGAAAAAGGGAAACATACTGTATGGAAAAACATTTAAAAATAATATCTCTCTCATTCTGTACGAAATCTGGAGTTGACTCTAAGGGACAAAGTTTAGGTTTAGACTTTGCAACAGAAGGATACGCCCCTTTGGCACCTTGTATAACTTTCTCTGAACTTTTGCTGAGCATTAATCCACTAAGAGCACTGTAATGTATTTGGGGGAAGAGAGAGAAGAAATAAAATACAGTTTTTTTCAATGGTGACTACATGGGACTATATTTAAAGAAAAATAAGTGGTTCTTTCCATATGTTGAATGACATTTAGGATCCAAATGAGCATTCGTTTTTACCTTAGACATTCATCAGGAATGTGCTGGCAAATATCACAGGCAGAAAAATTGCTGGAAAAACTGGGCAGGGATTTTTATTATTCAATATGCTTTAACTCTTCTTTGCTGTCACTCTTTTAATTAAAGGCTATTTCTTTGGCATCGGGGTGCTCCAATTTTACCAGAAATTGTGACACTAAATATACCATATATAATATAAGGACACAATCTAAAATGTGTTAGCTCAGTGGTTGCACCTTTAAATGTCTACAAGTTACAAAACGTCAGAAAGTCTGGGTTAAAAGGGTTCCAGAACTGAAGCCTAGTCAAAGGGAAACAGCAAGATAGTTTTATTTTACTGCCTGCTCTGACAGGTCACTGGATTTTGATTATGCAGTCAGATATGGTATTCATCCCCTTGATAATGAAAGGTGGGTGGCTGGCTGGAAAGAAAAGGCATGCAAGATGACTTTTGGTCATTGTCTAAGCTATTTCTGGTAATCCTCCTTGCTGTCTAACTCATGTGTTCAGGAAGGATTTGGGCCTGTGGGGTAAATGGAATTGAAATCTCTCAAGAGGAAAAAACGATAAGGAAACAATGTGTACTTGCCAGCACTTTTAGGAAAAGATGTTTAACAAAAGAAGGAGGCTGTGTTCTGTATTAGGTTACTGCATCACCAGCTATATTGCTTTCATTGCTGCCTTACAACACCAGCTCAAGACAATAGAAAGACTGTTGCTGCTCTCTGGGCTCCTTGCTGAAACTTTACCAGCTGGAGCCGAATATCACTGATCAAATGTCATAATAATGCAATTCACTCACCATTTAATAAATATACATAGTATTTATAGGGAGATAAACCCTTAACCACATTTCATTTATGGTCTAGTGTGGACTGGGAGAACACACATGGTGACGTGAGGAGATAGATCAGCTGCTCTGTCACGTATCTTTTTTCTTTTCTTTCTTTTGTTTTTTAATATCTCCAGAGCACCAAGTCAGATTTCCAGATGCTCCTTTCCAGCCTGAGTCCTGCATCTTAAACCTTGTGCAACAAAGGACACCACTTTGAAATTCACAGAATATCAGTTAATTCAAGGAAAATGGAACAGCTAAGTTAAATTAACATTATTGCAAGAGTTTCTTCTCTGGTAATGGCATCCTAACACACAGAGAGGACAAGGTATTTCTCTGCTCTGCTTTCCCTCCATCCTTTTTGGAGGAAAGGTGTCCTGACCTTCATGTACAGTGAGTTGCCAGCTTTGAGTCAAAGCTTCTAAGAAGCAACTACAGAGGTGCTGTTGGCACAGTGCAGTGGGGCAGAATTTTGTATCCGCCTTCAACAAATTAATTAAAAATGCAGTTTTTAATTTTTGCCCACCTATGGACAAACAACTGAGCTGTGCAAGAAAGTGGCCCAGCCAAGGTACAAATGGCTCCCTTGTACTCAGAAGGAACAAATGTGCTTACCTTGGTTCTGCACCCTCCACTTTCTCACACCACCTTTCTAAAGGGGCTGCACCAGGTTCACGAGGTTGCACCTGTTCTGCAATGCCAGAGGCATAACATCAGGAATACTTCCACCATGGCAGTGTGTGGAGCGCTGTTTACCACTTGGATTTATCTGCCCAAGTCTTCTCAATCAGTTTTACAGTTTAGCTCCAATCACTGTAGACTGTGACATTTAACATCAAATATTCTTCCAACATTTCCACATTAATAAACACAAACAGTGAATCCTCTCTCTGTTGTAATGATGATTTCTGGCAGCATTTAAAAGTGCATATTATTGTGCCAGTATTAAGAATTGGTACAGCTTCATGCAATGCTGGAATATATATCCAAAAACTAATTTACTTGAGTTGTAATGTTAGGATTATCCTTCTGTCTTTCATGACTGATGCTTCATCTGGAGAATGCTTAATGTTTTCTTGTCAATGAGTGTTAACTCAAATGAATTATTCCAATCTGTTTACTTTGTCCCTTTCTAACAAATGCAAATTATAATTAAAAAGAAAAAAGAAAAGAAAAAAAAGAAAAATGCAAACAGCATTGAAAACCTGGTATGACAACACTGTGTAGTTTTTTCTACTCTAAAGTCCACATCAATAAGCAATTTAACAATAGGAGAACACTTAATGGGAGACCAACAGATGAAATTGTTGTAGAGCAGATCCTTGGATGAAATTTTTTCTTTGCCCATGTAATTGCATGCAGCCATCCTTGTGTGAAATCCCCCATCAGATTACAGGGTTTGTTGTATGTAAATTGAAGACTAAATGCTTGGTAGCACCTTTCAGCTCTGCAATGCTGGAAATGAGTTTTTTAATAGGAAATTAGATTAGTAATATTTTAGTCAACAAAAATGCGGAAAATTTCTGCATGAAGATGAGAAAATTATTCATGCAAACTGACTTTAAAAAACAAGAATGAACATCCACTATACTGCTATCCTTAAAAAAAGTCTGTGCATTATTTTGTAAACAAAGAATGAGATGTGCAAACACAAATTATTTCAACTTTGCTGGCTATAGTATTAACTGAGCTTTTGGTTAGCAACAGGTTGCATAATTTAGTGCTTTTGATTTTTAATATGATTTTATACAGTTCTCAAAGTCAGGAACAATATGTGGAAAATTGCAATAAACTCAGTCCAGATTATAAAATAGACTTTTGCAAACCATCAACCAGGCATTAATACAAGACATTGCCATTTCCAGTCCCTGTTATGCCGCAGTTGATCATATTAACCTTCAGTGAGTTTCAGAATCTAAAGTGAGAAAAGATTTCTCAGCCTTAACTTCCTCTGCAAATGCTAGAGTGGTTCCTCTAACATAAGTTTGCCTTCCTTTGTAGCTGATAGCCCAGAAATCAACTGATCATGTAGTAATAAATTATCATTAATATTATTTATAAACACTTCTTTATTAAAATGGTTCCTGCAGCTTGGGCTGGATCATAGAGCAGAGCTTGAATGTACCACACGCTGAGAAAACTGAGGAAGACGTGTGTCACTAACAGGAAACAACAGATGGTTGGTAGAATGAAACAAAACATACATCATCATTAGACACAAAGTTTTAGGCAAAGACATTCCTGTTCCTAAGAGCCTACAAGCTTTTAATGGCCTGGCTACAGATGAAGCATCACAAAGCTTTGTGCTTGTCCCTAAGGAAGATATGAAATGTGATGGCTACCCGGAAAGGGGTCTCAGACTTCAGCACATTCTAAGCGGGAATAAGAATTATATCAGTGGAGCAGTGAAAACTAATGTGTTCTCCAGCTTGCTGAACACAAAGGTGATAACTGTTCTGGGCTCCTGGCAGAAGGTTGCAGCTCCTGGAAATCTCTTAAAATTCCTCTAGATAGTTCATCATCTTCAAACAGTGACCATGGGAATGCGTCTCCTATTTCCATGAGAAAAAGATCTCTCTCTCATTTTCTCTATAAAAGCTTTAAAGACATAGTCCCTTAGTTAAATGAAGAGACCTGAGGAACTCATTTTAATTGCCAAATGTAGCAATTCCCCAGCTATTACTGGTTCCAGCAATATGATCTGTACTTATAAATGAGAATATTACTAGGACTGGGAATACATCTAAATTGGGACAGTCATGTACCTGTTGCAAAAATCCATATAAACCAACTTTAAAAAAATCCCTTCACACTGATTTTCCTCCCTCGCCCCAAAATATTTACCAGTTCTTACTGCCAACAATAGTATTTTATTCTATAGATGATGAAAACTAAACACAGCCTCCAGTTCCAAGGACTGACAATCTAAATACACCTCAGGGAAACCCACAGAGGAAATAATGAAGGGACAGTAAGGTTGTTTTCCTTGTTGCCTTGTTAATTCACATCTTATGTGCTACACAAGAGAGTGAATCTCTGGAACAGTCATGAGTTCTGTGCTGAGGTTACACCTAGCTAGTTTATCCTTTTTTGTGCCTTTGGGGCATAAAGGAGAAGAAAAGGCAACTAAACACCGGTGGCTGTAACAGTGACAATAGTGTGAGGGGAGAACCTTTTTGATCCCATTTTACACCTCTCCGTCACTTTTCCTTTCTTTCCTTATTTTTCTAAGACAAAGATTACTCCAACAAACAAGAAGATTAAAATTGGACAAACGAAGCTATTATCAGTCGTGGTTCTCATTTCTCCTTCTCTGACAGATGTCACTGCAGTCACTGCACTGAAAGTCCAATGTGTGAATGTAAGCCCATTCCAGACCTTGATTGCTGCAAGATGTGCAGATGAAAACAGAATTCTGGGAGCCAATTTATGAGGGAAGTGGGTCCTGGAATCCTTTGGAAGGGCGCAAGTAACTTCCTCTTCCATCCATCTGTCTTTAAATCACAGTCATGTCTGTTTGAGCTCTGAAACCATCAGTCAGTCAGGCAAAGTGATACCTCTAAGGAAATTTGTAGGGTTTTTTTTTTTTTTTTTTTTTTTTTTTCAAAGTAGATAGAATGCAGTGGGGATAAATATTTTCCAAATTTACCTTAAATTTTTTTTCTTCCAAATCTCCTGGGCTTTATGTTTTTCTTCATCTCAGTACTCTGTCCAGTCCCTAGAAGTGCCTGGAAAGTGTGCACTTCACACAGAATAGAAATCAAAGCCATGTTCTTTAGTCTGTTTTTGTGTAATCCCAACTCAAGCTTCCAGTTTCAATTTTTAAAATGCGCTTAAAGTGTAAATTACAAAAGATAATACTGCTCCTAAGAACAGAAAAATATTAAAATAAATTCGCAAATCAAAGAGAGAAAAATCAATCACTGGAAAGAACTAGCCTAGGATATGAATGAATTGCATGCCATTTAGAGAAACAAATAAATGCAAAAGAATTAATCAGCAGACGTAAAAGAGAGAGACTGTGATGCTGCTTCAAAATAGAGGAGATTACAAGAGGGTATGAAATAATGACCGTGTGCATCAAATCATAGCTGATTTCTGCCCAGATGGAAAAAGACACTGAAGAAATGTTTTGAAGTGGGTTTCTTAGCAGGACATGAATTAAAGGTAAATGAATCCAGTCTGTGCCTCTCTCATGTACATGCACACACACAAATCCTACTTTCACAAAGTCAGTCCCCCATCATGCATTTCCGACCCTCATTCTTCCTCTGCCATGTTAGGGCTGAGATTTAAATTGAGTCTGGAAGGCCAGAGTGTGGTGGCACAACAGCAGCATAAAAAAATAGATGAGTTTTTTTTCTGCTTTTCAATCCTGACAGATTCCTCACAACTCCTATTAAGTAGATTGAGAACTTGGGAGAGAAAGATGTAGAAACAGTCAGGCACAGCAAATAGAATTAGGAAATATTTTGAAAATAGACTTGCAAGCCAGGACATGCAATAGCCAAATTCACTTTAAGTCTCAACAACCCAAGTTCAAAGGTTTGTATTACTCAATAATATCCTATGTTTAGCCAACACCACTAATCTGGCACATCTCTTCCTTGTCTAGCCAAGGTTTCTTCCTTTCCCACCTCAACATACCCAGAACAGACAAATGCAATGTTACAGATACTCATAAGCAGAGGGAACGTGACCGAAACATTAGGGCAGCTTTGAAAGGCAGGCCATATATCTACAGTCATGATGGGTTTAAACTTTGTTTTGTTGTTCTTCATGCTGTTTGCCAGCAATAAATGGCAACTGTACTTTCCAACCATGTTCAGCTGGGCTCTATGCCATTTTTTGCTGTTTTTGATGGCAGAATTTTCAAGGACATATATTAAAATATCTGGCCCATGCAATAACTCACTAGGGCTGCACTCTTGTTTCCAAGGAGGCCCGATAAGAAGAGGGAAAGTAGGTTTTTTGAGAAAGACAGCAGTCTTCTGCATTAGTAATATTAAACTTTCCCATGGAGTTTCAATAGCATTAACAAATTAGTTTGATAAAATACAGGAGGCTTTGCAGATGGTTTTTTCAGGGTTTCAACAGAGCAAAATGTGCAAGCTGTACACCCACTCCTCGATGGTGTAAGCTCCCTTGTAGTCTGTCCTGTGACCATTCTCAAATATAGTAATGTTACAGAGTTAATCTCATAATGGTAATGCGTCCACAAACAAATTACTGCAGTAATGTCGTTAGCTCAATTAACTTTTGAATTTATTCACTACGCAGAACTAAAGGTCATTTTCTATTAAAATATCTCCCTCCCACTTCCTTATCGCCCTTTGCAACTTAAGGGAGTTAATATTAGAAATCCTGTCTATGCTATGTCAGGAAGAAGACAGGATGATGAAGCCAGAAAAAGACCTTATTCTTTACTAACATAACACAGACACGGCCCAAAGAGAACATCTGCCTTCTTTCATGAACACATCTAATTATGGCAAATTGTTAACACCTTGAAGAGGAGTTTCATAGAAGGGTAAACTTTAACATATGCCATTCTCACACATAAAACATCCTGTACGTCATACTTTTCCAAACACACGCCCTTTTTCCTACAACAGTTTATCAAAGGCCTTGTTTTGAAAAGGACTTCAACCTGTTTTCCATTCCTGTGGATGCATTTTTTTAGTGCTTGCAATTATTTGCCTGTACAAATAAATCCATACATCAAACTATGTAATCTGGGAATGCAGTCAGGAGATAAGGCAGTAAGGCCTGCAAAACTGCAAATGCAATTATTTCTCTACTCGCAATGCAAGCCACTACAATTTAGATCTTCTGCAAAATCCAACCTTTACTGTCTTTGGGCACTGCAAGCTTCCTGTCCATCTTACATCTCCTGCTATTCTTCCCCTTGAGATCCCACACTAAAGTCACAGTGAATAATTTGACACTATTATTGCCATGGCAACACCTTGATGTCATGCATACACAGAATCATGATTGACATTCCTGCAGTAACCAACAAAAGGAGGAATGAGGGGAAGAGGGAGAAAACCAGACTCAGCTCCAATACTAATGGGGGAAACAGAGTATCACTGGCACTGTAAATATTGCTTTATTCATAAATCTGCCTTCTCCCATTTTTCACCATGTCAACATTCCTGTGAAGGGCTCCCATCAGAGCCCAAAAGACACACACAGTGTAGAGGGGTCTTCCATGCCTGGATTTGGCCGGAGCGCAGCAGGTACCCTTCTGACAGTGCTCTCCTTGGGGAGAGGACTCCATGCTACAGCATGGAAGATTTTTGCCTCAGAGGTTAGTCTTAAAAATGTGCCTTTGAAATGTCATAGGTATGGCCTAAAATAACACAAGACTTTAAACTATGTGGTTTTTGCCTCTGAGGATAGTCTTCAGGTGTTCAGCTGGGCTGTAAATCTTTTTTCTTTTCTTTTTTCTGATGTTTATACGCACTCACAGAAAGACACACGCAAACCATTAGGAATAGTATAACATAACATCTGTTAAGTATTTTTTAAACTCAATGTATGCAGCAGTTCTTATAGGGGTCTACAGGCAATACCAAGACAAGGATGGAAACAGCCTTTTATTCTGAATTTCATATGTACATGAAAAGCCATTTTACACAGTTTTGTAAATTCTGCGTAAAAGAGCTATTGTCATCTAATGTCACTGTGCTTACACTAATAAGAACTTTTAAACATGGAGTACATTATTAACAAAAAAACTGTTAACAAACAGGCATAAAAGACACATATGTGTGCTGATATTTCACATATATTCTAGAAACAAATTGGCGCAAAAATAAAATGTGCCAGTAAAAAAAAATAGGCTTTTTTTTTTTTAATCACGCAATACATGATTTTTTTTCCTGCTTTCTCTCTTTCCTTTTTGTACACAATATGCTGAGATCCATTCTCAAGCCTTTTCACATCAGGATTTGCAGGCACTTCAGCAACCCAACTATACTTTTTACAATACATGAAGTTAAGACCAACAAACATAAAAACAGCTGCTGCAAAAGAAATTCTCATATCCCATATGCACATTCAAATATTACTCACTGCTAGAGCAATCTTTTTTGCTTTAGTTATTTTTGGATACTGACATGTTTTCAGGATGATGTGTAACAGTTTGTCTCCACTTATCTCTCATTCATATACTTAAAGGTTTGTTTTTAATGTAGCATCACAATGAAACAATACAATATATGGAAGCACAAAGAAAATTGTCCACAAAGCTTCATGAATTCTAAGAAGAAGAAATTCTTTTCTTTATAGTGTTTTGATCCAAAGAAAACCTTTGATTTCTTTGCTCTTGCTTTAAGGTACCTCCAAAATTTGCCCAAGGACAACTGTATATCAGATAACCATGGGATGACACCTTCCCTTGTTCTCTTCCTAAATACAAGTGTCATATGACCAAATTAATTTAGAAGAAAAGCAAAGCAGAACTCAGTTGTATGTTTGTTCAAAATTTCCCATCTTTAATAGAATAGTAAAATATACTTGTTTTGTTTGTGACTGTATAAATAATCTCTCTCTAGTTATTTCATTTGTAATGGACTGTGTATTAAGATTATAAGGCAATTGTAACAAGATGGTCAGGATAACTGAAAGCTTAATATTGTTTTCCTCATGAGTCAGGGTAAAGGCTTTTTTAATGAGCTCAGAGTGGGGAGAGAGAGAAAAAAAAAGAGTGCATATGTGCATAATAGGAGAAGGATAGTTTTTCAGCATATAGACACTTAAATATTGATCAACAAAGACTGGTAATGACTCCACCATAAAACATACCAGAACTCTGACTGCGATCCAGAGTAGTGCTAAGCCTTATCCACTCAAAAGCAATATGTAACCCTCTTCCTGAACCAAGAGAAATAAAAAAAGGACATGTCAATGTTTCCTTCAACCTCAAATTCATTCATTTTATGCCATAAAGCTTCATGTTGGTGTAATAAGTCACTGCAAAGTAAAAGACATTACAACAAATCCTAGCAAAAAGCCATTGACAACTATTGGACTGGGCTACAGGACTCAGAACGCAGGAGCACATTTCCGCTATGATTGTCAAATGGTGGAAGGTCCTTCCATGAATTCAACACTCAGGACAGAATGGCAAAGACATAAGGCCCACCAGCGCTTTGCCCATATTTTCAAAGGCACTGAAATAGACAACGGATATATTCCTTAGTACCATCAGTTTAAAAAGTTTTCAAAATATAAGTCTTTATATGAAAATGTTCCTTATTGCATGGAAAGTTGATCTTCATTTTCTTCACCTCAAGAATAAAATGGTCTTCCCTTTTCTGGTGTTTGCAATCTGTTCAGCCTCGCTACCTGAGATGGTGAAGGCGGTACATCTTGTCTGAAAGGACCTTTAGGAGGGGTATAATTAGGGTCCTGAATTTTCTTATATGAGTCATAGTTGCTAGGCCCTTCAGAAGAAGTTTTTTTTTTCAGTTGTTGTTCTTTCCGCCTCTGCTCTTGACGGAGCAGTTCTTGTGTTTCTAGCATCACCCTGGCATTAAAGCCATGTCCCCCCATATAGCCATTCCTCGATCCCTGGTAGCTGGAATATCTGGGATTTTCCTTCGCAGTCTGGAAACCTTCTCCAGGGGAATAACTCTGGTCCCAGGAGTCTTGAGATACAGAACTGGCATTTTTTCTGCTTTGCCTGAAACAAAAAATGAAAGAGACTTTTAAGAAAAATGTTCTGGTTCCCCTTTAACTGTTATTGACAACAATCACTGGAAAGAAGGGTGCTTCTGCAATGCCATCAATTTTCCCCCCATTATTGCATTCTCCAGAAATCACATTCTCTCCTGCCCCAAAGAGACATCTTTTCTTAAGGAGAGCATTTTCTAGAGAGTTGAACTATATTTCTAGTTCTCTACAGGAGGAATATGCTGTGAAAACCCATCCAGTGCTACAATTACCCTCATGTTCTCAAGAAAAATGTGCTGCAATTCAGTTGCAGACTAGGAAAGACCATACATGTTGCTGTGCTTCCAAAGAAGCCAGATAACAGCCAGCACTTGTAAAGTCACTCATGAAAGATTTGAATCTAGACTCACACTTGATTAAAAATGCAGTGGGCAGATCCTTAAAACACTTGTTCTCTAACACTGCACAAGTCAGAAGATAAAGCTCTTTGCGGATAGGTAGTTACACAGGTTCTTCCTCCCATTTCCAGAACTAAGGAATTTCATGCTATCAGGACTGTTTCCCAGTCTACTATAGTTTTCATAAAAGAAAAATCATAGATAACCATTTTTGTTCATTTTTTGGCTCCAGGGTGCAGATAAATAAGCCAAATACACATAGGAATTACCAATTCTTATCTCTTTTCACAATAAATCATCACATTATTTTGAAGACAGATTATGGTTTTGAAATAACTTTAATTTACTATCAAGCTGCTAGATGACTGTATGAATTTAAAATAAGACAGGTGATGATAAAGTAAAATAATTTTGAGCTGCAGTAAAAGAGATATCCACTATGAGATTAAAATTAGTGTATGAGAATCAAGCAATAAAACAAAATATACTGTGACATAAATCAATAAGAAAATCATTTAATTGTTTATATATGGTTTGGTTTTTCATGTCAACACATATGATGACGTGGCCTCAGCCAACGAATATGCAGTGGAGAGACAGGAGACCTGAAGAATTTTTCTACCATTAGTAAAAGTAAAAAGTTACCTAATGTTTTCACAATCTTCCTTCTACAAATATAATTTGGAATTACCATATCCACCTTATTTTATAACCAATTTTGAGATCTCTAGATGAAAAATGTTATGCAGGATGAATGTAAATTATTACAGAACAAATTACAATGTAAATTCTTACGCAAATTTTTATAGCTGTTATTGGTATTCTCATATCCAACACTGCCAAAGAAACAAGGTTTCTGAGTCATGTTTTATCATTCCCTGGAACAAGAGCACATTGAACAAACCTCTGTAGGCTACGAAACTGTCAGGTTTCTGATCTAGAGCAAGATAAATTGTAACTAGTAGAAAATTAACGTGGAGTTAAACCTTGCTTTTACAGTTTCACATGGGACAAGAGGATGACTAGTTGAACTGATTTAATTTACTGACTGTTTTTTGGTACTTGTTCAAAATGAGTTGGCTCACTTTCCCTGTCTTTCTGGGAAGATCCTTTAAAATTGACTCAAGAGTTTATTTGCCTTCAGTACTAAAGATTTGAATGTGCAAAGAGGAAAAAAAAGGAGGCTCCTAGAGACTATGCAAGATGAAAGGCAACCAAGCTCAAGAATGAAGCCAGCCACTTTAATCATTACAAAGCCATGTTTGCAACATTAAGCTTGGGACCTAAATTTCAAAGTAATAGTAAAATTTCTTTAAAGATCAGTCACAGAGTTAGGAACAGTTTGTAAAGCTGGAGAACTGGATGCCCCAGCTTTTTATAGGAGTATCGTGGTATTTACAGTGCTGAACTTTAGCCTGAGGTCCTGTAATTCTGTCTGCTCTCAGCACAGCTGAAATACCATTAAATTATCATTAATTACTCAGTAACATGCATTGCTAGCTTGCCAGGCACTTCTCATGTTGAAGACAACATTGAGTAAAGTTCTCAGAAACTCTTTTCAAATCAAGCATTTCTATGATCTATTTTCCATATTTCTTGTAGATTTTTCTCCTCAGAGTTATTAATTTCTGTCACTGGAGCTTCATTGCAACTGACTTCCAACTTTTAAATGCTACCAATGATTGAGAACAGGGAAAGTGAGTTTTAAAAATCACCATTTTAAAACTGAAGATAAACCTCCCAACTTAAAACTGGAACTAGTGTCTGTATCCTTTCACTCCACCAGTGCATTGCTGGGGCTTGCAGAACTGAAAGAGTTTCTCAGGAGAAACAATATGGCATTAATAGGAGTGGTCACTTCAGAAGGAAGGCAGAGATCAGAAGAAATGAGAAACTAACCATCTCAGAAAACACAGTAATTTTGCATTTCCCTTTCCCACCTTCCAAACTTAACAGAAAAATTCTACACTGAAAGGTGTTAAAGCATTTAAAAATCTGAAACTGTTTTATTTTCAAAGATGTTGGCAAGATAGAATGATTAGATAACTTTGCTATGAGGTTTGTATTTATTTCCAAAAAAAAGGAGTTATAATGTATCTGGTAAAACACATCTTGTCACAACAAATTTTTTTCCACACTATTTCCACAGAGCCACAAAAATAATACAACCTTGTTGGAAAGCAATTTGACACCAACCTCCAGTGTAAATTATTCTCCATTCAACCATTGCTGCTGATACTTCAAAATGCAAAGACTATTTGCATAATGCTCAACTATAGAGTTAATTTGAAATACAAGTTGACTAAACTTCTATTAATTCTTAAAATTAAATATCGAGTAAAAGACATTTTGCCCAAACAACTAATTAAAAAAAAAAATTAAGTTTTTTTAAAAATATAGGTTTATTCAGACAAAAAAATGTATTAATTTTCAGCATTCCATTGCTAATGACCTGGTAACTCAAAGGAAATGTATATACTGTAAACCTGAAGGCCCCTGAATTTTTGGATAATTTTCTCAGTTCCATATTCTTTTGTTGGAGGACTCAAAAGTTTTTTTCCTTTTACTTTTCCCTTTGCGTTAGTATCACAAAAATAGAATTTCTGCCCAGTAAGGACTTAGGCAACAGAAAAAGAAATCATTTGACATGTCAAAAGGGGACAACTCATGTCATGCTCAGGAGACTTCTGTAATAGCAGAAAATTAAACTGGATGGTGTCCCACAAAGAATAGTTTTGTTCTAATGTCTCAATTCTATTGGGTGCTGAGTGCCATCAGATCCCCCTGAAATCAGCTCTGAAGCAATTCTCCTAAAATAAACAGCTACCACATGCTCTCACTTAAGAAATTTTATGCCTCTTCCACAGTGAATACATTCCACCTTATATCAATGCTAAACAAAAGTGTCTGCACTAAGTACGACATTTTCCTTCACAAATGAAATTAGCTCCAGGCTCATGTGCACAGAATAGTTCGAGACAGTTGCCATACCTGGGTAATGAGCTGTACTGCCGCTGAGCTTGTTGGAAACTCTCTCTTTCTTCCTGCCGCTGCCGCTGCATTTGAACCTCCACTGACACGGAGTGCCTGCCACTCTGTGAGTACGTCTTGGTGCTTGGCTACAAAACAAAAATGAAAATGTCTTAAACAAAGCAGAAAAACACCCATGAAAGAGTCATCATTTAAGTTGCTGTTGTACAAATACAGTTATATCTGTTTCAACACGCAATTCGAGCAGCTATTTCACAATAATTAGGTTAAATTCTGACCTGTAACAGTGGCCTGTGCTACACATTTTTTTTCTGACCTACCATTTCTGAGATGTATCAGAAAAACATTGGTCCAGAATGGGTTATGCTTTTATAGTAACACTGTAATTTAAATTAAGTCAGTGGAACGGATCTTCAGACTCTGCAAATTACCCTAGCCACTGTAATGCCAAGTTTAACACCCCACTGAGAATCTGAGGGGAGGAGGGAGTACAGAAGCTCTTTTGAACCTCATCAATACACTCAAGTGATGCTCTCATTTAGTGGAAACACTCTAATTTGCTGTTGGCCCACACATGCACTGCTTGCTTTTCTGAGATGGGAGAAACATTTTCTGATTCGATATTATCAAGTAGATCCATTCAGCAAGTCTCTTGTGGACAATCGGGACTTCTGTGTATCTGAGCAGGATCTTAATGAAGCGACAATTTGAAACTTTGAGGCCAATATTAAGAGCAAGTGAAAATGGAGGGACTTTCTGAGAATACAGAGCATTACTGGTCAAGATCTGTCAGAATGGTTGGATTCGAACTTTGGAATATGAAAAAGTTAACTTTCATTGAGATGTCACTTTTTGCTTTACATTACTATTTTCTTCAGACTTTGTAATTTCAAGTTGCAAAACAGTGTGTCACAAAAATCAAAGAATGCTATGGCTTTTTCTTGTTTTACTAGTAAGGTTTCACCTCCAAAGAAACAAAGTATTATTTTTATGTCCTTAAAATTACTAGTTCTGTTCAAATCATATAAGTTTAATCATGGGGAGGTTAGGGAGCATAACCACTTGTCTGAGCCTGGGACTGAAACAACTTGTCTCAGACTTGCTTTTGTTAAACCACTTCTTGCCTCTTTATCTGTGCTTTTCCTCAAAACAAACATCCCTTGTTTTTTGCCATTAGAATTTCTTCAGAGAAAGAGATCATAATGGCTTACAAATATCTGCAAGATAAAAGGCTTTTCAAAAGCTTTGTACATTGAAGACAAGTTTTAGAAACTGGAAAGTTGTAATTTGTGAAAGAAACGTCTCCTTTGTCTTGCTATATAGGCAAGTACCTGCAGGTAACCAGAAACACAACAAATTTGAGACAGGTGTACAACTTTTAGAAACTTTGTTTTCAATGACAATACACTTCAGACAGAGCATCAGTCTCAGTTCAGAATTTAACATATACAATCTTCCCCTTATGGGAAGATTACTGGACAAAAGAATCAGAACACAAAAGCATAGACTTATTTAAGAAAATCCTTAATGTAACATTGATGTCTATTTCAGAATAGGTTTACTCTGCAAAAAACCTCAGTAAAACAGCATTTCTAAGGAAAAAATGCTTTAGGGATGGTAAGATGAAGCAACAAATTGAGAAAACAGAATCACATGTTAGCCTTGTGGGAAATTTTCTTAGAGATGAATAAGCTGTACATATGTATGTCCAAACCAACAACCCCCACAGAGATTTCCTACTATATTAAGTAAGGGCAACACACATACAGAGCAGCATTTCAGTTATTGCATATGTCAACATTTCTAACTTTCTTGACTTTATTGAGAGTCTTCTGACATTTGGTATTTTATTGAAGGGCTCAGCTTATGGAAGAGAGTGATTATCTGAAAATCACAAGGTTTATTTGTGAATTCTCTCCTGTGTGGTTATAAGCAGCTTGCAGAGAACCAGAGGGAAACTCAGAAGTTCCCATATCAACTTCCCCATAAAGAATAAAAACATTTAAACTAAGATTTTAGAGCCAACCTCCTCATTTCATGGGTTTCACTTCAACAGCATTAGAAAGCTTGCAGTTACATTACGTCATATGTGAGAAAGTAGTTATCACAGGAAAGACATGAAATCAGAATTGCTTCTCTTTTTTGGAAAAGCTTCACTTGTTTTAGTTCACTATAAATATAATAGATTAAGGAATTTTACAGTATCTTTTCTAGAAAGCATGAATGCACGTACACACACACATGTCCAGAGAGATGAAGTTACCATGAAAGCCTTTACTAAAGTGACAGAGGCTTTGAAAGTCCTAATGGACTATGAATGTACTAAGATCAAACTGTGCCTTCAGAGATACTTCTTTTTAATGCACAGAGGAACCAATGAGTTAAATGGAGGCAGGGGCTATCACTCCTCTCTGCCTGCTGTAGTGCCTGCCCAGAATGATGTGATCTGAGGAGTCACGTCTGGATTCTCTGCAGTTCAGAAGGAATTTCATCTAATGGACAGCATTTGTAATTTGATGGGTCTAAAGGCAAACATCTCAAATCCATTATCCAATTTTCTGAAGGTATGAGTACTAAGAGGATTTGCAATACTCTAAAAAATCTGGAAAGGATACTTATTTAATCTGAATATTGTTCACAACTACAATAAGCTGTTCATACAATCGAATCTACTATCTCATTTCAAGCATCCAAAAATATGGCAATGAGACATAAAAATACTCCCTTTGCATGTAATCACAAATCACATAACATAACATATATACACACAGACAGGTACATCCAAATATCTTATTAATAAAAAGGTTTTTCTTTCAATTCTTTTCATTCAAAACACCAGTGATACCATAGTAAATGCCTATATGGTTATGATGATATAAAGACTTTACATATTCCATTTTGGACCCTTAACTTATTCAGAAAAATGCAAATTTCCATACAGTGATTTAACTTTTCAATATGCTGTTGATTAAATTATCTAAAGCAAAAATATTTATATAATAAGTAACCTTAGTTTTCAAAAACTAATTGGTAATTTTGTCTCAATCTCCAAAGTATACTTTTATACATATATATTTACATAAAATATATTCATAGATACATATCTGTATACATGCCTACCCCATTTATGTCAGCATAAAATGGAGATAATTAAAAAAAAAAGATGCACTATTTTCAAATCTTCCAACAGCAACAAAAAAAACATGTATATAACACAGTAATTTTAACACTGATATCAACACTAGGCTAAGTACAATTATAACAACCTGAAACCATCCAACAAACCTGGCAACAGCTCAGTCCTCACAGAACAGATTGATAAGAACTCTGGCCTTGCTTGCAATGAGACGTATGACAAGCACTGACCTTTTCAAATAGGATGTGGTCAAGGCCACAATAACAACCAAGGCTGCATTATACAAACAAATGTATGTTCATGTCTTCCACAACACATTTAAGTGGCAATGATAGCTCTTGCATTCAGCATTGTTAAACAATATTCAGCATGTAAAATTGTGCTTTAAAATAGATGAAATTACACAGCTCTCTTCTAAAAGAGGCATTAATTTAAAACCAGGGCTGCAAAGTTAAAAGTTTCTACTTTCTCACTTCATGCAAACAACATTTTTTCATGTCACAGAGAATGTACACCCATGGCTCATGTTGCACTGACCACTATCAGCAGTCCAGGGTAGCATCTTTAGGGACAAAGGTCCCTCCTTTCTTTCCTACCTATACCAAGGGATGCCCACACAGTTTCTTTCCCCACAGAGTGGCATTTCTGCCCACAGAGGTAGTTCTGCATGGTGGCAGCATGGATCCTGCAGGACTGGCAGAGATCAAAGC
Source organism: Manacus vitellinus (assembly GCF_001715985.3). Taxonomy (NCBI): domain Eukaryota; kingdom Metazoa; phylum Chordata; class Aves; order Passeriformes; family Pipridae; genus Manacus; species Manacus vitellinus. The sequence goes on from NW_021940535.1 coordinate 42,071,753, forward strand.
TGCCACAGAATTACGGAGAGGAGATCACGGGGATGATCCAGAGCACTGGGTTTTCAGGGAGATCCAACCAGTTCAGGTCAACCAGGTGATAGGAAATCCAAAAGTTGAGGAGATAAACTTATCTGACAGCCTTCAGACACAGGTACAAGCCGGGAGAAACACTTATTCCAACTCATAGAACTCTTTTGTGTTGACAAAGAAATAGTTAATAGGGAGATTAGTAAGGATCAAGTCTCTTAGTATTTTTCCACTTGTTAAAAAAAGACTGTTATTCAATATTAAAATAAACTAACTAATTGTTTTTTCGAGATTAAGCACTGTGTTTAACCAGTTTAACCAGAGGTTAAACCAGAGGTTTCAGGTTCACCTAGGAATCTGGCAGACAGAAGGCCCTCCAAAAGTCCACGGTTCTTATAGTTCAGCGCTAATTAGAAATAGATAAGATTAAATGACCTTGCCTGCTTTATGTGTAAATGTACTTGGCACAGATGACAGACAATCCAGTAACCATGCATATCAAAATTCAGAGCGATAAAAAACATCCAGTGTTTCTGGGAGATGTCCTTGAAAACTATTTTTACTTTGATTTTTGTTTATGTTGCTATGGTGAACAGAACATATAGCAATATGTCTTTTAAAAGTTGCCAGCAGGTGTGCGTATTAATTCAAACACCACATAATAAGAAAATCCCATCCCTTTCTGTGCCTTTCCATGGTGTCTATGTAGGAAGCTGAGTAGTGTGGTATGGGACAAAGATTTCTGTTCTGTGTATAGGAGCAGCAGAAAGAAAATCTTCAGAATAGTAGAAACAAACCACTAAGCCCTGAAATTCTGCCAGAGATATTAGATGCATTGTACACCTGTGAGCTATAAATATGTTTGTTTACTAACCAAAATGCCTCAATTTCTTTTTAAAATCTTCTATCTTCATTTTTTTTATTTCGAATAAATTACGAGATTGAAGCTAGTGGGAAAAAATGTTAAAATATAAAACTTTAGAGTCTCAATCTTAAAAAAAAAAAAAGCTATTATTTTATGAAATCCTTTGCAGGTTTGAAACAGAATGGATATTATCTACACAGCTGAAGAGGAACTACCTGTGGAGAGGTTGCCCTGCATAACTTTGGTGTCCTCTCCGAAAAAAACTGGGGTAGGAGAAACTGCAATTTAGCTCCTAAGGTATTTGTGAACTACAGTGCTCCATCAGATATTGCCTAGTATTTTGCATAAAATATCCTAAAAGAGACTCTTGAAATGCACTAGTAATAGAAAGAATTAATATACTATTTCTCTTTCTCATTAATGTGTTGAGTAATTTTACATAACTTACAGCCTGATCTAAACTTTACAGTGTTTGTATTTCAAGTATCCTTTTATTATTTTTTTCCAGGTAATATTAATATGCACTTGAAGTTACAGCAATAAAAATCGAGTTTGTTTTTCTTAAAGAATTTTAGGTTATTAGAATTCATTATTGCTTTGAGTAGGTCAAGGACTTGAATATAGGAATAAGATACAAGTATCATAAACAGATAAGAAAGAATTGTTTTTTCCCCGTAAGTCTCTTGGAGACACGATCTATACACCAATAAACAGCTGAAAAAAACCAAGCACAGTCCCTGAATTTTCCGAGCCTTTATTTATCAGGCCATGCATAAGTATATTATTAGGACTCTTAGAGTCTTTCCTTCATGAAAATCATGCAATTATTTGCCTTTCCCAAATTTGTGCATATGATTAAAGCTATACTCAGATGAGTCAGGTATCATATTTATTTTGACCCAGTTAGCTGTTATCTTTAGAAAATAAAACATCTTTTTATTTGACTCCTAAATATTTAGAGTTTGCTCAGCTGCTATCTCAATGTCAATTTTTTTCTATCATTCAAATAGATCCAGGATGACTGGAGATGAATGTATTTGTGAATGGAATTTGCCACTTTCCATTTTCAGCACCAATTACTTTATCAAATTTGAAGACATAAACCACTAACTTTTGTCTCTCCTGCATCTTTGTGGGGTTTTTTGATCATTTGTACTTCAACGAGCAGGACAGGCAAGCAGCTGTAGTAGTTTCCATGGATTTAAAATGCTCTTTTTAAAAATTGTATTGTTCACTCCTATAACATTTAGGGCTATAGTGCAGTGGTTCTATTACTGAAGGTGTGTGGGGGGAGGGTCTGTTAATCAAGATGTGACTATGCAAAAATACAAGATATAGAACAAATTACGACAAAAATCCCCCCAAGCCTGGGACTGGTATAAGGAAGGACAAACCTCAGCAGACCTAACACAACCCAGAAAAGCCCAGAAACCAGAGGCTTAACTTTTGTACTGAACAGAAAAATCAGCCCCAAAAGAATCCTGCGTTGGAATAAAAATGTCATAGCAACAGCAAGGGCCTTAAATATTAGTACACATAACTGTAATCCCATGCAATTCTACATGCCCAGATACATGTCTGCAAACTCTGACTGGAATTAACACCAGCAGGATTAAAATGGATTAATCATAATTTATTTTATTTTTATTTTTTTTCCATGCAGCATCAGGCCTATAGTATTGCCCCTGAAAGCCTCTTGTATGTTAGTTTTTGAAACACACACACACACACATGAGCACGCACACACAAAAAAAAGTGAAGCCATATAAGAGCAAAAACCCTTTATGAAGCCTGAGAAAGTTATCTTAAAATAAACAAATGCAAAAATCTTTTCCATAAAGCTTTGAATCAAAACTGTAGAACCACTGGATTTCAGAGACGGCTCAGTATTGCAACATTTAGGCAGTTATTTAAACCCTAACAGCGTGTCATTCAAATGGCCTTGAGCAGAAATGTTACGCTGTTTAATAGACGGTGTCATCTCATTCCAGTGCTATCACTTTTTGTGTCTGTTAAGCTGCCTGATGCAGTGTGAACACTCACAGGCAGTCAAGTATTTTGTTTACTGGCAGGGCAAACACAGCCGGGCAAAAAGTCTGGCTGTGCTGCTCATCTACGGAGAAATGACCTTCACCTGACGGGCACATGCAGGAAGGGAAGGGGCCAGGCACCAGTGTCGCTGCCACAGAGCCAGTGTGATGTAGTGCTCCATGGTACAGAGATCTGCCTCCAACCCACGGAGGAGACTGAAGGTATCTGTCACAGGTAACTGTACTCTGTGTCACAGGTCATTAATAGTCTGGGATGGCTTGGAGTTGGAGAGGTTCACAGGATCATTTTGATAATATATTAGTGGGTTTCTGAGGTATTGAGCTCCTCTGAATATCCTCAGAGCTGCCAGATTTCCATCAGCATCCATTACTTACACTGCAAACTTCATGTTCATTTATATTTCCTTAAAGTAACCAACAGTCCCACATCACATCAGCACTTTGTTCCCTATCCTCATCTCTCCCATCATCTTGCTAATGAGAAATACAAACTACTTATCACCTAGCTCACACTTTTTAGAGAGTGGGTTTTTCCTGTCTGTCCAAACCAGGTCAGAGTTGGCTGCTGTCATGCGGCTCTGAGGCTTCTCTGGATGTAAAGTTCTTTAGTTTATGTAGGCTGCACAACCCATTTCCCTCAGGTGAAAATACACTTTTCAACAATGGTCTACATACAGGTGCACTTTGCACTGCTGTGGTTTGGAACCAACAGCTTACAGATGGATTGAAAAGACAGCAATGTATGTATTTAAGTATTTTCCTGCATACATACTATAAACCACTTTTGCATTTTTTTGTATCATTGGTATTTAATAATACATCTGGATCTATTTTGTGAGTGTGTCTTAAGAAAGTCCATCATTTTAGATTAATATGTTAAAGTAGTACACACTCCTTAAGAGAGAAGGTTATGGCTCTTTAACACTGAAATGGCTATGAAGTGCTGAAATGGATGAGATCATTGCTTTATCCTTTCCAGGCATTGTGATCTTGAAAGGCTGGAGTACATGATGGAAAAATAAAATTATAATTCAAAAAGACTCTGGGCCAATTTTTTTTAAAGTACTTATCTAAAATAAAACATTTGGTCACCTATGTATTTAAAAACAGAGCAGCTCCTACAAAAGCAACAATAAGCTCCAGAATTAATATTAATACATTAAACTGAATTAGTCACTTTGAGCTCATTTGCATGATCTGTAGAAGGGGAGTAAACAGAGAAATCCCATTTGTTTGAGTAAGAGAAAAAAGAAAGGTCAGTGTTCTGACCCACAATTTAGGAAATTATTCCATTCCTAAGGTAATCAGTCTGTCATCCAAATAATTCCCTTTGCTCACTACAAGAAATGATAATAAAAGCCAACTTGACTGTCTAAAGTTGCTATGGCATTTAGATATACAACAATTTGGCCCATGACCTTCAGTAGGTAAGTTCCCAAGTCTTCAAGAGTGCAAGTTTTTCTCATACACAGTTTTCCCAAGAATGTTGCTCAAATCTCTCATTTAGAGAGTGAAGAGTAGTTGATATGCATAATGGAAAGTATCTCTACTACAGCCCAAATTTACCCCCAAACTGGTAAACTATCACTGTGGTGGACTATCACAATATCTTCCCCACATTAAATAGAAAACCTCTGGTCATAAAGAAAATGTTTATATTAATTTTTCAGACAAAGTTAGAGATTTTCTAAAATGGGGAAAGAGAAGCCCATATCCTGATACTGTATGTTAAGCAATATTAAGTCATTTAGGGACACATTTACCTTTGTTCCTCTCCATGCTGCATGTCAAAAATATCACAGGATCAAGTTGGTGAGTTTAAGATGGTCAAGGACACAAAGACCCAACAAAAACAAAAAAAGTCTTCCACATCCACCACAACAGGCAAACAAAGATGACATATGCATTAGGATGTTACCTAGGTATGTTGCCTAGGTTGTTCTCAGTGGCTTCATACACAGAGATGGCTCTTCAGCTAAGTCTTCCCACCTCGTTCTTGTGTGCATCTCAATGCTAAGTAATAATAACCCATCACCTACACCCGCTTTGGAGGAAGCTGTGAGAGTTACCACTGTTGTCATCGTACAGTTCCCACTTTTTTGGGAACACAAGCAAGTTGTTCACTGTCTTTATCATAGAATTTTCAACAAAATTAGAGTATTTGTCACATGTTTAAAAGATCCTAATTTAGGACATGTAATTTATTAAAAGGCAACGCTGATTCATTCAATTATGTTAAACAAGATAAGCACGTGAATTTACATAATTGTATCACGTTGCTAGATCAGATTGAACAGGATTTAAATGATCAATTAGGATGTATATCTCGATACAGAACTGTCTCGGCTAATGTAAGTGGCAAAGGGCTACTATTGTAAAGTGTGCATATCCCTCCTTTTTTACTGCGAAAAGACATAGCTCTGCCTTTTATGAAAATAATCATGCTGATATTGTTTCAGAGAAAATACCATTTACAAGGTTACACGTTCTCTCTAAATTATTTATTGTTAGTATGCATTTTATTCTGATTTTCCTTGAAAATTCCAGATTAATTGATATCGCCTTTGAGGCAAAAAAATTCAAGTAATAACTCACAGAGTCAAGGGTCTATACACACAGCAAAGAATGCTATCTGCATACATGACAGATGGCTGAAGAAGTTTAGAAATGAAATAAACATCAATGAACTGAAAACAGGGATAACAGCAAGGGCAGAAGTGTGGAGACAGAGGACTGTCTTCCTCTCTGCTCCCAACCGGCTCAGAAACAGCACCAGTCAGCCAATCTTCCCAGATTTGACAGGCTCCACACTTACCCACGGCTGCTCAAAACTGTAAGTACGTCTTCTGTCCTCTACATCCTCGTCTTGCTTTGCTTGCTGAAACTCTTGTCTCAGGCGCTGTATCCGGTCGTGGTTGTTAGGAGTCGACCTGTTGCTAAAAGAAAGAGGATGGAAATGATCAATACACTTGAGAAGTGCCACCTGTGACTGAGACTTCTTAACGTGGGACTGCTACTACAGCGCAGGACTACAGACTCAGAGATAATTTACAAGCATTTAGTACAAATATATTTAGTTTTTAAAAGATTATTAATGTTGTTTGACTTATAAAGAAACTTCTGATGTTGTAAGGATAAGACAAATGAGGATATTTCCAAAGTTGTTGGTGTCTCTTTAGTATATATCAGTCTTAGAAATGAAGAGGAATAGATGCACTAGTGTCAGATGTAACATAAAGGGAAATTAAAAGTCCTAGTGATCTCTGTTACTGAGTAAACATGAAAGATACTTTCCCCTAATCAATAAACTGTAGGTAGTACTGTCAGATCTTTATTCACATCAAATTAATTACAATGTCTGAAGGCTCTACATATATAAAATTTGGTTATTTTCCCCAATCAATAAGAGCCTGTCATCCCTTAGTTCTGTTTTTAACAAGTCTTTTAAATTGATCAGTCTGAAACCATTAAAAGGCTTGGGGGCCAGTAGCAAGCAATCCCTTTGACAGTGCCCTAGGCAGGAATGCATCCGGGCAGCAAAGGAGTGCTGACCTCAGCCCCACAGATCTTGGCTGAGGAGGGCTCAGACCCTGAGGTACCACTACAAACCAGCACACCCAGAACCTTGAACCCTTGAAAACCATCAATTTTTCACAGTGTCTGGTAATCCACTCTTCACAGCCCAGGTGTATGTGAAATCACAATGAAAAATGCACAGGAATGGCTTATTTCAGGGAGCAGGGGGGAAATGGATATTTATTAATTGCGTTGATGTTTCTCCAGCTGTGCAGCTCCCACCTGACCTCTACAACCCCACTGTATTTCAAACATGTTAATGTGGGAATCATAGGAAGCCTGACAAACAAATAGGTTATATCAAGACTAACCAGAAGCATTTTAATCTTTTATTATGGACTCCTTGTGCCCTGCATTTCATTGTTTGTTTCAAAAGAGCTGATGAAGAATGGACAGCTATTACTTTGTTTCAAAAGAGGAGTCTGCAGAGAGACAATGGAAAGCAATTCCATAGATTTCTGTTCTTGGACACAGGGTACAATGAAACAGAGTGAATTTATAACCCATGTCTTCTCTCGTATAAAAAGAGACACTTCTAGACTCCATTTGTGGCTGTTTTCGGTGTCTTGTGGGACTGGTAGGTGCAGGGGATTGGAGGTTGTAGATGTTTGAGACGTTACCTCCCACTCTTTTCAGTGTCATTAAATAGAGTTTATCAGTGCTTGGTTGGCCAGACAGAAAAACTAGTATGGCTCTAGCAAAGGCTAAGTTTTAAAAGGTTTGGGTTGATTATTTTTTTTTGTTGACACCAAAGGCAAAGAAAAGGAAGGAATTTAGAGAAGTGTTTTCTTTCTTGCTTCCCCCCCCCCCAATGAGAGCTTTAAGAAATGCTTTATTTGTAGAGTAAGTCAACTTCTATGTGCAAATTACCCTTTTGAAAAGTACAATTAAAAGAAAGCTTTATTTAGAACAGGTGGAAAAGAAACACTGGTAGTTTCAAAATTTCCACATCATTGTACATGTGTTGCTAATTTTATTTCCTTAATTCAATTTAATTTTGTGAAAGCGCTTATCTCCATTTACAGTTTTATATTATGTAAATTTATTCCTTATTGTCAAATTCTGCCCAGCTTTAGTATGCAGCCCCTTGGTTTTTTTTCCCCATGCATTGCTATACACTGCACATTGTAAATGGATTCATCAAAATCCAGTGCATGACGTACAAACGACTTTTAAACGGTCTGTTGGTTTTTAAAACGGGCATTGTTAATCCAACAAACAAGTAGTCCAATGCTTTCTACACAGATAAGTGTTTTCTGCACAATAAATTGCACTTAAATGTAGCAAAATACAGTAAGTATTAGTATTTCAGGTATAATAATATATGTTTGAAAGAGAAATGCTGTTGAATTTCAGTGCAAAAATTACTAGAAAAGCAACATAGACGGACACCTTGACGTAGTCAAGATAATGGGTAAATAATCCACCTTTCATAATCAAGATTGTTTCGAACTCTAAGGGATTACAATGCAAAAGTGGCACTGAAGCAGCTATGCAATGGCAAACAGAAGGTAAACCCCCAAAGTACTGCACTAAATCCTGTGCATTATACAGAACAGACATACTGTACCAGCCCCAAAATGGGCTGTTGGAAAGGTTATTACAGATATGAGGACTTCTTCACATTCTGTGATAGATATTCAATGAAACGATTACATCAAAAGAGGAATAGCAAGCAAATGCAGTGTCCATGCCATGAAGCCAAAATGTATGTCTTTTTCTGAACAGCAAAGGCATGACTTTGACACTCTCCGCACTGCAGAGATGGAATAACAAAGCACAAGGAGGATCCTGGGATTTATGATTAACTTGTCTCCAGACCTAAGAACTTATTCAAATGACAAAAAAAAAAAAAAAAAGAAAGAAAAGAAAAAAAAGAAGTCAAGCTGATTTAAGAAAAGTTATTCAAAGTTATTAAAGGTTTGATAATGGCAGAAGAGATAAATCTTTTAACAATATTTCTATTTTATCTGAAAAGCAAGGGACATGACCCAAATTTAGAAAATTGCAAAAGAAGTGAATTATGAAAAGGACTATTTCACAGAAAAGCAAGAGCAAAAATTAGAAAAAGGCACTTCTGTATCCACTCAAATTTCTTTGTGCTCAAAATGTCTGGGAGAAACAGAAAGTGACTTCAAATCAGTCATTCTGTAATAATAAAAAAATTACATATTTTCATTTAGAAGAGGAAAAGGGAAAAGGCAGGCAGCTAAGGAGGGGCTAAGATACTTTTCTTAAAAGATTAATCGAGGGTTTAGACTATATCTCAGATTGGCATCCTTTTGCTTCCATTTTCATTTCAACCTTATTCTGATTCTCTAGGTCAAATTACATCTGCCCTAACCTTCTCACTAGCAAGGGTTTGCACATCTCTATCCTGACCTGCCATGCTGTCTCCTGTTTCTTTTCATGCCTCTCTTTATCCAGTTACTTTCATCATCAGTGCTTTTTTGCTATGTTTTCTATGTCTCCTTCTGCACTCCCCCTGCACTCAGGGAACACTTGGTACACCCTCTTGATATTTCATTCAACTTCCAAGTAGTACTTCCAGAAGGAGAGAAATGCAAAAATCATAATCACAATAAGAAACTGTTAGAATTAAAATTTTGGAGGCAACAGTGCAAACCTAACTTCATTCCTCTTCAGGTCCTGAGATATTCTGCTCTATCTACAACTCTTTATGGAAGTCACATCATTATGCCTTAGGACAGAGTTAAACAAATTATATCTTGTGAGAAGTGTCCTTAGCCAGTCTAAAGCAAAATGAATTTTGACTTATTGGATGAATTGACCCAAGAGAGGTAGGGTCATATCAACAGACTATTAGGGTGCAGTTGCAGGTGTTCCTGTTGCTTAAATTCCCTTTTGCAGATGTATGGTGCAAGTCCTCAAAAGCTCAGTTTAAATGTACCACATTTTGTTTGAGTCTTCCATTCAAATGAACCAAAAATCTGAAGGCAGATCCACCTCAAATAATTCAGGACTACTAGCAGGAAGAAAGGAATGTAACTTGAAATCCATCCAAAGTCTATAGAAGATTTGACCTATGCTAGCTTTAAACTTTTTAGCAAAACTGGAATTACAACTCTACAGTAACCACAGCTTGCCCAGACAGTGCTTCCCTATGCCTACTTAATAACAGAATGCCTGTGAATTTACGGAAGACAATTAGCACCTCCTAGCATCAGATGCCAGTGACGCTCTTCTATCAAAGTGCTCGCAATATTAAATGTTCCTAAAAGAAATAAAAATCGAGGAAAGGCTTTTAGGGCCAAAGTTTACTTGGGTTGCAAAGCGGCTGGGCTTTCTTGTGTCACAGCTCTACTTGGCACCCCATTGCCTTCCATCTGCAGATGGCACATTTCACAATCAGTTATTTTGTGAGTGCTGCTTTAAAACACATCACCACCAGTGTGGGCTAAAAAATGCAACTGTAAGCAAGGCTTAGATAGGCCAGAGCTGTCACATATTTCCAGAAGCAAACAGTTGCAGCAATGACCATCAGAGTCGCAGATCATTAAGCAATGTCTTAGTGTGATGTCATGCATTGATGTACAGAGTTGTATTCCTTTCAAAACAGACAGATTTTCAAGTGTGATAAAGTAGATACAAACATGCTATGGAACAGGGATGAGTGAAGCTTTGGAAAAAAAATTATTGGCCTGAAAAAGCATGGGAAAGGGTCTTAACAACATCACCAGGCAGTTGCAACATGACTGGAATAACCAAAAGGTTAGTAAACAAACAAGAGTTCTTTACACCTTGAAATCTGAGCTGCCAGGACCTCACTGTCCTAAGGAGCTGCTTAGATCTCTGGATAACAGTTATAAACCACAGATGGATTCTTATTTGCTTCAAACTGGTAAATAACTATCACCCATTTCTATAATACAAATTCCTTTTCATTTGGCCAGATTACTTGTGTCAGTAAAAATCAAGAGCCGGATTTGAATCTACCTCTATATTTACACATAGAGAGGAGCAGCTAAAGAGTTTATTTCTATTCTGCTGAGGACTGACAATGTCCTCGCTCTGGTGGCCATGCTGTAGTTGGCAGCACATATCCTCACCAAAGTTCAGAACAAATTGAGCCTCTACAAAATTGGCCCCTTTCTTCAATGCTTGAGCAGGATGAAACAGCCCAACAGAAAACAGAGTGGTGATAATGCAACATAAAAACTTCTGCTACATTTACTGAAACTCGAGCAGCCTCTCACCACAGCATTTAAGCCCAAGCAGATGGATTTGTCTGTTTCAGATGGCCCTTGAGGGTGAATAAGCAGAAACTGTCAAGTTGTTTCAAAAAGTCACGGACATGAAACAAAATGGAAGTATGCCCTTTACCAGCCTTAAAGTTATCACCATATTCCAACGCACAGTCTGCTGGTTTGTTCACTTTAAACAGATTTGTTAATCATCAGTGACACAGATGACTGTGCCCACACACAGGGGGCCGATGAGGGCTAAAGAGCAACAGAGTTTGCACCGTCTCCTTCCTGCCACAAGCTTGCCAGAGCACGTTGGTCTTTTCCTATTATTTTGTTCTATGGTTTATTTTTTGACATCTAAATACCACTCCTCAAGCTTAAATTAGTGTAACCAATTTGGCTGGTCCTCTCCTTCCAGTGTGCCCCACATATGGTCCTTCTCTGAGACATCAGGGAATGGATTTTTCATGAACACATGGATATTAACACATATAGACATGGTACACAAACAGGAGCAACCATGGATGGCAGGCGCTGTAGAAAAGAGCTGTTGCATGATTACCAAATTGCTATAGTCAGTCTAAGAAAAAAAATGAGCTGAGCAACAGATCAAATTTGTTAGACTACAAATGTACCTGTAACAGGGTTGCATCCTGGAAAGAGGCATAGAAAGGCTTATCCCACACTACTTTTGTTTTTCTTAAGTGTCAAAGAATTTATTGAGAATAAGGCATAAAAAGGTAGGGGAGAGGTGTTAAAAAAACAAAAAAATGTATCAATTACAAAACTCCAAATAAAAATAGCTTCTCTGCACAAGCTTCATTAAGTTTTATCAGCTAGTATCTTGGGTTTTTACACTCAAACCACAGGTCATAAATTCACAGTAAATCCCCCATATGTTCACCAAACACCTGAATTCAATTTCTCTTCTAGTTGTAAGAAATGGAATGTGCTGCTCAAATTAATTATGCATGCAAAGTTAGTTTCTAACAAGGGCAGCTTCTTGCATGCTGAAGGGTATGCATCCTATCTGAATTTTTTTTCCCCAGATCTCTTTCAATCTTAGCTTATTTCTACTGTTCACAAGGTTATAAAAATCATCCTCTCTTGCCATTTTGTATTTGCTAAATGAACAAGGAGCATATATATCCTTTAAAGTCTGTAGATTTGAAAGGCAGTTAAATTCAGGGATTGGCTTAATGTGACAAGCAAGATATAACATGTTACCTGTACACATACCTTCATACTTCAGCATAGTAATTCCATCAAAACAGGATTTAAACTTTAGGATTTATGTCAATATGTATGCATGTGAAATCAACTCATTGGGAATTTTTATGTCATTCCAGTTTACTTTCTCAGTGGTAGTTATCAACTGCAATACCATAAAGAAGTTACACAAGTCCCCACATGCACTCGCTTTCTTTAGTGAATAAAATTAATTTTCAGATTTTGACATTGTGTTTGGATGATCATTTTACACTATTTCAACAGAGTAAATAACTAAAAATTAAGAAGATACACCTCTCTTCTCTGGGTTAAAAAGGTAACCTCGAATGCTCTAAACTCAGCACTCGCTTCTGATGTGATGGCCATAAACAACGTGAAGAGGTGGAGCTGATGGGGAGGTCACTTCACCACAACAGTCTCTTCAAACTTTCCAGGCTAGATTTCACTTTGAGTCCCTCTGTGGCCCTTCTGTAGCAGGGCCATCATTTTACAACCAGTGAAATCTGAAGAATGCACCCAAGACCCTTTTTATTGCCACCATCACTCTTCCTTATTAGCCTGTCAGAGCCTGCACACCGGAGACAGAAATCCAGTCTTACTTTTCAGTGGAATTCTTCTACTAAAAGGAAAAGCAGAGATTTTAGGAGCTTGCTATAAACATCTGAAAACAGATACTCAGCTACTGGGTTATCACAGAGTCTATGCCTTACTTTAGAACTGTTAGATTTTGCAGGTATAAGCCAAGCCAATTTTCAGCCACACACAACTTGTTACAGCTGTTGTCATAGGGTATTGCATTTTCTGAGTCAGGGAACAACAAAAAAAAAAGAACAGGAAAAGAAAAAAGAGAACACCACATGTAACCTAAAAAAAATACAAAATATCTCACTGTGGATTTCTCATGAAGGTGTTAAAGAAATAACAAAAGTACACATGGAAAGATTTAATCAATCAGGAAAGAAAAAAAATAGAAAAGGAAAAAATACCAGTGATCAAGCAATGGAGGAATTTGCATTTTTGATTCTAAATTAAATACAAAATTAATTCAAAGTCAGGTGGGGTGAAATGGGCTCTGACCTGCTAAGAATCTTTCTATCCTAACTGGAACAGACAATGATGGCTCCAATGCTTTTAGGTCTGATGAACATCCACAATTAGGCATCACAGGCTATTTTGTGTCAATGTGAGGATTGCCTGGCACAGTAATACAAAGACATTTAACAAAGACCACAGAGAAGAAATCCTCTCCTGGACCTAGCTGGCCATTCCTGTGCCAGCAGAAGGGATCATCTGGAAGATCCCTAGCAGGCTTCAGGCCATGTCAGCCTTTGTTTCAGTTTAAGCTAATCCAGCTGCTTTGCTAGAAACTTCTTAGTGAGAGTTCCCTCTGCTCTGCTCTCTGGAGGAGACATGGGGGCACAATTCTTCAGCAGAGGGGCAGCAAGAATCAGCTAGAGAGCAGTCACTTCTCAAAGCACAGCAGAGATCTCCAAGAAGGAACATCTGTCTGTAGCCAGCACCACCTGTGAGGTGTGAATGTTGTAATGTAAGTATAACCCAGCTCATTCCAGCACACCTTGCACGACTCAGCTTCTGCTCAGCTTTTGCTCTGTGCTGACATTATGTTTTAAACCATAAAATCTGCTTCAGAGCCCAACTGTAGCCAACAATGGAGTGGAGAAAAAGCATGTGTCTTTTCATGGGAGGAGTCTAGCAAAATTAAAACAGAGAGAAAAAATAAGATCCTCATTGCACCATTTGATTTGCAGGATGCATCAAAAGTGATATTCAAATTATTCTAATGTTTCAAATTTTTGAATTTGAAAAAAGATTGGAAAAAAAAGTTATTCAAATAGTGCACTGTTACACTATATTTGTCAATGGTGAAATTTAGCAGTCTTACAATGCAAAACCCCACTTCTTTAAAAGTACTTAGGTCTTGCTTAATTCCTTGACATAAGTTATACTGGAAACCCCTAAAACATTTGACGTTGTTTTATTTCCCTATAATCACAGAAAACACTGAGCAAACAAGTAGCAGGGTGTTGCAACTAGCAAAACAAAATAGAATGTTTCTGACTCTAGTGAACACTTGCTTTCAATAAAAATGACATCTTATTTTAAAGTATTAATTAAACTCCAGTATCAAGCTGTACATCGCCAGACAAACACTGATATATGGACTAAAACATCTCTTTAAAATGCCTGAACATTAAAAAAGATAATACATTACACCAAGTTCACATCCCTTCCACTGTCCTTACCAGCTGCTAACATAATTATAACTGTTTCTGTACTTTGACGGGGGGGCTATTGCATTATAAATTTCCAAATAATATTTTGATTGATTTTACATTATATCTTATTTTAACTATAGGCTAATTTCCATGTACAAAATGAGAAGTTGTCCATCAAAAACAATCAAACAAAAATGACTTGGCCTAAGGATACCAAGGCAAGGTCAAAGCCTGACACAGTTTCCAAAATCTGAAGCTTAAGGAGAGCCTCTTTGATAGGAGCATCAGTACTAGATCAGAAATTCTATATAAAACATAGAGAAATGTGGGATCCTTGTCTTATTTTTCACACTGAATTATTTGCAACCTCTAAATAAAACTTTAAATCTGACCTTACTGTTAAGCATTTCATCATTCACTGCCTTTGCATACAATATGACTCAACCAAGAAAAAAACAAAATCAAAGCTAAGATTGATTACTTGAATTGGTGCCTAAATTCACATGACTGTTGCCTTCTTAAGAAGTTGATCACTAAGATTTATACTGATTAGCACAAAAACTAATTAAGACATTTTAATTAAATATTATATGCATATGGAGATAAAAAACCCAACTTAGTATGATATTTTGCAAAACAACTGATTTCTGGATAAATCCTTCCAGCATTTTATCTCAAAGATGAAGATTTTAATAAATAAATGTTTTAATCATGCTTTACCACTACAGTGTCTTGATTAACTTTAAAACTGGAAATTGCCATAAAATTACAGTCATAGTCAAAAAAATAATCAATTCCAGATAAGGACAGAAAAACTAGCAACTACCTTTTATCCAAAAATTCACTTGGTTATTTAGTGAGTTAGTTGGAACTCAACTTTTACTACTTAAGATATTTTCAAGTTATTTCACTTATTTTTCCTCTTGGAAATGTTAAAAATGTCTTTTCCCCAGTACCTTTTTCAGAGGTACTGTGCAGGATGCTCAGTAATTGCTGAGGGTCTTGCTATGCTTTGAAAAACCAGATTAGAAATCCTCAATTCTAATATTTACTGCTGTTGGGCTGCTTAGTCTCAGCCCAACTGCACATTCCAGAAACTCAAAAGCATGTATTTCTCTGATTGCAGAAGAAATACAACATTTACTTGTAACACCACTTCAGTATTTAACCAAGACAATTAACCTGATAAAGACTATAGAAAAGCTAATTTATTTACCAGGAGAAGGTAAGGCGGGATTTATCTCAACCAATTTTAATAATTTAAAAGGCAGGTGTGTAGTTAAAACTACTCATCTAGACCCCTTCTAAGGGAAAGACAGAGAAATGAGTTACTCCAGAGGGCAATTCACAGCACCTGTCTTTGGATGCAATTATTCTCTCAAGAGCTCATTACTTTTCTTCACTGAGAAAGAAGAGTAGAGGGAGTAGCTCAGGATAGCTTTAGACAACTATATTAGGGCAGATGAATCCCACTCTAGGTGGCTAACTTGGGCTCAAGGTACGTGAAAAATGAATCATCCTAAGAAAGTCTGGTGCTAGGAATGCCTGGCAGAAGGTGCTCAACAAGCATAGCAATATAACCCAACAGTTTAATGTTTTGGCAGAAAAACTCACTAGAATGAGCCTAAGTCTCTCAGCCTCTCTGTGTTTGCATTCACATAACCACAAATGGGCACTAGCCTTCTTTAACATCCTGTATAAAGTTTATACAATTATAAGTTCCCATTTACTTTACTATAATTTTAAGGGTTCTTTACAGAGTACACTATATTACTGTTTGTAATTCTCCTTTATGGAAATAAATGCCTAAATTTTTTAGTTTCTGAAACATACAGAAGTGTATAGCCGTGCCTGAGACAAGACAAGGACTGCAACATAACCACTTGTTGGTTAAGATCTCCTCAGTATGGCTAATTTGTATCTCAACTTTTACATTACTTCAGCAAATGCTATGCAAATGCTATAGCGTTTTCTTGAGTAACATAATTGCCATATGCTTTTTAGTAAACTGAAAGAAATGAAACATATATAATAATCCCACTTAGTACATCAAATTTATTTTGCATGATATTGGCATTACATTACAAAGTTACAATAGTATTATTTCACGTTGTTATTCTTGTAGTCTTAGGTTGATAACGTTTCATTTTGACACTATAATGGCGTCTCTGGGGATTTTGATGACAATGTGTTTTGACATCATGCTAAAATATATCCAAACTGATATCACTTTATTTTGTCATCATTACCTAGTTTCATTTGTATTTCTAAGATACTGCTTTATTCTGACATCTTTAATTAGAAAGATTTCAGTCCAAGTGGCAAGTGCTAAAAAGAAAAAAAGTTCTGCAGACATTAAGCATGGCTGCGTAGTGCACATTACTGACGCTCAAACTTGCAGTGGCCAGATATCCCAAAATATAACAGATTAGTCACATGGTACAGACCCTTAGATCATAAAAACATGAAAATGCCTTTTCTTCTACAGCATGGTAATAAATTTAATAAATTGTACTGTAATTCTATTTCAGACACTTGAGGCAGAAGGCCCAGCAGCAAAAACGCTGCTGCAAACCAGAACCTTCTGCTGCCGTTGGAGTGTCTGACGTGCACTCGCTTCACGAGTCCCTGTATAGAAACCAGAAATTATTTCCTGAACGCTATTAAAAAAGTGAGATTTCTAATTCATAAGCTTCACTGAAATGGAAATTGCTACATATGTGATTCTAACTAAAGAGCAGCAATGCCATTTCCCATACAGAGCTCTAAAATGCAATGCTGGGCTTGAGCTTTAACTGGTAGCAACCTGTCTAGACTCATTGAATCCAGCTTTGAGAATTTATGGGTATCTGAAGATCTGATTAAAGTTTCAGGGGAAGAAATAATGAATAATTTTCAGTTCTAAGCTTCTTGTTACCGGTATGAAATTCAGGGATTGATTCTGAAACACTTTGCTATAGAAATGATCTGGTAAATTATCCCTGGGCTACCAGAAAAATGCACATCATACCAATTTGAACACGTCCACTTACAGCTATATCACTCAGTTTCTTCTTTTTGTTATTTACTAGTTCTTCATTCTTTCTCTACAATGAATTACAGAACAACTCCAGGGAAATCAACACATTACATGTACTAAGAAGTATGTTTATTCAGCACAGCAGCTCAAGTCCTACTTACTAAAATGATTGCTGATAAAATCTCTAATTTTAAACATTAATGCATAAGATTTTTCTGCCATTCAAATCTGATCAAAGAGATTAAAGAATTTCTTCTTTTCCCCTCACTCTCCTAAACCATAATACTTAATAGAAATTGCTTGTACTATCTTATTTCAGAGAGCAGGCTAGAAGTGAGACAATCCCTTGATCCCAGTTCATGAATAAAGTATTTAATGGACTGCACTTGTCAAAGGACACACTAAGCATTTGATCTATACAGTAAACAAATGTCTATGAAAAACAACTCCCCATAAGAAAAAATTGCCATTGCTACTCATTATTTAAGATATTTTCCTTCCTTCCTCTCTTATTGCAGAATGAAGACTCAGAAGGCACTGATGGGATCACAGACTCACATTGAGATGAAAACAGAATTTTTCAAACAACTGATGGCAACAATTTATATTCCAAGGAAATAGCTAGTAAGTCCACCTAAAGTTCATACATAACTACTCTCCAGTAAAAAGAATTTATTGTTACAACACCAGAAAATGTATAATTACTAAACAAGCGACAGAAGGCTAACTTGTACCCTGACATTCCAATGCTCTCCACACCTTTTTCAAGAGTTTCCTCTGGGTATTTCCAGCAAAGAGGAACTTCTGCCAGCAGAAGAAAATTAAGCTACAGAACTGTGAGCCTGCATAACTATGAACCCAGCTAACCTGAAGAATTTGATACATACCTAAAAAATGCTCTTGCATGCTCTCAAAAGATAAAATGAAATATTACAACCAAGTAACTGCAGCTATTACCATAAGCAATACTGGAAAGCCAGTTCCATTTAGTACAAATTACAGACTTGTTTCTACTGGCACTGACCATTCTTCACTAGCCAAAAAACCAAGTAGGCTGAAATGTCTGAGAGGCATATATAGAAGACTATGTTAATTTTAACAAATATATTTATTTTCAACACATATTAAATCCATTTGTTCTACCCCATTTTTTCTACCTTAAGTTTTAAAGCTCAGTGCAGCTTCTTCAATTATCTCAAAAATAAGAATTACAATTATTTTTTTTAAAATCCTTTTCAATACAATGAGCCTTATTAATGCAATGAGCTGTTAAGTGACAGATTAATGAAACCTCAGCATGAAACTGCACTGATATTTAAGACTAATCTCTGAAATAAACTCATAGTGTAGTATTGTCTATGTAATTCAAAGGTTATATTGTAACAGGTCACACTGTATTTTTTGTCACATGCGAGTGCCAAGATCCTGTAAAGAGGGCAGGGGTACTAGACAGTGCACATCACTTGTGTAAGCACCAGCCTCCTCTGAAAATGACTTCTCCCCTACAAAAGGTAACAGAAACTCCAGGAGTATCTATGGGAAGTTTCAAAAAGAACTAAGGCAGGACATGGCTTCCAGAGAAGAGTTTATGTTGCTATGCTGCTAACTCAGATAAAGTTCATGAATTTTCCCATTTGAGCTGCATGGTAATTCGCTTTCCAGGGGTAAAAAACCCAGGAATTAGAGGCTATGTAAGGAAAGAGTGATAAATATCCCTAGTAAGCAGCACCCAGAAAGATCTGATTTTGCTACCCTTTTGCTATTGGCTTTTCATTATTTTTGCCAGATTTCTGCATTATTAAGCACTACTCAGATAGCAGGATCCTATCCGCAGCAGACACTACACAAACTGTCTACAACTAGCCCTTAATCAAAGATTTTATAGTTTAAGAACAGATTTCCTCCTGCACAACAGAGGCATACACATTTGTGAAATGGTCCTTTTCCCCAGAACAAATGCATGCAGTAGGGGCTCAGCTCAGTGCCCACATCTCTGCTGACTGGAAAGGGAGTTAAGCTATACAGGACTACCCTTGAGACACCTAAAACCAGATGAATTAGGCATCAGAGCAGACTGCTGAAGTCAGAGTACCTGAATGAGAATAATCACCTTAGTAATGATACTTGAAGAAATTCTATGGGATTTGGATATCATCCAATTTATGGAAAGGGTCATGTCAAAAATGCTCACTAGGTCAGGAGCTGACTATCACACAAGATGGTGACTACAAAAAGAGCTAGCAGAAAAAATTGTGAGTGAAATAACTACAAACTCATTTTTCCTGTGTTGAGGTCAAGTACATGCTTTTTACAGTCATCAGGATTGTAAAAAGGATAACCCTTTGTGAGACCCTTCAGCCCCTCCCTGTCTTTCCACTAGGAAATACGTACTCCAGCCACGCCTACACACATGGGAAGAGAGGACAAAGGAAGTCTGAGCAGTTGGGGAACTGAGTTCATTTGCATCATTTTTACTGCCACTCTGATTAAGAGACAACCTAGAAGTATAACCAGCTCCCCAAAACTATTCTGGGCATTTTTTCACCAAACGAATCTTCCCCTTGTTGTGTACAGGTAAATGTTTCTTTTTCAGGGCTGTAAAAGCTGGCATTGAGAGAACAATACAACTCATTAGCTCATGGTACTTATTCAAAACAAGCCAAATAGCATGTCATACTACAGCTATGGCTCTATTACTTGTGACCAAGTCAGGCTGCATTTTTCCAGCTTCATCACTCCTAGTAAAATACTTGCACCTGATGTAGAGCAGGCATAGAATGAGCAGAAAACAAAACTTTGGCCATTTTAATTTAAACTCTCATAATAGCAGGTCAAATTTTTGTGAACTCTTTGGTGAATTGGTTCTTTTATTAGTACCCAGTTTAATCCAAATCAGAGTCTTCTACAGAAGATTAATTAAATATTAATCAAAAGTCCAGGGCATTCTAAGCTTCTGTTCCATTAACCTAAATGTGACTCCACACAGAACCACAAGGCCTCTCCCCTTCCCCCCCGCCCTATATTAAAGAAGGCTTTTAGTTTTTTTCCCGTTATGGTGCAACTCCTTGTAAATGCAGACATGCTATTTGCAGTGTATGTTTAAAGGTCATGATTCTTTTTCCTTTTCCAATTAAAGCTGCTCTTAATCACAATTAAGCTTTCAAGCAACAATTAACAGAAGTCAAAACTTTTTTCCATCAATATGTTTAAGAGACGTGCAGTGTATACCCTCTATTACCACTGGTGTCACTGAACTAATTATGTGATGTTAAGGTTCACCTTCTCGGGTGTAAATTTTGGTGTGAGTTGACACTAAAAAGAAACATCAATTTATTAGGAGATAAAACTTGTTCTGCAGTAATGGAACAGCTGTGTATATAAATTTATTGCAGCTTAATGTTCTCACACATAAAGCAATTAGAGCTTTCTGACAGACAGACTTGCTAAGTATAGCATGGAGCATATAGTAATATGCAGTTACAGGCACAACATATTTAAGAGTGATCATATATATTCTGCACAGTAATATCAATTTCTCAAGCCTCTCCAACCCCTAGATGTGTTCTTAATTAACATAAACGTATGCTTATAGTCATGTGAAATTTTCCTTCTCTGTGGAGGCACTTTTTCATGCCATGTCATTTTATGCATAGACACCTACCTCTTGCACTAAATTTGGCTTCTCCTTCTGCAAGAATAGATACATCCCAGGCCTAGTTCCTTCAGGTGAGCTTAATTGTTTTGCACACAAAGGATAATGGTGTCATCAGATTGCTTGAAAAAAAAATCAAAAGTAAAACCATATACATGGTATTCGGGATAAGTACCTTTATTTCTGGAACCATAAAGTATGAACTCATGAGACAAGCTGTGTTCATCTAGCATCATTTCCTCTCATCATCTGCTCTCAGCTAACTTTAGTTGCTTTCAAATAGCTTCCAGGATATCTTTCCTTCCTTTCTGAGCATTATGGAGCAATGGTGTTCCCAACTAATGGTATATAATACCTTTTCATAGCATTTTGGAAGTTTAAGAAATATTAGACCTGGAAACAAGGATACACGGGTAATTGAGATGATAATTTTCCAATTGATGGACTAAACAATTAGACTAAATGGAATTTCTCACAAGACTGTTCTGAAAACAAAGTGAGAGTTCCACACAGAGTTTCATGTGTGGACATGCAAACATACTATTTGTTTTTACTGTGGAAACTCCTAGGGGACTTCTCTTTATTTAATAGCTCAAAGCTGTTCCATGCCAAATTTTGTCACATTTCCTGATGAACAAACACATATATGTTATACAATACCTGAAACTCTTCCTGCATTTTAATAGTTTTATACTATGTCTGCCTTAAGTGTACAACTACGTGATGTCCATATCAGTTAATTGTAATTACACTATCTGAAACACCTGGGAAGAGTAACTTCTTAAACTTTTAGTTAGAGGATTAAATTAAGTGACTGGGAGATTATTATTGTAAAATAACTGCATGACTTTTTTAAGTTAAGATGCTCAAAACAGTCTAAGACAACTGCAGTGTGTTTCACAGTTTGAACTGACGTAGAAGTTCTGCTCTCTGCAGCTGAACGTTCCTGTCCCAACCTTTGAGCCATGAAGCACTCACGAAGTCACATTGTTATCCAAATCAAGGAGCTGAATGAAAATTTTTTTTCTCTCTTTCTTTTCTATTCTCATCTTCTACAGGATTTGCTTTCAGGAAGACTAACGCCCTGATCCCTCTGTGAGCTCTAACACAGCCAGGGACACATGATGTGGGGTAGAGGAAAAGACAGAAGTCTGGCTTTTTCAATGGAGACTGGTCCCTAGGGTGTCCTGCACCCACTGTATATCAATAGAAGAGGGATATTTAAACCCTCAGGCAGCCTTAAGGAAGCCAGACTTAAGGTAGACTAGGAACCTAAGAAAGTAACTCTGCAATTAGAGTGTGGAAATCCACTTGGTCACATTAGGAAGACAAATCAGTGGTGAGATGTTCAGAGTCCATCTCAAATTGGAACATTAACAACAAAAGCAGAAATTTACAATCAAGGAAGATAGGCATGTACTTCCTACACATTTTATATAGTTTAAAGTGATGAGGTTATCCTTCTCTGTCAAAACAGTAGCACGAAACCCCCTTTTAAAAGAGGGAAACTGCACAGCAATACAGGTAACAATTGGAGCTTTGATGGTGCTGTTATCATCAGGTCATCAGAAATTCATAAGTCGTGCCAAGACAAGCAGCTTTTTCATTTCACTGTTTTTTCTGCTTTTGTCTTTGAGATGTGACATGGATCAGTGAAATTGAACACAAAGTAGAAGCCAGGAGTTCTTAACTCTCACAACTTTGGAAAAGCTATTCTTAACCTGTCTCTGCTGCAGCTTTATCATAGAATCAGCTGGGTTGGAAGGGACCTCTGAGATCATCAAGTCCAACCCTTGATCCACTACTGCTGTGGTTACCAGACCATGGCACTAAGTGCCACATCCAGTCTCATCTTTAAAATCTTCAGGGACAGAGAATCCACCACTTCCCTGGCAGCCCATTCCAATGCCTGATTACCCTCTCTGTAAAGAATTTCTTCCTAATATCCAACCTAAACCTCCCCTGGCACAGCTTAAGACCATGCCCTCTTGTGTTACTGATAGCTGCCTGGGAGAAGAGACCAACTCCCACCTGGCTACAACCTCCTTTCAGGGAGTTGTAGAGAGTGATGAGGTTTCCTCTGAGCCTCCTCTTCTCAGGCTGAACAATCCCAGCTCCCTCAGCCTCTCCTTATAGGACTTGTGCTTGAGTCCCTTCACCAGCCTCGTTGTTCTTCTCTGGACCTCCTCCAGCACCTCAATGTCCTTCCTGAACTGAGGGGCTCAGAACTGGACACAGCACTCCAGGTGTGGCCTCACCAGTGCTGAGTACAGGGGAAGAATCACTTCCCTGGACCTGTTGGCCACACTGTTCCTGATCCAGGCCAGGATGCCATTGGCCTTCTTGGCCACCTGGGCACACTGCTGGCTCCTGTTCAGCTTCCTGTCAATCCAAACTCCCAGGTCCCTTTCTGCCTGGCTGCTCTCCAGCCACTCTGTCCCCAGCCTGTAGCACTGCAGGGGGTTGTTGTGGCCAAAGTGCAGGACCCGGCACTTGGCCTTGTTGAACCTCATCCCGTTGGAATCAGCCCAACTCTCCAACCTATCCAGGTCCCTCTGCAGAGTCCTCCTGCCTTCCAGCTGATTGACACTCCCCCCCAACTTAGTGTCATCTGCAAATTTGCTGATGGTGGACTCAATCCCCTCATCCAGATCATCAATAAAGATACTGAACAGAACTGGACCCACTAGTGGGGGACACCACTAGTGACTGACCAGCTGCCAACTGGATGCAGCACCGTTCACCACCACTCTCTGGGCCCGGCCCTCCAGCCGGTTCCTAACCCAGCACAGAGTGCCCCTGTCCAAGCCGTGGGCTGACAGCTTTTCCAGGAGAATGCTGTGGGAGACGGTGTCAAAGGCTTTGCTGTAGTCCAGACAGACCACATCCACAGCCTTCCCTCATCCACCAGGCGGGTCACCTGATCATAGAAGGAGATCAGGTTGGTCAGACAGGACCTGCCCTTCCTAAACCCATTCTGGCTGGGTCTGATCCCTTGTCCATCCTGTAGGTGCTGTGTGATTGCACTTAGGATGATCTGCTCCATTCTTTAGGAACCACTATCTATAAAATACAACAATATTTAACTTTATTGGAGGAATGATCTAAAGACTAGTACCTTTGGGACAATCATGAAGATAAAAACTGTCAACAACTTAACTATTCTCCATTATGGCATCTTTGCAGCATACAAATTGAAAATAACTGGGAAAAAAAAGTTATTTTTGGTATTGTTGTTACAAACAAAATTTGAGCTACTACTGAGATTTAAATCCCTTACAAAAAGATCCTTCCCAGTAAGTAAACATTTCTGCAGTTCTAGACTATTTAGTTCAGGGAATAATTTATTCTTAACAAACTTAAAAAGTACACCCTATCTCCTGGTTCTTTCATGAGACACTTAAAAAGCTAAATTATGGAACAGTGGTGGTTTTTTTCGTTGTTTCTCTTTTTTTTATTTTTTGAAAACCATCACCTATCCACCACACTAAATAGATTCCTTTCCACTGTGCTGACAGCTGTTTCCCAGGTAACGAACATAGCTAGAAGTTGACTTCAAGCAGTGTAGGGGAACCAGTACTCACATCCCTGCATTTACATGCTTTGAGGAGCACTTTTTAACTGCTGCAGTGTCCCCAGTGCCCCCAGGAGTCAACAGGAGCAGGGAGTATCCAGAAAGTAATTGAATAAAGCTCATCAGCAGTCAAAAATACCAGCTAAGAGTGATTTTATATCCAGAATAGTAAATGCCATTGGCAGTTGGAAATTAAAATTATCCTCAGTGGTAAACCAGCAGGATTAGACTTCACATGAGCTGTCACCTTTTATGGGCTCTGTTTGCTTCTTCCCTTTTCCATAAGGGAACTGGGAGAAAAGCAGCAGGTATTTTGTTGCTTCTTTCCATAATCAGGAATCATTGTCCCCCCAATTTCTGAAAGCATCTGTTTAATACCCCTTGCTTCATAAATCAGATCTCATCTGCTGTCAGTCAGCATTCTTCTGGATTTCATGGTCATTGCAGTACATACAATTCTAGCCATTTTTTTGTCCATCTGTATTTTGCTTCTATGTGTTAATAGAAACAATTATTCTATAAGGCACTGGCTACACCTGAAAGTATCTGTTACCCTCTATGTTGTTCTGGGTTCAGGCACTTACTTTTTAGATCCAAACCACCTGATGCTGCAGTGTAAAGAGCTGACAGGAAAGAACAGGGCACTAAAGGAGTAGGATTTACCCTATAACCATACAGGGCTTTCTTTTTTATTATTATTTTTTTAAGATAATGAAAAAGTTATATCTTTGGGAACTTCATTGCCAGATATAAGTGGGTAGTATTGCTGATCGGTTAGTTCCTAATAATGCCTGTTAAGGAATTTCTACTGAGCTTAGGTAGGTTTATTTTTATGAAGAGAGGAATAAACTTCTTTCAGATCCCTAGAGCAGTACAAGTAGGAGCAGCAGATGGAAGAGAGTAAGAGAAGCTCTTTCTTCTTTATGTCCTCACATGGGCATGGAAGAGGGCAGAATACTATGTATTTCAGTACAGTATCACAGCTCCTTCATCCAACCTCACTTGAACTGTACATGTTCCATTTGGGATCACTTCAAGAAACACCTGTGCTGTTCTCAAATTGCTACAGGCTCTCATGGACTGCAACCGAAGTGGTTTATGCAACTATGCTCCAATATAGGATTTTTCAGCAAAATGAGGTATCTTATGATGTATATCACAAAAATTCAAACAAAAGTAAGAATATATTGCCTCATGAGAGACAATGTCCAGTAAAGAGTTACTACAGAGATGGTGTACATGCTACTGTATGATCTTGAAATGGAAAAAAGATTGGTTAACAAATTAAAACATTTTAATTGTGGATTGAATTGCCTGATCTGTAATTATAATTAACATGTTACAATGATACCTTCATAATGAAATATTTTTAATATTGAAAAAACACCACATATATTTTAGGAGGTTCCAGTGGTTTACTAAACTTTGCTCATCAACAGATTTTATAATAAAATAATTAAATTTTAAATTCTAAAAAAAAAGAAAAAGTGAGAAACAGAAACAAAATATTTTATTTCTCATTTGTACAACTCTGTAGAAACCATAGAAAAATCTGTTGGAAAAACATTCACTTTCAGTACTACTGGTCAAAAAATCCCAACCCTCTTCAGAAATAATGGGCAAATTATGCTTTCTGAAATTAGGTACAAGAGTGTAATTGCTGGGTGAGGCACACAACATTTTACAGGCTCTGTTCTTCCTTGGAATGAGATCCTGAGGCTGGTTTTAAAGGTGTAATCTTCTGTAATCACTTCTGGTGCTCAAAGCAATTACTTTTCAATGGGAAAAGCAAGTAGGACGACAACAGTATCCAAGAGCAAAGTTCAGTAGTCTGTAAACCTTGACCCTTCATATCATTCATTTATTGACTAAGTTGGTAAAAAGAGTGTGTTACGATTAAATGACTACAACCCTCATTGCAGGGCATGGAGCGCCATGGAGCTCCATGAAGCTGGTGGCTGGTAAGCAGAATTTAGAGAAGAAACTTGTTTAAGATCTGACCCCTTCACAAGGACTTTTCATTCCTCTGTTCCAACAAGGTGAGAGTTTTGTACCAGTAAAACACATGTAAGGGAGATGAGAAACAAGAAGGAAATGCTCCACCTCTTGCCTCATTCTCCAGCAGCGAGCGAAGGGTGTTGGAGATGGAGGGGGAGTGAGGCAGAGCAAATTAAGAGCATTCACGGGAAGCCTGTGAGAGGCAGGTGCTGCTGCTGCAACAACAACTGCGTTTAAAGGCAGGAAAAGAAGCTGCAGAGTAAGAACATATGGTAATAGACCAAATTTGCTGATTGGAATGCATAGTTTTCCCCTGCTCACTCCCTCCCAAAAAAAGACTTTGGGTTTATGTATCAGAAACTTTAAACAATAATAGGCCACTGCAGGAAACAAATGTTAATGCCCATAGTGTGAAAGAGCTGTTTCTGAGTAAAGGGAAAGGATTTCTAGAGGTTTTAGGCTATTACTGCAGGTCAATACACACATCTGCTCTTCAAGGGTTTAGCTCCATGCTTTTGCCTTCCAGGGCATCCAACAGCCTGCTTTCTGCAAGAAGAAAGTCAATGGAGCTGGGTTATAAGGATGCTGGTGAGAGGAAATGGGGAGGAGAAGAGCACAGCAGTGAAAATAGGCTGAGTACTCCTTGATCATGTTTTAGCTGGTGTAAAAGCAGGAAAAGAGACATTATCCAAGACACCTCTGCCTCTCAGCTCATATTTTTTTCTGTAGATCAGCTAGTAAAGAAATGAAGAGAAAAGGAGTGTGGAAAACTCATATGGGAGAAAGCAATCCTTTGAGAAGTAAATTTTAAATAGAGGAGAGCTAAGGGAACTTTGAGGGGGGAGGAAGAGGAACAAGCATATGTTTATGGAGATGTCAGGAGATTTAAAGGTTGATGAAGTACTTATGCATAAATCTGAAGGGAAGGTAGAAATATCATAATAAAATGTGACTATTACTAGAGAAAATATTGGGAAAAGATGGGAAAAAGAACAGGGTTTAGAGAATCTGTAAAGAAACTATAAATAATAATGGTAAGGATCATCTCAATTTTTAGATATCTAACATTATATGTCTGAGTGAAAGCTTGTAATTTTTTACTCTAGGAAGAAAATCAGTATACAGAGATAATGAATGGTGGCTGTAAAACTTACCTTAGACACCTAAGGATCCCAGAGGACACAACGTCTAGAGAGACTTCTTTCTTTCTACTTGATATAAGGGGACTTTGATAGAAGCCGAACTTGCATATGCCAAAATATAGAAAAGACTCCCAACTCTATGAGAACAAGACTAAGAAGGTGAAGACAAATGGTTTAACTGAGTGAGGACCAGGCAGATGAAGGCAGAAGTAGAGAGAAGACAAACAACTAAACAAATCACACAAGTGTGTAGAGATGTAAAAGTTAATGGAGGAAAGAAAAATTTGAAGAGCAGAGATTTAATAGAAAGTTGGTTTCATTCAACTTTTGAGTACTCAGTGAAATTAAAAAAGTTTGACCTCTGAGATCATAGTCTTTATACTTGGAATTATAGTGTTCCTTCTTTTTAGTCTGAAAACTTAGTATGTGCATAACGTTAGTTTTGCCTTCTCAGAAGATGAACATCTAACAGTGTGGGACTGGAAGGTCAGCAACACCACTGATCCCTGCACCCTGTAGCCTCAGGCTTAGCAAGACCATACTCCAGAACAGTCCTCCTTTTCCATCTCCTTGCCAGGAACAGTGAAAATGCTACAATATACTTTGAGAAAAAAAATTAAATCTCTCAGTACAGAAGGCAGTAAAAGCATATGAAACTCAGTGTGGCACAGACAGGGAAAGAGACTACAGGCATCAGCAAGATTTTTAGGCTACTTGAAATGTCCGTGTTGGTCCTTTGAGGACTATATTTCACATTATAAAGAAAACAAACCTTTCCCTTTCATATAGGGAACAATAAGACTATAGGAAAAAGTGTCCTGACTTCAAAAGGCATGTCCAGCCCATCCCTGAGTTTTAGTGGGAAGTACCCAAGCAGTGTTTGTCAATGTGGTGAAGAGTGTCAGCATTTCCCAAGGTGTGACTAAGCTCTGAAACTTTAAACAAAAGTCCTGTCTCTCAGCCACTTGCCTTGCAAAGTCAAAGTGTTTCTGGCCTTTTCAGGTGACTAACAGATGCCATGAAGCATGGGATTAATTAAATACAACATAAGTTCAGAACAACAGATAAAAACAACAAACTGTGACGTTATCTGCTTTCAACTTCCTCTTGGGGATATCAACAAATCAAATACCCAACAGTTAATATCACATACTCTGTTTTTGAGACAACAGCATGGAAACTGGGCAGTCACAGGAAGAGTAAACTAGATATGATTAAAGAAATGTTTAAAGAAATGTTATGATCTTTGGGAGACTTTGAGGACCACTGAATGGCCTGTGAGTTAATGTGATAGATGAGAGAGACTGGTGCTTGTTTACAACATGTCTACAGGCAATAAAAGAAGCTACAGAGGAAGAAAGTAACAAAGAAAATTCTGCCCAGCCGAGTGCTCCTTCCCTAGGTCTGTTTCCCTGTTTTCAAGAGAGAGGAAACGCAATGTATCCACACTCTGAGCCCCAAGTCATGTATTTATAATTTATTAAGAGGTCAAAAATGGCATTTGCTGGGTCTCAGTGTTCAAAACTTCTTGAATTACACTAAGAACTGAGACTCTGTGTTTAAATTCAATAACTAGAGCTTATTGAACACATCCATTATGACAGGAAGTTCACCTGCAGCAAAACCACAAATTCCTACCCCTGTGTGTGCTGGGCCTTGTGCAAGACCCAAGATCAGATTCTCTACAAGAAGCTTCAGCATTAGGTATTTCAGGTCAGTCATAGCAGGAGACATGAGCTCAGTAAATGCACTTTAATGCACTTTCATCCATTTTCTCTCTTTCTCTCTTTCCTTTTATGCATGTAGAGTATTCTAAACAGGCTTTGCCAAAATATGAAGTACTTTGCATATCTTTTGTGTTTGACTGGTCTTCTTAGATTAAAATAAAAGCTTAATGAAAGTCGACAAAGAACAGCCTGTAACATTTTAAAAGATATGTTCAAACATTAACTGATTCATCCTTACTGGCTCATTAAGAAGAGGAAATTGCGGCAGAATTCAGTGTTAAAACCACTCAGAGAGGAGATGACAGATCCAGGATCAGTTCTTATAAATTACTGTCTCTCACCCTCACTCTCAGTCCCAGCCCTGCAATAAACCTCTGTGGGAAAGCTCCCTGGGCCGGCTCAGAGCCATCGTGTACTCAGAACAGGCTGACGCAAGCTGAGAAATGTGCTCGTCCTTCCTTCTTAGCATCTCACCAAAGTCTCAGCCCTTTCAGACACCGGGCTTAAGATTTCAATAATCCACCATGGTAAAAGTAATTTGTGGAATTAGATATATTACTAGCTATTGAAGTATTTTCTATTACCTATTAGTGCACTGTGCAGCACATCAATACAGGGCCCAGATATTACAGCAAGGGACACTCTGGAAATACCTAAGCAGTCTAATCAATTTAATCTCTGTTGCAATACAGTGCATTAGCAGGATGGATAATTTTTTTTTCCTTTTTCTTGGCATAGCTTAGGGAGCTCAGAATTAGGACAAATATTCTCTTTCCTCCTCAACAAATGCTTAACAAATGACAAAAGTGACAGCTCTGAAAGATTGATTTTTTAAAAGTGAGGTTCTCTATGGTAGCTTATGAAAGCATTTCAACTTAGAATGATTATTAATCAACCATTCGTTCAGATAATTTTCTAATTTAGGGGGAAAAAATCTATATTCTGTCTCTTACATCCCCATCAGCTACTAAAATATGAATGTCTGCACTTATTAACAAATACAAATAGAGAGCATTATCTGATGCAGAGAGACAGAGTTAATGCTGAGATGTAATGTTCCCACCTGACAGAAAATGTTCTGAATTTCAGTACAGAAGAGTTATAATCTGAACTTTAAATATTTTATTATATTGCACTCATAAATATCATACATGTATGAAATGGCAAACCTATTCTGACAAACTGGAACATAACTGCTTGTTCTGGATGCTCTCTTTGGTTAATTCTGCATAGAACAGGGACTTAATTTCCTCTAAAAAAAACATGGGATAATAAAACAGCAAGTGCAACTAAGGGCAAAAAGATAAGAGTACAATACAAACAGCAGAGCTGGCAAATAAAATTTTAAACCTGAAGAATTAAAAGATATTTTGACTGACACATTTATAAGCCCATCCTTACGCTGATTTACTGTTGTGTGGTCTATCTACTTTGTTTCCCTAGCATAAATACTGTGGAAATTGGAAATATAATGTGAATATTTATCACCACAACATTATTCTGAAACAACTCAAAGCATTCAAGCAGTATGCAAATTCTGTAAATTAGTTTTCTAAACAAAGTGCATTTAAAGCTCAATTCAGAGGAGTTATGTGCCTAAATAGGATGAGGACAGAAAAGCATCTACAAAGTAGGTATTCAGCTGCCTGGCCAACTTTTCTGACTGACTACCCAGTCAAAGATGAATGCTACCATTGCTGCAGGCATGCTTAATGAATAAAACCTGACTTTAAAACAACAGTTGCTTGTCTGGGGGACTGTTCTTCCTTGAATTGCATAGGAGGCTTCAGAAAGAAAACTGAAATAAACATGCATCTCCAACAAAATATTCTTGGAGGCATACACTATTGACTTGGAGGCTACATCATTTTTAGATGTGACTCACAATCCTTTCTAAATGGACCCTGAAATCATGGCTGGTTGAAAAATCCAAGTTTATTGTGACATGTATATACATAGGCATAATTTATGAAGGAAGACATGCAAACACAGTTGTAACACAAAATATGTGGCAAGGGAGTCATTTACTAGGCTTTCATACAAAATACAAATTTATTACTAAATGTCTATGCCTAAAACTCAGTATGTAGTACATCATATTTTAAATTATTAACATCTCTGCTGGAGAAGCTTCCTTCATAAAATATTTACACAGCACATCTCAGGACTCTGTATTTTGCCAGGAGTTACTCACAGTGTAAGATAAATATAGTTAGCAGGTCATTCTTTCTCTTGATAAGCTATTTTTTTCACTAAAAAAAAACCCCAAATGTTTAAGCCATGTTACTGCTATGGCCTTTGTTACGAAATACTGCACTCCAATATAATGATATATTTTGACCCCTGGAGCTGTTGGGGTCAGAGGGCATCACTTTTGCTAATGACAGGGCATGGCTGTAAAACATAAGAGGCAGGCATGTTCCAATTACTTTTCCAATTAGCAGCAACAATCAATGCTGCTGCAAAAAGCCTTAAGGAAAGTGGCAAAATGTTGCAAAGTATGGATATGATTCTCTTTTAAGGAACAAGCCCAGGAACAAAAAAGTATTAGTAGTCCCTTGATTATTTTTGCAATACCACAAGACCATTACAACCCTTTATTTCAAACTAGGCAATCTGCAAGTGTTGGCTTTTCAAAATCCACATAGCTCTTCAAAGCAAGCAAGAATTAGAGAACTTATTCTCTTCTAACCAGGGCAAGAAGAAAGCTTCTTTTTGCTAGAGAAAGTAAATTGAATTTATGACGTAAGCTTCAAATATGTTGGATTGTTATTTAAAACTAAGCAATAATTACGCTCTAATTTTTCAGAGTCTGAAAATGTCCTGCTCAATGGAAAAAGAGAGCCTCCAGCATTTCAAACTCTTGGCATACAGATGCCTGGGCTACTAAAAAGTTTCTCAACACAGTATGAGAATTCTCTTGGCATTTGTATATTCAGTTTGTCAATGTCAAAATAAAATTCTAAAGAAGATGTAAGAAAGCAGAAAAGCAGAACTATAGACTCAAATGGATTGTCAAATAAAATAGACCCCAGTATACCCAAAGCACATATGTTTTGAAATACATAAGATTCTGCTGTTGCCAAACATTGAGCCACACAGTTTAAAAATGCATTTGAAACACTTTCTTGATGTTCATATAATTTTCCTTATGTTATGAATTAATAAATATTTGGATCAATTTTAAATTAATGATTGATCGAAATACAGAAAAATTACAATGAAGTAATATTAATTTTAAACTTCACAATATACACACATCACTTTCTACTGTGGGCTAAGTAGCCCATGGCAATATCCCTCACATCCCAAAACCATAGAAGCACAGAAAAGAGAAATCTGTCATCATTCCATTTCATTTTTGTTTTAAATAATGTAACAGATACTTCTTTCTAATAAGAAAAAATTACAGACCATATAAGAAATGAAAAATATCTCCATCTCCCTTACTACACAGAAGTTATTCGTAATAATGCAAAGGAATTATTTTTTCTTATATTCAGGGGAGAAAAAGTGCTGCCAATTCAATAGTAAGGAGGTTACTAAAAAGCAAACATCTACATGAATTGTTTTCAAATCTGCAAAACAAGATTACCTGTGGCTTATAGTTTCTAAGGAATGGTATTTTGAAGTATAATATCTACTATAATACAGAAGAAATTCTAAAATCTAGAAAAAACATAATGTGACAACATTTCAAGGAAATAAGTTGGATCATCTCAACATGACTTCATTGTAAGGAAAAATTGTGAAAATAATGTTAAAAGAGGCAATCAGTTGGATTGAGTGGTAGTATGATTAATACCAATCAACACTGTTTAATAGAAAACAGGTCTTCTTGAGAAATTTTATATTATTTTTTGATGATATTACAAATTCAGTAGATAAAGATAACTTTTGAAAATACTTGCTTTAATTTCTGTATAAATATCTCTCCCTATTATCTCTCTGATGAAAAAGTTGCATGGCACAAAATCAACATGGCTCATATATTAAACATGTTAAAGAACACTGAGAATCTGAAAAACAAATTGTAAATAAGGAACCAACACCTAATGGTGATATCTT